>NC_086099.1:61367450-61986880 GCF_963921235.1 Mobula hypostoma | reverse complement strand
AGTCATACAAATTAGGCACAGCAGAATCCTTTTTGTCCTGTGGGGATTCACCACCCTCTGCCGAAAGAAAATTTTCTTTATCTCAGTTCTAAATGGGCGTCTGAAGCTGTGCCCTCTGGTCCTAGACTCCCCCACTTTATGAAACATCCTCTCCGTCTAGGCATTCCAATATTCAATAGATTTCAATTATATTCACCTTCAGTCTTCTAAACTCCACTGAGTACAGGCAGAGACCCATCAAACACTCTTCATTTGTTAACCCAAAATAATCTGCAGATGCTGGGGTCAAAGTAACACTCACAACACGCTGGAGGAACTCAGCAGGTCAGGCAGCATCTGTGGAAAAGATTGGTCGACGTTTCGGACCGGAACTCTTCGTCAGGACTGTAGAGGGAAGGCCCCTGCCCCTTCCCTCTACAGTCCTGACGAAGGGTTCCGGCCCGAAACGTCGACCAATCTTTTCCACGGATGCTGCCTGACCTGCTGAGTTCCTCCAGCGTGTTGTGTGGTCTTCCCTCTACAGTCCTGACGAAGGGTTCCGGCCCGAAACGTCGACCAATCTTTTCCACGGATGCTGCCTGACCTGCTGAGTTCCTCCAGCGTGTTGTGAGTGTTCATTTGTTAACCCTTTCATTTCTGGGATCATTCTCATGTACCACCTCTGGACCCTCTCCAACACCAGCACATCTCTTTTTAAATTAGGGGCCCAAAACTACACACAATACTCACAATAAGTGAGGTCTGACCAATAAAGCCTCAGCATTACATCCTTTCTTTCCTCTTGAAATGAACGCTAACATTGCATTTGCCTTCCTTACCATTTACTCAACCTGCAAGTTAACCTCTAGGGAATGCTGCGTTAGGATTCCCACGTCCTTTTGCACCTCTGATTTTTGAATGTTCTCCCCCATTTAGAAAATGGTGTATGCCTTTATTCCTTCTGCCAAAGTGCATGACCATGCACTTCCCTACACTATATTCCATCTACCACTTCCTTGTCCATTCCCTCAATCTAAGTCCTTCTGCAGACAGCCTGCATCCTCAACACTACCTGCCCCTTCCTCCTATGTAGTCATCAGAGGTCTCCCAGAGTTTCCACATCCCACCCAAAGAAAATACCACTGCCTCTGGACCCATTCTCAGTGCACTAGCTATGTACTAACAGAGAGAAAAAAAGCTTACTAGAAACTTCCTCTCCTGTGCTTGCCCAAGCTTGTTGAGCCAAAGCTGGACCACTCTAACACTGCCCTACCCACATAATGGCTGCTCCACTTAACACTTTCTTTCTTTTTATTGGCTCCTTGCTGATTTCAGCCCACCAAAAAAGAGCCAGAAAGCACCCAAGCTCATTTATTAAATCTCATGCTACGTCCCTAATGAATGACCTCTTGCGCTGATTGCAGTCCACCAAAAATATATTTTTTATATGTATGTATATGTTTGTATTTATCGCCCCTTATGGGTGTGTGTATATGTGTATTTTCCCTCAAACACGTGTTCTCTACCAGAGGCCTGGGAGTTTCAAGGTTTGGCGCAGTACCCTTGCTCCTCCAAGTAGTGCGCTGTTCTGGACCAAGACCTCAGACGTTATTCCTGAGATTTATTGGCACCATTCACCCAGTCCAGGAGTCACAGCTCCAAGTGCTCTTATCACCATTGGTATTACTCTGGCTTTAACCTTCCATATTCTTTCTATCAGCTCTTTCTAGCCCTGGTATTTCTCCAGCTTCTCATATTCTTTCTCCCTGATGTCACTGTCATTCTGGATTGCCACATCTATTATTATTGCTTTCTTCTGTTATTGGTCCGATTGTTACCTCGTCTGGTTGGTTGGCCAGTACCTGCTTATCAGTCTGTATTTGGAAGCCCCACAGGATCTTAGTTTTGTCATTCTTCACTACTGTCTTGGGGGTTTCCTATTTTGACTTGGGCGTGTCCAATCCACAGATGTTCCTGTACATGATTCCTGCAACTTGTGTATGTTGTCCCTGCCTGCATCTTGCACCCTGCTACTATGTGCTTGATGGTTTCAGCAGATTATATTATATCAAATATAAACAGTAACAGCTATAGAGTCGTGTGAGTAGGCTCTATAGAAAATTAGTAAATGTCAAAGAATTATAACAAGTATATATAATTTCACATGAAAAAGTATCAGTAATGAACATACATGTAAAAATAAAACTAGCTTTTATAAAGTTCTTAGATACATGTTATAAATATTTTTAAAATGCTATTATATATGCAAGTTCTAAGTAGCATAATCACCAAGAAAAGCATTGAACTTCCTTTCAAAATATGATGAGTATCAGGGATTTGATGGAAGTTGCAGCGGAAGAGAGTGATGCAGTGGTAGACTACATGTCTCTCTGCAGTTTAGCTGTTTCTGGCAGATGACCCCACTGCAGTAACTGCAGCCTTTGTGGTCACACTGAACACCAGCCCGCTCCACATCCAACCCCAAAATCACTGATTATAGAGTGAGCAGGCGGGCGTGACTACAGGATTCCCTGCAACACGGGTCAGTGGAAGGTAAACTGAACCAGCCTGCTGCTACATGTTCACTAATCGGGCTACGCTGCAGGCAGCCCCACCTAATCTTCAATTTGTTCGACATACTCATAATAATTTTAATTGGATTTGTACAATTTGGCCATGCCAGGCTTTCCTTATTAATCTCCTTCTGACAGTCTTTCGGTTGGAATTAGATGTTGCTGGTTCCTAGTAACATGTAATTATCTCTGACCAAGTAATCATAATTACTACCTGGTGGAGCACGCTGCAGGGAATCCTGTAGTCACGCCCGCCTGCTCGCTCTATAATCAGTGATTTTGGGGTTGGATGTGGAGCGGGCTGGTGCTCAGTGGGTGTGAATGATGATTTCTGCGTGGTTAAGCAGGTGCAGAGATAACACCCCCCCCCACCCCACACTGAGCTGCTTTGTTGCCTTATTTGTTTCATCTAGCATATTTTCCCAGTCATTTCATTCAGGGTTCCAATTAAATTACATATATTCATTTTTATTTATATATTTTATTAATATTTAATTAAAACAGTAAACTTATCATGGCCCATTCAGAAACTCATGTGGCCTCAGTTTCTTGTTTTCACTTGTGGTCTCTACGATATCCGGTATAGCCACTGGGGGCCATGTGGCCCACATTGTAAACCACTGATTTACACCTCATAGGGTCATAGAAAAGCGCAGCACAGAAACAGGCCCTTTGGCCCATTCAGTCCATGCTGAACCATTTAATCAGCTACTCCCATCAATCTGCACCGCACTATACCCCTACCATCCGTGTACCTATTCCAAACTTCTCGTAAACATTGAAATTGAGCTCTCATGCACCACTTGTGCTGGCAGCTCGTTCCAAACTCTCACGACCCTCTGAGTGAAGAACTTTTCCCTCATGTTCCCCTTAAACTTTTCACCTTTCATCCTTAACTTGTGACCTTTATAGTTCCACCTAACCTCAGTGGAAAAAGCCTGCTTGCATTTACCTTATCTATACCCCTCATAATTTTGTATATGTCTATCAAATCTTATCTCAGTCTCTATATTCCAAGGAATAATCTATTAATTCTTTCCTTATCACTCAGATCCTCCAGACAGGCAACATTCTTGTAAATTTACATCTTTCACTTCAGGATCTTAGCAAAACTGCACACAATACTCCAAATTAAGCCTCATTGACATCTTATACAACTTCAACAAAACATCCCATCTCCTGTACTCAATACTTTGACTTATGAATGCCAATGTGCCACAAGTCTATTTACCTGTGATGCATTTTTCAATTAATTATGGACCTGTATTCCCAGATCCCTTTGTTCTACCGCACTCCTCAGTGCTCTATACTGCTCACTATATAAGATTCACCCTGGTTAGTCCAACCAACAACTCCTTGCTCTTGTCTGCGTTAAATTCCTTCTGCTATTTTTTTTTTTTAGCCCATTTTTCCAATTGGTCCAGATCCTACTGCAAGCCATGATATTCTTTCTCGCTGATTCAGTTACCCACATTGTCATCCAGATCGTTGATATAGATGATAAATAACAATGGACCCAGCATCAATCCCTGCGGCACTCCACTAGTCACAGGCCTCCAGTCAGGGAGGCAACCATTTACTACCACTTGCTGCCTTCTCCCACAAAGCCAATATCTAATGCAATTTATTACCTCATCTTAAATGTCGAGCAACTGAACCTCCTTGACTAGCCTCCCATGCGGTACTTTGTCAAATGTCCATGTAGACAACATCCACTGCCTTGCCTTCTTCGTCCATTTTCCAGATAACTTCCTCAAAAAAACTCTACAAAATTGGTCAGACAGGACCCACTATGCACAAAGCCATGCTGAGTATCCTTAATCAGTCCATGTCTATCCAAATACTCAGATATCTGGTCCATTAGAATACCTTCCAATAACTTTCCCACTACTGAAGTCAGGCTCACTGCCATATAATTTCCTGGTTTATTTTTAGAGCTCTTCTAAAAACAGCAGAACAACATTGGCTGTCCTCACCTGCTGCTGAGGATGATTTGAAGATCTCTGCTAGGACCTCGGCAATTTCTGCATTTGCCTCCCCTAGAGTCGGAGGGATCACCTTGACATGCCCTGGGGGTTTGACCACCCTGATTGGCCTCAAGAAAGCAAATACCTGCTCCTCTATAATCTGTATAGGGTCCAAGAAGTTGATGCCATTTTGCCTCACTTCTATAGGCTCTGTGTCCATCTCCAAAGTAAATATAGATGCAAAAAATTCATATAAGATCTCTCCACACCTCTTCCTCGTTTTGTTTTAATTTATTATCTTGTGCTTAACCAATTAAATGATTATGTGGTCCAGTTCTCATACCAGGCAGTGATGCATTCAGTCAGGACGCTCTCAATTGTGCCCATGTAGAAAGTCTTGAGGATTTGGGAACTCATCCCAAACTTCTTCAACCATCTGAGGTGAAAGAGGCGCTGTTGTGTTTTTTTTTCACCACAAAGCCAGTATGTACACACCATGTGAGATCCTCAGAGATGTGTATGCCAAGGAACTTAAAGTTGTCACCCTCTCAACCCCAGATCCATTGATGTCAATAGGGATTAGCCTGTCTCCGTTCCTCCTGTAGTCCACAACCAGCTCCTTTGTTTTTGCGACATTGAGGGAGAGGTTGTTTTCTTGACACCACTGTGTCAGAGTGATGACTTCTTCACTCGGCTTTTTATTATTATTATTTGAGATGAGGCCAATCAATGTAGTGTTGTCAGCAAGTCTAATGAGCAGATTGGAGCTGTGGGTGGTGACACAGTCATGGGTATAGAGAGAGTAAAGGAGAGGGCTGAGGACACAGCCCTGAGGGGCACCTGTGTTGAGGGTCAGAGGGGCAGAAGTGAGGGAGTCCACACTTACCACCTGCCAGCAATCTGACAGGAAGTCCAGGATCCAGCTGCACAAGACAGGGTCAAGGCCGAGGTCTCTGAGCTTCTTGTCAAGCCTGGAGGAAGTTATGGTGTTGAATGCTGAATTCTAGTCCAAGAACAGTGTTCTCACATAAGCATCCTTCTTCTCCAGATATGTAAAGATGGTGTGTAGAGCTGTGGCTATTGTGTCATCTGTCAATCGGTTGCGTTGGTAGGTGAATTGTAGGGGGTCCAGTGTAGGTGGTAGCAAGCTGCAGATGTAGTCCTTGACCAGCCTCTCAAAGCATTTGCTTATTATTGAGGTGAGTGCGACAGGACACCCGTCATTCAGACATGTTACCAAGGTCTTTTTAGGTACAAGAACAATAGTGGATGTTTTGAAGCAGGAGGGCACTGTACACTGGGAGAGGGAGAGATTAAAAATGTCAGTAAACACACCTGCCAGTTGTGCTACGCACATCCTGAGTACCCGCCCCGTGATGCCGTCTGGTCTCGCAGCCTTACGGCTGTCCACTCATTGGAAACACCTGCGTACTTCAGCCTCAGAGATGACCAAGGTGTAGGTCAC
The DNA here is from genome assembly GCF_963921235.1 of Mobula hypostoma. Taxonomy (NCBI): domain Eukaryota; kingdom Metazoa; phylum Chordata; class Chondrichthyes; order Myliobatiformes; family Myliobatidae; genus Mobula; species Mobula hypostoma. The sequence goes on along the minus strand of NC_086099.1, from coordinate 61,980,896 downwards.
TTCAACGGCTCTCCTCAGGGACTCGTGTTGGCGACATCGAACCAAGCGTAAAGAAGGTTTAACTCATCTGGGAGAGAGGCAGTGATGTTGGCAGCACCACTGCACTGAGCTTTGAGGTCTATGATGGTGTGTAGACCTTGCCATAAGCTGTGTGTGTTGTCGGTGGAGAGTCTCATCCCTGTATTGTTGTTTCGCTGCCTTGATGACTTTATGTAGATCATAGATGCTCTTGAGTTCCTGTTATTTACCGGCAACGTAAGCTCTATCTTGAGCAGTAAGTGCTGCATACACAAAGTTGCTGATCTAGGGTTTCTGGTTTGGATAGACCCTGACTGATTTTTGGGGGACAACATCCTCGATGCACTTCTGGATGAAGCTTGTGACCCCTTCCGTGAAATTGGAGTGATCCTTGTCATGAAGGACGTTCCAATTGATGTCATCAAACCAGTCCTGTAGCACGGAGACCGATTAGTTGGACCAACAGTGAACGGTTTTAACTATGGCCGCCTCTTGTTTCAGCTTCTGCCTGTGCATGGCCAGAAGCAAGATGGAGGAGTGATCCAACTTTCTAAATGGTGGACGGAGGTGCGCTTTGTAAGCATTGTGGAAAGGAGAGTAGCAGTGGTTGAGTATGCTATCTCCCCGTGTGCTCAACCAGAGACACTTTAGATAGCAAAGCTCTATTAAAGTCTCCGGCGACGATGAAGGCAGTCTCTGGGCGAACATTCTCCAGGGTGCTAATGGTCTTACACAGTTCCTTGAGAGCCAAGTCAGTATCAGCTTGTGGTGGAATATATGCAGCTGCGATAATAACAGCCGTGAACTCTGTAAGTAGCCAAAAAGGTCTACACAGCAGCACAAAGTACTCCAGATCCAAATAGGAATGTTTAAAGGGATATGGGCTAAATGTAGGCAAATAGGACTAGCTTGGATGGGCATCTTTGTTAGCCTGGACCATTAGGGCCAAAGGGCTGGTTCTGAGTTGTATGCCTACATTGTCTCGAATGATAAATAAAGTTTAAAAGAAATATAAAGAAGGACATGGATGAAGTTCAGCTATTTTATTATAACATGATTACAAGATCAGCACTCTCTATTCCCTACCAGCCACCCTCTTGGCTTTCACAAACATTCAAAATTCTTTTGGAATAATAAGACAGGTTTAAATTAAACAAATTTAAACTAAATTAAGTTGAAAGTCTACTTATTCGCATTGCAGCAGCTTCCTCATATTGATTTCAATAGAACCACCGTACTTGCACCAGATTTGATCTGGCACAGATTCATCAGACAGATTTCCCAGTGAAAGAGCTGGAAATTTTGAGGAAGTCTGTGCTACTCTAGTGAACCCCACGGACAGTTTGGTGGTGCAGTAGAGGTTCCAAGAGCCTACACTTAACTGGAGGGAAATTCTTCTCAGTTAAGTGGTTTGAATAATGAGATTATTAATATTACATCTTAACTAGCTTGACCTATTGTCCTCTACTTTTTTTTTCTTCTTAGGACACCTTATTGCTGCTGTTGTAATGCTGTTTTATTTAGCTTTTTCACAGCCTGGGATGAGGGTGGTTGGGAGGATGGAGATATCACACAGGAATGTTTACTGCAAGTGTGGAGTGAAACAGTTCAAGTATTACAGAACCCACTAATTTTTTTTGTCACAGAAATTAGCATCTCTCATCTTTAACATTTTCTAGAAACAAAAACAGACAATACTGGAAACATACAGCAGATCATGCAGCATTTGTGGAAAGAGAAACAGCATCTCCACAAGTGTTACCTGATCTGTTGAGTTTCCAGGACTTTGCAGGTTTTGAGCATCTGCTGATTTCTATGTTTATTTAAAATTTGCTTGCTGTTCTCCCTTGTCCATGTATCCTTGAACAAAGGATTTTAGTAAGAGGTTAATTTAACTTATTATAAAAATAATTGTGTTTTCAGCAGCTCTTCGACTATATGTGTATTTATAAGTTTCCTTCATTTATGGTTTAAAATTGTAAGAAACTGAACAGTTTCATAATATGGAATAAATTCAAATTATAGACATATTGATTAATTTTGTGGTAGTCACTGAAATCTAATTCATTTCTGATGTTTAGAACAATGGTTTTGTCAAGATACCCTATCATCCAGTCCAAGCACCACTGCCTTCCATCCCCAGAAGGAGAGGTTGCTCCTGCCATTTCAATGACAGTCAACATGGCAGGGAACCTTGTCGATTTGGTTGTTGCTCACTTTGGCAATGATCAGTAAGTCTCAATTTATCAATTTATCTATGAAATTAACTCTCAGTTAATAATTTAAGTGTTTTCCTTATTTATAATTTTGCTGGTCTTTCAATGCATTGCTGCATATTCATTTTTAAAAGTTTTATACTCTGTTTATTATTGTCTGAAACAATCTTTCCTGATATTATTTCTGTTGCTGATCTGGTTCATACTGTGTATCACTAGATACACTGAAAGCCAGAAAGGGAGGAGTGCAGAGATTTCAGAATATTGTATGGATGGAGAATACTTTGGAGATATGAGGCCAAGACGCACTGGAAAATGAGGATAAGGAAACTGAATAGAGTGGAGAATATTATGTTTATAAATATTCTGTTTATAAAGGTTCACTTTTTAACAACACAGTTGTTTTTGTATTAAGTTTCTTCAATTTGCTTTCATCAGGGATGATTTAGACAGGAAGTTGCAGGCAGAGTATGTTTCTAATATACTGAAGGATATCTCACAACCTGTTATATTTTTGGGTTACATTACTTCTGAACCAGGCTCCAGAGACTACCAACAGCTTCAGAATATTGGAAACGTGAAGGTAAGATGATGTTCATGAAAATGAATGAAATATAAAGCGTTGCATTACTCTATCCTAAACTTTAACTTTCATATTTACTCAATAGCCTCAACTAGAAAGGCTGCATTTAGTAGCCTTTGTTCAGATGTGTTACTTGTGTATATTAAGCCAAATTTATCAAATTAGTATATTTTAGAAATAAAAGTACCAATGATTCTGTAGTACAAAATGAGTTCTCCTTGTTCATAGAACCTTGTTACATAGAAACATAGAAAATAGGTGCAGGAGTAGGCCATTCGACCCTTCGAGCCTGCACTGCCATTCAGTATGATTATGGCTGATCATCCAACTCAGAACCCTGTACCTGCCTTCTCTCCATACCCCCTGATCCCTTTAGTCACAAGGGCCATATCTAACTCCCTCTTAAATATACCCAATGAATTGGCCTCAACTGTTTCCTGTGGCAGAGAATTCCACAGATTCACCACTCTCTGTGTGAAGAAGTTTTTCCTCATCTCAGTCCTAAAAGGCTTCCCCTTTATCCTTAAACTGTGACCCCTCGTTCTGGACTTCCCCAATATCGGGAACAATCTTCCTACATCTAGCCTGTCCAATCCCTTTAGAATTTTATACGTTTCAATAAGATCCCCCCCCCCACAATCTTCTAAATTCCAGCGAGTATAAGCCGTGTCGATCCAGTCTTTCATCATATGAAAGTCCTGCCATCCCAGGAATCAATCTGGTGAACCTTCTTTGTACTCCCTCTATGGCAAGAATGTCTTTCCTCAGATTAGGAGACCAAAACTGCTCACAATACTCCAGATGTGGTCTCACCAAGGCCTTGTACAACTGCAGTAGAACCTCCCTGCTCCTGTATTCGAATCCTCTTGCTATGAATGCCAGCATACCATTCGCCTTTTTCACCGCCTGCTGTACCTGCATGCCCACTTTCAATGACTGGTGTATAATGACACCCAGGTCTCGTTGCACCTCCCCTTTTCCTAATCGGCCACCATTCAGATAATAATCTCTTTTCCTGTTCTTGCCACCAAAGTGGATAACCTCACATTTATCCACATTAAATTGCATCTGCCATGAATTTGCCCACTCACCTAACCTATCCAAGTCACCCTGCATCCTCTTAGCATCCTCCTCACAGCTAACACTGCTGCCCAGCTTCGTGTCATCCACAAACTTGGAGATGCTGCATTTAATTCCCTCGTCTAAGTCACTAATATATATTGCAAACAACTGGGGTCCCAGCACTGAGCTTTGCAGTACCCCACTAGTCACTGCCTGCCATTCTGAAAAGGTCCCGTTTATTCCCACTCTTTGCTTCCTGTCTGCCAACTAATTCTCTATCCACATCAATACCATACCTCCAATACCGTGTGCTTTAAGTTTGCACACTCATCTCCTGTGTGGGACCTTGTCAAAAGCCTTTTGAAAATCCAAATTTCCCATATCCACTGGTTCTCCCCTATCAACTCTACTAGTTACATCCTCAAAAAATTCTATGAGATTCGTCAGACATGATTTTCCTTTCACAAATCCATGCTGACTTTGTCCAATGATTTCACCACTTTCCAAATGTGCTGTTATCACATCTTTAATAACTGACTCTTGCATTTTCCCCACCACCGATGTCAGGCTAACTAGTATATAATTCCCTGGTTTCTCTCCCCCTCCTTTTTTAAAAAGTGGGGTTACATTAGCCACCCTCCAATCCTCAGGAACTAGTCCAGAATCTAAAGAGTTTTGAAAAATTATCACGAATGCATCCACTATTTCTTGGGCTACTTCCTTAAGCACTCTGGGATGCAGACCATCTGGCCCTGGGGATTTATCTGCCTTTAATCCCTTCAATTTACCTAACACCACTTCCCTACTAACATGTATTCCCCTCAGTTCCTCCATCTCACTGGACCCTCTGTCCCTTACTATTTCCGGAAGATTATTTATGTCCTCCTTAGTGAAGACAGAACCAAAGTAATTATTCAATTGGTCTGCCATGTCCTTGCTCCCCATAATCAATTCACCTGTTTCTGTCTGTAGGGGACCTACATTTGTCTTAACCAATCTTTTTCTTTTCACATATCTATAAAAGCTTTTACAGTCAGTTTTTATGTTCCCTGCCAGCTTTCTCTCATAATCTTTTTTCCCTTTCCTAATTAAGCCCTTTGTCCTCCTCTGCTGGACTCTGAATTTCTCCCAGTCCTCAGGTGAGCCGCTTTTTCTGGCTAACTTGTATGTTTCTTGTTTGGAATTGATACTATCCCTAATTTCCCTTGTCAGCCACGGGTGCACTACCTTCCCTGGTTTATTCTTTTGCCAAACTGGGATGAACAATTGTGATAGTTCATCCATGCGATCTTTAAATGCTTGCCATTGCATATCCACCGTCAACCCTTTAAGTATCATTTGCCAGTCTATCTTAGCTAATTCATGTCTCATACCTCCATAGTTACCCTTCTTTAAGTTCAGAACCTTTGTTTCTGAATTAACTATGTCACTCTCCACCTTAATGATGAATTCCACCATATTATGATCACTCTTACCCAAGGGGCCTTGCACGACAAGATTGCTAACTAACTCTTCCTCATTGCTCAATATCCAGTCTAGAATGGCCTGCTCTCTAGTTGGTTCCTCGACATATTGGTTCAGAAAACCATCCCACATACATTTCAAGAAGTCCTCTTCCTCAGCACCCTTACCAATATGGTTCACCCAATCTATATGTAGATTGAAGTCACCCGTTTTAACTGCTGTTCCTTTATTGCAAGCATTTCTAATTTCCTGTTTAATACCATCCCCAAACCTCACTACTACTGTTAGGTGGCCTGTACACAACTCCCACCAGCGTTTTCTGCCCCTTAGTGTTATGCAGCTCTACCCATATCGATTCCACATCTTCCCGGCTAATGGCCTTCCTTTCTATTGCGTTAATCTCCTCTCTAACCGGCAATGCTACCCCAACTCCTTTTCTTTCATGTCTATCCCTCTTGAATATTGAATATCCCTGAATGTTGAGCTCCCATCCTTGGTCACCCTGGAGCCATGTCTCTGTGATCCCAACTATATCATATTCATTAATAACTATCTTCATATTCAATTCATCCACCTTGTTATGAATGCTCCTTGCATTGACACACAAAACCTTCAGGCTTGTTTTTACAAAACGCTTAGCCCTTATACAATTATGTTGAAAAGTGGCCCTTTTTGATTTTTGCCCTGGATTTGCCTGCCTGCCACTTTTACTTTTCACCTTACTATTTTTTGCTTCTACCCTCATTTTACACCCCTCTGTCTCTCTGCACTTGTTCCCATCCCCCTGCCACATGAGTTTAAATGCTCCTGAACAACAGTAGCAAACGCTCCCCCTAGGACATTGGTTCCAGTCCAGCCCAGGTGCAGACCGTCCTGTTTGTACTGGTCCCACCTCCTCCAGAACTGGTCCCAATGCCCCAGAAATTTGAATCCCTCCCCATTGTGCCATTTTCCAAGCCATGTATTCATCTGATATATCCTCTTATGTCTACTCTGGCTAGCACATGGCACTGGTAGTAATCCACAGATTACTACTTTTGTGGTCCTACTTTTTAGTTTATCTCCTAACTTCCTAAATTCACCTTGTAGGACCTCATCACGTTTTTTACCTATATCGTTGGTACCTATGTGAACCACGACCACTGGCTGTTCACCCTCCCACTCCAGAATGTCCTGCAGCCACTCGGAGACATCCTTGGCCCTTGCACCAACATACCCTCCTGGAGTCTCGTTTGCAGCCGCAGAAATGCCTATCTATTCCCCTTACAATTGAATCCCCTATCACTATAGTTCTCCCACTCCTTTTCCTTCCCTTGTTGTAAGCCTATATGATCAATTAATAGCTTGGATATTTTCAATGTCTATTTTTGTAAATTGTCCCTAATCTACTGATTTTTAAAATTTTATTTTGACAGTCAGTAAGCCAGGGACCCTGACTTACTGGACTGTTAGAGCAGATAAGGGGACAGAAAAATGGCTGCAAGTTAAACCTGTTCTTCATTGCAGATTCTTCCTATCCAAGTTTTTCCAGTTTCTGTTTCACATTTCCAGCATCTACAATTTCATGTTGTAATTATACTAAATTTTATTGAAGTGAAATTCTGATCTTGGATAGCAAAATGTTGGTAAAGAAGTTCAACCATATAGAACATGTTTCTGCTTAGTTGTGTGATTGAATTGTAAATTGATTGCCTGGGTATGAACAGTTTTGCACACATTTGCAGAGTGAAATATTTATTCATACTTTTCTTGGTGTATGACTTGATTCTGCCTAACAGTTAATATTTCAATTTGAAAGATGCAACTTTCTGTTTCTGTTTTGGACTTCAGCCACCTTCCTGGTCCCGCTTGGGGCATGGAGTAAATTATTCATGCTGAGAATTTCTACAATTTGCTGAAATAAATCATGTATCATTAACATCAGCATCTGTAAAGGGTCAGTGAAAGCTGTGGGAGCATACCTTCATCAAAACTTAATAAGGGGCTTAAAGATAAATAGTTATGAAATTCATAGAAAAGAGGTTGGAGAATACATATTTTTAAAATAGCGAAAATGAACAAGTTTTTTAACATATATGAAGAATTAATAAATACATGCTGTGCCAAGGATGTATTAGGGGAATCGAGAAAGTATGTAGAATGTGGAACATAGGATAGCACAGCACAAGAAGAGGTCCATCAGCCTACAGAGTTGTGCCGAACTAATGAAGTCACTAATCACTTTTGCCAGCACGTGCTCAATATCCCTCCTTTCCCTGCACGTTCATGTCCCTATCCAAGACACCTCCATCCTAACTGCTTCCACCACCACCTCTGACAATGCATTCCAGGCACACATCATATTCTCTGCTTTCAAAAACACTATTTGCCTTGTACATCTCCTTGGACCCCCCCCCCCAACATCTTTAAATACATATCCTCCAATATTAGACATTTCAACCATAGAGAAAGAGTTACTGGCTAACTATCTATGCCTCCCATTATTTTATAAACCTGTCAGGTTTCCCCAGCCTCTGTTTCTCCAGAGAAAACAACCCTAGTCTGTCCAACCTCTCTTTGTAGCCCATATCCTCTCATCCAGGTAGCCTCCACGTCCTTCTTTAAAAGGCAAGTCTGTTGTGCACCAGGGAAATATTTGATATGCTTGTGAGTAAGTTAGTTATGATGCTGACTGTAAAAGTACTAACACAAGATTTCTGGAGTAAATATATCATATTTTAGAACTAAAGAATAAAAAGAAGTGTTTTATTTTAGTTCTATTAAGTTAGCAGCCTGTGTCCAAAATTCCTATATCCCGTTGATCAATCTCTTTCCTTTAGGACATAGATCAAAGTGATCAACATAGATGGTGCGAGTACATCATGTATCGTGGACTAATAAGGTTAGTTTCATTATTTTGGTATAAATCCATGATAATTTTATCTAGTAAAAATAACAATAATTATGGATATTTAAGCATTGGCATGACTTCTAAAATTCATGGCATAACATATTAGATTGAATCCATCTGTGGCACATGTGATCAATCTTCAATCTGTGGATGGCAGCTGCATTTCTATCCAGAAGAAGAATTTCCACTGGGGAGAACTGGCACAATAGTTTGTTAGTACTGCTCAAAAACTTAACCTAAACATTTTGTATAAGTAGGGTTACTTTCATTTTCCAAATAATGTTTACAAATACTTACAACATGATTTATACCCATGTTTATTTTTCCTCATATTTTCCTAAGAAATGTTTGAGATTTAGATCTTTTTTCATGAAAGGCTTGTGAAATTCCAATGAAGAGACACGTTGGAAAAATTGTGTGTCATTCATATCCAATCCATTAGGTTTGTAATTTGTTCCAGTTATGCTGCCTTACTTTTGGTTTAGTGTAGAAAGAAAGCTATTTTTTCCCTCATCTGTGAAACCACAGTGGCGTAGGAACAACTCCCAGATCTGACTGCTGCAGTGATAGATAAGTATATTTCAGCAACAGGAAGGTTACCTTTTAGTTTTGCATTTCAGTAAAAAGGTTGGGTTACAGAAGACTCAACAAATGAAATGTTGGAACATACCACTTCACCAACTATTTCTATTTTATTTTGGGAAGTATGGAGCTTCCTCCATATTGCACTAAAGGGTACTTCCATGAGACGGTGGTGTTCTCTGCTTTTCACCTTTTGAGACTGAAGCATTCCTGCAGATCGTGTTCAGGAGGTGTGCAGGCAATGGTGCTTTTTCTCTCTGTATAGCAGCCACTACCCTAACTGTTCTATTTTACTAAGCACGAAATATTACACAAATAACAAACTATTTCATGTCATCAACTCTTGCAGTTTTCTTCACAACACAGAAGGTGCACATTCAGTTTAAAAAGAAATTCCTTTAACTAACGTAACTTCTTGCTATCTCTTGCAGAAGCGTTTTTTATTATTTTGTCTTTGTTTATATTGCCCTAAAATACATAATACAGATGGAAAAACCTATCTTCAGGATACACTGCTAGAACTAGAATCTACCTCTGGCCCCAGCAGATGGTCAACCATAGCCCTTCTGTAACACTATTCCTAACTGGCTAGTAGCTCACAAATCCTTCTCCCTGATCTTTACTCAGAACATCTTTTCTACCTGAGAACTTATCAACTGCAGGATATCATCCTGGAAACACTTCTGAAGCTGAGAAAAACAACATTTGCTACAAGCAATCAGCACATTCATCAGCATCCATTTTGGGAAAAAAACATTTAATAACTTTGAAGGAGCTGCACTCAATGTTTTAACTTTCCCCAGATGCCTACGCTGACCTATCAACTGTATTTTCTTTGCACTGGCATCCTGAAACATTAGCAAGTGTCCAAACTATGTAGAATTGCAACAACAGCATGAAATAAACCAGCAGGTAATCTGCAAAAAGGTTGATTCTTTTTAAAAGTACAGGAAGTGGAATTTTTGTTCTGAACAGCTGAGTGAGACTGTTTGCTGGAATGTGGAGCATGAAAATAACAATCTTGGTAAAACAAATAACAAACCGATTTATCTGATTCTTCTGCATTGGATGTTTGCGTGAATTCAGCTGAATTTTTTTTAACCAAAATGGCATCCATTGTGTTTCAATCAGGAGTACTCACATACCATGCATGGCTTTTTCGAAATTTGATATAATATCAGTGCTCCTGGGCACAACTGCACCTCACCCATCCCTCCCTCTCTCTCTCTCTCAAAGACTCATATTTTTGGCCTCCTAATCTCTTTCTGCACCTTTCCATATCATATTTCCCATTCTTTGCTCCTTTAACACTTTTATTTCTGAACCCTCATTCCCATTCTCTATTCCTTTTCTCAGCAAATGACTCTGGTACAATTTCTCCCCTACCTCCCCCCCCCCCCATCATCCCTTTATTTTCCAACGTGTTACTTTCGCACAACTTTTCTCTTTATATAATTTGATTATCTTATTTTCTTACCATCCCAGAGGATTCGTAAGGATGCCATTTTGTGAATCACACAACAAATGACTATTTAGGGGGCTGATATGCAATAACTGCGATAACCAGTTCACAAAGGGGATACTGGAGTTGACAGGAAAAGGCATACAAACTCGCTTGAGGGTGAAGTTCTTTTCACCTTAATGGCAAAGGAGGGAAAAAGGCTAAGACCTCTGGTATATTTGGTGTAAGTAGGAAGGAATTTGTGGGATCATGAGTTCTTCAAATAATTTTAATCTTTTGTTTCTTTAAATTCTCCCATTTGTACCTTTGTTTAAACATTTCATAGTGGTTATTGATGAAGACTATTGATGGCACTTTGGTTCACAGTGACACACGGTGGCCACTGTCTGCAACTGCAGGCAGCAGCCAACAGTTTATCTGTGAATTACTATTACCATGAATCAGGTACGTTTTAGATGTGATCTTTAGCACTGTGAACCCCTTCTGCATGTAGATAAAAGATAAATAATACCTTTAAAATATGATTGCTATTGACTAAACATAGAATTTCCAAATAAAAAACAGAAAATATTGGCAAAACACAAGTCTGGTGGTGAAAGAAACAGCTAACATTTCAGGTTGGTGATCCCAGTTCTGATGAAAGATCTGAAATATCAATTGGTTTATTTCAGATTTAGAGCATCTACAGTAGTTTAAATTTTCTATTATAATCTTAGCAATTTTAGTAGCAGTAATACAGTAACTATATTACTGCTACAGTAACTATGTAATTACTACAGTAACTATATTGAATGGAAGATTCCAGATACTGCCTCAGTTATTCTGCTGATATAAGAATTCAAATCTGACAACATTCACTTTCTGCTTTTGGTGTTCCTGTGAATTAATTAATCCTTTTAATTTTTTTTACATAAGAAACCTAAGAAATAGGAGCGGGAGTAGGCCATCTGGCCAATTGAGCCTGTTCTGCCATTCAATAAGATTATGGCTGATCTGGCCATGGACTCATCTCCACGTCCCTGCCTTTTCCCCATAACCCTTAATTCCCCTACTTTGCAAAAATCTATTTAACCTTGTCTTAAATGTACTTACTGAGGTAGCCTCCACTGCTTCATTGGTCAGAGAATTCCACAGATTCACCACACTCTGGGAAAAGCAGTTCCTCCTCATCGCTGTCCTAAAATCTACACTCCTCCAAATATTGAGACCATGTTCCCTAGCTCTAGTCTCACCGACCAGTGGAAACAACTTTCCTGCCTCTGTCTTATCTATCCCTTTCATAATTTTATATATTTCTATAAGATCTCCTCTCATTCTTCTGAATTCCAGCGAGTACAGTCCCAGACTTCTCAATCTCTTCTCATAGTCCAACCCCTTCATCTCTGGAATCAACCTGGTGAACCTCCTCTGCACTGCCTCCAAACCCAGTATATCCTTCCTCAAGTAAGGAGACTAGAACTGCACACAGTACTCCAGGTGCGCCCTCACCAGTGGCCTGTACAGTTGCAGCATGGCCTCTCTGCTCTTAAATTCAATCCTTCTAGTAATGAAGGCCAACAGTTCATTTGCTTTCTTGATAGCCTGCTGCACCTGCAAACCAACCTTTTGTGATTCCTGCACAAGCATTCCCAAGTCCCTCTACACAGCAGCATGCTGCAATTTTTTTACCATTTTAAATAATAATCTGCTCTTTCATTTTTCCTTCCAAAGTGGATGACCTTGTATTTAACAACATTGTACTCCATCTTACACACCCTTGCCCACTCACTTAACCTATCTATATCTCACTGCAGACTCTCCATATCTTATGCACAATTTACTTTTCCACTCAGTTTGGCATCATCAGCAAACATAGATACATTACACACCATCCCCTCTTCCAGATAGTTAATGTATATCGTGAATGGTTGAAGGCCAAGCACCGGCCCCTACTGCACACCACTCACCATTGATTGCCAACCAGAGTAACACCCATATATCCCAACTCTCTGTCTTCTATTAGTTAACCAATCCTCTGTCCAAGCTAATACATTACCCCCAACTCTATGCATCTTTATCTTATTGGTAAGTCTTTTATGCGGCACCTTATCAAACGTCTTCTGGAAATCCAAGTAAATAATGTCCATCTGCTCCCCTCTATCCACTGCTCTCATTATATCCTCAAAGAACTCCAGTAAGTTTGTCAAACAGGACCTGCCATTGCTGAATCCATGCTGTGTCTGTCTTTGTATTGGGTTGAAATTTTGTCATACTGCAGAAACTGACATTCAATAACAATGGGAAGGCAAAATGAGGACCAATGGTGCTTTGGGAAATCGTACTGTTATTACTGGAGACACATTCACATTGTATTTTTTTAACAGACTGCCCAGAAAGCAACTCCGTCTCTTCCTTTCTTTTCTCTTTCTGCTGCTGCTCCCCTTTCTCGGTTTGCTGTTGTATACAGGTACGTGGTGAAGCTGTGGAGCACACAGAAGAATAACACAGCTCCAGATATTCACTTTACCCAGTTTTGTAAGGATCAAGGGCAATCATTTCTTGGATCCATTTCTTTCCAGATGCCTTGCTATTTCTTTTTTATGGATAGTTTCAAGCATTTTCCCCAACTACAGATGTTAAACTAACTCTCCTATAGTTACCTGTCTTTTGCCCACATCCTTTTTTGAACAATGACATGACATTCGCCATCTTCCAATCCACCAGGACCTGCCCAGAGTCCAGAGAATTTTGGTAAATTATCACCAAAGCCTCTATTATAATTTCTGCCATTTCTTTCAATACCCTGGGATGCACTCCATCAGGACCAGGGGACTTGTCTATCTTCAGGCCCACAAGTTTGCTCAGCACTACCTCTTTAGTGATAGCTATTGTATTGAGGTCCTCACCTCCCATCACATCCATTAATTTAAAATTTATTATCATTGATTTATGTGCCCTGGAATTTCTTGATTTGTGGCAGCAGTACAATGCAAAGACGTAAACATCTATATATCACAAAAATAAATAGTGCAAAGAAAAGGAAGTGTCCAGGGTAGTTCATGGACAGTTCAGAAATCTGATTGCAGAGGGGAAGTAACTGTTCCTGAATCACTAAGTGTGAGTCTTCAGGCTCCTGTACCTCTCGCTGATGATGGGAATGCGAAATGTGCGTGACCGAAATGATGAGGGTCCTTAGTGTTGGATGTCACCTTCTTAAGACACAATTTCTTGAAGATGTTCTTGATGGTGAGGAGGGCTGTGCCTATGATGGAGCTGGCTGAGCCTACAACCCACGCAGCCTCTTGTATTGGAGGCTCCACACCAGGTTGTGATGTGACCAATCGGAATGCTCTCCACTGCACATCTCTTTTAATTTGTAATCCTTTAGCGACACACCAAATCTCCTCAAACTTCTAGCAATCATGAAGAAAGCTACTGTGCCTTCTTCATGACTGTATCAATGTGTTGAGATCCGACTGGATCTTCCAAGATGTTGACACCCAGGAACTTGAACTGTTTATCTTTTTGACGTCTGACAACTCAGTGAGGACTGGTGTGTGTTCGCCCAACTTGTCCTTCCTGACATCCACAGTCACTTCCTTGGTCTTGCTGATGTTGAGTGAGAGGGGTTGTTTTTTTTTCTACACCAGGCAAGCAGCTAATTTATGACAGAATAGATCTGTATGACTCCTTGTTATCAACAACAGTGGTAAGTACTCTTGTTGAGGGTGTATTTGCGATTGAGTTTGTTGGTTCCCATAGTTCTGCAGATGACACGTTGGTGATATTTGTCAGAGACTTATTCAGGCTAGCCTGGTTGAAGTTTCCTTTGATGATCGCGAAGGCATTAGGATACACTGACTTGTGATTGTTGACAATGGTGCTCAGCTCCTCTAGGGCCAGCTTGATATCTGCCAGCGTGGAATGTGCACTGCCAGGATGATGGTGGAGAATCCACTCAACAGGTAGAACAGGTGACACTTGACCACCAGATGTTCCAGGTCAAGGAAGCGGGGCTATGATAGAATCACCATGTATGTACACCATGGTTAATTACTCATGAAGCAGATGAGTGTCTTTACCTGATGCCACCATCCTGTCCATACAATGGAGAATTCTGCAGTCCTGTTCCGAGAACTTCAGTTTTATTTTCCAGAGACTGTACATTTGCCCGGAGGATGGAAGTGAGGGGTGGCCTTTGGGCCCAGTGCTTGTTTTATTTTCCAGAGACTGTACATTTGGCAGGAGGATGGAAGTGAGGGGTGGCCTTTGGGCCCAGTGTTTGTTTTATTTTCCAGAGACTGTACATTTGGCAGGAGGATGGAAGTGAGGGGTGGCCTTTGAGCCCAGTGCTTGTTTTATTTTCCAGAGACTGTACATTTGCCAGGAGGATGGAAGTGAGGGGTGGCCTTAGGGCCCAGGGCTTCAGTTTTACCTAGGTAGCTTTCCCCTTCTAATTCTGCTCCTGCCATGGACACTTACTTTACTCTTGTTGACTCCCTTAAGGATTTTGCTTCCCTCCTCTCATAACCTGGGGAAATGAAACTCATTCTCTAATTCTGATTACTAAAGATTTTAGAGACTTTTGATAATCAATTGGTGATAAGCTATCTTCTGATAGCAATGAGCTGATTGGATTCTGAGGAATAGATGGCACTTTGGAAGCCTGATTTTGATGACAGATTGATTGGTGTATTTTTGTCTGATGGCAGCTGACTGTCAGAGAGTAGCTTGGTGTGATTTCTGATGGCTATTTATCCGCAAATTGGTGAAATGATGAACCTTCTACTCCACGTAAAAAAATGATTTTATTCCTCTCAATTTATGGATTATTTCAATAGATAAGCTTGTCGACTGTCAGTATAGTATTGTTTATGCATTTTAATTAATTTTTGATATACGATATGAGTAAAATGAACGTGAAAATACATTGACTAAGGTTTCAAAATCATTGTTTCTGGAGTTGTGCATAACCAAATCTTAGGCATTTTATTTTACTATTTATCTCTGACATCCAATCATGGTGGTTGATAGTATGTGGTAAGACTGTTATTGATTGGAACAGCATTATAGAACAAGTTATTGCCTTCAGAACAGCAAGGGGCAAATGGACAAGGAAGACATGAGAAAATAGTGGAAGGCCAAAAAATTATAAAATGGTGTCAGGGGTCAACATTCATCAAGTACTGAAACAAAAAGGTTTTAAACTAGAACTTGATAATTCACCAACAGGTAGGTGTTAATCAATGTTTTTATATTATCACAAGATTATTGGAAGTGAGTGATTATCCATTAAGGAAGAGGGAAACATTAATAAAACATTCTGAATTTCACATTCACTGTTCAATTCAGAAATGTTGAAGGACATTTCTAAAATTTGTCCTATTTGCCTTAACAGTTTTATCTGCATTACAGATTCAAATATATTTCAATTTTAAATATATTTTAATGATTTAGAAGAAAAGCAAATGTACTGTAGTATGTTTGTGGATGACATAAAAGTGGGTATACTGTAGGTGGACGGCAGGCTTTGACGTGGATACAGTTTGTAAGATAAGTATTATTCGATGAAGTGGGCAAATTTGGCCCACATGGGAACATGTGAACTTCACTTTGGAAAATAGTGTGGAAAAAATACGTTGTTGGAAAAAGTCTGCAGAAATGTGCATCACAATGGGTTTGGGGGCCCTTGTGTATGAGACACAGAGCTGGCATATAGTTACAGCTCATAAAATGTAGCATTTACTCCAGAGAGGTTGGAGTACAGAAGTAGTAGAGTCTTACTGCAGTTCTACAAGACACTACTGAAGCCATATCTGCTGAGAATAGTTTATTCCCCTTTATTTAAGGAATGATGTATCATCACTGGTGTCAATTCAGAGAAGGTTCAACATATGGAGGAACTGTTTCTCTAGGAAAGAAAAACATGTTGGATCTGTACTCATTTAAAAAAAAATAGATGAGAGGCAGTCTCAATGAAGCATGTATGATTTATAGGGAGATTGTTTAAATGTTGGGAGGATGGCTTCATGTATGGGAGAGTCTAGGACCCAAAGGCACACACAGTTAAAGGGGCTGCCTGTTTAACACTGAAACGGGAAAGAATTACTTCCCTCAAGAAATTCTGAGTTCTTGGAATTCCTTGTCACAGAAAGTTGTGGAGGATGAATCTTCAAAACAGATATTTAATTAGTAGGAGAATTAATCAGTAAGGATATGGGAAAGGGCAGGAAAGTAGATTTGAGGAAAGTTGAATTAGGCAATGATCTTATTGAATATATAGTAGGCTTAAGGTGCAGGATAATCAACTGCTATTCCATTTCTTTTGGTTTTATACAATAAAAGAAAAATTCAGGGTAAATATTGAGGAGTTTGGAAAACAATAAATTCTGAATAATTCAGTTAAAATGAAGCCTTACTTTAATATCACTAAGATCAAAGAAGTGTAAACATATGCAGATCACCCAGCTTTTAATATGCACATCTACACTGTGCAAGGGCAATGCAGCTCACTGCCCCAGCCATTCTTCATAGCCTTTTGCTTGCCAGTACTGATTTGGCTCCCTTTTGAAAACCGTGATTGAATTTGTCACTAAATAATTGAAATTGGATTCTCTGCATTTCTAAAAGTTTTTAAAAAATTAAGAAATGACAAACTACTATTAAGAAGCTTCAGCATTGCAATATATTTATTTGAAAAACAGATTGTATCGTAAAATGTTGAATGTTGATCTATACATTCAAAGCAGCATGTATTATACGACCATAAGGCATAGGAACAGAATTAGGCCATTTGGCCCATTGAGTTTGCTCTGCCATTCTATCATAACTGATTTATTTTCCTTTTCAACCCCATTCTCCTGTCCTCTTCCCATAACCTTTGACACCCTTAGTAATCAAGAACCTCATCAACCTCTGCTTTAAATATACCTGATGACTTGGCCTCCATACTCATCTGTGACAATGAATTCTACAGAATCACCTCCCTCTGGCTAATGAAATGCCTTCTCATGTTTGTTCTAAAGGGACATCCTTCTATTCCGAAGCTGCACTCTCTGATCCTATATCTCCCACTCTTGGAAACATTTTCTCCATGTGCATTCTTTCTAGGCTTTTCAATTATTTGATAGATTTCATTATCAGAGACACCCCCATTCTTGTACTTGATGTTAGAAACAGTTGCTGAGATCTGGAGCATTACACAAGCTGCTGGAGGCAGCACTTGTGGAGGGAAATAGACAATGTTTCATGTTGAGACCCATCATCTACACTGATACACGGATGGGAGTGATAAAGACATGAAGGAAAGGGATGGAGCAAGAGCTAATAAGTGATAGATGGATCTAGGTGAGAATGGGTGACAGGCAAAGAGAGGAGAAGAGTATGGAAATAGCAACAGATTCAGAGAAATGATAAGTGGAGATGACAAAAAGGCTATAGATGATGAAATCTGACAAGAATTGAGATGAGAGGTGTGGGTGATAGGCAGATGGAGTGGATAGAGGAGGGGTAAGCAACAGGTGGCTGGAGTGAGTGTGGGAAGAACTGAATAGATTCAGAGACAGAAAAGGGGCAGAGGGGGTGCAGTTTACTGGAAGTTGGAGAATTCAATGTTGTTGCCATTGCGTTATTAACTACCCAGGCAGAATTACTGCTATTCCTCTAGTATGCATTTAGCCAAGCAGTAGAGGGCTATGATGGATGTTTTGGTGTGGGAATGGGGAGAAGAATTAAAATGGCTAGCAATTGGGAGTTTCTGGTGGCCATGGTGGGTGGATCTCAGCAAAGTGCACAGAAATTCATGAACATTGAAATCAGTTGAGTGCTTATTGATGAAATATTTTAAGATAAGGCAGGTAGCCAATAATCAAAAATGTTGCCTATTTGACTAAATCTTTTACACATGGTTATGCTTATTATTTGCATACACCTTCATAATCTATTTGATGAAAGAGAAAGATATATCATGTATATGGCAAAATTCTCTTTCAACCTCTAAGAGCATGAAAGAAGTTGTCTCAAACTATTTTTCATTTTTAAAAAAGGCATTGAAAATTTAAATCCCATGATATGCCTACGTCATAGTGTTTAGATTTACATTGGTTGACCCTTGCTGTTAAAGGTGCTCAATTCCATTGGTCAAGGCAGTCATAAATTATTTTCATATGTTTCTATCAGATACAGTTTTGGAATTGTATAACCGTCCATAATTCTCTGGGCAATGTTTAAGGAAGGATCTTATAACAGACTACAATAGGAAAAAATAGATGGTTCAATCAGAAGACTGATTGAAGGATCAACCATGAATTTCGACATAATAATTTATATTTGGTTAAAGAGCTGAAATATATTTCCCCTCTTTCTAACTTGAGCTAACCTAGGACAGACATCATTTCCATTACATTGCTGAAGGTAGCAATAGCAAAACAAAAAGGAGTTCATGTTCCTGTTCCAAAATGTGTGAAAAAGACTCCCTACCAATTGTTTTCATTTTATTTGACATCGACTTAAATCCACTGGGAAGTAACTATCTTTTGTTTTAGGTTGGGCTATGCCCGCATTTCACATGGTGGTCTAAGTGATACGGAAGTCCAGTTAGGGAAATTTCGGATTCCTGATGACCAAAATCATTATGAAGATAATAACAAGGTTGAAACTGATCCTGAAAAAGTACCTGAAGAAATTCACTTTAACCCCAGGTGAGTGACAGTAAAGGTACCATCAAGGGAAGATGATGCTGATAAACTAATATAGCATATGGCCTTCAAGCAATGTAAATTGTTTTTCGTATCCTTGTATAGAAGGAGGCTGTTCGAGCCTACTGGGTATCCTGGCTCATGGCAAGTTATGTTAGGCCCACCCTTCTCATTCTCTTACTTGTAACTTATTCTCTCTCACATGCTCCAACTCTCCCTTAATTCTCCTGCTACCTCCCCACATTAGGGGCAATCCACGATCACAAAGAAGGCACAAAAACCCCAAACGGTTAGCATCCAAGGTCAGGATCGCTGGCATTATGTAGCAGCAGCACTAGACATTGCATTCCTTAAGTGTGCCTCAGTAAAAGTGACACAAGTAGAAATCAACTGAATTGATTAGCCTATATCTGTTTTTCACTTAATCCTCATAGCCCCAAATGCTTCTCATCATAAGCTTTTATCTGGGAGAGAAAAGAGATCAGGAGAAAAAAATACTATAATTAAAGAATTCAGTTGAACTCTTTGCCATTTCTCAAAGTGATCAAAACAAATTCCAGGAGACTACAATAATCAAGAGGCACATTATCTGACATCATATCTATAGCATCATAACTTGGCCTTAGCCAAGAATGTAATTACCTTTGGTGTTTTTGACTTGATTTGTAGAACTTGAATAAGTGCTCGTCAACAGGTATTATCCAAAGGACTTGATACAAAAATCTCATTAATAATACATAGGGGTTATTGGATAATTAAGATCTCATCAGCTCCATTTTGGATATAAAAGGGATTTAAAACATTTACTTATTTTATTTATTGAGATACATCACAGAATAGGCCCTTCTGGCCCTTCGAGCCACACCACCCAGCAATATCCAGTGATTTAAAATGACAATTAACCTATTGACTAGTATCTCTTTGGAGTGTGGGAGGAAACTTGAGCACCTGGAGGAAACCCACGTGATCACAGGGAGAACGTACAAGCTCCTGACGGGTAGCAGCAGGAATTGAACCCGGGTTGCCTGTACCGTAAAGCGTCATGCTAACCACTATGCTACCATGCCACCCATAGAACAGTATAGCACAGTACAGGCCCTTCGATCCATGCTGTTGTGCTGACCTTTAAATCCACTCCCAGGTCAATCTAACACTTCCCTCTTGCATATTCCTGCTTGTTTCTATCATCCATGTGCCTATCTAAGATTCTCTTAATTGTCCATAATGTGTCTACCTCTACCACCAATGCTGGCAGCATGTTCCATGAACCCATCGCTCTCTGCATTTAAAACAAAAATTGTACCTCTGACATTCCCACCTGTACTTTCCTCCAAAACTATAAAATTGTGCTCTCTTGCATTTGCTATTTCTGCCCTATTTGTGCCTCTAATCATCTTGTACACCTTGGTCAAGTTACCTCTCATCCTCCTTTGCTCCAAAGAGAAAAGCCCTAGCTCGCTCAACCTTCCCTTATAAAGCAGTATCCAGGTAAACCTCTACACCTTAAAATCTCCACACTCCTTCTATAATGAGGTGACCAGAAAGAAGCACAATACTTCAAGTGTGGTCTAACCAGTTCTATAGAGCTGCAACATTATCTTGTGGCTCTTGAACTCAGGCCTCTGACTAACAAAGGCCAACATACCATATGCCTTTTTAACCATCCTGTAAACTTGTGCAACAATTTTGAGGGATTTATGAATGTAAACCCCAAGATTCCTCTGTTCCTCAACACTGCTTAAAATATATATATATTAAAAGCAGCGCAATCAACCTCCTGGATGGGGGATAAAAGCTTCTGCAGATCTTCTGAAAATTACATGCTCTTTATTTTAAACATGTGCCCTCTGGCCTTAGAACACCTTGATCACAGGGGAAATCACTGTCTACCTCTCATCATTTTGTACACCATCAGATTCCCACTGAGTTTCCTCTGCTCCAACTAACTTGTTTCTCTTTTTTTTTCCCAAAGTCTAACAAAGGATCCTCATCTGAAACATTAATGGTTTCTCTTTCCACAGATGCTGTCTGACCTGACTAGTTTTCACAGTATTTTCTGTTTTTATCATGTCGGGTCAGTCATCCTTATCCTACATGCATAAACCTAGCCTGTGGGACAGGTTCCACCACTGTACTATTAAAAACTTATTACACAGGCCTAGAAGTTTAATGGTTATCAGCAGATATGTGCTGATTAGCTACCCCCATTAACCCATTTCAGCTCGTGCTAATACATTAGTACTTTCTGTGAATGCCAGCTATATTTACCCCTAAATGATTTGATTTACCTAACAAACATAAGGAGTCTCAGCACCAAGGCCTGTGATACATCACTGAGTAAGCCAATCTTGGATCCAGTTTACTAACTTGCTCTGGATCCCATGGGTTCTAAACTTTTGCACCACATTTCCATGCAGGATCTTGCCAAAGGCTGTATTAACTGTACTGCCCCATTAATGCACTATACTGCCATTTTGAAAATGTCAAATTGGTCAGTCATGATCTCCCGCTTTGATTAATCCTTGCCTTTACAAATGTAGATTAAGCCCGTTTCTCAGAACTTTTTCCAAAAACTTCCTGTCACTGACATTAGATTCACAGGTCATCGATTACCTGAGCAACACACACAAAATGCTGGAGGAACTCAACAGGTCAGGCAGCATCTATGGAAATGACTGAAATGTCAACTATTTATTCAGTTCCATGGATGCTGCCTGACATGCTGAATTCCTGCAACATTTTGTGTGTGTTGCTGTGGATTTCCAGCATCTGCAAAATTTCTTGTGTTTATGATTTCCTTCAAGTACCTGGCTTATCTTGCTGGCCTTCTTAAATAAGGGCACCACATTTCCTGCCTTCCAGTCAACTGATATTTCTTCTGTGGCTAGCAAACATTTAACCATTTGTGAGGGCCCCAGTGATTGTACAGTATTAGCTAAGAATGCATTTCTTTGGATTATAGAAATTTGTTCATCTTTAAGCCTGCTAAGAAATCAAATACCTTCTACTTTTTAATATTAACTTATTCCAAAACTTACCTCTCTGAATTCTCTAGGAAGATTATTAAATTAGGAAGGTATTAAATTCTGTGTTCTCTAGGAAGATTATTCTTCCTAGTGAACACAGAATTTAATACCTTACCAATGTTCTCTACTTTATGCCCATTTACCTCTTTGGTTCCTTTTGAACCACACTCTTTCCCTGGTTACCCTCTTCCTCTAAAATATATTTATAAAATGCTTTTTGATTTTTTTTGACATTTTCTGCTTCCTCTTCCCTTACTGATTTCTTTGAGTTACCCCTTAAACCAGGGGTTGACACCCTTTTTGCCTCTGTGGGTTGGATCGCGTATTAATGAGTGGATGGTGGGCCAGATAAATGCCATAAAAGACTTGAAATACGGGAATTATCCATTTAAATACATCTAGTTATGTTTTGCCTCAAATTAATGAATAACGCTTGCAAGAAAATCATTTGTGCTTAAGGTTGCCTACCCCTGCCCTAAACCTTCTATTCTCATGTCAGGTTTCCCCGCATTTTCACTTTTCGATACCTGTGATAGGCTTGATATGTATACTCACTACAAATGTCCAAAGTGCTCCCCCACTGATTCTCCAAACGTTTGTCTAGTTATAGTCCAAGACAAGGTACAATACTTTACTTTATCCTATAGGATAATCTATGCACATCTCAAATCTCTCCTGAATGCAATGTAGACATTCCAGCCCACGTCCCCACTGTGCCTTTCAGAATCAGGTTTAATATCATTAACATACGTCATGAATGTTTTTATTTTGGGACAGCACTAAATTACAATAAGAAATATATAAAAAAGAAATTAAATAAGCAGTGCAAACAAAGAGGGAAAGTGATGGAGCTGGCTGATTTTGCAATTTCTGCAGCTTTTTCTGATTCTGTGCAATGGCCCCTCCATACCAGATGGTGATGCAACCAGTTGGAATGCTCTCCATGGTACCGCTGTAGAAATTTGCTAGTCTTTGGTGATATACCAAATCTCCTTAGACTCCCAATGAAATATAGCTGCTTTTGTGCTGCCTTTGTAATTATATCAATATTTTTGGCCCAAGATCTTCAGAGATGTTGACACCCTGTAACTTAACTACCTTTCTACCTTTCAACCTTTCTGCTGCTGATCCCTCGGAAGACTGGTGTGTGTTCCCTCAGCTTCCCCTTCCTGAAGTCCACAATCAATTCCTTCATCTTACTGACGTTGAGTACAAGATTGCTGCTGGGTCACCACTCAACAAGCTGATCTATCTTATTCCTGTACACCACCTCATCACTATATGAAATTCTGCCAACAATAGTTGTGTTATTGGCAAATTTATAGATGGTGTTTGAGCATGGGTGTAGAGAGAGTAGACCTTGAGCTGGCACTTAAAAGTCCCATTGAAACCATGACTACATCATGTTTATTACAAAATTATGTGGGATAACTGGTTAATTTACTGCTTGTTTTATGTTTTCATTAATACTATTAGAGCTTTTCCTCCTAGGTTTGGATCCTTTAAGATCGGACACAACTATGAACACATTCACCACTTTCATATGAACACCCCAAAGTACTTTCTTCATCTGAATGAAAAAAGGGAAAATAAAATACATACATGATTGCATTAATAAATATAGGAAACTTTTTAATATGCATTGAATATTTCTACATGTCAGTGAGGTTACATAACTCTTTATGAAGAATCTTACTGTGTTGACAGAAACTTTAGAAACTACCTACAAGAACAATGTTTTATAATAGAATCCATAGCATTTATTACTAAAATGAGAGCTTGTGACCTCTTTCATAACAAACTATGTTAGTGATTATTCGTTGCTTCCTATTATGTTCCACAAACCTTTCCAATGCCTCTAATTGTATTTATTCTTGTATAAGCTGAACAAACTATAGAAGAAAATCAAAAATACACAAACAGTTATAAAACTTCCTTATTGTTACCTCCATGAACTTGGAAATGTTATAATCATTAATAAATTTACAGAAGATGTCCTTTCTCATGTTACGTACCCTGTAACTGGGTTGCCAAACCAGCAGAAATGGATCACTCAGTTGGAGTCTGGATTACTAGAACTAAGAAAGTTTTATTAAAGAAGCAAGCAACACAGTACTCTAATCAAAAGGATAATAAATGCAACAGTTCAGCAATGATAAACACACATGTACACAGAATTAGGATAACAGGATCAATCAAGCTCTATCGTTGTCTAGGGGTAAATGACCAGTTTCAAAGTGACGCAAAGTTCAGTTCAATTGAATTCAGTTCAGTTCGCAGTAATCACTGCCGTGGGAGATGGACGGTGGGGGAAAGGAGACAAGAGAGCAAAATGAATGAATATTCAAACGGCTTCCACACAGACCTTCGATATTCTTCGCAGTCAGCTTTCGGGCGAGCCCTTTGTGATGTCTTCGGAGGTCACCGACCGTGACCCCTCCGTTTCCAGATTCGATCGTTTCTCTGCGGTGAACCTGGCACCCAGGCAAGGGCGGACACTCACCAGGTTCCCGCTGATCGTGCCTTTCCACCCTGTGTGTCTATGGCTTGGTCCCGTGACCAGCCTTCCAAAACTTCCCACCGACTTGTGGGAGGCGCACCGCTTCCAGGGTCTCGTTACCTCGTGGTGTCGTGTGTGTGTCCTGCCTTAGCGAACCTGTCCCTTTTTATCCCCCTGCTGGGGTATCGCCTGTCCATCACTTCAAACAGTTCAGGGTTCAAAGGGGGAGCCGATCTTGACAGCTCTCCTTCCGTTACACTCTCCTGTCCCTTCATTAACATCTCCAAATGCTGCTCCATTGTTTTCCTTATCTCTCTTTCTCCTGAAGACAGGTGGCAGACCAACTGCTGATCCTACTGGTGCCAGCACAGGACAGCTAACATCTTAATCTATGTGTATTCTCGTCACACTTCCCACCTTTAAGGATTTTTACCGGGGTAAAAATTACAAACATGAATACATTATTTGATACACACAAATACACATCTTTATCAGCTATTTGGCTAATACAGCGAATTTGAAGTTGTCAACACCTGACAGACAGTCAGCCATCACATTTTCTGTTCCTTTTATATGTGTTATTAATAATCCCTTAGACCAGGCTCCAACTTAGCAAACTTCATAGTGGCCAAAAACACTTATGAATTGCGATCAATGTAACCTCTCATTGGGTTTCGTCCCTGACCACAATAACAAGGGTTGTCCCATTCCGACTTAGTTTTCTCTCACAAGGGCTTAGTAGGAGGGGGAGGGGTAGTAACCGCAGAGTTATTGCAAAACTTCCTACAGTACCCCACCATCTCCAAGAGCCTTCTGAGGGCCCTCTTGTCCGTCGGGGTTGGGATGTCAGAGATAGTCCGCACTTTAGCTTGCATCGCTGCCAGCTGCCCCTGTGTCATCACAATTCCCAGGTAAGTGACCTTCGTGTGGCCGAACGCATTTTTTTCAAGGTTCGCTATCAAGCTGGCTTCAGACAGCCGTATTACATCGCCAATACACACCTCTGTGTTCATCAGCCCTTTCGTCACTGAATTACTCATTCTATAGGGGATTTGCTCGCTGGGCTGGCCTAGTGTAACAACCACCACCCAACGTCCCAGTTCCTTGCATTGCCTCGGGACAATCAAACACACGTGTGCGAGTCGTTTAATTACTTCTCCTAAAGAGTCGCTTTGTTCGGGGATTAAGGGAGAGACTTTATCAGTAGAGCTGGCCAAAACAATAGCCTTCTCCCATCTGGTCGATACCATACTCATCTTTTCAAAATGGTTTTTTTCTCTTATCAGGGGGACCCTAGCTTCATTGATTTCCGCGCTAACACCGACTAGGTTTGTTAGCATATCAAAAGCCTGTGACCGTCTCAGTTCGCGTCGGCCATAATCAATAACATCCTTCCTCCTGGGCAGCCGGTAAACCTCTTTCATGGTTCCACCAACTGTTTCCTCCAGCACCTCAAAATGTCCACCGAGGGGTACCTTGTGGGCCAGGTTAAAAATCTCATCCCCATAACTCTTTTGCACCACCCCCCATTCCTCATCTGCGGGTACGGTACTTGGTCTCCCTTTCTTCCTTAGCACTTCCTCCTCCACACAATAGCCTACTAGTTCCCTTGTTAACTCTGCGTCAGAGGGAGCTGTCTCTGCCAAAACCATCAGCCCCTCGTCTCACTCCTGCGCCTGCACAAATTCTTCCCTGGCTAATGCCAAGTCTGTCTCAGCTCCCTCCCTACCTCTTGTTTCACTACACTCCTTCTTTTCACTTTCTACCCCCTTCTCGTACAAGGCTGGCAGAAACGTCTCAGCTAAATTTACTACCGCAGTCCCGTGATGAACCTGTGAGTCCATGGGTGGGGCCTCAATGCTGGCAGGCTGACCTGTCAATCTCACGGCTGGGAACACGATTCCCCCGGCGAGGTCATTACCGAGCAAGACTTCCACGCCTTTCATTGGTAATTCGGGCCTCACCCCGATCGTGACTAGTCCAGAGACCAGGTTGCTTTGTAAGTGTATCTGGTGCAAAGGGACTGCCTGTCCCTTCCCCAATACCCTTGACCTTGACCTCCCCAGTCTGGGTCTCTGAGCTAAACTCTAATACACTCTTCAGTATCAGTGACTGACACGCTCCCGTGTCTCTCCAGATCCGCACTGGAACTGGGTTTAACCCCTCCTTCACTGACACCAATCCAGCCGAGATAAATCTCTCGCGCCCTTCCTGAACTTTGGCAGACCTGTCCTCTCCTAGCGGTTCGTTTACCAGCTCGATACAGCCAGTCAAAATCGCCGTTTTTCCTTTTCCCGTCTCCTTCTTTGGGGCAAAGCACCTGGACGCAAAGTGTCCGACTTTCCCGCAATTATAACAGACGACCCCAGGAGACTTCCTACCAGACTGCTCCTGGTCTACCTTATCCTTCTCACTCGTCCCCGGCTTACTTTCTGACTTTTCTGGCGGACTCTCCCCGCCGTCCTAACTATCCTTCTGGTAGCCTTTACTCGGGACAAACTTCATTTTATGCGTCAACGCATACTCATCCGCTAACTTAGCAGTTGCGGCTAACGTGGCTGCCTCTTTCTCATCTAGGTAGGGTCTCATACCCTCAGGGACACAACCTTTAAACTGCTCAATCAGGATCAGCTGTAGCAGTCTGTCATAATCCCCCTCTACCCCCTTAGAGGCACACCAACACTCACAATATGTCTGCATCTCACGGGCAAACTCTAAATACGTGCGGTCCCACTGCTTCCTCGCATTCTGGAACCTCTGCCGGTATGCCTCCGGGACCAACTCATAAATCCTGAGGATGGCCTCTTTCACCACCTCATACCACTGGGCATCTTCCGCGGACAAAGCTGAGTAAGCTTGTTGGGCTTTCCCTTTCAGTACACTCTGAAGCAAAACAGCCCACTTATCCCTCGGCCAGTCCTGACTGGTAGCAACTTTTTCGAAATGGAGAAAGTACCGATCCACGTCGGTATCGTCAAATGGGGGAACCAGCCTAACCTCCTGGGTGGCCCGGAACCCTCCACCTTGGTTCGGCACAAGCCCCTGCTCTGCCCTTATCTTTAACTTCTCCAGCTTGAATTCCCTTTCCCTCTGTTTCTCCTCTTGCTCCAACTCTCTCTCTCTCTCTCTCTCTCTCCTGCCTGTCTAACTCTCTCTTTCTCCTGCCTTTCTAACTGTTTCTCTCTCTCCTGCCTTTCTAACTCTCTCTCTTTCTCCTGCCTTTCTAACTGCTTCTCTTCGTGTTCTAACTGCCGTACCCGGAACTCGTGCTCGAGTCTCAGTTTTTCAAGCTGCACCTGTACCACGTCTCCAGCAGGTTTTTCAATAGACACCACCTCCAGCTCCCCTTGGGGAAACACACCTTTAGATACATAGTGCTCTACGATAGCTCTGTGTATCTCCTCTCTCCTCATTGTCGACTTCCCCTTAGCAAGATTCAACTGTTTGGCCACAGCTACCAATTCCGCTTTCCTGGCATCCTCTAATGCCTCCAAGGTCGGCGCCTTTATAAATCCCTCAACCTCCATTTCTGCTGTTTGTCTTTTCTTTCTTTCGGGAATTTTAACCCAATCAATTTACTCCGTCCCAAATTTAGCGTTCAAAATCGCGGACGAGAACCCCACTTATGTTACGTACCCCGTAACTGGGTTGCCAAACCAGCAGAAATGGATCACTCAGTTGGAGTCTGGATTACTGGAACTAAGAAAGTTTTATTAAAGAAGCAAGCAACACAGTACTCTAATCAAAAGGATAATAAATGCAACAGTTCAGCAATGATAAACACACATGTACATACAATTAGGATAACAGGATCAATCAAGCTCTATCGTCGTCTAGGGGTAAATGACCAGTTTCAAAGTGACGCAAAGTTCAGTTCAATTGAATTCAGCTCAGTTCGCAGTAATCACTGCCGTGGCGATGGACGGTGGGGGGAAGGAGAGAGAGAGCAAAATGAATGAATATTCAAACGGCTTCCGCACAGACCTTCGATATTCTTCGCAGTCAGCTTTCGGGCGAGCCCTTTGTGATGTCTTCGGAGGTCACCGACCGTGACCCCTCCATTTCCAGATTCGATCATTTCTCTGCGGTGAACCTGGCACCCAGGCAAGGGTGGACACACACTAGGTTCCCGCTGATTGTGCCTTTCCACCCTGTGCATCTATGGCTTGGTCCCGTGACCAGCCTTCCAAAACTTCCCACCGACTTGTGGGAGGCGCACCGCTTCCAGGGTCTTGTTATCTTGTGGTGTCGTGTGTGTGTCCTGCCTTAGCGAACCTGCCCCTTTTTATCCCCCTGCTGGGGTATTGCCTGTCTATCACTTCAAACAGTTCAGGGTTCAAAGGGGGAGCCGACCTTGACAGCTCTCCTTCCGTTACACTCTCCTGTCCCTTCATTAACATCTCCAAATGCTGCTCCACTGTTTTCCTTATCTCTCTTTCTCCTGAAGACAGGTGGCAGACCAACTGCTGATCCCACTGGTGCCAGCACAGGACAGCTAACATCTTAATCTATGTGTATTCTCGTCACACTCACATGAGCAGATAGCTGGGATATGACAAGGCTATTCTTGATCTAGAAATGGTGGAAATAACTGTAGTTATGCTTTTATAATGATGGGTAATCTGCATCTTAGTTCCAAACACCATTACATCAAAGACCTACAGTCATTCAAATGGATTCCCCTGCAGCATTATGCGTCTTTACCTGTTTGGAAGATGTGCTAAAAAAATTGCACTAGATTTCAGTATGCCTTGCTGAATAATACTACAGTAAATATCTGATACCCTCTCCACCCTCAGGACTTTGGACTAAAAAATTTTCCACACTATTGCATGCTACTCCAATGAAGGCCCCAACACACTTCTTTTTCATTTTTTTAATGCTACATGGCTGTGTAATATTTCAGTGAATCCGATGAGCATAAAAGGAATGGAACTAGAATCTCAGTGTGTTTAAAGGGAATAGGAACAGAATCCTCTCAGTTTCAGTCTCTATGTTGTAGCACTCCATACCTCAGCTCTGGTTGGAAAACCAGCCACATTCCTGACCACAGTCACACACCCAGTCCATAATCAGGATTCCAGTTCTGGCTACATATAACACTCGCACGGCCTTGGCACTTACTCAGGACTAATGGGTGAGCCAGATGTTGAACCACTGGGATTTTTGAACAGTACAGAATTATTGTTTTACTGTAAATAAGTTGTAGAAAACAAAATGGAAATATTTATAAAGTGGGGATAATCTTAATAAAATAGATAAGGGATAGAATACATTGTCTTTTTGAAATATGATTGTAGATGAAAAAAATCCTGTGAGTTTGAGGTTTGTATTAGAAACCTTCTATGCAAGAAGATCCTATAGCTTAGCTAAATCACTGAGACCATTTCCTTCAACTGACATCCTAAAAAAGTATTATTGGAACAAAGGTGCATTGTAGAAATCATTGGGCTCATTGTAAATAATTTTGAAGAAATAAATAATTAAGGTAGTCAATGGATCAGGTAGTGCCCAAACATTATAAATGTTAAGAAGCTAATAAGTAAACATTAGTTTCACTGTTCAGTTAACTTAAGGCTATAAGGTCAGAACTAGAATGAAATGTGAGGTTGGAAAGTTATTTAAAAATAGCTACCGAGACAAAAATCACTTGTGGCTTATCCTTCACAACAGTGACTACGCTTTAGAAATGAGAGCTTTAGAATTTCCTGAAAAGGATATGAAAGGTGTATATAAATGCAAGTCTTCCTTTTATAAAGAGGATGAAAAGTTAACTTTTGTAGAATATTAGCAAGAGATGACTCTAATACATACATGTCTTACATCCATTGTGCCTTCTAATAAAATTTGAAATTTACAATTTGTTGTTGTATCTGTTATATTTTGTACTTTTCCAAGATGTATATCGTCTACCTTGAACTAATTTCCCCAAAAATTATCTTGGTGTAGACATTAAGTATCACTGTCAAATGGTCTAAATAAATGAGAGCATAACATACCAGCTACACTCAGTGGCCACTTTATTAGGTACCTCCAGTCCATGGTTTTCTGTTACTGTAGCCCATCCACTTCAAAGTTCAACGTGTTGTGCATTTAGAGATGCTCTTCTGCACACCACTGTTGCAACATGTGGTTATTTAAATTACTGTAGCCACCTTGTCAACTTGAATCAGTCTGACCATTCTCCTCTGACCTCTCTCATTACAAGACCTTTTCACCCACAGCACTGCCACTCACCGGACTTTGTTTTGTTTTTGCACCATTCTCTGTAAACTCTAAAGACTGCTGTGCATGAAAATCCCAGGTGATCAGTAGTTTCTGAGATACTCAAACCACCCTGTCTGGCACCAACAATCATTCCATGGTCAAAGTAACTTAGTTCAAAGTTCAATTTATTGTCAAAGTACATATATGTCACCATATAAAGCCTAAGCATCATCTTGTGGACAATCACAGTAAATATAGGATAGACTATCGAATCAATGAAAGGACAGACAGGACACCCAACAGGATGGACAATACCCAATGTGCAAAAAAAAACCAACAAACTATACAAATACAAAAAGAACAAGAACATATAAATAAAGAAATAATAAATGTCGACAAGATGAGACGAAGAGTCCTTGGAAAGTAAGTCCATAAGTTGTGGGAACAGTTCAGTGATGGGGTGAGTGAAGTTATCCCCTCTGGTTCAATAGCCTGATGGCTGAGGGGGATTAACTGTTCCTGAACTTGATGATTCAGGTCCTGAGTCTCCTATACCATCTTCCTGATGGCAGCAGCAAGAAGAGAGCATAGCCTCGATGGTGGTGGCCCTTTGATGCATGGTGCTTTCCTGTGACATTGCTGCATGTAGATGTGCTCAATGGTGGGAAGGGCTTTATTCATGATGGATTGGACTGTATCCACTACTTTTTGTAGGCTTTTCTGTACAAGGACATTGGTGTTTCCATACCATGCTGTGATGCAACAATCAATATACTCTCAACCAGATATCTATAGAAGTTTGTCAAATGTTTTAGATGACATGCCAAATCTTCACAAACTTCTAAGAAAACAGAGGCTTTCTTCATAATGGCACTTGCTTGCTAGATGCAGATCAGATCCTCTTAGTTGATAACACCAAGGAATTTAATGTTGATGACTCCCTCCACTTCTGACACCCAAGGGACTTCCGGTTTCCTCCTCCTGAGGTGAATAATTATCTCCTTGGTCTTGCTGACATTGAGTAACAGGCTGTCGTTGTGGCACCACTCAGCTAGTCTCCCTCCTATTTATCACCACCTTTGATTCAGCCAATGACTGCGGTGTCATCAGCTAACCTAAATACGGTATTGCAGCTGTGCTTAGCCTCATATTCCTAAGTATAAAGTGATTAGAGCAGGGGGCTAAGCACACAGATTGTGGTGCAACTGTACTGATGGAGAGTGGAGGAGATGTTGACAATCTGAACTGATTGGGGTCTGAAATCAAGGATCCAATTGCACAAGTAGTATTGAGGTCTCGGACTTGAAACTTATTGCTTAATTTTGAGGTGATGATGGTATTGAATGGCAAGCTGTAGTCGATGAAAAGCATTCTCATGTATGCATCTTTGCAGTCCAAATGTTCCAGGATTATGTGAAGAGCTAATTAAATGGTATCCACCATTGATCTGTTGTGAAGGAAGGCAAATTAGAGAATATCCAAGTTGCTTTTAAGCAGGAGTTGATGTGTTTCATCAACAGCCTCTCAAAGCACTTCACTATAGTAGATGTAAGTGCTACTGAATGATAGTCATTACCACGTTCTTCTCTGGCATCAATATAACTGAAGCTTGCTTGAAGCAGGTGGGGACCTCAGAATGCTGAAGTGAGAAGTTAAAAATATCAGTGAACACTCCAGCCAACTAACAGGTCTTTAGTACGCAGCCAGGTACCCCATCTGTATCGGATGCTTTCATGTCGGCCTGAGAGACTGAAGACACAGGGTCATTGGGGGCTGTGGCAGTTTGTAAAGGCGCTTCCATGTTTTGATGGCCAAAGCAAGCTCAAAAGGCATTGAGTTCATCTTATTTGCTCATTAGATTTCTTCCCCATTCTGATGTTTGGTCTGAAAAACAACTAAAACTCTTGACCATGTCTGCATGCATTGAGTTGTTGCAACATGATTGACTGATTAGATATATGTATTAACGAGCAAGTGTACCAACTAAAGTGTCCACTGAGTATATATTTATTAAAATTCATTCATTTATTTTTACCAATTGTCACTACTGTACAATGTATTTTAATTTCTAAGTAATTTTTCCATTTGTAATGTGTATTCTTTCCAACTCCCTTTATTCCATCATCCTCTGAGCAGTAATTACTCCTTGTTTCCTCTTTAATTTTTGATAACCTCTGCCTGAGACACCAATGTTTTTAGGCTGTATTCTCATGTCTGAACAGTCTTTTCCTCATCACAAATGTCCATTTATTCAGTTTACCAGTAACACACTATTAATCCCTTTTCCTGGCATTTGCTCACCAATTCAACCTCCAGTATATTGAAAACCATTGAGATGTCCATCACCAGCGAGTCAAGTTAGACAAGGGAAAGTGTATCACAGAGGCAGGAATATTTAGGAAGACTAGCAATAGAAAAAAAAGCGAATTACGAAGTGGGAGAACTGAGCTGAAGGGAAAAGTCTGGGAACAGTAAGAGATGATGAAATCCTACAAATGTTGAATGAATTAAAACAGCCAAATACTTGTCAAGGACAGAAGTGATAAGAGGCCTGGTATAATATTTAGATTTAACTAACATGACACACAGGACACAATAATGCCATGAAGGTAAGAATAATTAATAAAATGCTATTGAAGGTGATCTCCAGCATCAAAGCTTTGGTCTGAGTTCTAACACCAAACATGAATTTTGTTTCTCTTAGAATTTGTGGGAGTTTGCGAGAGAATTTTATGTATGTGCAGTTTTTGTCAGTACAAAGAATTCTACATATTGGATAAAGAATATTTCGAGGATGAAATTGTGGATGACATGTTACAGTTGTACTAAGTGTTGGTTTCCCTGCACTTGGAGTATTGTGTGTAATTTTGGTCACTACGCAATAGGAAGGCTGTGGTTAAACTAGGAAGGGTGCAGAAAAGCCTCACAAACATGTCAACTTGATTTGAGGGTTTAAGTTATCACAAGAGCTTTGACTGGCTACATTTGTTTTCTCTGAAGTGTAGGCGGCTGAAAGGTGACATGATAGAAGTACCTAAAATGATTAGAAGC
Organism: Mobula hypostoma; assembly: GCF_963921235.1. Taxonomy (NCBI): domain Eukaryota; kingdom Metazoa; phylum Chordata; class Chondrichthyes; order Myliobatiformes; family Myliobatidae; genus Mobula; species Mobula hypostoma. Next base: position 61,947,160 of record NC_086099.1, on the reverse strand, counting down.
ACATATATGACAGATAGCCTGTGTTTGTTTCCATGGTATGGGTACCTAAAACTACAGGGCATGGTTTAAGGTGAGGAGGAGATAATGGGATAACTTTTTCACACAACAGGTAGACAGTATCTGGAATGAGCTGTTAAGGAGGATGCTGTGGGCTCAAATGATAGTAATAATAGTATATAAGTGTCACTTGAATGAGCAGGCCACAGTGGAATATAAAATGATTGCAGGTAAGTCCTGACGAAGGGTCTGGGCCTGAAACGTCGACTGCGCCTCTTCCTATAGATGCTGCCTGGCCTGCTGCGTTCACCAGCAACTTTGATGTGTGTTGCAGGTAAGTACATATAGTTATGATAGCAAGCGTAGATGCGCGTGGCCGAGGGGCCTTTCCTATGATACACAACTCTCTGAGAAGTGTTGGTATGCCAGTGAACTGACGGGAGCCAGCAGCATCGTCACTGAGCCTCCAGATCAAAAGGTGTGACCCGTGGACCAAGACACAAGCCAGGGGCCTGATCAGCCCTGCCTGGGTCGCCTGGGCGTCGAAATAGCCGATGACCCCAGGTTAGACCACTGAAGACGTATCGCAGCACATCCCAGGATATATCTCAGAAACGTGTGCGAGAATGACAAAAAAATGCTATTTTAAGTCATTGGTGCGGAAGAAACCCTGAAACTCGCTTTATTTAAAGTGTAACCATAGCCGTGACCTCAACGGCACAATTCAGCCATCCGGCTCGCTTCTCCCCTCCCCCAGTAAACATTGCGGCACGCTGCTCTCGGACACTGATTGGCCCGCTGGCGCCTGTTGCTAGGATAAGAGCCCATACCTATTATTTACTGCATCGACGAGGTGTGGCTTAACTGGAGGAAAAGTAAAACTTGGTCTCAGGGGTATAAAAATCCACAGGAGGACGCTGGCACAGTAGAAGGAGTATACGTTCACTTCCGTCAGAGGCTCGAACGGGGACAAGTGATCGATAACCCGGTGAAGATCTTGCGCCAGTGGACGGAGGAGAAGGCGGGGACTGGAAGGCGCCTGGGTGACCCCCACCCCCAACACGCCCTTTGACATTCCAGTAACCAATCGAACACCTCGCTGAACATCGAGCCGGAGAACAGCCAATCGGCACGCCGCCGAGGCGGGACTTCCGCAGTTGCTGGCTGGCTTTCCCGGCACGAGCGGAGCGGTTGTCCAGCGGCGTTCTTGTACCTTTACTGCACTGAAAATGCACGCGGATGCAGTCAGTAAGTATCAGCTCGCTGGCCCCTTCACATCCCCCCCCCCACACCGGTCCGCAGCCAGTCCGGGATCTTTGTGAAAAGAAAAGAATTGGCGTTGCGTTGCCCACCTTTCCCACCACACCCAATATCGTTGTTTAATAAGGATTTTGCGTTACTGGTAAGAGAAGCAATGGCGCAGCTATTATCCTGTTTGTCGTCCCCCTCCCCCTTCTTTCTGCAAAGCGCTGGCAAATACTCCCCCCCCCCATCCCCTTCTGTGTGTCGTTCGGGGGCGAGGAATGGCACCGTGATAATTTCCCCGTTCATTAAAAATTGAGGTAAATCAGCCCTCGTACTGCTGAAGGAAGGACATGAACATTCTCCTCCCTCAGTTATGGGGGTGGGGACTCCAACTCGGCTGCAAAGCTGATTTGAGTTGCATTTGTTTAATACTGTCCAGGGGGAGGAACAGAGCACATCAGGACGCAAGTGCGATGTTCGTGATGTATTCTGGGAATTGTAGTTATGTGGTGACGCATTCTCTGGTTTATGCGTGGCAGCCCGTCACAAGTGAACTGCAATCCCCAAAGAGCTTTTGGGCGCAATGAGCCGGTGAAGTGTTGTTAAAATCCTTTCCCACTCGGATGCGGAGCTCCACCTTCCCATCTCTGATTGGCAGAGCGGATCTTCGCGCACGCCTGTCTGCCTTCTCTTCGCGTTTGTTGGTCAGCTTGTGTGTCAGTCATTAAAACAATTTCTATTTCTTGGCTCATAGATCTCTACTTTATTTGGAAAACAAAGTACCTTAAATACACTCACTGCTATTAGCATTTCCACCACTGGTGTGGTTATGCAAGATATGGTAATTATTCTGCGTTCAGGTCAGTTGGTCTGTCATTACATTTGGCCGTTTATTTGTCTAGCTTTGGAAACTTGTCATTTGGGGGTATTAAGGCAGTAGAGCAATTTCAGATTTTAAAATGTTCCTTGTTGGTTTGCTGTCAACTGTTTAATCTAGATTTGATTTGACTGGATCAATTAAGCTTCCTCAATCAGCAACAGTGTCAACACATATCTGAGAAGTATATTTAAAGTATTTGTAACTTTTTTAACTCTGTGTTTTCCCAAACTAGTGTTGTAGTACTTGCCACATAATCCAGTTTTGTTTGGAGTATGTTTGCCGTTCGTGGTAATGTTTCACTACAGTGGAATCAATTATCTCATTCGAGATGTGGAAGCTCATTGTTCTTCCTAATGGGTTAGTGTTGGTTCATTACAAATACTTATTTTCGTCTCCGTTTTACCTGTTAACTGGGGAAATATAAATTATCTTTTTTAAATACAAATTTGATGTAAAATATTTTGGATTTGCAAAGTGCACTTCTGTTCTTGACAGAAAGGCCATAGTCAGTCTGTGTTGGCAGATAAATCTCTTGCTCCATCACACTAAGCACTGGTGCTTCCCAAGGCTGTGTGTTCAGCCCGGTACTGTTCACTACTCTGCTGGCACATGACTGCATTGCTACATGCAGTTCAGGTTTGCTGATGATAAAACAGTGGTTGGCCTCATCAACGATGATGAGATGGTATTCAGAGAGGAGATAGAGCAGCTGGTAGAATGGTGTGAACACAGCAACTCCATTCTCATTGTGGACAAAACCGAAGAAATGATTGTGGACTTTAGGAAGGTGCAGGCTGATGGCTCCTCACTGCGCACATACGGCTCCTCAGTGGAGAGAATTTGGAGCACCAAGTTTCTGGGAATGCACTTAAAGGACCATTTCACCTGGTCCCTCAATATCACTGCTTTGGTCAAGAAAACACAGCAGTGCCTCCACTTCCTGAGAAGATTGAGGCTACCCTCTCCACTCCATTTTAACCAATTTTTACAGGAGCACCGTTGAGAGTGTCCTGACCAGCTGCCTCACTGTTTGGTATGGGAATTGCAAGTCACATATCACAAGTCCTGACAAAGGATTGTGAGGACTGCTGAGAGGATCATTGAGGTCTCTCTTTCACCCACTAGAGATATTTATCAAGAGTGGTGTATACACAGGGCCCTTGGCATTGTCAGTGATCCCTCCCATCCACCCAGCAATCTTTTTGACCCGTACCATCGGGCAGGAGCATTAGCACAAGGACCGTTGGGATGGGAAGCAGCTTCTCCCCCAGGCCGTGAGACTACTGAGCTCTCTGCTGTCACCCAGGTCTCATCACATGGAATTGCAAGTAGCATTACACTATTCATTTTTTGACTTGTATATGCACATTGTTTGTTAATTTATTTGTAGTTATGGGTGTGTTGTGTTGTGCACCTCGGTTCAGAGGAATGTTGTCTCCTTTGGCGGTATACGTGTGTGCTTGAACCATCTTTTCTGTTCTTGTTCTCACATGCAGATCTTGCTTGTGTTGATTGGTTGTATTAACTCCAAATATTAAAAAAAATTCCTGACATATTTCAGTAAAACAGTTTATTTGATGGATATAGTTACTAACTGAAATAAATAATCAAAGGAAACTTCTGAGTTCTTGGCATTCTAGGTAATTCAGTTGTATGTATATCACTTGAATAACTCAAGACACTATATAAACATAGCGTCAAACAATGATGTCTTTTTATTTTCTGACCTCTACAGTCAGTCAACATGATTGCAGTTTTGCTTTAAATGTGCACTAACTCTTACATGCCTTGTTATCTCAATACATAGGGACATGGAATACATACTGTAAAATTTGTTATAGTGGGATTATGGGAATAAGCCAAAAATGGGTTCTTGTATTCTTGTCATTGATGCCATTGATTACTTAAGATTCTTATTCTGACCTAACGTTGGTGACCTGAATTCTGAGTTTTGTGAGTGAATAAGCTGTATTATGTTAAGTAAATATTTGGTGTGTAGAGAAGAAAATTTGTTTTACATGAGTAGTCTCTTGGTATATTTTCAAATACATAGAATCATGATCTTGGTGTTTAAAATTTTCCTTTTGATTATTGTGACATGTATTTGAATTTGGAGAAGTGTATTGTGGCTTAAATAGCAGAACATTTCTTGATGAGAGGACAGTGAACATTAAAATACAAAGTAATATAATTAGTAAGATGTGTGCAGTTGATTAACTGAATCTTCAAGTCTATTCAGGCTGAACACCAAGGGAATTAAGAAATGACAGAATTGGATGAAAAACTGATTTGAAATACAAAATAGACATCTCATTGAATGCCAAGAATATTAATTGCAAATGACATGTATTCACATTTTCTGAAGTAAAAGCAAATCAAAATTCCTGAAAAGTACTTAGTTGAAGTGAAGGTCCAGGGGTTCTTTAATTTCTGAAACTTTCTATAACACCGTAAGCTATAGGAGCAGAATTAGGCCATTTGGCCGATAGAGTCTGCTCCGCCATTTCATCATGGCTGATCTATTATTACTCTCAACCCCAATCTCTTGCCTTCTCCCCATATTCCTTCATGCCTTGACCAATCAAGAAGCAATCAACCTCTGGTTTAAATATACATGAAGACCTGGCCTCTACAGCTGTCTGTGGCAAATAATTCCACAGATTTACCACTCTCTGGCTAAAGAAATTCTTCCTCATCTCTGTTCTAGAAATTCTTCCCTCTGTTCTGAGGCTGTGTCCTCTGGTCGTAGACTCTTCTGCCATAGGAAACATCCTCTCCACATCCACTCCATGAAGACCTTTCACTATTTGATGGGTTTCAATGAGATCACCTCTCATTTTTCTGAATTTTAGTGAATACACACTCAGAGCCATTAAACACTCTTCATATGATAAGCCATTCAATCCTGAAGTCATTTTTGTGAACCCTCTCCAGTGTCAGCACATCCTTTCTGACATGAGGGGCCCAAAACTGCTCACAATACTCCCAAGTGAGGCCTCACCGGTGCTTTATAAAGCCTCAACATTACATCATTGCTTTTATGTTCTAGTCCTCTTGCAATGAATGCTAGCATCACATTTACCGTCCTCACAACATGTAAATTAATACTTAGAGAATCTGAATCCCTTTGTGCCTCAGTTTTTTGAATTTTCTGTCCATTTAGAAAATATTCTACCTTTTTATTTCTTCTACCAAAGTGCATGTGCCACTTCTATGCCCATTCTCCTAATCTTTAAGTCCTTCCTCTCTGCTTCCTCAAAACTACCTGCCCCTTCACCTATCTTCGTATCATCCACAGCAAAGCCATCCATTCCATTGACTTATAATGTTAAAAGATGCAGTCCCAACATAGACCCCTGTAGAACACCACTGTTCACTGGCAGCCAATTAGAAAAGGCTTTATTTATTCCTACTCTTTGCCTCCTGCCAATCAACTACCACTTTATCAATGCCAGTATCTTTCCTGAAATATCACGGGCTCTTAGCTTGTTAAGCAGCCTCATGTGTGACACCTTGTCAAGGGCCTTCTGAAAATCAAAGAACACAACATCAACCAATTCACCTTTGTCTATCCTGCTTGTTATTTCTTCAAAGAATTGCAGCAGATTTGTCGGGTAAGATTTTTCCTTGAGAAACCATGATGACTGTGTTCTATTTTATCATGTACCTCCAAGTACCCCAAAACCACATGCTTTACAATCAATTCCAACACCTTTCAACTAACTGGTCTATAATTTCCTTTCTTCTGCATCTGTCCCTTCTTGAAGAGTAGAGTGATATTTGCAATTTTCCATTCTTCCAGAACCATTTGAGAATCTAGTGGTTCTTAAAAGATCGTTACTAATGCCTCCACAATCTCTTCAGCCACCTCTTTCGGAACCTTGGGGTGTACATCATCTGGTCCTGTTAATTTATCTACCTTCAAACTTCTCTGTTGCCCAAGAACCTTCACCCTTGTAATGGCAACTTCACACACTTCTGATACCTGACACTCTGGAACTTCCACCATATTCCATGGGGAAGTCTGATGCAAAATTTTGGTCAGTTTGTCCTCCATTTCCTTGTCTCCCATTACTACCTCTTCAGCATTGTTTTCCAGTGGTCTGATATCCATTCTCGCCTCTCTTTTACGCTTTATATATTTAAAGAAACTTGTGGTATCCTATTATTGGCTAGCTTTTGTATTCTATCTGTTCCTAATGACTGTTTAGTAGCCTTCTGTTGGTTTTTAAAAGCTTTCGAATCCTCTAACTTCCTACTAATTTTGCTCTCTTGTGTACCCTCTCTAAGCAAGTTGACACCAAATTTTGAACTATTCTATTTGTTTCATGTAACTAATTATTTTGTTTCTATGTATTTCATTCAAATCTGAGCTAGTTTTTATACCTTTTGTCAAAACTACATTGAAGTTTCTAGTGTGAATCCTGTTCCATACTAAAAAGGAAGTTAACTTTTAATTCCTTCATGCTTTCTCTGCCACAATAAGATCATGACTGATTGTTTACATCCATTATGTTTTCCTGTACCTATCTAAATCCCTTGATTCCTTGGATTTAAAAAAAAGACATTGATTTGTGCCCTAAATTAGCACAATAACTGAGCTTTGTAGCTCTTTGTGGGGAGGGTTATGTTATTCTTCTGGAAGGAGTATCATCCTTGTGTGTTAACCTTTTCAGCCCCATTAGAATCCTACTGAAGGTTTTTGGCCCGAAACATCTTCTGTACTCTTTTCCTAGTTGCTGCCTGGCCTGCTGAGTTCCTTCAGCATTTTATGGATGCTGCTCTAATTTCCAGCATCTGCAGATTTTCTCTTGTTTATGATTAGAATTTTATATGTTTGGATTAGGTTGACTCTCATTCTTCTAAACCCTACAGTGCATAGGCGCAGTCTGTTTAATTACTTGCAATGGAAAACCCTGTAACAACATCACAGGCCCAGAGCATCACATTAAAAGCGTTCACAAGAAAAAAAAGTAAACACACCAACACTTGTCAAGCTTATTTTAGAAAAAGTATTGTTGGGCAAGCTGAAATGCCATCTATAAATTTGATGACACTGCTGTTGGCAGAATCTCGGGTGTGTTTTCAATGGGGGATATAGGTATGAGATAGATTGGCTGGCTGAGTGGTGATACTCAACAATTTCACACTCAATGTTAACAGTTCCAAGGAATTGATTGTGGACAAGGAAGGGGAATTCTGGAGAACATGCACCTGTCCCCTTTGAGGGGCCAGCAGTGGAAAAGGGGGAACAGCTCAAGTTCCTGTGTGCCACATCTGAGAGCATCTATTCTGCGCCCAACACATTAATAAAATCATTAAGAAGGCACACCAGGGTTTCTACTTCATTAGGAATTTGAGGACTTTTGGTATGTCATCAAAGACTTGCAAATTTCTACAGATGTACAGTGGGGAGCATTGTGACTGGTTGCGTCACCACCCGGTATAGAGCCTCCAACACACAAGAAGCTGCAGAGGGTTGTAGACTCGGCTAGTTCTATGACACACTATACCCTGCCCACCATCTTCAACAGGCAGTGCCTCAAGAAGGTGGTATCCATCTTTAAAGACCTTCACTGTCCAGGATGTACCATCATCACAAAAATACCTTCGGGGAGGAGGCACAGGAGCCTAACCGTTTTTAAAAACAGATGTTTCTTCTCTGCCATCAGATTTATGAAAGGTCCATCAACCTATGAACAAAACCTCATTTGTCTTTTGCATTATTTTTGTTACTTGTTTGTCTTGCACCACAAAACAACAAAATTCATGACATATGTCAGTGATAATAAGCCTGATTTTGATTCTGCTTTTCTATTTTTCCACTAAATGCACAACTCATGCTGTCTTTGTTTCACTTGCTATGTATTTACCCATTCACTTAGCCCTGAAGCATCTTTATTACTACCAACTCTCATCAACTCGTATTATCAGCAAAACTTAATCATAGCATCCAAGTGATTGATGTAGCTGAGAAGCTAGGACCCCAACATTGATCCCTGCAGTGACCCTTTAGTTGTAGCATTCTATCCCAAAAATAATTTTGTTATTTTTATTATTGATGTAATTTCCCTTCCCCAGGCTGTAGATTAAAATCCTCCATGATTACAATTGTAACCTTGTTACATGCACCTCTAATTTACTGATTTATTCCGTGCCCTATATTACTGCTGGAGGTTTGCAGACAAGTTTGATCAGTACAAATCTTTATTCTGTGCTGATTCTCAGCCACATCTAAACTGATTCTACTTGATATTTTTTCAAGCACAGATCCTTTCTTGCCACAGCTTCCATTGCGTGGTGGAAGATATAGTTCCCACCCTGGATCACTTTTCAACATGGTTATTAACTCATACCAACTTAATTGGAATTACTGTACTTTTATATTATTAAATGTTATTTCTTTGGTGATACTTGTGTATAAACTAATCATTAATTTGGAAGATCTGGTGTAATCCATAATATTATTAATAATGTGAAGTAAATGGAGAGGAATTGACTACTTAGTTATAAATGCATCCTCACTGTATCGTGTGAGATACTGTATCCTAGCTGGACAAATTTTAAAAAAAACAAATGGGATTTGGTCCTTTTTTGTGTAGCAATTCCTATGATATATCAGTATGACAATCTGTTGGTTGCTGTTTACTTTAACAGGCATTGAAGCTCTAAGTCATCAGATGTAGGACTGAACACCTCCAAAACCTTTGTCTGGAAGTAGATACAGTGTGTTAAATTGATTAACCAGTTTGTTGCTCAAGTATATTGTGGCTGTTCCTTAATCGATGAGTTGTTCTCTGACAATTAGTTTACAAAGCTGTATTCACTCTTCAAATTTTAATTTGAAACCTTTAGCCTTAGCTAAGTTATATTTTGTTTTGCATTTTTTTTTATCTTGCAAAAATTATAATTTTCCCTTAAACAGTAACTGGTGTTAAAATCTGTCCAATTATCTTTGTAATATCTTTCGTACATCTTGGGGTACGTGCTTTAAGTAATCCCAGATCTGAGAAGTATGAGCAGGAAAGCACTGTCGCCTGATATATCATGGATTTTTTAAAAAAATCAGGTTTATGGTATAAGTGCCACATTAAAACGAAGATTAATTGTGGTATCTTACAGTTTGCTGTTTTATAAAATTACTTCACAAAGTACAGTGCAGAAAACGTCTTGGGACTGAACTGTTTGAAGTGCAGTTTATCAGTCTTTTAAAGTGTTTAGTGTACTTAATATTTTTAAATGTGGTTTTTGTATATGAACATTTGGAAGGTTTATTCCAAATCTTTCCCTTTTTCACCATTTTCCATCAGGATTTATTTAGGCTTTAAGGGAGGTTGATGATTGCGTTGAAGATTAAATGCTGATAATCTATCAGGCAGAGCTGAGGCATTCAAATTCTGAATGCATTTGGACAATGCATGTTCAGATAGGATTCAATTGTACTTAATTAAATCAGAATCAGGTTTAATATCACCAGCTTATGTCGTGAAATTTGCTAACTTAGTGGCAGCAGTACAATGCAATACGTGATAATATTGGGAAAAAAGTACATTAAGTGTGTTAAATTAAAAATAGTACAAAAACAGAAATAATAAAAGTGAGATAGTGTCCATGGGTTTAATGTCCTTGTAGGAATCAGATGGCAGAGGGGAAGAAACTGTTCCTGAATTGCTGAGTGTGTGCCTTCAGGCTTCTGTACCTCCGCCTTGATGGTAACAATGAGAAGAGGGCATGTCCTGAATCATGGAGGCCCTCTATGATGGATGCCGCCTTTCTGAGACACTGCTCCTTGAAGGTGTCTTGGATGCTACACAGGCTAGCACCCAAGATGGAACTGCTTAATTTTACAACTTTCTGTAGCTTTTGATCCTGTGCAGTAACCTCCTGAATCAGACAGTGATGCAGCCTGTAAGAATACTGTCCATGGTACATCTGTAGAAGATTTTGTATGTCTCTGGTGACAAACTAGATCTCCTCAAACTCCTAATGAAATACAGCAGCTGTCTTGCTTTCTTTATAGCTGCGTCGAAATGTTGGGACCAGGTTAGATCTTCAGAGATCTTGACACCCAGGAACTTGAAATTGCTCACTTTGTCCACTTCTAAACCCTCTGAGGATTGGTTTGTGATTCCTCATCCTACCCTTTCTGAAATCCATAATCAACCCTTTGGTCTTACTGATGTTGAGTGTAAAGTTATTACTGCAACGCCTCTGAACAGCTGGTATATCTCGCTCCTGTGCACCCTCTCATCTCCATCTGAGATTCGGCCAAACAACGGTTATATCATCAGCAAATTTATAGATGGCTTTTGGGTTATGCCTAGCCACACTGTCATGGGTATAGAGAGTAGAGGAGTGGGCTAAGGACACATACCTGAGGTGCAGTAGTGTTGATCGTCAGCAAGGAGTAGTCATTAATACCAATCTGCACAGATTGTGGTCTTCTGGTGAGGAAATCGAGGGTAGTACAGTGACCCAAGTTCTGTAGCTTATAAATCTGGACAGTGGGAATGATGGTGTTAAACGCTGAGCTATAGTTAACAAACAGCATCCTGGCATAGGTGTTTGTATTGTCCAGTTGATTTAACGCTGTGTGAAGAACTCTAATACAGTTAGGAAATGCAATTTAAAAACAAATTTTGGAAATGGACATGTCAGCTTTTTAATTGAAATACTTATTGAAGCCAAGGGTTTGTAGGACAAGGTAGATTACATTGGAAATATTTTCTCTATAACTAGATTTCTTAAGATAATTGGATTTTACCAAAACTTGCACTTGCAGTTCAAGATGGTATCCCCTGTACAGCAGGCTAATGTTTTCTCTAATATATTTCTAAAAATTACTTAAGTAAAATAATCACCCTATTTAGCTTAAGGTTTGGTATATTGTTGACATATTATCACAAAATTGCCCACTAGTTTCCTTTGCAGCTGCTTGTTTCAAATTATTGGACAAATTAGTATTTTTTTTCTAGGTCACAATGATCATAAATTAGGTTCGCAATGTATCAAGGAAGCTTTCTAGAGTGGGCTGTAAAATAAGCAGAATGAAAAGTCAGTGGATGAGCAGAGGCAGATGTTTAATCACTGTTTCATAATACTCAGCAGAAGTTTATCCCTCAGAGGGACTGGTTTGAAAACATGAATCATCAATGCTTAACAAGGGAGGTCAAGACAAATATTTAATCAAAAACTAAAACACACAAAATGACAAAAAAACTAGTGGTTGATTAGATTAAAATGCTAATAAGGAGGGAGAAAGTTGATAGTAAACTGACATCAAGAGCTTCCATGGATTTATAAAAGGGCCAAAGGGTGGCTTTGTGTGGTATTTCTAGAGATGACACTGTGGAATTAATAACTGGAGATGAGGAAATGCCAAATAATTTAACCCTCAATGTCGGTCTTCATGATAGAGGCCATGTAAACATCTCAAAGTTAACAGGTTGGCTAGTTTCAAATAAGAAAAAAGAACTTGCATGCATCCATATCATAAGTGTTGTAGTATTGCAAAAGCTATTGGATTTAAAGGGAGACATCACCATGGTCCAATAGCTTGGATCTAAGAGTTTTGAGATAAATGGTTGAAGGTAAAGCTGTTGGTAATGCCTTGTTCAAGAGGGCTAATAGCTTAACACCTGTTGTTTGGAAGATAATGAAGTCTAAGAAAATTACAGCTATTTGTTTAAGAAAAACTTAGCTAAACCTTGTTTATATAGTTTAATGAAAGGGGAATGTGAGACAAATTTGCTTGAATTCTTTGAGGATATGACAAACACAAATGATAGAATGTGTAGATGTGTAATTTGATTTCCTGAAGCATTTCAAACATATAGGAAAGAACTCCTTGTAAATTTAACTTGAATGTGATTATTCCATGAATAATATAATTAGGTTATTACTTAACTGAAGTTGCCAATAAGCATACAAATATTACTTGCCGAAAATTAAATGTGTTAGTGCACAATGTATAAATTTAATTGATTTCACTGTTGAAGTGCTTCAGAATACTTCTGAATTTGGCTTAAGCAAATGCATAGATCATTATTATTTCCAACTCTGGAACAACCATTATGTAGCTGTCCATGGGGAAAAACATTGAATTTTGAGTACAAGGCCAGCACATCTTAGTGATTATTCTTTGTGCCTTGTTGATGTTGACAACAATACTGAATTAGAACTGAAGTTGCTAGAATTGAAAATGTGGATTAAATGGGATAATTGGTATCCAAAGGATGAAGATATTTACCCAAACAGCATTGCCAGTCATTATTGTTCCCTGATTACATGTGATAGTAATTTGTGAACTGAATCTTGTGCTGTTGCATAATATTGGTGGATCTAAATTACTGTGTACCATATTTGGAGTTGTTGCTTTTAGTTTGAGATTGTGTTGGCGTGTGGCCAAGTGGTTAAGGCATTCGTCTAGTGATCTGAAGGTCGCTAGTTCGAGCCTTGGCTGAGGCAGCGTGTGTGTCCTTGAGCAAGGCATTTAACCACACATTGCTGTGGGATGACACCGGTGCCAAGCTGTATGGGTCCTAATGCCCCTTCCCTTGGACAACGTCGGTGGCGTGGAGAGGGGAGACTTGCAGCATGGGCAACTGCTGATCTTCCATACAACCTTGCCCGGGCCTGCGCCCTGGAAACCTTCCAAGGCGCAAATCCATGGTCTCACGAGACTAACGGATGCCTATGTTTTAACACACTACACATTGGTAGAGAGTTTTAAAAAGTCATCAGGAAAATGTGCGTTATCGCATCAATATTGTACACTCGGTCTGGAAAACTTTATACAAAGCTTGCATTCCATTTTTGGTGTTAAAATTGCTCTGTTGTGCAACCATATGTAATTAAAACAGTGTTGAATGACATTTGGGGAAAGCTGCTTGCATCAAATCATGAAGTGATGCAACAATTTAGTCCAAGGTTTTCATTGAACTAATTTTATTGAGCTTTTGTCTTTTAAGTGTTCCATTTCCTTGTTTCTTTTGGGTTGATCATCTGTTGAATATGTTTGCATATGGTTTCTTAACAATGTATAATCATTTAGCAATTTCCCAAATATGTTTGTTAAATATAGGCTTTAAATTTGTCTACTTTAGTACCTTGTTGAATTACAAGTGATTGGCATATCTCCATCTAACACTAGGCCGGCTGGTGGCACAATGGCATCAGCGCCGGACTCCGGAGTGAAGGCTCCCGAGTTCGAATCCGAGTCGGGCCACCCCCCGACCACGCTTTCCACCCGTGCTGCGTTGAGTGTCAAACTAACCACTCGGCCTCGTTTTTAAAAAAAGGGTGGAGTCATTATCATTCATATTGTGACCCAGTTAATCCAAAAGGAGACTAATCCTGACACCACGCGCCAGACAAGAATGGCTGACTGGTGTGACATGCTAAAAAAAATCTTAACACTAATGTAGCACTTTTAATTTATTATTGTGCAATGGCACACAACGCATCTTGGACACATTCATCCTGGACAAAGATTATAACCTAAAAGATTTTTTTCTTTGCAGCACCCAGACCAATGTTAAATGTTGGAGTCTCAATTTCCAGAATTAACAAAGTTTTGGGCTAGGAAAGGTTTCCTATGTTGGAAAAACTAAGAGTGTATGCTCTTCCTTATGCTAAATCTCACTTGCATGCAGAATTTCAGATTTCTGGGTTGTTTTATTACTGAGCTATTCATGGGACATGTGAATATTCTATTTTAGATGAGGTGTTAGTATTTTTTTAAGGTATTGGTGAGGCAGTATCTGGAATTCTGTGCATAGTCTCGTTCCCCTTTATGAATGAATATGAGGCAGGGCAGAAAGGGCTAGTTCTCATTATGTTTCAGCAGATGAGGGGTTTGTCCTATCACAAACAGATACAAATGTTTGATCTTTTTCTTTGGAGTTTAGGAGGGATAATCTAAACAGGATGCTGAGGGGCATAGTAAGGTAAATGTTAAGACATTTCCACTGGTGAGAGTCTTGAATTGGCACATAGTTTTAAGATGAGGAACAAAAATTAAACAGATGCAAAAGGATAATGTGCAAACATTGAATCTGTGGAATTTTCCAACCTGTTGGTTTTGGAGTCTGCGTCAGCAGACTAGCTGATAAGTGAAAAAAGAGGTAGCTAAATCTTGGAAACTGAGGGTTATGTGGAACTGGCACAGAAGAGTTGAGGCATGGGGCAGATCAGCAATGATATTTAATGGCAGGGCAGCCAGATCTCCTTTCCTGCGATTTTCTATTACGTGTCTTGGTGGCAGATTTAATGCTTTTTCAAAGCTTCATTCAAATAATGTTTCGCATTCTTGAAGCAATGAATTGTGGGTATTTGGGACTGTTTATCTTCCGGTGTTTAATTTATCTCTGGAGTACCAGTGTTAATTTTAAACTGTTTTTCCTCTCTTCTAGATTTTCCACTAACTTCTCATCTGTCTACATTGGCCAATATTCACAAGATTTACCACACCTTAAACAAACTGGTAACTTCATTTTTATTAATGCTTGGCAGTGCGGAGTAACTGTCCTGCAGTATTAAGGAGTTTATGAAAGTGGATTGTAAAGCCAGGCCTAGATCAAATATAGACTAGATTAGATTAGATTATGAGGACAAGCAGTCATCTTTCATTGTCATTTAGTAATGCATGCATTAAGAAATGATACAATATTCCTCCGGTGTGATATCACAGAAACACAGGACAGATCAAGACTGAAAAACTAACAAAAACCACATAATTATAACATATAGTTACAACAGTGCAACAATACCATAACTTGATGAAGAACAGGCCATGGCACTGTAAAAAAGTTCAAAGTCTCTTGAAAGTCCCACATCTCACGCAGACGGGAGAAGGAAGAAAACTCTCCCTGCCATGCCTGACCACAGTCCGACTCTGAGTCGTCCGAAAACTACGAGCTCTGATCAGCCCTCCGACACCGAGTACCGAGCGCCATCTCTATCTGAACGCTTCGACCTCAGCCTCGGTTGCCTGCAGCAGGCAAAGCTGGGGATTTTGGGGCCTTCCCTCCGGAGGTTCTGGATCACACAGTAGCAGCGGTAGTGAACCAGGCGTTTCAGAAATTTCTCCAGATGTTCCTCTGTGCTTCTCACGTCTGTCTTCATCAAATCAGAATTGTCCATGGCCCCTATTTAACAGATATGATATCACTTCACTGGAGAGCTGCGTTGCGCTGCCATCTTCTCCTCCTGCCTAATATATTTCAGGTCATCAATAGAAGCAACAGAAGAAAATGCCAGAGCTCTGACCATTATTTTTCAATCCACTTTGGCTATAGGAATATTACCAGAAGATTGGATTGCTGCTAATATTATACAGTTTTAAAAAGGAGAAAGTGATGTGATTGTAAAATTATTGGAAATCAAAAGAGCCATTCAAATCTTTATTTAAAAGAAGAAGCACAGAATTGTAATTGGAGGTAGTAACTGGATATTTTCAACGAAAGAAGGTAGTGTCTTGGAAATGTAATCTTTTGAAGTACTAACAAAAGAGTTATGCGTCTTGACATCTCTGTAAGGAGTTTGGCATAGTCTATGTTGAGGTCTCCCTGGCTAGTCTGTTCCAATAAAAACTAGTAAAAGCCTAGTGCAACCAATTTAGATTGGCAAACTAGATAACTTTTTTTAAGCGGCAAAAGATATATATTTTTCCTTTGACAGTAAAACTGTCCTCAGTGGAGTTCCGTATGATTCTGTTCTTAGCCCTTGTAGTTAATACAACAGTTGGTCATGGAGTTGATAAGGTTATCTGAGAAAAGTGGCAAATGCAAAGGAGATGTCGGGTTTTTTTTTACGCAGAGAGTGGTGAGTGTGTGGAATGGGTGGTGGAGGCGGAAACAATAGTGTTTTTTAAGACTCCTGGATGGCTGCATGGAGCTTAGAAAATAGAGGGCTATGGGTAAAGCCTAGGTAGTTCTAAGGTAGGGATATGTTCGGCATAGCTCTGTATGTTTTTTCCTATGAAATGTAGCATATTACATTTGGCAAGATTCAGTGATTATGGGAATATGTAACAAACTAGAGTGGTGGTATATTTGGGGGGTGTATATAAATTGGTGTGGGGGAACAGAGAAACTCGCAATGTAAATGTACAATTCCTTAAATGTAATAAGAAAGATCAATAAGGTGCCTAAAGGATATACTTGCATTGATAAGCTAATGGCTTGATGAATTAAAAAAAATAAGGAAGCCCTTCTAGAATTATATGATACAAGATAACTTAAGTTCTGGTCACCATACTACAGAAAAGATTGCACCAGTAAGGGCTTGGAGGAAATTTGGTAGCGTAGTGGTTAGCACAATGCTTACAGTACAGGTGACCCGCTTTAATTTCCACCGCTGCTTTTAAGGAGTTTGTACATTCACCCCATGACTGCGTAGGCTTCCTCCGGATGCTCCAGTTTCCCCTCTCAATCCAAAGAAGTACTGGTTGGCAGGTTAATTGCCCACTATAAGTTGTGCCGTGATTAGGTCAGGATTAAAACTGAGGATTATTGGGCAGCGTGGCTTGAAGGGTCAGAAGAGCATACTCTCTGCTGTATCTCAATAAATCGATAAATCTGAAGGAATATGGGATAGGCAAGCATTGTTTTTAGCATGGAGGAGGTTGAAGGAAACTTAACTGAGGAACTTGGATAGAGAAAGTTCGTATTTACTCTTGGCAGCGGAGTCAAAACCAAGAGTATCATTTTTAAAAATCATTGACAGAAAGCGGAGAGATTTGAGGAAATTCTTTTGTCTTAAGACTGATGTGTCTGGAGATCCTTGCCTAAAATGGGTGGTAGGAGCAGAGACTATTGTTGTATTTAAATATACTTGGGTGTGTATTTGACAAGCTTTGACCTGCTGGGTAGCACCCCTTATGTTGAAATACAGGATTTGGTTGGGGAGAATTTCCTTGAGGTATTGACCAAGTGGTATCAAGCAGTTGTTTTGTGTTATCACAAGCAACACACACAAAAAATGCTGGTGAACGCAGCAGGCCCGGCAGCATCTATAGGAAGAGGTACAGTCGACATTTCGGGCCGAGACCCTTCGTCAGGACTAACTGAAAGAAGAGATAGTAAGAGATTTGAGAGGGGGAGGGGGGAGATCCAAAATGATAGGAGAAGACAGGAGGGGGAGGGATGGAGCCGAGAGCTGGACAGTTGATTGGCAAAAGGGGTACAAGGCTGGAGAAGGGAGAGGATCATGGGATGGGAGGCCTAGGGAGAAAGAAAGGGGGAGAGGAACCCAGAGGATGGGCAAGGAGTTGTAGTGAGACGGACAGAGGGAGGAAAAAAGAGAGGGGGGAAAAATAAATAAGGGATGGGGTACGAAGGGGAGGAGCGGCATTAACGGAAGTTAGAGAAGTCAATGTTCATGCCATCCGCTTGGAGGCTACCCAGACGGAATATAAGGTGTTGTCCCTCCAACCTGAGTGTGGCTTCATCTTGACAGTAGAGGAGGTCGTGGATAGACATACGGGAATGGGACGTGGAATTGAAATGTGTGCCACTGGGAGTTCCTGCTTTCTCTGGCGGACAGAGCGTAGTCCCTCTACTGTAAAGATGAAGCCACACTCAGGTTGGAGGAACAACACCTTAAATTCCATCTGGGTAGCCTCCAACCTGATGGCATGAACTTGCCTAACTTCCGTTAATGCCCCTCCTCCCCTTCGTATCCCATCCGTTATTTATTTATTTTTTCCTCCTTTTTTTTGTTCTCCCTCTGTCCCTCTCACTATACTCCTTGCCCATCCTCTGGGCTCCCCTCCCCCTTTCTTTCTCCCTAGGCCTCCCGTCCCATGATCCTCTCCCTTCTCCAGCCTTGTATCCCTTTTGCCAATCAACTTTCCAGCTCTTAGCTCCATCCCTCCCCCCCCGCCGCCCCACCACTTTCAAATCTCTTACTATCTCTTCTTTCAGTTAGTCCTGACAAAGGGTCTTGGCCTGAAACGTCGACAGTACCTCTTCCTATAGATGCTGCCTGGCCTGCTGCGTTCACCAGCATTTTTTATGTGTGTTGCTTGAATTTCCAGCATCTGCAGATTTCCTCGTGTTTACGTTCTGTGTTATAAAATGTTTTTATGATTCAATGAGTCACTGATAACTGGATACAAAGTATTTTTTCATCCAGATGGACTGATAGAAATCTCAGATGGGTGAAATGGCTTAAGTGCAGGTGACAGCAGCAATGTGTGGGATTCATTGCTAGGAGTATGCATTTCTGAAAGCATCGCTATTCTCTGGGTCATGGTGTATTGATTTAAAAATCAATTAAATAATTGTCTAGACTTTATATTGAAGTGAAGAACAAGAGAAACAAAATAATGTTTGCAGTTTATACATCAAGGAGGGCAGGTGACTGATAGAGGCAATAAGAGAACCATAAATGGGGAAACTGACCCCAAAAATGGATAAATCAAGATAGACTGGGGAATTTGGCTGATGGTGGTGTTATCTTTTTCATGGGCAGCTTTCACATCAAGAGATTGCAGAAGTATTTAAACCGTCAAATGCCATTCTACTTCATAGAAAGATTTTTAAACCTGAGGGATAGATCACTTGAAGCCATCAAGGCATGCATTTTATAGTTGACAGCATTCAACTACATCACACTGCTTTGTTATAAATCGACATATGAGGCATCTGTTATTGGATACCAAAGGAGTCCTCTAATTATTAGGAAGATCAAAACTGTTATCGATATCTCTGCCACAAACTTTCTCTCTCCATGGCAGCTTTGTAACATTGAATCATGCTGATCACAGAACTATCATATTTGACCTCAGTAGCATATGGTCACACATTCTATCATTGCCAAAGCCACTAATCTGCACCTCCATGATATCACCGGCTGCTTCTAACCCCACCTCTTTATCTTTTGATTTTATCTATTCCATTGCACTATGTCCAACCTGTTCGTACTTTATTTTGTCATTATGTGAACATATTTGCTTATTTTAATTGGTTGTTCAATAGAATGAATTTATTTAAATTTTTGAAGAAAGGGTGATTGCTCCATTATGCATTGCGGCAGTCATTGTTAAAGGTCATTAAATCCTTTTTTGCTTACTTTCTCCAACCAGTATGTTTTTTGGTATTGATAATTCTGGTTGAATTCATCTTTCCTGATTACTGAGACAATGGAGGCACCTACCTCCCTTGAACTTGAAAGGGTTGTGGAAATGATATGAATTTACTTGTCCAATCCTGTGTATGGGGAACTTCCCCTTTGCTTCATTTTCAGATGATCCAGTAAGTTAAAAGAAACGCATTACTTCATGTTTAGTAGTCTGCACCCTGTGTGCCTGCCTTATTTTTGAGTTGCAAGACTTTGTTCCTGACTTGTCACGATGATTAAATTCAGCCATTGGATGAAGAAGGTTAATGTTTGTCGAGCTTTGTTTCCGGAACAGTCCATGAACACTAGCTTGCTATTCCTCTTTGCACTATTTTTTTTATTGTAACTTATAATTTTTTTTTTGTCTTGCATTCTCCTGCTACCACAAAACAACAAATTTCACGTGTAAGAATAAACCAAATTCTGTTTTATTTCTGTGCCAACTGACAAGAGTTTGAATCATTGTTCTTGACTGTTCAGAAAGCAGATTTGCAGTCATTCATTTGTTTTGGACAGGTTCATCATAAAACTTTGACATATATCATCGGTTTCCTTTATCTTGTGACATCTCCAGCTTTAAGTTTAACATCGCAGGAATTTGTGCTTGATTTTGTCAGTTTGCTGTGCACGTTAATGACTACGCATAATCTTAAGTATGGCAATGGCAACAAGATGCAGTTTGAGTATACTAATGGTGTCCTGTAGTATGGGCAGAGTATAAAAATGAAGAAATTGTAGTGCCTGTGAGTGGGAAGGTACAGATTTAGAGTTGTTACCTTAGTTAGACAAACAATTTAGTAAAATGGCAGTTAACATTTTCAATTGTAGATTTGTTTTGAAACAAAATCCCTGAAGTGTTGTTTGTACAACATTTTTATAAGCTTTTATAAGCATTTTTATAATAGAAAGCTATCATTGGTACTTTATGTAGACTAAATTAAGGTGAAATTGGATGCACAGTTGTACTAATTGTTCCATTTCAGAAGTTTGTTAATGTACTTCTGCAATATATCAACTTGCCACTTTAAGCTTGTAGAGTACCCACTGATGATATTAAGTGACAATGGATCCTTACTAAGGATTACGTTTAATAATAGTTTGCTACTTGTTTTCTGGATTGTTAATCGTGAGACTGAAAAGTTCAAAAGCAATAATAAAGTTGATGCAACACACACAGAACACTGGAGAACTCGGAAGGCCAGGCAGCACCTACGGAAAAGTGTACAGTTGATGTTTCAGGCTGAACCCCTTCATCAGGACTGGAGAAAAAATGAGTCAGAGTAAGAATGTTGGGGCGGGGGGTGGGGGGGAAGAACCATAAGGTGATAGGTGAAACTGGTAGGGGGAGGAAGGGTGAAGTAAAGAGGTAAAGAGCTGAAAAGTTAATTGGTACAGGGCTGGAGAACGGGGAGTCTGATGGGAGAGCCAGAAGGTCATGGAAGAAAAGGGGGAGGAGCACCGGAGGGAGGTAATAGGCAATTAGGTCAGAAAGGGAAATGATTGGGGGGGGGGTGGTATTACCGAAAGTTTGAGAAATCTGTGTTCATGCCATCAGGTTGGAGGCTGCCCAGACGGAATATAAGGTGGTGCTCCTCCAAACTGAGTGTCGCCACTGGGAGATCCCGCTTTTTCTGCTCGGCGATATTGGGTTTCACTGATATACAGGAGGCCATACCGGGAGCACAGTAGAGGAGACCATAGACTGACGTGTCCCAATGGGAAGTGGCCAAGAGGAACCCTCTCCCTGGTGGGGTGGTGGGAATATGGGGTGAGGGCAGACGTGCGAAATGGAAGTGATGCATTTGAGGGCAGCGTTGATGGAGGAAGGAAAGCCCCTTTCTTAGAAGGAGGACATTTCAGTTCTGGAATGAAAAGCCTTATCCTGAGAGCAGATATGGCGGAGACAGAGGAATTGAGAGAAGGGGTTGGTGTTTTTACAAGTAACAGGGTGGGGATTATGTATAGTCCAGGTGGCTGAGTGTGGGTGGGTTTATGATAGACATCACTAGATAAGCTGTCTCCAGAGGTTGAGACAGAGATCAAGAAAGCGAAAGGAGGTGTCGGAACTGGACCAGGTAAATTTGAGGGCAGAATGGAAGTTGGAGGCAAAGTTGATCATCTTAGCGTTATAAATATTATCTTGATATTGAACCCTATGCAGTAATTCCTGTAGGGATTGTTTTTTAAACCTGGAGCAGCAACCTATGCAAACTTTCAAATACATCCGTGTGTTTTGCAGTTCATTTGAGTAAGAACTATACTACTTTTTCAATAATGCTTTTCATACTTGCGTATGAGCCAACCTGATTTACCACCTTTTGTGACATTGGAGCCAATTTAGCCCTTGGTGTCCATGTTGTGATAAATTAGACCTATTTAGTATACTTCTTTTTCCCCCGGCTTGTAGTATAAACCATTGTAGGTTGCATCCTTCATAGTTTTGGGTGACTGTTTCAGACTTTTGTTACTCTTCTGTCTACAAGTTGAAAATGTTGCAGTCATTTCTCTGTTAACCCCTTCCTTTTCACCATGCTCTTGGCCTAATGTTGGATGCGGTGACAGTCATTTAGCATGTAACATGATCCAAAAGTTGACTATTGGGTGATCCCAGCAGAACATGGAATGCTTAAAATTATATTCAAATTAATGGATTGGTGTTGGGTATTTCTAAGCTGTTTCCTGCTTTGCTCCCAGACCACAAAATCCTTGTTTGAATTGACTACTGCCATTTCAAATGAAATGTTTTCCAGATACAACCACAAGTTACTAGGATTAGGTGAGTGAGCAAGTAAGATGCTTTTGTCTGTTCTCTGGGGGAAAACCTCAAAGTAATTGGGTGGAAACAAAAATGAGTACGTACAGGATGGGAGCATCTGCTTTTAGGCCAGGGTTAATGATACTGCAAATATTGATTGGTTATATTCCAAGATTTAATAGATCTGAAGATTTGTGTAACTTATTTTCTCTTGTCTGTTTTATTGCAGAACTTGACAGAAGACGTTGGTCAAGACGACCAGCAATCAGGTATGATGTGGTTTTTATTTTGCTCACTTGCTGCTCCAACTTTCATATGGGTTAGCTGATGTGCTAATGCAATATTGGCATGCATCCAGGTTCAATACTTGACCTTGCTTGCACTCATAAATTCTAATGTATATTGTGGACATTTACAAGGGTAATGCTTGTGAACACTTGAGATGTATTTACTTTACGCAAACATCTGGTGGAAGTGCTGTTGCATAAGAAGTTTCAGAATCTATAACCAGCAAAGATGAAGATGGATGATGTGGGCCTTGCAGAGGAATCTGCAGGTGTGGAATTCCTACATGTGTTATTCTTGTCCTCTGCTAATTGAAATTGACTTGAGTGATGCTGTCAGAGTAAGCTGTTTCCCTCCACAAATGCTGTCTGATCTATCGAATTTATCTGTTTTGTTGTATTGGATCAGTGTTATTAACTTGAAGAAAAGCTTAAAATTGAATTCTAATTGAAATTTTCCGTTCTGCTGTTCATCTGGAAGAATCACTGTTAGAAAAATAATCATATTCATTAGGAGACTACATGTTTAAGTATTCATGTTACAATGAGTTTTTAGTAGATCAGTTGGTTAATCATTTGTGTTTCTAAATCTTGGTATTGCAGGAAATCTTCGGTCTTGCAGTTGTCTCTCCGACTGCTGTAACAAGGGAATGCCACCCAGAAAAAAGAGGAGACCCACAGTAACAGATGATCTAACACCTAAAAAAAGCAGGCACGATGGGTATGTGTTTGGTTTTATGAAAAGAATAACACTAGATATTCACAATTCAATGCATAAAACAGCTTTAAACATTGATGCCTCAAAATTTCATCATGTTGCATGTTACGGTATGACTGATTTCTAGCATATTGTTAATAGTGAGCTTATAGAATTTAAAGCGTTAAGCACCCAAAAATTGTTCTGTTTCTATATATAAAAATTGTATGGGAAAATTGGCTTTCCCACTGAAGTTGTATCATAGAAATGAAATCCACACCCATTGGGGAGCAGAAGTTGAAACATATGTTTTAAAGCTGTAGAGTTTCTGCACCCACTTTGTTTAGTGATCATTAATTTTTTGCAGATTTGTTGGGGAGTGATTTAAGTAGTCTTCCTATGTTCAAGGAAACTTGAAATATTCATGCTCTTTGTCTATCTGGCGAGCTTACACAGAATGTTTTGTCATGAGGTGGTTTATTGAACCTGCTGTATCATGGATGGTTCTTGGTGGGCAAAGGGTTACCCTACTATTCTTTCTGCAAACATGATTCCTGATCATTATGAAGAGTACAATCACAGCTGTGGGGTATAGCCTGGATGATAGTGGAGTAATATATGCTGGGCCACTGGAGTGTTTCCCAATATTACCATCTAGAGCAGGGCTAACAATCCTTCTTGAGAGCATGTGCCCAAGTTGGTGACAATCTTATTTATATTTTTTTTTTAAAAATTCTCTTGCATGCCATGATAATCTTCAGCAGAGATTGTCATTGAATAATGAATTAGTAACAATAATTATTGCCTTTTTTTAAGGAAAAAGAATGAATCCTGTTGTTTATTTATGTGTATTCATCATTTTACTATTAATAAAAGTAAATAAATGTGAAATAAATTAAACATTCTGGAAACCTTTTCAAAAATATTTATTTTAAAAATACAATTGAAAAATAGTACTGTTATTTGTTTATTTTCTAAATACTGATGTGTACAGCAGATCTGCAAAGATTTGAAAACCTATCATCTAACACCACGTGTTCTTGCAACCGTCTAGCTAGCATCAAGCCAACATTAGACATTTCCTGTGAAGACACCTTACTGTTCTCGGGCTGTAAAAAAAAATCTTTCACTGTTTCATTTTCCAGTAAAGTTAATCATTATATTTTTTTTATTCTGGCTGGAGTTTATGCACATGTCTTAAGTTTGCCACTCCTGCTTTAGAGAGAGATTTATCCTGCTTTGTCACCTTGCCATCTTGAGACTCAATCCTTTTCTGATGAGGAGGAGGAAGAGAGGTCAAGAGATAATGATGTTGAAAAGGTCTCCATGAATGAATGTTGGAAGAACCTCGGAGGCTTGCAATTCATTTGACACTCCTTCGCTCATTTTTAGCACAATCAAGTACAGAAAACTATCTGCCACTCAGGCTTTTGAAATTATACACAGTGCTGCACTGGAACTTGACAATGGTTACCTGAATTAAATGGACATCCATTGGCATGACTGTTCTGTGCCACCCCACCCCAGCAGAGACTTGCTGGGGAATTGCCATTACGATAAACTTGTGTAAAACAGATAATCGGATTATTATGGCTTTTAGGGGCATAATGTTTCACTTGGTACCTTCACCCTCTTTCCACCATCTCAGTTTTATAGTGTTGCAAGATTTTCTTTTCATCACGCTCACTATCTATGTCCATTAACCACTTTGCACTGCAGGCTGATACATGTACAATACATTTTGTTTGTCTTTTTCCAAATGACTTGAGTTTGTGAAAGCTTCATACCCATCAGGTTTAGGTATGAGGCTCTTCAACACTCTTGATGGCACAAAACACTTTACTCCCAGAGATGTTTGGTGTCCAAGACAAATGAAAAGAGGAAGTCAGGTCTGCATTCTTAATTCATTTTCACCATCCTGCTGTGACTAATCAGCTCTGTTGTCTTCTGTAAAAACACGAGTGGCAAGAAAACAAGCAAGTCAATTTGCAGTCATTTTTATTTGTGTAGTCATAAATAAAGCCACACAATTGATAGATCAGTCCTGAACTTCCCTTAAGGTCTGTGCCTGGAGTCTCTCTCTATGAATGGAGGTTGCATCAACCCGTGAAAGGGAACTGAGAGCATTGTTAGTCTGGTTCAGACAGCATTCTCTTGCATTGTTTCAGTTGTTGGCTGTAGCTAGCTGAGTGGGAAGTACAGAGTGCTTTTGCAATACAAAGATAAAAGGATAGTATTAGTAGTAGAATGGAATATTGCATACATAGGCTTTTATTGAGCATTGTTGATTGCACCTTTAGAGTCATAGTGCTCAGCAGCACAGCCACAGGCCATTTGGCCCATCTAGACTGTGCTGAACTGTTATGATGTATTGTCCCATTGACCTGTACTTGGACCATGGCCTTCCATATCCCT
This sequence comes from Mobula hypostoma, assembly GCF_963921235.1. Lineage (NCBI taxonomy): Eukaryota > Metazoa > Chordata > Chondrichthyes > Myliobatiformes > Myliobatidae > Mobula > Mobula hypostoma. The sequence continues at coordinate 61,921,763 of NC_086099.1, read as the reverse complement.
CCTCTGTATGTACTTGCCAGAATTCCTGTTAAATGTTGAAATTGGACCCGCATTCACCACTTATGCTGGCTGCTTGTTCCACAGATACACCAATTTTTTGAATGAAGAATTTCCTCTTAAATCACTTTTTACCTTGACCTATGATCTCTAGTTCTAGTCTCAGCCAACCTCACTAGAAAAAGCCTGCTTGTGTTTACCCAATCTATAGCCCTCATACTTCTGTGTACCTCTACAAATCTTCCCACATTCTCTTATGCTCCAAGTAATAAAGTCCTAATCTATTCAACCTTTCCCTATAAATAAGGACTTTAAGTCCAAGCAAAATCCTTGAAAATTGTCTCTGTATTCTTTCTGTCTTACTCATATCTCTAAGCAGTTAATCAGAACTGCATGCAATACTCCAGTTAGGCCTCACCATCATAAGACCATAGGTATAGGTCTAGAATTAGTCTGTTCCGCCATTTTATCCTGGCTGGTCCATTTTTCCTCTCAGCCCCAATCTCCTGCCTTTTCCCTATATCCTGACCAATTAAGAGTCTATCAATCTCTGCCTTAAATATACACTAAGATTTGACCTCTGCAGCTGCCTGTGGCAAAGAATTCCACAGATTCAGCACTCTCTGGCTAAAGAAACTTCTTCTCATCTCTGTTTTAAAAGGATGCTGCTCTATTCTGAGGCTGAGTCCTCTGGTCTTAGACTCTCCCACCATAGGAAACATCCTCTCCACATCCATTCCATCAAGGCCTTTCACTATTTGATAGGTTTCAATTAAGTCACCCTTCATTCTTCTGAATTCCAGTGAATACAGGTGCAGAGCCATCTAACTCTCTTCATATGATAACTTAATCTTGTACAACTTCAACATAACATCCTGTACTCGTACTTTTATTTATGAAGGCCAATGTGTCAAAAGTACTCTCCACCACCCTATCTACTTGTGACGCCACTTTCAAGCAATTATGGATCTGTATTCTCAGATTCCTCTGTTCTACTGCACTCCCCAGTGCCCTACTGCTCACTATGTCAGTTGTACCCTGGTTGGTCCTCACACTTGTCTGCCTTAAATTCTATTTGCCTTTTGTTTTTAAACCCATTTTTCCAGCTGGTTCAGATCCCACTGTAAAGTTTGATAGCCTTACTGACTGTCCACTACGCCTCCATTTTTGGTGTAATCAATAAGTTTGCCGATCCAGTTTATGACATTATCTATTTCGTTAATACAGATAACAAATGGCAACAGACCCTGCACCATTCCCTGTGACACATCATAGTCACAGGCTTCCAGTCAGAAGGGGAACAATCTACTGCCAATCTCTGGCTTCTGTGAAGACAGTATTAAATCCAATTTACTACCTCATCCTGAATAACAAACAACTGAACCTTCCTGATCAGCTCGAATGCTGGACTTTGTCAAAGGCTTTGCTAATGTCCATGTAGATAACATCCATTGCCTTTCCTTCATCAACTTTAAGCAGTCCCTTAGAATAGCTTCCAATAATTTGCCCATTCCTGATGTCAGGCTCACCGGCCCATAGTTTCCTGGCTTATTCTTAAAGCCTTTCTTGAAAAACGAAACAATATTAGTGGCCTACTGCAATGAAACTGGCAGTCTGTGTTTGTAGGAGATGGTGATGTCTGATTTGTACAGAGCAATTAAATGAAAAATGTTATTTTCCAAACTGGTTCTTGTTTGACCAATAAGAAAGAGCAATTAGTAGTGGAGAGAGGGGAAACCAGTTCTGCTAGACTTTTGAATTTACTAATAATTGTGGCAGTTTGTTCATGTGTATGGGTATCTACATTTTGAGTGTAATCTGGAGAGGACCTGGACTTGAAGGTTGTGTGAGGGCTGTTTTGGTGCATTGCTTTAGAAAAAACTTGGTCAATGTGATGTTTACATTCTAATAAGTATAATTGCACATTAAGTAATTTTCCACTTCATTCCATTGTTGCTTATTGTCAGATGTTAGTCTCTCATCATTTTGGAGTTAAGCATCTTCACAAAGGTGAAATCAAAGATGTATAATAGCCCAGCAGTGTTTGATTCTGCAAATATTTTTTGAGAAAGACCTTCGAAGAAGAACTGATAGGGGGGAAAAAAAGACCTGAAAAACTGATAGAAAAAAAACTTTAAAAAAGGATGAAAGGTCTCAGCCCAAAACATCGACTGTTTACTCTTTTCCATTGATGCTGCCTGGTCTGTTGAGTTTCTCCAGCATTATGTGTGTGTTGCTTGGATTTTCAACATCTGCTGATTTTCTCTTGTTTGTGATTAGAAAAACCAGAGCTAGGTTTCCTTTCTCCACTTGATTATTGCTCTTTCTTATAACTAAATCTTCAAAGAAGAACGTGAGTGATTTAATATATTTAATTTTTAAAAATTTTCCTGCAGCACCGTGTATAGGAAACAAGACTCAACTAGGATGAAGCCTGAAGAAGAAGGGTTCTCCAGCAAGCGATGCTTAGAATGGTTCTATGAGTATGCAGGTGTGTTCAGATACCATGGGTCAATATTCATAACCACAAGGTAAATGTGGGAGTTCTCTGCTACTTTACCGTTGGTCTTTTTGCTAAAGTGACGTCATAATCCCAGGCCCTGTGCAAATATTACTTTTTTAAAATAAAAATAAAGACCAAGTTCAATTTTGATCAAATGACCATAGATCATTTTGGAAGAAGTAATTTGTCCTAAAAGACTTAAAATACTTATTTGGTGAAACAGTGTGGAGTAGACCCTTCTGATCCTCTGAGCCATGCTGACCCTGCAACCCCCAGCGAGCCAGATTAACCCTAACTTAATCACAAGACAGTTTACAATGACCAATTAACCTACTAGCCAGTAAATCTATGGACTGTTGGAGGAAATGGGAGCATCTGGGGAGGGAAAACCCAAGCTTTCCTTGAGGAGAATGTACAAATTCCTTACAGAATGGCGCCAGAATTGAACTGCGATCTCTGGAACGCCCTGAGTTGTAATAGCTTCACACTAACTGCTACACTACCATAGTACCCTGAAAAAAATGACACGTAGTGGATGTTATATTCCATCTATGCATATGATGATTTTTTGCACGCGCCTGTAAAATGTACTTTTAAAAAAATTTCTTAATGTTTAAATTGTGCCGGTAGCTTTACAGTTTGTAACATTTCACTTGTCTTCAATAGAGTAGGTAAGAAACTCTTCCTTGTTCAAAATCGCCTAGGATAATTATTGCACAAAGTATTCATGTACTCTATGTTACAGGTAGTGATGATGTCTTAGGCCCTGAAGACATGGAGAAATTCTGTGAAGACATTGGAGTAGAACCCGAAAACGTAAGTGAAATTGTAGTAATATAGTAAAAAGATGCTTATTCTTTTCAGAGATTTGGTAATCTATTGCTGCTGAATTTTTGGTTGAAAGTGTTATACATCAGGTACTTGTGGATATGTACTCTGAATTTGTCAATTTTCCCCCTGTTTGAGAAGCATTTCTGAAATCCTTATTTATGTGACTTTCAACACTTTGTACAGACAGAATATCCACTGACTTTAAACCAGCCCTAATGGCACAACATGAGGCCATACGTTATAAATAAGAGCTATCCAGCTAAATGCCACTAGAGTTTGGGTTGCAGCCTTTTAGGGATTCAAACATTTATTTAAGTAACCTTAAATGTAATGAGTTTGTAGGTCCAGGAAAGGACTGTATAGTCATCAAAGATCTCACTGTTAAAGGAGTGGATTTAAGGAGTCATCATTGGATTTCGATGGACAACTGAAGAGAGAGAGAAAGAAACGTAATAAGTACTTATGACTTTACTGCTTCTAAAGTATTGAGTTCTAAATCCTTATAACTTCCTGGATTTGAACAAAAATTTCTAGTCCTTGTATCCTGCTACCTATTACTTCTAATCTGTTGACTGGTTATTGACATTTTTTTTTTGGGGTGGGGGGGCGCGTGGAATTGGTTCTACCAAGCCACTTTTAGATGTTGAGCAACACAAAATGATGAAGGAACTCAGCAGGTCTGGTAGAATCTGTGGAGGGAAATAAACGGTTGATGTCTCAGGCTAAGACCTTTTATCAGGACCAGAAAGAAAAAGGCCGGAAGCCATAATAGATGTTAGATACTTCTCCTCTTTCACAGTAATTATTCATTTTTAGCTTTATAAATTGACCCTAAACTGTTTTCCTTCCTTTGGTATTTGACATTTCATTCCAATGAAATTGATCCCTTTTTCTCCAGTACCAATGTTCCATGAATTGAGACCCCAGCTTTCTACACTACCCTTTCAAAAAAATCTAGTCTTTTTGTGTATATGTTGGATATAAATTCAAATTTTTCCCATGATTATAAAGTGGTGCTACTTCCAATTTATTTCTTTGTTTGTCTTAAGTCTTGTTAGCAGAAGCTCTATGCCTTTTGCACCCTGCTTAACATTGGCAGTTCTACTTGTTGCATTCCATCCTGGTATGCCAACACCAGTATGATCCCCAGAAAGCCATCTGGCATGTGGTGGCAATTCTGCACTAAGCTTGAATCAATGGAAGATGCTCAACAGCTGTGCCAGGGCTTGAATGCTTTTACCTCTTACAAAGTGACATAGGTGACAACAGGGCTTTGCTTCCAGATGAGCTCAGTGCCTTCTATACTCGCATTGACTGTCAAACATGGAGGAATCTTCAGGAACTCCCACAGCACCCGATGACCCTGTGATTTCAGTGTCTGAGGTCGATGTAATAGCATTCTTCAGGAGGGTGAACTCATGGAAAGCATATGGCCCAGATGAGGGTACCTGGCTGGAGTCTTCACCAATATCTTTTTAAACCTCTTACTTTGGCAGTCTGGGGTACCCACCTGCTTCAAGCAGACTTAATCATATTGGTTCCTAAGAAGAATGTGGTGACCTGTCTCAATGATTTGTCCAGTAGCACTTGGATCCACAGTGATGAAGTGTTTTGGGAGGTTGGTTATGAGACATATCTACTCCTGCCTGAGAAGTGATTGGATCCGCTCCAATTTGCCTACTGTGACAATAGGTCCCCAGCAGATGCCATCTCATTGGCCCCTCACTCAACCCTGGAACATCTGGACAGCAAAGATGCATACATCAAGATACTCTTTATCAGCTACAGCTTGGCATTCAATGCTATCATCCCATCAAAACTAGTCAATAGTCTTCAAGACCTTAGTCTCAGTACCTCCTTGTGCAATTAGATCCTCTATTTCCTCACTTGCAGACCACAGTCAGTTCAGATTGGCAGCAACATCTCCACAGTCTCCATCAGCATGGATGCGCCACAAATCTGTGTGTCTAGCCCCCTGTTCAACTCAATTTACACTTCATGATTGTGAGGCTAAACACAGCTCCAGTGTAATATTTAAGTTTCCTGACAACACCACTGTCATTGCTGTGATGAATGAGCATACAGGAGGGAGACTGAAAATCTGGCTGAGTGGTGCCATAACAACACCTTCTCATTCAATGTCAGCAAGACCAAGGAGCTGATTATTGACTCAGGAGGAGGAAAATGGAGGTCTGTGAGCTTCTCTTTTTTAATCTTTTTATTGAATAAGTACACAGAAGGTAAACCATATTGGCACTAATACACTGTTAGAATATAATATATTACAGGAAATATTAATACAGAAAAAAATTAATACAAACAGTGCAATTTAAACATAAAATAACAAGGTAATATAATAGTATACTGATTTTTATATATATCAATAGAAAAAGAAAAAAAACCCCCAAAAAAAACCCACCGTGCAACTAGACTAAAAAGCAAAGCAAAGCAATGGGCTAACTAGGAAACAAGTGGAGTTAGAGAACTTAAAATCACATCCTCAAACCCGCCTCCATTAAAAACAGTTTAAAAAAAAACACAAGGAGGGAATATAAATATGGACCGAGGAAAAAAAAATTACATTAAATGAAAATGTTGAATAAAAGATCTCCAGGTCTGATCGAATTTAACTGAAGAATCATAAAGATTACTTCTAATTTTCTCCAAATTTAAGCATAATATCGTCTGGGAAAACCAAAAAAATGTAGTTGGAGTATTAGTCTCTTTCCAATGTTGTAAAATACATCTTTTCACCATTAAAGTAAGAAATGCAATCATTCTACGGGCTGAAGGAGAAAGATTAATGGAAATTTTAGGTAATCCACAGATAGCAGTGATAGGATGAGGAGAGATATCTATATTCAATACCTTTGAGATAATATTAAAAATGTCTCTCCAAAAAGTTTTCGGAGTAGGACAGGACCAAAACATATGAGTTAAAGAGGCTATCTGCCCCTGACATCTATCACAAAAAGGATTAATATGAGAATAAAAACAAGCTAATTTATCTTTGGACATATGTGCTCTATGGACAACTTTAAATTGAATTAGGGAATGTTTAGCACAGATAGAGGAAGTATTGACTAGTTGTAAAATCTGCACCCAGTCATCTGCCGAAATAATAAAACCCAATTCCTGTTCCCAATCTGACCTAATCTTATCAAATGGAGCTTTCCTAAGTTTCATAATAATATTATAAATAATAGCCGTTGCACCTCTCTGACATGAATTAAGGTTAATTATAGTATCTAAAATATATATAGGAGGGAGCATTGGAAAGGAAGAAAGTGTAGTACTTAGGAAATTTCTAACTTGTAGATATCTAAAAAAATGTATTCTTGGTAAACTATATTTATTAGATAATTGTTCAAAAGACATAAGGGAACCATCTAAAAATAAATCCAAAAACCGTGAAATACCCTTAGTCTTCCAAATTTGAAAAGCACGATCTGTGAAAGAGGGAGGAAAAAATGTTACTATCGCTAGACCAAATTGGTTAAGATCAAAAAATTTTCTGAATTGAAACCAAATACGTAAGGTATATTTAACTATCGGGTTACAGACCTGTTTGTGGTGTTTCAAATCAAAAGGAAGAGAAGAACCTAAAATAGAGCCAAGTGCATAACCTTGAGCAGATTGTAATTCCAATGCTACCCATTTACGAATGGATAGTGTATCTTGGTCAAGTAACCAAAATTTCATGTGTCGAATATTAATTGCCCAATAATAGAATCTAAAGTTAGGTAATGCTAAACCTCCATCTCTCTTAGCTTTCTGTAAATGTATTTTACCCAGTCTCGGGTTTTTATTTTGCCAAATAAATGAAGAGATTTTAGAGTCAACTTTATCAAAAAATGATTTTGCAACAAAAATCGATAATGCCTGAAATATATATAAAAATTTTGGCAAAACAAACATCTTAACTGCATTAATACGACCGATCAACGTTAAATATAATGGAGACCATTTAAATGAAAGTTGGATAATATGATCAATTAAGGGTAAAAAATTAGTCTTAACTAGATCTTTGTGTTTACAAGTAATTTTAATCCCAAGATATGAAAAATAATTATTAATCAATTTAAACGGAAGGTTATGATGCAAGGGAAGTTGCTTATTAATCGGGAAAAGTTCACTCTTACTTAGATTTAACTTGTAACCGGAAAAGAGACTAAATTGTGCTAATAAATCTAAAGCAGCAGGGATAGATTTTTGAGGATTAGAAATATATAAAAGTAAGTCATCAGCATAAAGTGATACTTTGAGACTTTAAGCCCCGAGTTATCCCAAAAATATTTGGAGATTCTCGAATAGCAATTGCAAGAGGTTCTAATGCAATGTCAAATAATAAAGGACTAAGAGGACAACCTTGTCTAGTACCTCGAGAAAGAGCGAAAAAGGGTGAACTTAAAGAGTTAGTACGAACTGAGGCCATAGGAGACTGATATAACAATTTAATCCGGGATATAAATTTCGAGCTAAAATTAAACATTTCAAGCACCTTAAATAAGTAAGGCCATTCTACTCTGTCAAAGGCTTTTTCAGCATCTAAAGAAATAACGCACTCAGGAACATTTTGTGAAGGAGTATAAACAATATTTAAGAGTGTGCGAATGTTATAGAAAGAGTAACGACCTTTAATAAAACCCATTTGGTCTTCCGAGATAATATAGGGAAGTGCTTTTTCTAATCTGTTTGCTAATAATTTAGAAAAAATTTTAGAATCAACATTTAATAAAGATATTGGTCTATAAGATGCACATTGAGCAGGATCTTTATCCTTCTTTAATATTAGAGAAATTGACGCTCTATAGAAGGATTGGGGAAGTTTACCAAGTTTTAATGAAGCCTCCAGAACCCTAAAAAACCAAGGGGTTAATGAAGGTGCAAAAAATTTATAAAATTCCGCGGTAAATCCATCAGGGCCAGGAACTTTCCCCAGGTTCATAGAAAAAATAACATTCTTAATCTCATCAGTGGTAATGGGAGTATCTAGCATAGAGGATATATCCTGTGAAATCTTAGGGAAATCTAGGTTATCTAAAAAGTCATTCATATATTTAGAGTCTCGTAAAGACTCTGATTGATATAAGGAAGAATAAAAATCAAAAAAGGCTTGATTAATCTCAGCATGATCAAGTATCAGTTGATCATTTTGATTATAAATCTGATTAATTTGAAATTTAGTATAATTAGTCTTCAACTGATTAGCCAACAGTTTACCAACTTTGTCACTATGTACATAAAATTCACTTCGTTTTCTTTAATTGATTTACAATCGAGGACGAAAGTAATAAACTGTGTTCCATTTGAAGTTCAGTTCTTTGTTATACAATTCCTCAGAGGGAGCTGTAACATATTTCTTATCAATTTCCTTAATCTTGTTCACAATTACCAGCTCCTCCTGCTTCAGCTTCTTCCTCAAAGCAGCAGAATATGAGATAATCTGACCATGAATATAAGCTTTAAAAGTATCCCAAAGGATGTTCATAGAAATATCTTCCGTATAGTTGATTGTAAAGAAAAGATCAATCTGTTCATTCATAAAGTTAACAAAATCCGAGTCCTGAAGCAACAGCGAATTAAAACGCCATTGTCTATTATTTTGTGTATTGGCCTGAATTTTAATAGAAAGCTTAAGTGGAGCATGATCCGAAATGGTTGTAGAGTCATAATCACATTTAACCACTGAAGAAATAAGACGAGAGTCAATAAAAAAAATAATCAATTCTTGAATAGGAATGGTGAACGTGTGGAAAAAAAAGAAAAATCTTTTTCCTGAGGATGCAAAAAACGCCAAATGTCCGTTGACCCAGAATCAGAGAGGAATGAGTTAATCAAAGTTGCAGATTTATTGGATAAGGTCCGTAAAGGAGCCGGACGGTCCAAAACTGGAAATAAACAAGTATTAAGATCTCTGCCCCAGATCAGTGAAAACTCATTCAAATTTGGGAACAGATTAAATAGTGATTTATAAAATTCCGGACAGTCCATATTGGGAGCATAAATGTTAACCAAAACTACCTTTTTATTAAAGAGTAGACCACTAACCAATAAAAATCTACCATTCGGATCAGAAATAATATTATGTTGTACAAAAGTAACTGAGGGGTCTATAAAAATAGAGACACCTCAAATCTTAGCGTTCGAGTTCGAATGGAATTGTTGATCCTTCCAAAATTAAAAAAAAACTTGGTCTGTCCCCCCTCCGCACATGGGTCTCTTGTAAAAATAGAACATGTGCTTTAAGTCTCCGGAATACTTTAGAAACTTTTTTCCTTTTAATTGGATGATTAAAACCGTTGGTATTCCAAGAGACAAAATTAATAATAGTCTCCATAAACCCTAAAGTCAACCCCCAAAAAAAAAGGATTGACAATAGGTTTGACCCACGAACCGGGAAAGGGAACAGAACAAACAAGAGATAACGGGAAGGAGAATGCAACCAATGCTTCAGTAATGTAAATAGCCCAAGAAGAAGAAAACTAAAAAGTGAAGCCCCTCCCACCACCCCCACCCCATGACCCCAAAGCTAAATCTAAAGCAGACCAGCCAGAAAGAAGCGAGCACTAAAACTACCCCCATGACTTCCGATAGACGCTCACTAAAAAAAGTGTAAGTATAAAAAAGATCAGCTAAAGTTATAAAACAGTAAAGGAATAAAAAAAAAGTAGACCAATTAAGACAAACACGATATAATACAAAGAAAAAGCCAGTAAATATAAAGAAAACCATAACGAGCAACAGACCCTATGATTAAACAAAAAAAAGAAATGAGATAATTAACATAGACTAGTTAGGAAAAATTACAAAAAGTACATTTGAACACTACAAAATTTAAGGCCTCAAAGGAAATACGTGAAATGATGCTGAGGGAATAACCATCCAGAATCCCCAGGGAAAAAGAAAGGAATGACGCAGTTGAAAAAAAGTTTGGCAATCATATTAATTAACCAAAAATAAACTTTCCTGCCCATATAAAGCAAAAAAAAATTAAACCCAACAGATTAACAACCTCCGATCAAACGAGGATAATTAAAAATTACGATTAAGATGTTGAAGGTGAAAATTGATCCAGGTAACTCTGGGCATCTGATGGAGAATCAAAAAAACGGGGAGCCCCATCAAGCGTGCAAATCCTTAAACGCGCTGGATAAAGCAGCACTGGTTTTAAATCCATCTTGTAGAGTTCCAACATCACAGATCTGTAACGAACCCGTTGATCCCGAATCTATTTACTGAAGTCTTCCACGAATCGGAAATGAAGATCCAAAAAATCAATGTAACCTTTAGAACGAGCGAATCGAAGTAATTTCTCCTTGTCTTGAAAGTAATGAAATAGTAAAATGACATGTCGAGGTTTATCTGACTTAGACGAATACGATGGAACTCTGTGAGCTCGATCCAATAATGGTGGTTGGTCAGGAAATACGGTGGGAAATGCATCTTTTAAAAGTTGAGAAAAAAACTTTATAGGGTTGTCAGATTCAGCAGCTTCACGAATACCAATAATTCGAATATTCTGCCGTCTCATTCTGGATTCTAAGTCAGAGTTTTTAAAAGTCAGAAAGTCAAGTCTTTTTCTTCATTACAGTAATTGTTTCTTCAATTTTCTTCAATTTTGAGTTCATTTTGTTGCGTGGATTTTTGAAGATTAAATATAGCAGACTGATGTTCCGTGATAGATGTTTGCATTTTATCGATTGCATCTGCAATTTTCTGGAGATTACTTGAAATTTCCGCACGAATCAGCTCCGTTATAGAGGTTGAAATTTCCGTTTGAATTAGATCCGATATAGCTTTCAAAGTTAACAGTGGTTCAGTCGGATGAAGATCGGTACCTTTCGGTCTAACCGGAGGTTTGCCGTCTTTCCCATTTTTCCCATTCTTAGACATAGCAGACCGTAAAAGCATCCGAATAGCAAAAAACACAATTTGTTTCAAAGTATTATAAAAGTCGATGCCTTAATAGTTAGCTTAAATATAGCTGATCATAGGAAAAAAACTCAGAGGTAATGGAGCGAGTCAAGAACACGACTTCACTCCATGAGCTCTACCGGAAGTCCCTGAATGTCTGTGAGCTAGAGCTTATTGAGGGATCAGAGGCGGAGAGGGTTAGCAACTTCAAATTCCTCATTGTTAACATTTCAGAGGACTTGTCCTGGGCCCAGCACATTAATGCAATTAATAAGAAAGCACAGCAGCGTTTCTACTTAGAAGTTTGCAAAAATTCAGCACGACATCTAATACTTTGACAAATTTCTATAGATGTGTGCTGGGGAGTATATTAATTGGTTGTATCACAGCCTGGTATGGAGACACCAATGCCCTTGAATGGGAAAAGTCAACAAAAAGTAGCGGAGATGGCTCAGTCCATCATCTATATGGAGCGCTGTCACAGGAAAACAGCGTCCATTATCAGGGACCCCCACCGCCCAACTGCTGTTCGGAAGAAGGTACAGGAGCCTGAGGACTCACGCTACCAGGTTCAACAGCAATTATTAGCTCTCAGCCATCGGGCCCTCGAATTCGTGGGGATAACTTCATCCAGCTTCATTTGCGTCATCACTGAACTGTTCCCACAAATATTGACTCTCAAGGACTCTTCATCTTGTGTTCTCTATTTATTGCTTGTTTATTTATTTTTCTCTTTTGTATTTGCACTGTGTTGTTTGTCTACCCTGAAGGGTGCAGTAGGGAAATTCTAGACAACTTCTAGGTTACTTGGTTGGCCCATTATTGTAGGCTGAAGGGCCTGTAATGTGCTGTAGATCTGTGTTTTCTGGGGGAAGCTAGAGGTCAAAGAGCCAGTACTCATAGGAGGATTAGAGGTGGAGAGGGTAAATAACTTTAAATTTCTGGGTGTTACTGCCTCAGAGGACCTGTTCTGGATCCATCTTATAAATATAATTGTAACGAAAACACAACAGCACCTATACTTCAGGAGTCTGCAGAGATTCGGCATGTCATCAAAAACCTTGGCAAACTTCTATAGATGTACGGTGGAAAGTGTGCTGACTGGCTGCATTAGAGCTTGGTATGGAATATCAATGCTTTTGAGCGGAAAATCCTACAAAAACTAGTGGATTCAGCCCAGTACATCATGGGTAAAAAAAACTCCCAATCATTGAGCACATCCACACGAAACATGGCTGTAGAAAAGCAGCATCCATCATTAAACATCCTCACCAGCCAGGCCATGCTCTTTTCTCATTGCTGCCATCAGGCAGAAGATACAAGCCTCAGGACACGCACTATCAAGTTCAAGAACATTTACTACCCCTCAACCATCAGGCTCTTGAACAAAAGGGATAACTTCACCCGTTTAAGGACTCTTTTATCTTATTTCATGCTCATTATTTATTGCTATTTATATCTGCATTTGCACAGTTTTTGTATGTCCATTGTTTACAGTTACAGTTCTATAGATTTGTTAAGTATGCCCACAGAGAAGGAATCTCAGGGTTGTAGATGGTGACATGTACGTGCTCTGATGATAAACTTTACTTAGAACTTTGAACTTTAATAGTTATCAACAGGAATTCATCCAGTGTATGCTGCTGCCTTTTGATTGCAAATGAACAAAATCAGTGCAATACTTTTAACGATTGCATTCTCCAAACCTTCATTTTCATTGTAACATTCAAGATGCTTGCTGATGCCTTCAAATTCTTCGTAGTTCCTAACTTGCTGAAGTAGTGAAATCATTTTATTTTTGCTCCCTGCCGTTTGACATCTCCAAGCCCGAATGCCTGAAACTGCAGTGAACAAAACAGTTCTGAATTGTCTTGCTGCTTATTTGTTGCCAACAATCAGTGATTTTAAAAAAAAAATCACTGCTTTTTGAACAATTGATACAGTTTTAAGGCTTCTCTCTAAGCATGGTGTAGTTTCTTCTGGCCACACAAATGCACGTGACTAATGCTACTTAGAAACTGTTTGGGAACAGTATCCTGTCCCAATTAAGCAGCATAGAGTTCCAAATAAATGAAGGGCTATTTGCTTGATTGGGTTTGTGATCCGGAAGAACATTATTTCATTTGGTTGTAATATGTACAGTTAAATGATGGTAAACTTGACCTTGTATAGTTAACAATTATCCCCTTTTGGAAGATGTTTTTCTTCCCTCCCCTTCCGAAAATAAAACAAAAATACAATAACGATATCAGTCAATTGGTGTCTTTGTAATTTCTATAATTTTCACTTCTTTACTAGTTCCCACATTGGTGCCAAGTATTATTTATCTAAATATAATTACCTCTCAAGGACCACAGTCTTTTTTATCATGGACGATTTGTTTGAAGTTCTGCACTATTGAACATGCCCTTGTTGGCAATTTTTTAAATTACTTGTTTAAAATACTTGTTTAATTTACATTTTGTGATGAAATGAAAGAAAATTATATCTGCAAAATGCATTCAAGAAGTAATTTTTCATTATTCAAATGTTATTCTTGTAGGTGGTTATGTTGGTGCTGGCTTGGAAATTAGATGCCCAGAGCATGGGCTACTTCAGTCTACAAGAATGGTTGAAAGGAATGACCTTATTACAGTATGTAAAGTTTTTGGTTTTGTAGTTCTTTTTAATAGTTAACTTTAATTCTAACAGCTAACAAAGCAGAAATGCTATTCCTTTTTATGGGTAAAATTATGGTTGACTTCTAAACCTCTTATGAAATTCAATTATACTTTTTCAGCTTCTTCATTTTTAGATGCAGAAGACGCTCCAGTCTTTCATACCTGTACCGCTGGTAGCTGCATGCTGTCTTTGCTGCAGCAACAATGTCAAATATACTTAGGCAGTATCTCATACAATTTATTAGTCACAATGCAGTTATTTCTAATTCAGGTTACAGTAAAACTCCAACAATCTGGATTGGTAGCCATCTCACCTGATGTTTCCCTTGCTACCTCAAATGCACTGTAGATCCAGTTCCCATGCTGCCTTGAAATTCGCTGGAGTTTTTAAAATATATGACTGTGAAAAATAAAGTCATTTAAGTGTATTGGGGTATTAATAGGAATGGTACACAATAATCTGGAAGGTTTAACAGACTTGCATCACCAAAATCCTGAGCATACTGCATCAATGGAGTTTTACTGTAGTTGTCAATCTTGTTCGGGTTGATGTGGGTATGAAAATACTAATGTGGTATGTATTGTGTATGGGCACAACTACATATCAATTAACTAAAAGCACGTACATGGGAGATGGCCTTAACCAGTGTATTCACATTGCAGCTAGAGAGAGCAATGCACATGTGTAGACAACAGCACATGTGCAGACAACAGATCAATATGTAGTACTAAGGAGGGGGCCATTGCTCTGAAAGTAACACATCCATGCATTATACTTTCTCCCCCTTTAGAATAATGTAACATAAAACTCTATACAAAATATTCAACTTCCCTTTCATAAACCCATATTCCAAATAAACATGCTGTCACAATAACAGTCCATAACTAACTTCAGAGCTCTAATGTTGTGGTCTTTTGGGTGGCGCTCTGTTTCTTTCAGGATAGCACCTCTAGACCTGTGGAGTGGCATCTGGTTTGGCAGGTATCTTGCCAATGATAATATTCTCGTCGTACCTGTGGAGTGGCATTAGGTTTGATAGGTGTCTTGTCTAAGACAATATTCTGTTTCCAATGTCACGTTTCTGTCAGTGACATGATCATAACTGAGAAGTAAGTCTGATGACTGAAATGTATCTCTCTTATTGGATGGAAACAACTCGGGTGGATTCTTCAGTTGAACATCCGGTATTCAGTCCACGTGATGTCTCCATGTCTGATCTCCAACATTCACTGTGTACATCAGTGGTCCAGTTCTTGTACCTATCCTACGGGTGTCTACTTGCCTTCTTGGTAATCACGTGCTAGGATTTCCTGTAAAATCTCAAAGCTCCTTGCTGCTTCACTTGGCAACTGGCTGAAGTGTTTATTCCGCACTTCCTTCTGAGATCTGTGCTAGATCTCAGATTCCTGTTCATGAACAACATTGCGGTGTTTGATTTGTTGTCGCCTGAGCGATGTTCCGATGCACAAAAAGGAAGTTGTCCACCTTGTGCTGTAGAGAAACAAACTCCTTGTCCATCGCTTTAATGGACTTCTCGAAGGCTTGGATAAGCCTTTCAGCTAACCCACTCATTGCTGGTTGGTTCTGGTAAGCCATTTCTGGTGAAGGTGGTTCTCAGAGTGGAGACCCTCTTTGCTGAGGTGGTTGACTTCATTGTTATAACCTCCTGCTGCTTTGAATGAGTGTCCACAGCAATCAGGAACACGTAGTCCATGAATGCCCAGCAAAGTCAATATGTACTCTTTGCTGTGGTGATGATGGTCACTCCCATGTGTGTAAGAGTGCCTGTGCGGGTGCATTTTGAACTTTTTGGCATCCCCACAGCTTTTGGCTAGGTCTTCAATGTGTTGCTCGGGGCGAGACTCTTCATCTTGTCTGTACCCAGGTGTCCTTCATATAGATTTTCTAACATTCTGGTGCGCAGTTTAGGGAGCGATCAGCATCAGCATTCTTTGACGTACAGACTGTTGATCTTGTCTTGCTGAGAACTCTGCAGATGTAGGGTTACCATGAACTGGCCATCCGTGCATGGTGATTTCATGTTGGGTCATTCCTTATTTCGGAATTTGTTACCAGTAGCTGGTCCACCAATGAAGTGTGGAACACTTCTGCTCGGTCACAGTATGAAAACGTTTCTTCTTCAGTTGCCAGTAGTGGAAGATGTGACAAGCCATCAGCATTGCTGTGGTGTTTGGTACCCTTGAGCTCTCTGTTGGGTTTCTAGGAATAGTGCCCAACATTGTAACGGGGTAGCTGACACGACTAGAATTCCCTTCCTGGGATTGAGGCTGGTGATCTGACACTAGCGTAAACGTTTGTCCGTAAAGGTAATGGTGGAACTGCTTTATTCCGCTTGCTCGATTAAAAACCTCTCTGTCGATCTGTGTGTGGTTGTGTTCTGCGCTCGTCAGTGATCTTGAAGCAAATGCAATCAGGTGTTCAGATCCATCTTTCATAATGTGTGACAAAATGGCTTCAGTGCCATAAGAGGACGCATCGCACACCAGTCTGACGGGCAGAGATGGGTCATAATGGGTGAGCAGTTCATCGGATGTTATTAGTCTCTTTGTTACCCTGAATGCTTTTTTCACATCTTTCTAGCCATTCCCACTTTGCTGCTGTCTGTAACTGTGCATTCAATGGCTGCAGCACTGTAGCAACGTTTGGGAGAAATCAGTGGTAGTAGTACCCAAGTATGACCTGAGTTGTGACACATTTTCTGGTTTGGGTGCCTCTGTAGCACTGCTTCAATCTTCTCTTGTGACTTGTGTAAGCCATGCTTGTCAGTGGTATGTCCACAATGAAATTTCATTCTTGGAAAACTCACATTTCTCTCTCTTTGTGCGCAGACCATACTCACTCAGCCTGATAAGCACTTCAAGATCCTGGAGGTGATCTTCATCATTCTTGTTAGTCATGATGATATCATCAAGGTTCCCAGGATATCTTGGAGCACTCCATTGCTCTTTGCCAAATTACTGGAACTGATACGACACCAAAGATGAGGCGATTATAATGGAACAGTCCCATATGAGTGTTGATCATGAGGAGCTTCCTGCTTGAGTCCACAAACCCCATTTGCAGATAGGCTTGTGAAAACCTCTCCCTGCCTGTCAAAGTTGTAAAAAGTGTCTTCCTGTTTGTAGCAGGGGATACTGATCAGTATGCAGCATTTGATTGATGTTCACCTTGAAATCCCCACATATGTGAACAGCTCTGACCTTCCCTTTCTTGATCACTGGGACAGTGGGTGTGTCCCAATCACTCCACTCAGCCTTGGAGAGAATTCCAAATCCCTACAACCTCTGCAGTTCAGCATCCACTTCAGGATGTTATACGTAGGCCACTGGACGCACTTTATGGAATCTTGGTGTTAACTGTTTCATCCATTTCAATTCTGGCTGGTATCCTTTCTCCTGCCCTGTATCTCTTGCCAATCAACTTCCAACCTCTACTTCATCCCTCCCCCCACCCAGTTTCAGCTATCACCTTGTGTTTCTTCCTCCCCTCTCAACCACCACCTAACTCGACGACTCATCTTTTTTTTCTGCAGTCCTGATGAAGGGTCTCAGCTTCAGTTTCCAGCATCTGCAGATTTTTGCTTGTTTGTGACTGCCCTCATGCCACTGAGTTTATCAATCCCTTTCTCAAGCACCTCATTAGCATTAAGCAGCTGTGCCAGTCTCTGGTTAGTGCTGCATTTGGGCTGCCGTTGCCTGTTCATGCCACACTGAGAGCTTTGATTGATTGGCAGTCTAGTTGGATTTTTGTCAACCATTCGCATCCGAAAAGTGCTAGCCCTCCACTTTTCAATACATAAAGCTCTAACTGTTATGTTTGGCCTCCATAGGTCATATTTACTTTCAGTTTATCTTTGGGAGACACTTTTCTGTCTGTGTAAGTCTTCAGCATCACTGTGGTCTTTAATGGTATCTTAGAATACAGTTTGTTGTAGCCAGCCTCTGGAATTATGGACAAAGCTGACCCTGTATCCAGTTCCATTTTCAGTTTCACACCAGACACATCTATTGTGAACCTGATGATTTTGTGATGATCTTCAGTAATGCTACGCAGTTCCAGGCCTGACAATTCACCTTTATCAGACTCTGTTGTCTGATTCTGTTTTACATTTGGTAACTATGCATTTGCTTAGTTTTGTGTTTGAGACTTTTCACTAGATTGTGCTTTTTGACTGTCTTGCACACTCCCTCTGTGACCTTGTCTGTGGCACTTTCTGCAGACTTCTTCTTTGACCCAACAGAGTCATTTTCATCGTGGGAGATTTGCCACATTGATAACATCTTTGTTTGCGCCATTCAGGAACGTTTTGTGTATTTCATTCTAACCTTTTATTGTAGCTCAGTTCTGCTGCAATCTCTTAACGATTTTGCAAAGGTTAATGCCCACTGTAAGGTTAGGTCTCTTTCTGCCAATATCCTCATTTGAATGCTTTGACTATGCATGCCAATACTAGCCTGTCACTTAATGCATCAGAAGATCCATCTCTTAAGTCACAGTACTGGGAAAGTTTGCACAGTTCTGCAATACACTCAGAAATACTTTCATCTTTTGACTGCTGTTTCCTTTTGTAAAATCTAAATCTCTTGGCTATTGCCAGTTGTTTAGGGCTCAAGTGATTTTGTAAAATTGCAATAATTTCATCAAACGTCTTGCTGCCTTTGCAGGGGTTACTAAGTTACATAAGAGACTACATTCTTGCATCCATTAAGCCAAGTGTAGGGGCTTTCTTTTGCTCCTCCATATTGTTCATGTTACAATATGGTTCAACCCTTTTGATATTCAACTCCCAGCCTTCAGCGCTATCAAATTCGTCAACTTTCCTTGCTGAAGCTATCACCTTTCACTTTGAATTCGGCATATCTTTCACGGCACTCATGTCCTTCGGCTTTCTTCTGTTGTTTAACTCCCGCTGTTTCGTCTTGTAACTGTCGAAGTTCATGATATTTTCTGGTATTCAGGCTCGTACTCATCACTAATTTGTTGTGTCTGTGCACAACTACATATCAATTAAGTAAAAGCACGATGTGGAAGATGGTTTTAACTGGTGTATTCACATCGCAGCAAGAGAGCAATACGCATGTGTAGACAACAGCACATGCTCAAACAACAGATCAATATGTAGTGCTAAGGTGGTGGGGGGGGGTTCTAAAAGAAATAGATCCATGTACCAGGTACATTTGAAATCTTTGCATGTAATGGGCATTAGGAAATAAAACATTGGAATTTCTTTGTTATAATTTGATAGGATGGGACAATTTAAAAATTTCTTTGATAACTAATCATTTGGTAAACTGTTTGGTTCACAATGATCATGACTGCTCTTATTATAGTTGTCATATTGAGTATTTGTGTATTCTTCCCAAAATATTATAATTATAGTTTCCAAGTTAATATTTGCTTATTATATCTATGTATTTTAAATATTTGGATCTTGTGTAGCAGTTTGAAAACATAATCAACTAACTTCCCTTGCTACTGACAATAGAATTTTCTCGGATAAGTGTTCGCTTTTTAAAAAATTAATGGTACATGCTTGTGATTTGTATAATAATTAGGTCTTTATTTTTGCTTTGTTTAACTTGTTATCACCTTTACTCAAGTGATAGCAGTCTTTTGGGTTGAATGTGACATGAATGAAGTGCTTTTCCTGTCTGTGTAGGAATAGTTGTTCATGGGAAATATGTGCTTAAAGAATAGAGAACTATTCATTAAATAAACTCAAACGTAACAGCTTTTATTCTCTTTGTCGTTCAAAATCTATTTCTAACTGAAATTTGTATATTACAAACCCAATTCCTGTTTATAAAATGTCCAAATAAAATTATTGGTTGTAAAATGTGCTACTTAGTAATTTTTAAAATTCAGGTGATATTGTTCAATTTAGATGGTCAAGTTCCTTTTTTTTGCCAGATCTTCCAACAGATCAAAGACTTTTAATATGCTAGTCGGTTTTAGTATACTAGTAGATCTCAAAGTTAACTTAGCAGTGAAAATTCACAAGTAATGTTATTGAGAATTTGTTTCTCATATATAAGAAATTCTGTTGAAATCAAGTACTGTAAAATTGAATGTATCATTTGGTTTTCTTGTAGCCCACCTGTGTTTCAATACTGTTTTAAATAGCTTGCAACACAGCTATTCTGAAAACAATATTATAATTTTGAATCCATTTAACCCGACTAAAACTAATTTTACATTGCCACAATATTCTTTATCTCTGCCACTTGCACTTTTTCTCTATTTCACTAATTCACTGACTTTTATTTCATCTCTTGGTAAAACAGTGTTAATCAGTTGGTCTGGAAACTCAATGTGATTTGGGCTATTGAAGTGCTGCAGAAGATTTTTTTAGTTCAATCTCTGTTTCCAATTTTAGATGCGACACAACTGAAAAACTGAGAAATTCACTAGATTACTTGAGGTCGTTGTTGAATGAGCCCACAAATTTTAAACTTATATACAGATACGCATTTGATTTTGCACGGGTAAGTGCTCTATTTCAGCAGAACTTAAATTTTGAGCCGACCAAGTACTAAAATTTAGGTGTGCTCATAGGATGATGACAAATTGACATCTGTTCTGAAATCGCCTTTACCTCTTTAGAATAATACTGCTTTGGGTATTTTCTGAAACTGTCTGTTCAATAATATTTGCATGATTCTCAAATCCACCAAATCTGCATTTGAGCTGTTCATGTTTTTTTTAAATGGTTATAACTCCTACAGACCATCAGTAAGTCAGTCCTGATACCACTATTCTAATAATTTTCCAAAACTATGTATTAGGGAACACAGTGATGTGATGTAATAATTATCACTGCTGTTAGCATACAAAGTATTTACTCCACCAAAACTATTTACCCAAATTAACTGGTTTACTCACACAACATAAAGTTTGGACCACTTCTCTTGCTCACATTTCCAATGCCATGAGCCAGTACCTCCATGGTTTCACTCATCTACACTTGAGCCCTGGCTCATCAGGTCTTAAATTAAGGTTCCAGTCCAACTGCACCTCTATTTTAAACTTCATGCAGTATTTTCAAAATCTGCCTTTTCCCTTCCCATCTCTTCAAATCATTTGCTCTTGCAATTCTGGTGCTCTGCACATCACTAATTTTTTTTTTAATCGTTCCTTTATTACCACTTGTGCCTCTTTCTACTTGGTCTTGCCTTCCTTCAACTTGCACTCCACCTGTATCTCCAGCTTTTAAGATATGTCTTGAAGCTTAGTTTCATGTTTAAGGTAAAACTAAGCTCAGTTTTGTTTGCAGTGAAACAGCTCTAGACTGAGAGATTTTCTACGCTATTATTCACATTTAATACATCGACCCATTTTTTAAAGATGTCACAGAGTAGCATAATAAACTTTTTAGTGAACTGGGTGAATTTAAAGGGAGGATAGGAAACAGCTGAGTCAGAACTTGAAGGTTCGGGATTTCCAAACAAAGGGGACTGTTGGAATTTTGCTGTATTTGATCTTTTTGCCCCACATGGTATCAAGTTTTGTTTTGTTTCATAATTCTGGTAGATGCCATGGAATGTTTTTCTAGCCCTCTGTCACTGGAAAATGATTTTTTCTGTACTAAAGTGTCAAATTTGTTGAACAGAATATAGGGGCAGGAATATGCCATCTGTTCCATTAAGCATGGTCAGCTATTCAGTATGATTATGGATGATCTGCACCTGGCTTTGATTCATGCTCTGTGCTAGCTCTTCCTTGCCCTCAGTTCCCGAATCTTTCAAATTTATTTGGGAATCTCTGTAATTTCCTGTCTGAACACTCTGCTAAAAGAAATTTATTCAAACCTCAGTTTTCAGTGACCAGCTCCTTATATGAAACTAGGTACCCTTGATTAAGATATTTCTGTTAGTGAAAACATCCTAATATCTACCCGAGCTTGGATCTTGTATGTTTCAGATGACTGATTTGTATACCAGAGGAATGGGCCCTTTGGTGTACCATGTCTTTGCTGACTGTTGCATCGAACTGTACCACTAACTTCTGAGGTCCATAACCTTGACCATTCAAGTACGTTCTTAAATGTTAGATATTTGCTTCCTCCTCTTTAGGTGGTGCATTGCAGTTTACAAACACTGAATAAAATCCACCTCACACCCCTTGGATCCCCCTCACACATTATATTTAAGCCCATTCTGTCTTGGACATGCCCACCATGGGATAAAGATTCTTATCATCTATCCCGTTTATCCACTGTTCATTAATTTTGCATAAGCCCATCAGATGACCCTTTGGCCTCCGCTGCTCTGTTGAAAATAAACCAGCTTATCCTGTCCCTCATTATAACTGAACTCCAATCCAAGCAATAACTCGGTGAATGTCCTGGGCGCACTCTCCAATCCAATATTGTCCTTCCATTAGAGCATACAGGTACTCCAGGTATGGTGTAAGCAATGTTGCAATATGGCGTTCCCACTCCTGTATTCTAAAACACAACAAATGAAGGAAAGCATCCCGCAAGTTCCCATTCTTCATCAACGCACCTGTGGTCTTACCAGTTACGGTCTATGTCCCACCCTTGTAATTCACCCTCCTTAAAAAGCACTGCTTGTACTTTTCAAGATTGAATAGCATCTACCGTTTAGAAGGATACAATAAAATGAAAGATGCACCTATTTTGGTGATTTACATAAAGGATAAAAAAGACTTTATTGAGATGAATGTGACATTAACATTGAGTTAACATATCTGTCAACTTGATGCTCATTTATTGCACTAATTTACGTGGTGCTTAAAAAAAAGCTAGAGACAAACAGTTGTGTACGTGATTCTCATTCGCATATTAAATTTATCCACCAACATTGCATTGGGAATAAATGCTGAAAGATTGTTGCCAGTCAGCATTTAAAGATGATTGATTGACACCATCAGGTTCAATTTCTGTCTGCTGCTTATATTTTGTATTTATCTTCTCTTAACAGGAAAAGGATCAACGTAGTTTGGAGATGAGCACTGCAAAATGTATGCTGGGACTACTTTTAGGAAAAACTTGGCCACTCTTTCCAGCTTTTCATCAGTTCCTTGAGGTATTAAAACATAAATATTAAAATAATTGGTTATAGTGGTCTTATTAACTGCTTGTTTAAATAGATTTTCATTGTTTTAGAAATGTTTCTATTTTTACAATTTCATTTAAAACTGAAATTAAATACTATTGAAACTGATATACATGATTATAAAGAGTCTCAAACTGCTGTGTCAAGTAGAAATGTTATTTTTAGAAAAATGGCAAACTATTGTTGGTAAATAAAAACGAGTTAATAATTGATTAATTGATTAATAATGATTAATGATTTCTCCAATCTCTGAAGCTGTTTACTCATACATTTTAATATGCAACTGTTGACAATGCTGAGACTAGGCTACACACAAATTGCTGGAGGAGTTCAGCAGATCGGACGGCATTGATGGAGGGAAATAAACAGTCAATGTTTCTGAGACCTTTCACCAGGATGGGAAGGAAGTGGGTGGAAGCCAGAACAAATGGGGGGAGGGGGAGGCGGAGCATAAGCTGGCAAGCAGTAGGGGAGTGTGTAAGAGTTAGGTGGTTAGTGGAGGAGTGATGAATGGGATTTCATCAACAAGGCCTCCAAATTCCACCCTGCCCTTAAATTCACTTGGTGTGTGTGTGTGTTTTGCTCTGACATTCCTCTCTCCTTTCTTGATCTGTCTCCATCTCTGGGGACAGGTTATCTACTGGCATCTTTGATAAACCCACTGACTCCCACACTAATCTTGAGAATGCCTTTTCCAACCCTGTCTTTGATACTCCTTTTCTCTGTTCTTCTGCTTCTATCATATTTGTTCTCAAGATGAGACTTTAAGTTCCAGGACATTTGAGATGTCCTCTTTTCTAGAAAATGGGTTTTCCCTTTAACACTATCAATGCTGCCCTTGCCCGTATCTCGGTTTCTCATTTCCCACGTGTCTGCCCTCAGTACCACCCCCTCCCACCAGGCATAACAGAGATAAGGTTCCCGTTGCCCTTGTTTACCACCTCATGAGCCTCTGTATCAAACATATCATTCTCCGCAACTTCTGACATCTCTAATGGGATCCCACCACCAGGTGGTTCTTTTCCTCCACACCCCCTTCTCCTTACCACGGAGATCGCTCTGACTTCCTTCCAGGCAATTAATTACCCCTGCAACCATGTTAAATGCTATAGCTACCCCTGCACGTCCTCCCTCACCATTTAGGGTCCTAAGCAGTCCTAAATGATGCAGCACTTCACCTGTGATGCTGCTGGGGTCACTTATTGCATCCAGTGCAGCCACATTTACGTCAGTGTGACCTGGTACAGGTTGGTAGACTGTTTCATCAAGCAACTTTGCACTGTCTGCTGCTGTAGCACCCATTTGAATTCTATAAGACATGGGAGTGGAATTATGCCATTCGGCCCAATCCACCATGCCTGATTTATTATCTCTCTCAATTTCATTCTTCTGCCTTCTCGCCGTACCTCTGGTTAAACAAGAACCTTTCAACCCTCACTTTAAATATACTCTATGTCTTGGCCTCCCCAGACATTTGTGGCAATGAATTCCACAGATTTAATACCCTCAGGCTAAAGAAATTCCTCCATCTCTGTTCTAAATGGATGTCCCTCCATTCTGAAACTGTGCCCTCTGGTCCTAGATTTCCCCCACTGTACAAAGCATCTGTTGTTGTTTGAATTAAGCCACTAGAGGAAGGTACTGGTCCTGACGAAGGGTCTCGGCCTGAAACGTCGACTGCACCTCTTCCTAGAGATGCTGCCTGGCCTGCTGCGTTCACCAGCAACTTTTATGTGTGTTGCTTGAATTTCCAGCATCTGCAGAATTCCTGTTGTTAGAGGAAGGTACTGGTAGCTATGAAGTAGCCTCTTTATTCAACAAAACAAGATACAACAGCATCATATTGAGACAATTTTGGTGGAAAGATCTGGCTGGCCCATGCTACCTGATATTTAATGTGCTAAACATCAAAGAACAATTCCATATTTATAATGTATCCACAATGCTTTCTTCGAAACTACACAGAAACTTCACACATCCCAATTCGCACCCACATCACGGACATCTAAATTAATTTTAATCAGCATTGTCTGATCTGTGATTCAATGCTTTTAGGACCCTATTGTTCAGAGCTGCATTTTAAATTAAATCTGCAATCTTCTGTATATTCAGATTTGAAGATTGGTGGCTGAAGTCATTTGCCAGATGTACTAAACTCAAAAATTGCACTAACAGCATCGTCTCCACATGCACTCTATCTTGGCCTTTCAATGCTCAATTGGTTTCATTGAGATCACCTCATTCTTCTAAACTTTAGTGAGTACAGGTCAGGAGTCAAACAGTCCTCAGACAATAAACCTTTCATTCCTAGAATCATTCTCTTGGACCGAATCTGGACCCTCTCCAGTGTCAGCACATCTTTTCTTAGATAAGGGGCCCAATACTGCACAAAGACTCCCAAGCCCCCTTGTACCTCTGATTTTTGAATTTTCTGTCCATTTGGAAAATAGTCTATGCCTTTATTCCTTTTACTAAAGTGCATAACTATACACTCACCTACACTATATACCTTCTGCCAATTCTTTGCCCATTCTCCCAATCTGTCTAAATCCTTCTGCAAACTCCCTGCTTCCTCAACACAACCTGCTCCTCCATCTATCTTTATATCGTCTGCAAACTTGGTCACAAAGCCATCAATTCCATAATCCAAACCATTGACGTATAATGTGAAAAAAAAAGTGATCCCAATACCAATCCCTTCTGAACACCACTAGTCACTGGCAGCCAACCAGAATAGACGCCCTTTATTTCCACTCTTTGCCTCCTGCCATTCAGTCAATCTTCTATCCATGTTAGTATTTTTCCTGAAATACCATGGGTTCTTAACTTGTTATGCACCCTCATGTGCAGCACCTTGTCAAAGGGCTTCTGAAAATCCCAAGTGTGCAACATCCACTGACTCTCCCTTGTCTATCCTGCCTGTTATTTCCTCAAAGAATTCCAACAGATTTGTCAAGCAAGATTTCTCCCTTGAGGAAACTATGCTGACTTTGACCTACTTTATCATGTCCTTCCAAGAAGTCCAAAATCTCACCTTAATAATTGATACCAACATCTTAACCACTGAAGTCCCACTTATTGACTTGTAAGTTTCCTTTCTTCTGGAACTTTTCCTCAAGGAGTGGAGTGACGTTTGCAATTTTCCAGTCCTTTGCAAACATTCCAAAATCTAGTGATTCTTTAAAGATCATTACTAATGCCTCCACAATCTCTTCACTTACCACTTTCAGAACCCTGAGGTGTAGTCCATCTGGACTTAATCTACCCCGGTCTTCCACAGTAGTGACTAACACAGGATACTTATGAGGTTCATTCATCATTTCTTTGTCCTTTATTACTATCTCTCCAGCATCATTTTTCAGTGGTCTTGTATTCACTCGTGCCTGTTTTTATGTATCTGAAAAAAAAACTTTTGGTGTTTCCTTTTATGTCATTGGCTAGCTTACCTTCATATTTCATCTTTCCTTTCCTTATGGTTTTTTAGTTGCCTTCTGTTGGGTTTTTGAAAGTTTCCCAATCCTCTAACTTGTCACCATTTTTTGTTATATTTTGCTTTTATTTTATTTTTCTCTTTTGCTTTTATACTGTTTTTGACCTCTGTCAGCCATGGTTGCCTCATCATCCCTTCAGAATACTACTTCATCTTTGGGATGTATTTATCCTGTGCCTTCCAAATTGCTTCCAGAAATTCCAGGGTTCCATAGATGCTGCCTGACCTACTGAGTTCCTTCAGTATTTTATGTGTTGCTGAAGATTTCCAGCATCTGCAGCATCTCTTATTTCTGAGAGACCGGTCTCATTGTTTTGACGCTTTTAAGCCAGGCACTACTCTTTGGTTAGATATTGGACCAAATTTCTGCTGCTTCCTTACTAAGTTGCAGCTTGTTGTTTTCGTAGTTTGGATGTCTTGTGCTTTGGTCTGTTCATTTAAAAAAAAAGATACCTATGTATTGGCCATCAATCATAATTGGAATTTCAGATATGGATAATTGCATTTATCACTTGGACACTTGTTGGGCAAGTGAACTTAATGGTGTTAATCTTATAAACAGTGCTGTAAGAACTTTACTATTTTACCCAAGATGCACAAAAAACTTAAGTTGTGAAAGAACATTGAGCTTTTTGAGTGTTTTCTTGATGACTTTTGAAACTGAGTGGCAGTTGATTGTATTTTGAAAACAAACAAATAGATGTCAAGTGTATTTACTGCATCCTATAGCTTTTGCTGGTCATCATAACTATGTGAGTACAGTGAGGAGTTAGTAATTTCTACTGAATAGTGGCATACTACAGTTGAAGTCAGAAGTTTACATACACCTTTGCTAAATACATTTAAACTCAGTTTTTCACAATTCCTGACATTTAATCCTAGAAAACATTCCCTGTCTTAGCTCAGTTAGGATCACTATTTTAAGAATGTGAAATGTCAGAATAATGGTAGAGAGAATGATTTATTTCAGCTTTCATTTCTTTCATCACTTTCCCAGTGGGTCAGAAGTTTACATACACTTTGTTTGTATTTGCTAGCATTGCCTTTAAATTATTTAACTTGGGTCTAACGTTTTGGGTAGCCTTCCACAAGCTTCTCACAGTAAGTTGCTGGAACTTTGTTCCATTGCTCCAGTCAGAACTGGTGTAACTGAGTCAGGTTTGTAGGCCTCCTTGCTCGCACACATTTTTTCAGTTCTGCCCACAAATTTTCTATCGGAATGAGGTCAGGCCTTTGTGATGGCCGCTCCAATACCTTGACTTTGTTGTCCTTAAGCAATTTTGCAACAACTTTGGAGGTATGCTTGAGGTTATTGTCCATTTGGAAGACCCATTTGGGACCAAACTTTAACTTCCTGGCTGATGTCTTGAGATGTTGCTTCAATATATCCACATAATTTTCCTTCCTCATGATGCCATCTATTTTGTGAAGTGCACCAGTCCGTCCTGCAGCAAAGCACCCCCACAACATGATGCTGCCACCCCCATGTTTTGCGGTTGGGATGGTGTTCTTCGGCTTGCAGGCCTCACCCTTTTTCCTCCAAACATAACGATGGTCATTATGGCCAAACAGTTCAATTTTTGTTTCATCAGATCAGAGGACATTTCTCCAAAAAGTAAGGTCTTTGTCCCCATGTGCAGTTGCAAACTGTAGTCTGGCTTTTTTATTCAACACACATCAAAGTTGCTGGTGAACGCAGCAGGCCAGGCAGCATCTCTAGGAAGAGGTACAGTCGACGTTTCAGGCCGAGACCCTTCGTCAGGACTAACTGAAGGAAGAGTGAGTAAG
Organism: Mobula hypostoma; assembly: GCF_963921235.1. Taxonomy (NCBI): domain Eukaryota; kingdom Metazoa; phylum Chordata; class Chondrichthyes; order Myliobatiformes; family Myliobatidae; genus Mobula; species Mobula hypostoma. Next base: position 61,893,478 of record NC_086099.1, on the reverse strand, counting down.
GGATTTGAAAGTTGGAGGGGGAGGGGGAGATCCAAAATGATAGGAGAAGACAGGAGGGGGAGGGATGGAGCCAAGAGCTGGACAGCTGATAGGCAAAAGGGATACGAGAGGATCATGGGACAGGAGGTCTGGGAGGAAAGACAAGGGGGGGGGACCCAGAGGATGGGCAAGGGGTATATTCAGAGGAACAGAGGGAGAAAAAGGAGAGTGAGAGAAAGAATGTGTGTATAAAAATAAGTAACAGATGGGGTACGAGGGGGAGGTGGGGCATTAACGGAAGTTAGAGAAGTCGATGTTCATGCCATCAGGTTGGAGGCTACCCAGACGGAATATAAGGTGTTGTTCCTCCAACCTGAGTGTGGCTTCATCTTTACAGTAGAGGAGGCCGTGGATAGACATGTCAGAATGGGAATGGGATGTGGAATTAAAATGTGTGGCCACTGGGAGATCCTGCTTTCTCTGGCGGACAGAGCGTAGGTGTTCAGCAAAGCGTGCTTTCTCTGGCGGACAGAGCGTAGGTGTTCAGCAGAAGAAGGGTCTTGGCCTGCTGCGTTCACCAGCAACTTTTATGTGTGTTGCTTGAATTTCCAGCTCTGCAGATTTCCTGTTCTGGCTTTTTTATGGCAGTTTTGGAGCAGTGGCTTCTTCCTTGCTGAGCAGCCTTTCAAGTTATGTCAATATAGGACTCATTTTACTGTGGCTGTAGATACTTGTCTACCTGTTTCCTCCAGCATCTTCACAAGGTCCTTTGCTGTTGTTCTGGGATTGATTTGCACTTTTTGTGCCAAAGTACATTCATTTCTAGGAGACAGAATGCATCTCCTTCCTGAGCAGTATGACGGCTGCGTGGTCCCATGGTGTTTATATTTGCGTACTATTGTTTGTACAGATGAACGTGGTACCTTCAGGCGTTTGGAAATTGCTCCCAAGGATGAACCAGACTTGACATCATTTTCTGACCTCAATCCGATAGAAAATTTGTGGACAGAACTGAAAAAGCATGTGTGAGCAAGGAGGCCTACAAACCTGACTCAGTTACACCAGTTCTGTCTGGAGGAATGAAACAAAATTCCAGCAACTTGCTGTGAGAATCTTGTGGAAGGCTACCCAAAACGCTTGACCCAAGTTAAACAATTTAAAGGCAATGCTACCAAATACTAACAAAGTGCATGTAAACTTCTGACCCACTAGGAAAAAGAGGAAAGAAATAAAAGCTGAAGTAAATCGTCCTCTCTACTATTATTCTGATATTTCACATTCTTAAAATAAAGTAGTGATCCTAACTAACCTAAGACAGGGAATGTTTTCTAGGATTAAATGTTAGGAATTGTGAAAAACTGAGTTTAAGTGTATTTGGCTAAGGTGTATGTAAGCTTCTGACTTCAACTGTATATTAAAATACACAAATCATTGCCATGTATCTTTGCTAGTACAATATCAACAAATTCCAGATAAATTCTTGTGAACTGCACCAAATAAAACATCTGGTTTATCGAGTCTAGAACTCATGGTTTAATCTCTAATTTTATCCTGTATTAGGATTTTAGTAACATCTGAACATCACTAATTTACATTTCTGCTGCATCACGTTATATTTGATGTACTGTGGTAAATGAAAGGGATCGAGCAAAACATAGCTTTAGTTTTATTTCAAAAAGCAAAATTGATGGTCTTCTACATCATAAAGATTCAAAGTTTAAAGTAAATTTATTATCAAGGTACATATGTCACCATATACAACCATGTGATTCATTTTCCTGTGGGTATACTCAATAAAGCCATAATGGAATAATAACCATAATAAAATGAAAAACGGCATCAACTTCAACCAGTGTGCTAAAGGCCACAAATTGGGCAAGTACAAAAAGAAAAAGAATAATAATAATTATGCAATAAATATTAAGAACATGAGATGAAGAGTACTTGGAAATGAGTCCATAGATTGTGGGAACATTTCAATGAAGGGGCAAGTGCAGTTGCGTGAAGTTATTCCCTTTTGGTTCAAGAGCCTGATGATTGTGGGGTAATAATTATTCCTGAACCTGGAGATGTGCGTCCTGAGGCTCCTGTACCACCTTCCTGATGGCAGCAGCAAGAAGAGAGCATGTTCTGGATGGTAGAGGTCCATGATGATGGATGTTGCTTTCCTGAAACATTGCTTCATGTAGATGTGCTTAATGGTGGGGAGGGCTTTATCTACAGGAGTAAATCAACAGGTGCTGGAAATCCAAGCAACACACACAAAATGCTGGAGAACTCAGCAGGCCATGCAGCATCTATAGAAAAGAGTAAACAGTCAATGTTTTAGGCTGAGACCCTTCATTAGGACTCCTGATGAAGGGTCTCAGCCCGAAACATCAACTGTTTACTCTTTTCCATAGATGCTACCTGGCCTGCTGAGTTTCCCCAGCATTTTGTGTGTGTTGCCAGAGCTTTCTTTGTGATGGGGATGGACTATGCCATATCCACTAATTTTTGTAGGGTTTTTCATTCAAGGGCATTAGTATTTGTATACTAGGCTGTGAATATACTCTTCATTACAATTCTATAGAAGTATGTCAAAATTTTGGATGTCATGCCGAACCTTTCCAAACTCCTCAGGAAGTAGAGACACTACCCGGCTTTTTCGTAGTTGTACCTTCATGCGGGGCTCAGGACAGATCCTCTGAAGTAATAACCTTGAGGAATTTAAGGTTGCTGAGCCTCTCCACCTCTGATCCTCTGGGTACTGGCTTGTGGATCTCCAGTCTCCTCCTCCTGAAGTCAATAATTAGCTCCTTGGTCTTGCTGACATTGTGTATGAGGTTGTAGTTTGGCACCACTCAGCCAGATTTTCATTCTCCCTCCTATATGCTCATTCGGCCTATGACAGTGGTGCCATTAGCAAAATTAAGTATAGCATTGGTGCACAGTCGTAAATGTAAAGTGAGTAGAGCTGTGACCTAAACACACAGCCTTGTGGTGCACGTCTGCTAATGAAGATCGTGCAGGAGATGTTGCCAATCCGAGCTGACTAGGGTCTGCAAGGAGGAAATTGGGGAACAGGTTGCAAAAGGAAGTATTGAGGCTAAGGTCTTGAAACTTTTTGATTAGTTTTGAGGGGATGATGGCATTGAATGCTAAGCCTTAGTTGATAAAGTGCACCTGAGGTATGCATCTTTATAGTCCAGATGTTGCAGGGTTGTGTGAAGAACCAATGATGACATGGCATCTGCAGTGGACCTGTTGCTCCAGTAGGCAGACTGGAGCAGTTCCAAGCCCTTTCTTAAGCAAGAGTTGATATGTTTCATCACCACCTTCTCAAAGCACTTCATCACTGTGGATGTAATTGCTATTGGACAATAGACATTGAGGCAGGTTACTGTGTTCTTCTTTGGCATTGGTATTATTGAAGCCTGCTTGAAGTAGGTGGTTACCTAACGCTGCTGAAGCAAGAGGTTTACGAACTCGGTGAATACTAGCTAGTTGATCAGCACAGGTTCTTAATTCAGCCAGATACCCCGTCTCGGCCAGATGCTGCTTAGAGGTTCACCCTCCTAAAGGCTGCTTGCACGTCGGCCACAGACTTAAATCACCAAATCATTGGGGCTGTGGACGTTCATGATGGTTTCTTCATGTTTTGATGCTCAAAACAAGCTGCGAGCACATTGAGCTCGTATGGAAGCAAGCCCTGTTGTTACCTATGTCACTTGATTTAACTTTATAACGAGGTGATGGTATTTAAGCCCTGCCATAACTGTCAAGTGTTATTCGTTGATTCAAGTTTAGTCCAGAATTGCCACTTCGCCCTTGAGATGGCTTTCTGGAGATTATACCTGGACCACTTGTAACTTTCTTGGTCACCGGACTTGAATGCCTCTGATCTGGTCCTCAGCATGTTTTGGATCTCATAGTTCATCGAGGGCTTCTGGCTGTGGAAGACTCTGAATGATTTTGTGGGGACACACTCGTCTACAATTGTTTTAATAAAGTCCGTGACAATCATGGTGTATTCATTCAAATCCACAGATGAGTCCCTGAACACGACCCAGCCTACCAATTTGAAACAATCCCATAGATACTCCTCTGCCACCTGCGATCACCTCTTTGTTGTCCTAATTTCTGAAGCTTGGCGCTTTAGCATATGTCTGCATGCAGGTAGAAGGACAGTCAAGTGATCAGATTTACTGAAATGCGGTTCTGACATGGATTGGTAATGGTCTTGTGTATTGGGATCTCTGGTGCTGCAGGTTTTAAGCCGATAGTAATTGGGCAGGGTTGGTTGCTGGTGGAATGTGAATAGCAATTAGTATTATGGAGGAGTACTCCCTAGGTAAATGGAACAGACAGCATTTGACTGTTAGATGTTCAAGGTCAGGGGAACAAGAGTTTGACGAAACCATCATATTGGAGCACCACTGAGAGTTTTATCATGAAACACACACCTCCACGTTTTGCCTTTTCTGAATTAGCACTTCTGTTCATTCTGTAAATCAAGAAGCCTTTGGGTCTGATTACTGTATCTAGTGTGCTGGCAGAAAGCCACGTCTCGCTCAAAGGACACAGTAATCATTCATTTCCCTCCGATACAGCAATCTTGCCTCCAGGTCTTCAATTTTGTTCTCCAGCAACTGCACATTTGCTAATAAGATGCTGGGTAGAGTGGGCCTCATATCTCTGTTTCAGCTTGGCTTCGAGCCAAATGTCCTCTCCCTCCCCAGCCCCCCGCCTCACTTTGCTTCCAACCATGGTGATGAATGTTCATCTGCTTAAAGGTGCCATACCTGCATGGTCCACTGAGTCCTTCAGAAGATCAGGAAATCTGTAGATCATTAAGTTGATTTAGAAGAACATTGCCTAAAGGGAAATTACATGCTGCAGATTGCAGTGAGAATAATATAAAGGAAGTATATTTAGAAGTGTTGTATGTAGACCTGAATAAAATGATTCATGCTATTTTTAAAAATTGTTCTTTGCAGCAATCTAAGTATAAAGTGATCAACAAGGACCAGTGGTGCAATGTGCTCGAATTTAGCAGAACAATTAACCTTGATCTTGGCAACTATGATGAAGATGGGGCTTGTAAGTATGCTAAGAGGAACTCTTTCCACTTTTCCCCTTCTCTGATGACCTTTTTAACATCTATGACTGAGGTAGTGAGCTCCAACTGGCTGCTGAAAAAGAGACCTGATGCTGGAAGATGTACAGAATTAATTTGTGATTTCTTTCTTTGGGCTAACTAGTAAATCAGAAATGCATTATATTAGTAAGCTGACTACTTAACTCAGTATACATCGATCAAGATAAACACAGGAAAACAAAACTTGAAAATGTGTTAACTATTCATTATCGAATTGATTGGGACGACACTGAGAATTTGTTAGTACTATTACTGTCTCACAGGAGGCGCGGAGAGTGCAGTAGGCTGGTGCCAGTGATGCATTGGACAGTTTTGACTACCCATTGAAGAGCATTCCTGTCTGCCACAGTGCAGTTGCCGTTCTATTCAGTGATGCAGCATGTTAGGATGCTCTGTACCGCACACGTGTAGAATGACGTGAGCTCTTTACAATATTTCCTGAGGCTGAAGAGATCTTTAGAACATCTCTACAGCATTTTTCCATGAGCATTAAAAAGTTAACTGTTAGCATGGGCCATGTTATGATGGTGAACTGAGTCACTGGAGAGACGCTGAAGCTGGTGATAGTAAAGGTCTTTATTCATCACAACAAGCAGGCATTCTCCGAGAAACCTGCTTGGAAGTCACCCACCCAAACTCAAAGTACATCAATTTTTTATCCTCTCAAGATCAAAAGTAATAGCAAGTGATTCAGTGCAGTTTCAGTAGCGACAATGATGTAGTTTACTTCTATATGTTGAGTCTGAGAGTGCGTCCGCTGAGTTACATACCTACAATTGGAGACACCTCTGAATGTTCAAACACCTTTGCTGGAATGAACTAATTCACAAGGATGGTCTAAAAGCTTTGGAGAATAAAGATCCCAAACAACCAAAATTAATGTTGTGAAGGCAGACCCCAACTATTGATAGAGCACGTCTGCCTGTGACCATGTTTGATGTGCTAGATGACAAAATCTATCTGATCTGTAAAAATGTTGACTGTACCTCTTCCTAGAGATGCTGCCTGGCCTGCTGCGATCACCAGCAACTTTGATGTGTGTTGCTTGAATTTCCAGCATCTGCAGAATTCCTCGAGTTTGCGTTGATCTGTAAGCTTCCTTGATCTTGGTTACGGTGGTGCAGAATAACTTAGCCAATGTTCCTTGGTGTGGTGTAATCCAATTAACATAACTCCTTGTCTTGGCTGCTGTATACGAGAACACATCATGGTCTCATCACTTTACAAACGTTGTTTACAAAGCTGACCTTTTCACTTCAAAGTGAATATTTCTTGCAATTTATATGAGAACTGAAGACTGATTCTCATTTGAATTAATATCTGCTATATTCACATAATTCCATAACTCATGAATCCCTAACAGATTGTATACCTTAAAACTAATTTGGGGCATACAAGTTTTTAATGTTACTTGCATTCCAGAGCAAGATCTTGTCTTAATTCAAGGTAGGATAATCCAGGTGGGCAAACCTGACAAGATGTGGATTATTTCTGGCAAAGTTTCCAATTAATTAAATAGTAATGTGACAGTGTTCTGTATTGGTCAAAATTGTAGACTTTTGTGTTCCTCTACACTTTTGTGATGCAATAGTGTTGGGCAGTTATTGCCCAAATCGAAAGGTATAGTTGGCTTGAACAAATACTGTATTGTTTAAAAGCAAAACCCAATTATAAGTGGGAAATGTACTTGAGATGTTCTGTACTTAAGCTGACTGGGAAAAACCTCTGAAGATAAGCATCTACATATAAATTCTTAGGAGGTAATTGAATAGGCTCTCCTGTGCCTGACACATTTGACATGCTTTTATCACTGGTGGAAATTATAAGCAGAAGACTCAGAATAGTAAGTTAATATGAATTTTAATGGACTTCAAATCATAGTTCTATGCTTAACATAGAAATTCTAATGTCAAATATTTTCTCAGTTTGAATGGTAAATAAATGTAGACTCTTTGTCAAAGGATTTGTTTAAAGCTGTTTGATTAAAGTTAATAATCCATGTATTATTTTAATCATGCTTTGCAACCTCTTTGAAAATTGTTCTTGGTTGAGCCTTGTCTGCTTTTTAGGACTAAGTTGTCCTGACATTTAATGGATCTATGACTTGGACTTCATAACTGTAATGCCATCTCTTATCTTTTCATTTTGACCTGGAAATAGTCACTGTCACCCTCTGTCAATTTCCACCTTCACTACATAAATGTTTACATATATGAAAGTTTGCCTCAACTGAGTTTCACAAAATCAGGTTTTCTGGGAGATAAGATTCCAAGCACGTCTATGTCATCTGACATCTAAATTATTACAGAACTATCCTCATTTCAGAGGGGAAAACATTTTATGGTAAAATGAGTTATTCTAAATCTGTTCATAAACAACTTAAACAGGCTTCAGTTGGTTTTTGAGTCCATGACGTCAATACTTTCACGCTTATATGTTTGTTACTATCTAGATTTGCGTCTGTATCTATTATTAGTACATTTGTCTTTGCAATTATTTTACAACTGTAGTCAAGTGGCTTCATGCTCCTCTGCTGTATATTGTTTGTGAGCTTATTAAATTAGGAAGATATTTACAAAGTAGAGTGTTATGTGTGGAATCTTTATTTCCAAAGTAAGGGGTATCTTCCATATACCATGATTATCCCATCCCCTCGTGTTTCTGTTGGTGTCTACAGGGGTACTCATTGTTTTTTTTTGAGGGGGGGAGTTGAGGCAATTTAACAGCCAATACAAATCTCAATTCTCAAACATCTAGACTTTGCAGCTAAAGCTTTAGAGAAAGACGACATTGCATCTTTTGCATTGTGATATTTTCAAGTACTTGCCAAACACATCTGCAGAACTAATCAAGTTAAATTTTACTTGTTGCGGTATATGGAGGGGCACGGTCAAAGGATGAAGAAAACACTAGGGTATCTAATTTATCTAATGCCATTCATAGATGGTGTTTCACTTCAAATTAGTGGTTTGAAGTTTTGGTTATTAAATTGAAGAAAAATCATATGTAGTGGAATGAGGTATAGTGAAAAGCTTTGTCCCCACACTCATTCATTATATTTATTTTCATCCAAGTAGAAGGGAATTGTTTTTAAAAGCAGGCAGAACAATTTCCCATCTATCCATGGCCGAACAAAACTATGGTTGTTTGGAAGACCCTAGAAGAGCAAAAGTCCAAAACCTTACAGGTGGTGAGCCACTGTGAGTTATGTCCTTGAGATGAGTGCGAAGTAAAACAATGTGAAAGTGCTGTTGATTCTAGCCTTGCCTGTCGTTACCAGTTTGGAAAGCTTCATTGGCTCTCTACTCTGATCAGATGGAGTTGAGTTGGGATCGGATGATGTCATTGCACCCTAATCAGCATATTTAGTCAACTTCAGATGGGTGCCTTAGCCTTCTAGTCAAGCAGGTTAAAATTGACTAAAACATCAGTAACAAATTTGTTTTAACCACCTGGTGTGCATTAAATGGGTGTAGCTTATCCTAAAGTTTTAAATACTTGACCCATTTTCTACCTTGTCCAAAACTATTTTACATCTGCTTTCATTTAAAGTAAGTTGTCAATTTCCTCAATTAAGGTTTTTGTCCAGTTTGTGTATTGCTTTTGTTACTGATTAAATAAATTCTAATTCCATACAATTTACTAATCAAGTAAAAATGTGCAAGTGGGATCGGATAATCTGCATTCCAAACCAGAAGAAATAAATAGTATCTATGTAATATTTTGTGATTCTTCATATCTTAAACTGTTTCAAATAATAAAATAAATTCCAGAGTCATATCAGATCAGAAAAAAAACTAATGTTCCAATAGAAAACTCCCTCTTAATAGGATCTTAAAATTAGTTATGTCCCCAATATGTGTGCTTGTTTTTCCTATTTTACTCTCGCCCTCTGGCTTGGGTGCCCAGCCAATGTTTTTCCTTTGGTTGCTCATCTGTATCTGTCTGATAGCAAATTTTGAGTTATAGTTTTCCTATTTCCAAATGTGAATCATGCCGATGATTACTGTAGTCTTTTTTTAACGCCTTAAAAAGCTTTTGTGAAGACGCCACCTTGCTTTGAAGCAGCTGTACTCTGAGTTTGGTACCCTCTGATGGTGTTTTAATTATCATGTTCTGATTGCAATATCAAATTCTCATTTTTCTTCGTTTCAGGGCCAGTCTTGCTGGATGAATTTGTGGAATGGTTTAAAGACAGACAGATGTCCTAGCACTTTAACTTCAGGAACAACATCTATATTCAAAATTAGCCATAAAAGACCTAGGAAAACAGATTTGAAGAATGTTTTTGTTTTATGCCCTCCCCCAAAAATATCTGACTTGCTGTAAGCATTAAATATCTACAAGCACTTAAATCTGGTATCAAACTTTCTTCTGAGCCTTTTGTTTTTGCTTTCTTTTTGTAATGGGACTACATCAGTGGTACAGCAAACCACACTGATAGCTTGCTGTTGAACTTGTGAGTTGTGTTGTAAGCTGTTTTGCGCAGAAATCTTTTTGAGGAAAGATAATAAATCCTGATGAAAATTGTATTAAATGGTTAAAAGTCTTAGATAAATATTTGTTGAAGACTTGTTAACTAAACCAATATATGTATGCATTTAGAACTGTTTTGTATAGCTTAATTGATGAATCTCAAGATTAGATTATTTTTAGAGTATAAATTGTTGGATTGTGGTATAGCAAAATTTTGATTCACTGCACCAAGCTGTAATCTGTTGAAATAGTGCATCATAATGGGTTGATTAAGCCCTAATTCTTGCCTTGTCTACCCTGGCTAATAGGCTGGGCTGCTGTTCTTTCATGTTCTATATTTTGTATAACAGCTGCAAACATTAAATTGGGCACAGAAGCTTGATAGTATTAAGAGGTTTGCACGATTTAAAGTTATTAGAATGTGTGAGTGTCAGATGTATAGACCAACTAGTATTCTGTTATGTGTTCACATCAGAATCATGTGAATTGATTAATTTTTTCCCCCTTTCTGCTGTTCAATGAAGAGGAAAGTACTGACTCGGTCTTTCTGTTCTTTAATGCAGTGTTGCAGGCCAGCTGCAATAATCTAATTCAGCTTTGAATTAAACATTTGATTAAGATTAATGTAAACTGGACCATGATGGTGCCATTAAAGCTGCTTTTTGATCATGTCGACAATTTGTGCATCTAAAACAGGTGATTTTTGTTTTAGTTTGCTTTTTTTTCTGTTGCCTTAGACAACTCCTACCAAAGATGTTTATTGCCCTTCTAGCCATATGCAGAAAAGTCAATAAAATATAGAGACCTTGTACTGCATCTTTTCCTATAACAATTGACTTATGCTTTGTATATTTTTCTCTCAGATTCACGTGCATTTGAAAACTGGTGAATTTTTATCTGTGATATGGGGCACTGATGCTACATTATTGATTGTAATTTAATTATAAATCGTAAAGCATCTTTTAACTTTGTCCAGCATTGATTACGCTATTCGGGGAAAATACATGTGTAAAAATTAGTCTTTTTCCAAATAAACTTGCTCATGTCAACTGTGAATAGCATTCTACAGAAATGCAACAATTTAGATTATTGGTATCGTATACCAATTTAATTACTTCAGTCAAGTTCACCAACAAATTAATTGCTTGAGACCCTCCTTTGGCCAAGGCCAGCCATGAATGTTGCTTTCTGGTTGTCTATGTGACATGCAAGCCAGGGCAGTACGATATGGAGACAAACTATTGTCAATGCAGCAGGCTCCCACTCTCTGTGCAGCTGATGATTCCGAATGAATGGCAGAGACCAATACAGTTTGGCACCAATGACATCACAGGAGTTGCCATTCAGCATTGGACTGCCTTAGGGACTCCAGCTCCAGATTTTTCCTTGGTAGTTTATTCCTGACGCTTTCCCCAAGAGTGGGTATAGCCACAAGGCAGTGGAGGTTTGAAATCAAGACTTTTCCTTTTGCTGTATGAGCTGCTAAACACGGCTGGCAAGCCCTGTGTAAGGAAAGTGACTGGATTTGAGGTGCCAGTAACCTGCCTTCGCTCCTGCTGTCAGTTGAAATGGTTCCGCTGTGCTCAGTAGTTAAGCTTCATGTGAATGTCGAGATTGGACTTGGTTGTCAGAGATAATTTGAGAGGCATACCATTGGGAGCATTTGATAGGTAGAGGGAGCTTATCCCACTACTTCCCTTAGTTATGATAACTTTAATTGTATTGTCTTCAAATTAATTTTATTTCAGTTTGTTTAGACAATGAGTATATTAAAACAGTCTTTAATAATGACCTTTTTGAAGTGCTTATGTACTGTCATCACATTTCTCCAAAAACAAAATGGAAAATTAAGTTCCATGAATTTATAACATAAAACAAAGGCTGTTTAGTTTCTACTTTGAGGTTAAAATATTGCTGTGATCGACAAGGAATGCATCCTCTGGTTAAACTATTGTCACATTTAGTGGTGCTTTTAAGCAGTTTAACATTGAAGCATCTTTAAAGCCTTTCTCTTTCTCTTACCCATCCCTTATCTTCTCCCATCCCCCACCTTTTTGGACTGGATCTGTTATAAAGATACATTTTGCTTGATTCACCTTTACAATATAGTTGATGATTAACTATACTTGCTTAGTTTTCAGTCTTCTGGTAATACACAATCTACTCAGTTGTCTTGGAAGTTGACCTTCTCATTAAGTTACAGATGCATTTTAAATAATGTATATCAGCATTAAACAGTGTAGTGTATTGAAGAATAAATGAGAAAAATACAATACCATCTGCCATTGGGAATGGCCAAAGGTTTGGAAGTGTCAGGTTTAATATAAACTATCTTAAATGCTTATTTTGTATAGTTCTCAATTTTTCATCTGGAATTACCTACAAATAGAATAATCTTAACAAAAAAACAAACTGTTGGCTAGTACACCACTAAAATGCACAATTCTTTGGCTATTTCTATAGCTGCAGCTAAGTTTACGCTTTGATTCATGTTGAAGTACCATATTTCTCATTTTGAAATTGGATCAAATATTGCAATCCCAGTGTAGAAGTCACCTCTCGGACACTTGTTTTGAAAGCTGTGGTGTAGCTGATTTTTTTTGGATATTACTGGCTTGGAAATCTCTAACTTGTGTTCAAGAGAAGCGTTACATATTTGGCATTCACATCTCTCTCGCTCTCTCTTTGATCAGTTAAGAATATTAGATATTTATCCATCTAGATGCAGTAAAAATCTGTATTGCACTTTATAGGAGCATTTAATTCAATAAACGGTGTGTGAAAATGCCTGAATTCCTGAGTTAAAATATTTTTCGAGTGACAGTGTCCTTGTTTCACTGACCAGTAACAGTAACTTTACTGTCATCCTTTTTCAAAAGCATCAAATGGAAAATGAAGTTTCAAGCATTCATAATATGAAACAAAGGTTGTTTAATTTTCACTAAGTCAAAAGATTTCTCTGATCAACAAGGAATGTATCATCTAATTCAAAGATTGTTACATGGATATGCACTTTCAAGCAGCTGATGTTTAATATTGAAATACTTAAAGCCTTTCTTTCCCTTGCCCATCCCTCCTTTTCCCCTCCCCCAACCCATGAATTTTGATAATTACTAAAATTTATAGAATATCACCCATTTTAATTTACTTCCCATCACTGGAAAGCCCAAGTGAGTCTTTGTATGGATCATAAAGACTGCCTTATACAATGAAGAAGTTGATATTTTAGGTAATTTTTGTGGTGACTAAACTATTACATTTTCTTCTCCTTTGCCTGAGTGCACAAAATTGAGGATGATGCATTTTTTTCACATAAAGGACCTTTCATCAAACTTCATTTTGTATTTTGTCCAGTCACTGTATGTAGCTGTACCTTTGGTCCAATTTCTTTGAAAAATATTACAAATAGATTTAAAATATCAAATTCAATGTACTACACTTAGTCAATATCAATGTAAAATATGTCTTGATACAAAAGAACAGTTGTTCAAATAAGTGGTGCTCCCATTCTTTAAGGTTTTGTAATTTTAAAGTCCTCATTGGAATAGTGAAAATAACTTGTTGGGTGCATTGATTTTGTATGTTATGCCAGCTTTTTATTTTTGTTAGCTCACATCTGTATTCATATTAGTGTCATTAAATGTTGATTAAATTGAAAAGTGGGTGTTTTCAATTTGTCACATTCATGTATATTAGAAACCCTAAGACATTACAGTACCAAATCCTCCTTGTATCTTGAAAAGACAAGTTCTCTATCGCTTGAAATTGCTTTGGGTGTTGGGCATGGTATAAATGCATTACAGCACTTGTGTCTATTACTGAGTTTTCAAAGCTTAAAAGTTTTTGGAGGAGAGATGTGATCTTTTCAGACTAAGTAGTGCAACTCTCTTAACCTGGCAAACATGGACTTCTACTGCTGGACAAGCTGTTAATAATCCAGCACAAGTTGTAAACATAGTTGAATAAATTTTTCATTGAACTCTATGGGGAATGAGGGAAACAGAAACAGGCAACTTTTAAAAGGAAGCAATGCAACTGGAATCCCAGTGAGTGAAGTTACTTTTTACATTGAAGTTTAGTTGTTTTATTTCCTGGTATTTTTAAATTGAATCAATTATAATTGAGGCTTGCCTCTCCTTTGAAATGAATGAATTCATTGAAGTGTTTGTAGTCTAACCTAGTGCAGGTTCAATAGCAGATGCCAGTGGTTCCACGGAACTGTTGAGAGTGCAAGAATTTTATGCTTCCCAGCAACAGAGCACACTTGGAGAATCACTAAGTGCTGCTGGATTTGAATTGAATAGTGTGATACTGGCAATTATATTGAACCACAAGTATTTCTCAGGAAAATTTTGGTCAATAAAAATGATGACTGAACAATTAAGTACATTAATGACTCGTCACCAGTAGCATATCAGTAAATGGAGAGTGCTGAGATTAGACCAGTCAAATGGGACTGTAATATCAAACTCTTTTCAATTTTAATTTGATTATAATAGTTTGACTTGCAGCCAGCTTGACGAATTTGACTGATGAAGTCCTAGCATTGTATTTTACAAAAAAATCTTTGTTAGACTTGGTGTGACCAAGCATAAGATGCAAGGTTTTTTTTTAGTGTATTCATGCGAGTTGGAGAGTTTTTTTTTCCACTTTGAAGTAATTTGCAAAAGTGCTAATGGTAGCATACTGAATTGGTAATTTCCAGATATATGATACATAAGGGGAAATTAGAAATATGACTGAATTTGAAGCTAAACGTGGAAAAATATGCTGTTTTGATGAAGAACATGCTGACCTTTTTAAATGGCTATTTTATTAGCTAGTCAGTCAAAATGGTTTAATTCTTTATCTGCTTTGGTTCAGATGCTGCCTGACCTGCGTTCCTCCAGCATTTTTTGTGTGCTGTTCCAGATTTCCAGCATCTGCTGTCTTTTTTGTGTCACTTTGATTCAATGCTGCTTTTCAGTGTTAGAACATCAGTGCATATAAATTATATATTTTGTGGCCAAACTAAAAAAATTGAGCAAAACAATGTGCAATTTTATTTTAATACTACATTATTTTAAATTGAGTCAATTTAAATTGAGTTTATTTTTCCTCTCAACCCTGTTTTCCTGTCTTCTCCCCGACTCCCTAATATTTTCCTTTGACTCCCTTACTATTGATGAACCTATCAACCACTGTATTAATTTTACCCGATGACTTGGCCTCTAGAGATACCTGGCAATGGATTCCAGATTTGCCGCCCTCTGACTATAGAAATTCCTCCTCATCTCTGTACTAAAGGGACATCCCTCTGAGGCTGTCCACTATTTGCATAATATGCATTGGTGTTTGGTGATACTGCAAATCTCAGCCCATACAATCATATAGTGATATGAAGCTTACCAATGAGTAATCATTTGTATGTTGCTTGAAATAGTTGGCTCAAAATGCTTCAATAATCCTGTAATTTTACTGCACTATCAATGGCTAAGGGGGTAACAATACAGGTATATAAAACTGACAGGCGTAGATAGCCTTTTCCCCCCAGGGTGGAAATATCAAATATTAGAAATAGGAGGGAGAAGTTTTTAAAAAAAAAAGCCTTGTAAATCTTAACAGTGGGGTAGATGATGGAGGCAGACATAACATTTAAATGCATTTAGACATGCATGAACAGGCAGGACATGGAAGGAATACAGACCACATGCAGGCAAATTAGATTAGTTCGTGGGCTGAAGGATCTGTTCTGTGCTGTACTGTACTATTTCAGAAAAAAATGTTTAATTTTAAAATGAGACATTTTTATTGAATATGCAAGTTTTGATTGAGCTGCCAGAGGATATGGGGGCGATCTGTACATTTAAAGGAAGTTTGGATAAGTAAATGGAGAACTATGGTCCATGTGCAGGTCAATTGGACAGGCAGAATAACAGTTTGGCACGGACTACATAGGTGGTAAGGACTATTTCTGATCTCCACTGCTGCATGACTGAAGAAGCTCAGAGACATCTGCTTTCACCCTGCCTTGTGAACCTGGATCCTGGACTTCCTGTCAGATCGCCGGGCACCTCTGTCCCTTTGACCCTCTAACACAGGAGCCCCCCAGGGCTGTGTCTTAAGCCCCCTCCTTTATTCTCTGTATACCTATGACTGTGTCACCACCCACAGCACCAATCTGCTCATTAAATTTGCAGGTGATATTACATTGATTAGGCTTATCTGAGATAATAATGAGGTAGCCTACAGAGAAGAAGTCATCACCCTGACTTCTGGGTGTCGAGAAAACAATCCCTCAATGTTACAAAAATGAAGGAGCTGGTTGTCGATTACTGGAGGAACGGAGACAGGCTCACCCCTATTGACATCAATGAATCTGGGGTTGAGTGGGTGAACCGCTTTAAATTCCTCAGTATACACATTACCAAGGACCTCACTTGGTCTGTACGTACCAGCTGTGTGGTGGAAAATAAAACACAACAGCACCTCTTTCACCTCAGATGGTTGAAGAAGTTCAGCATGAGTCCCCAAATCCTAAGGAGAAAGCTCAAGAAGGGATCGTACAGTATGGCCAAGTGAAATAGGAATTGATACGGGAGGTGAGGGGAGTAATGAAAAGTATTATATATGAATGCACGGAGTATAAGAAATAAAGTGGATGAGCTTGAGGCACAGTTGGAAATTAGTAAGTATGATGTTGTGGGAATAACAGACATGGCTTCAAGTGGACAGGGCCTGGGAAATGAATATTCAAGGATATCGAAAGGACAGACTGATGGGCAGAGGGGGTGGGGTGGCTCTGTTGGTGAGGAATGATATTCAGTCCCTTGCGAGGGAGGACATAGAATCAGGAGACGTAGAGCCAATATGGATAGAACTGAGAAATTCTAAGGGTAGAAAGACCCTAATGGGAGTTATCTACAGGCCCCCAAACAGTTGTCTGGATGTAGGGTGTAAGTTGAATCGAGTTAAATTGGCATGTCACAAGGGTAATGCTACAGTTGTTATGGGGGACTTCAACATGCAGGTAGACTGGAGGAATCAGGTTGGTACTGGACCCCAAGAAAGGGAGTTTGTGGAGTCCCTCCGAGATGGATTCTTAGAACAGCTTGTACTGGAGCCTACCAGAGAGAACACAATTCTAGATTTAGTGTTGTGCAATGAACCAGATTTGATCAGGGACCTCGAGGTAAAGGAGCCATTAGGAGGTAGTGACCATAATAGGAGATGGTATTAAACAGGAAATTAGAAATGTGTGCAATAAAGGAACAGCAGTTATAATGGGTGACTTCAATCTACATGTAGACTGGGTGAACCAAATTGGTAAAGGTGCTGAGGAAGAGGATTTCTTGGAATGTATGCGGGATGGTTTTTTGAACCAACATGTCGAGGAACCGACTAGAGAGCAGGCTATTCTGGACTGGGTTTTGAGCAATGAGGAAGGGTTAATTAGCGATCTTGTCGTGAGAGGCCCCTTGGGTAAGAGTGACCATAATATGGTGGAATTCTTCATTAACATGGAGAGTGACGTAGTTAATTCAGAAACAAAGGTTCTGAACTTAAAGAGGGGTAACTTTGAAGGTATGAGACATGAATTAGCTAAGATAGACTGGCAAATGACACTTCAAGGATTGACGGTGGTTATGCAATGGCAAGCATTTAAAGGTTGCATGGATGAACTACAACAATTGTTCATCCCAGCTTGGCAAAAGAATAAATCAAGGAAGGTAGTGCACCCGTGGCTGACAAGAGAAATTAGGGATAGTATCAATTCCAAAGAAGTAGCATACAAATTAGCCAGAGAAAGTGGCTCACCTGAGGACTGGGAGAAATTCAGAGTTCAGCAGAGGAGGACAAAGGGCTTAATTAGGAAGGGGAAAAAAGATTATGAGAGAAAACTGGCAGAGAACATAAAAACGGACTGTAAAAGCTTTTATAGATATGTAAAAAGTAAAAGACTGATAAAGACAAATGTAGGTCCCCTGCAAACAGAAACAGGTGAATTGATTATGGGGAGCAAGGACATGGCAGACCAATTGCATAATTACTTTGGTTCTGTCTTCACTAAGGAGGACATAAATAATCTTCCAGAAATAGTAAGGGACAGAGGGTCCAGTAAGATGGAGGAACTGAGCGAAATACATGTTAGTAGGGAAGTGGTGTTAGGTAAATTGAAGGGATTGAAGGCAGATAAATCCCCAGGGCCAGATGGTCTGCATCCCAGAGTGCTTAAGGAAGTGGCCCAAGAAATAGTGGATGCATTAGTGATAATTTTTCAAAACTCGTTAGATTCTGGACTAGTTCCTGAGGATTGGAGGGTGGCTAATGTAACCCCACTTTTTAAAAAAGGAGGGAGAGAGAAACCGGGGAATTATAGGCCGGTTAGCCTAACGTCGGTGGTGGGGAAACTGCTGGAGTCAGTTATCAAGGATGTGATAACAGCACATTTGGAAAGCGGTGAAATGATCGGACAAAGTCAGCATGGATTTGTGAAAGGAAAATCATGTCTGACGAATCTCATAGAATTTTTTGAGGATGTAACTAGTAGAGTGGATAGGGGAGAACCAGTGGATGTGGTATATTTGGATTTTCAAAAGGCTTTTGACAAGGTCCCACATAGGAGATTAGTGTGCAAACTTAAAGCACACGGTATTGGGGGTAAGGTATTGGTGTGGGTGGAGAATTGGTTAGCAGACAGGAAGCAAAGAGTGGGAATAAACGGGACCTTTTCAGAATGGCAGGCGGTGACTAGTGGGGTACCGCAAGGCTCAGTGCTGGGACCCCAGTTGTTTACAATATATATTAATGACTTGGATGAGGGAATTAAATGCAGCATCTCCAAGTTTGCGGATGACACAAAGCTGGGTGGCAGTGTTAGCAGTGAGGAGGATGCTAAGAGGATGCAGGGTGACTTGGATAGGTTGGGTGAGTGGGCAAACTCATGGCAGATGCAATTTAATGTGGATAAATGTGAAGTTATCCACTTTGGTGGCAAAAATAGGAAAACAGATTATTATCTGAATGGTGGCCGATTAGGAAAAGGGGAGGTGCAACGAGACCTGGGTGTCATTATACACCAGTCATTGAAAGTGGGCATGCAGGTACAGCAGTCGGTGAAAAAGGCGAACGGTATGCTGGCATTTATAGCGAGAGGATTCGAGTACAGGAGCAGGGAGGTACTACTGCAGTTGTACAAGGCCTTGGTGAGACCACACCTGGAGTATTGTGTGCAGTTTTGGTCCCCTAATCTGAGGAAAGACATCTTTGCCATAGAGGGAGTACAAAGAAGGTTCACCAGATTGATTCCTGGGATGGCAGGTCTTTCATATGAAGAAAGACTGGATGAACTCGTTGGAATTTAGAAGATTGAGGGGGGATCTGATTGAAACGTATAAGATCCTAAAGGGATTGGACAGGCTAGATGCGGGAAGATTGTTCCCGATGTTGGGGAGGTCTAGAACGAGGGGTCACAGTTTGAGGATAGAGGGGAAGCCTTTTAGGACCGAGGTTAGGAAAAACTTCTTCACACAGAGAGTGGTGAATCTGTGGAATTCTCTGCCACAGCAAACTGTTGAGGCCAGTTCATTAGCTATGTTTAAAAGGAAGTTAGATATGGCCCTTGTGGCTACAGGGGTCAGGGGGTATGGAGGGAAGGCTGGGTTCTGAGTTGAATGATCAGCCATGATCATAATAAATGGCGGTGCAGGCTCGAAGGGCCGAATGGCCTACTCCTGCACCTATTTTCTATGTTTCTATAATATGATAAGTTTTAATCTACAATTTGAGAGGGAGAAGGGAAACGCAGAAGTGTCAGCATTACAGTTGAACAAAGGGAACTATGGTACTATGAGGGAGGAGCTGGCCAAAGTTCAATGGAACAATACCCTAGCAGGGATGACAGTGGAACAGCAATGGCAAGTGTTTCTGGGAATAATGCAGAAGGTGCAGGATCAGTTCATTCCAAAGAGGAAGAAAGATCCTAAGGGGAGGCTGTGGCTGACAAGGGATGTAATGGACAGTATAAAAATAAAAGAGAAGTATAACATAGCAAAGATGAGTGGGAAGCCGGAGGATTGGGAAACTTTCAAAGAGCAACATAAGGTAACTAAAAAGGCAATACGCGGAGAAAAAATGAGGTATGAAGGTAAACTAGCCAAGAATATAAAAGAGGATAGGAAAAGCTTCTTTAGGTATGTGAAAAGGAAAAAAAATAGTTAAGACCAAAATTGGGCCCTTGAAGACAGAAGCTGATGAATTTATTATGGGGAACAAGGAAATGGCAGACGAGTTGAACAGGTACATTGTTTGTGTCTTCCCTAGTGAAGACAGATCCAATCTCCCAGATGTAATAGTGGCCAAAGGACCTAGGGTAATGGATGAATTGAAGGAAATTTATATTAGGCAGGAAATAGTGTTGGATAGGCTGTTGGGTCTGAAGGCTGATAAGTCCCCGGGACCTGATGGTCTGCATCCCAGGGTACTTAAGGAGGTGGCTTTAGAAATCGTGGACGCATTGGTAATCATTTTCCAATGTTCTATAGATTCAGGATCAGTTCCAGTGGATTGGAGGGTGGTTAATGTTGTCCCTCTCTTCAAGAAGGGAGGAAGAGAGAAAACAGGGAATTATAGACTGGTTAGCCTGACTTTGGTGGTGGGAAAGATGCTGTAGTCAATTATAAAAGATAAAATTACGACACATCTGGATAGCGGTAACAGGATTGGTCCGAGTCAGCATGGATTTATGAAGGAGAAATCGTACTTGACTAATCTTCTGGAATTTTTGAGGATGTAGCTATGAAAATGGACAAGGGAGAGCCAGTGGATGTAGTGTACCTGAACTTTCAGAAAACCTTTGATAAAGTCCCACATAGGAGATTAATGGGCAAAATTAGGGCACATGGTATTGGGGGCAGAGTACTGACAGGGATTGAAAATTGGGTGGCTGACAGAAAACAAAGAGTAGCGATTAATGGGTCCCTTTCGGAATGGCAGGCGGTGACCAGTGGGGTACCGCAGGGTTCAGTGCTGGGACCGCAGCTGTTTACAATATATATTAATGATTTAGATGATGGAATTAAAAGTAACATTAGCAAATTTGCCAATGACACAAAGCTGGGTGGCAGTGTGAAATGTGAGGAGGATGTCATGAGAATGCAGGGTGACTTGGACAGGCTGGGTGAGTGGGCAGATGCAGTTTTATGTGGATAAAAGTGAGGTTATCCACTTTGGTGGTAAGAACAGGAAGGCAGATTATTATCGAAATGGAGTCAAGTTAGGAAAAGGGGAAGCACAACGAGATCTAGGTGTTCTTGTACATCAGTCACTGAAAGTAAGCATGCAAGTACAGCAGCCAGTGAAGAAAGTTAATGGCATGCTGGCCTTCATAACAAGGGGAATTGAGTATAAGAGCAAAGAGGTCCTTCTGCAGCTGTACAGGGCCCTGGTGAGACCACACCTGGAGTACTGTGTGCAGTTTTGGTCTCCAAATTTGAAGAAGGACATTCTTGCTATTGAGGGAGTGCAGCATAGGTTCACAAGGTTAATTCCTGGGATGGAGGGACTGTCATACGTTGAAAGATTGGAGCGACTGGGCTTGTATACTCTGGAATTTAGAAGGCTGAGAGGGGATCTTATTGAAACATATAAGATTATTAAGGGATTGGACACACTGGAGGCAGTTAGCATGTTCCCACTGATGGGTGAATCCAGAACCAGAGGCCACAGTTTAAGAATAGGGGGTAGGCCATTTAGAACGGAATTGAGGAAAAACTTTTTCCACCCAGAGAGTGGTGGGTATATGGAATGCTCTGCCCCAGAAGGCTGTGGAGGCCAAGTCTCTGGATGCTTTCAAGAAAGAGATGGATAGAGCTCTTAAAGAATGCGGAATCAAAGGTTATGGGGATAAGGCAGGAACTGGATACTGATTGTGGATGATCAGCCATAATCACAGTGAATGGCGGTGCTGGCTCGAGGGGCCGAATGGCCTACTCCTGCACCTATTGTCTATTGACTTTCTACAGGGGCACAATTGAGAGCATCCTGACTGGCTGCATCACTGCCTGGTATGGGAACTGTATTTCCCTCAATCACAGGACTCTGCAGAGAGTGGTGCGGACAGTCCAGCACACCTGTGGATGTGAACTTCCCACTATTCAGAACATTTACAAAGACTGGTGTGTAGAAAGGGCCCGAAGGATCACTGGGGACCCAAGTCACTCCAATCACAAACTGTTCCAGCTGCTATCATCCGAGAAACAGCACCGCAGTATAAAAGCCAGGACCAACATGCTCCAGGACAGCTTCTTCCACCAGGCCATCAGACTGATTAACTTACAATGATACAATTTTATTTCTAAGCTATATTGACTGTTCTGTTGTATATCTTATTGTACATACTATTTATTACAAATTACTATAATTTGCACATTGTACATTCAGAGACGCAACGTAAAGATTTTTACATCTCATATGAAGGATGTAAGAAATAACGTCAATTCAGTTCAATAATCTACGGTATTTCAAAATAGAGGAATTCTTGCAGCAAGTGTTGGTTGCATGAGGAACTCGAGCTCAAAGTTGATGACCTGTAATCTGAGTGCTGGAGGATCCTTGTGATAGAAAATTGTGTCTCTTCCCCTGATTAAGCTATGCCCAATTACAATTCTCTTCTCTTCCCCTATTGAATGGCTCTCTTTAACCATGGTGCCAAGGTTTGGTTGTTCATCCTTTCCACAGCCCTCACTCTCAGAGGGAGCAACAATCTTAGACCTGTTGGGCTTTTTGTCATTGACTATTTAATATCAAGGTTCTCTGTGTTGTGCCATTATGAAAGAGATGTTAGTAAGAGAGAGAAAAAGGAAAAAAAAAAATCGCTTGTTGATAGTACTTGAATGTTAACATTTCAATGGCTACTTACGGTGCTGTGAGCAATAGCATTTGGATATTGAATGAACAGTTCTGGATTTTGCAATAGGCGCTGACTTGTACTGTTTTTATGTAATTGGTGAAATGTGGAAAGTGGTTAAATCTAGCCTGTGTGTGGGGATGTGGGCTGGACTATTGGGGTTGATCTGTAGATGTACAAAATAGAGCAAGTTAAAATAACTGCTCTTGCACCTCAACATGTTCAAAAGAATCCTAGATTTACCAGTACTCCAATCACAAAGTAACTTAGCTTCATTCTAAATGCAACGTTTTAATGATCTACTATTTCCTAATTGTAGTTCCAATCCTAGAATTTACGGATGCTGCCATTGAGAATTCCTCCAACAAACACATTTGCTCGCAGGTTTCTCTTGGCTACAACTGGTTGCAAAAAGAGGTCCATTCATCGACAACAATCACCTCAGCATATTTCAGGCCCAAGTATTTAGCACCTGACTGACAATTATTTAATACAACTTTTTTCATCCAATACTTAAACTGCTTAGGCCTGTAGTTGAGGGTGCATTTAATTGTTTTAAGTTAGATTTGCCCAAGATCTCCCATCTCCATCTCCTGATGTATTTTTGTTTCAACAAATTAAATTTTAATACAATCATGTTTAAGTATATGGGATTTTATTTCTTGTAAGCTCCAAGGCAATTCTTCAAATACAGGAGTTTATTCAGTGCTACATTTTTATGTAATTACAATGGCAGTTCTTTGACTTTAGAAGCCAAAGAACTTGTAATACAATAATACAATTGTAGTGTAAATTTATTTAGTTTTAAAAATTGAAAACATGAGAAATTCTGCAGCTGCTGGTAATTCAAAGCAACACACTCAAACTGCTGAAAGAATTCAGTAGGTCAGGCAGCATTTATAGAAATAAACAAACAAATCCATATTTTGGGCTGAGACCCTTCTTCGGGAAGGAGGATAGACAATGAAATGTGAAGCCAAATAGAAAAAGTAAAGGGTTGGAGAGGAAGAAATCTGATAGAGGAGAGAGGGTCATAGGAGAATGGACCATAGGAGAAAGGGAAGGAGGTGACCCACGGGGTGGTATAGGCCATTTAGAAATAAAGGGCAAGAGTGGGGAATATGGGGGGGGGGGTGGGGGAAGAAAAATTTCCTTGCCCAAAGGAGACATAGATATTTATGCCATCAAGCTGGAAGCTACCTACACGGAGTACAAGGTTGGCCTCATTGTGGCACAATAGAAGGCCATGGACTGACATGTCGAAATGCGAATGAGAATCGGAATTAAAATGTTTGGCCACTGGGAAATTCCGCTTTTGGTGAATGGAGCAGAGGTGCTTGACAAAGCAGTCCTCCAATTTATGACAGGTCTCACCAATGTAGAGGAGGCTGCACTGGGAGCACCAGACACAACAGATGACCCCAGCAGATTTGCAGGTGAAGTGTTGCCTCACCTGGAAGGACTGTTTGGGGTCCTGAATGAAGATGAGGGAGGAGATGAATGGACAGATGTAGCATGTTGGCCATTTGCAGAGATAAGTCCCTAGAGGGAGATTGGTAGGGAGGAACAAATGAGTGAATCACTGAGTGGGTGATCTGAGCAGAAAGTGGAAAGAAGGAGGATGTTTAAGATATGTTTGGTTGTTGGATCTCTTTGGAGATGGTGAAAGTTATGGAGAATGATGTGTTGAATGTGGAGGCTCAAGGGGTGTAAGTAGGGTGATCGCAGATGTTTGGGAAATGGAGATGTGGGTTAGGGCAGCATCAATGGTAGAAGAAGGGAAATCCCATTCTTTGAAGAAGGAGGACATCTCTGATGTCCTGGAAAGGAAAGCTACATCTCAGGAACAGATGCAGCTACGACAAGTTAGATATGGCCCTTGTGGCTACAGGGGTCAGGGGGTATGGAGGGAAGGCTGGGTTCTGAGTTGGATGATCAGCCATGATCATAATAAATGGCGGTGCAGGCTCGAAGGGCCAAATGGCCTACTCCTGCACCTATTTTCTATGTTTCTATGTTTCTATGACAAAGGAACTGAGAAAAGAGAATAGCATTTTTACAAGAGACTGGGTGGGAAAAGATATAGTTAAGATAAATGTGGGAATTGACAGGTTTATAAAAGATGTTGTTCGATAGCTTGTCTCCAGAGAAATCGAGAAAGGGAAGGGAGGTGTCAGAAAATGGACCAAATGAATTCAAAGGCAGGGTTGAAAGTGGAGACAAAGTCGGTGAAATTGTGGGTGCATGAAGCAGCACCAATGC
Organism: Mobula hypostoma; assembly: GCF_963921235.1. NCBI lineage: Eukaryota > Metazoa > Chordata > Chondrichthyes > Myliobatiformes > Myliobatidae > Mobula > Mobula hypostoma. Next base: position 61,868,735 of record NC_086099.1, on the reverse strand, counting down.
AGTCGTCAACATAACAGAGGGAGATTTAGGGAGCATTACAGAGGAAGGCTTGGAACATGGACCGTTCTACGTAGCCAATGAAAAGGCAAGCATAGCTGGAGCCCATGCGGGTGTCCATGTCCACCCCTAATTGTCTGGAGAAAATGGAAGGAGACAAAGGAAAAACTGGAGGGTGAGGACCAAAAGCAAGGGAAAAATCTGCAGACGCTGGAAATCTGGGCAACACACACAAAATGCTGCCTGGTCTACTGAGTTCCTCCAGCATTTTGTGTGTGTTGCGAGAGTGAGGACCAGTTCTGCCAGATGGAAAAGGGTGGTGGAGGGGAACTGGTTGGTTCTTTTATTGAGAAAAAAAGCAGAGCACCTTAAGGTACACTCAGTGGGGGATAGAAGTGTATATAGACCTGTTTTAAAAATCAAAATTTAAATATATATACCCTCTAAAATTTAGTCATTATTGAAACATTTTATGGATGATAAGTAGTAAATGATTTTTCCAAAATTGACTTCACACACAGCGCCACAAGGTCAGCTGATATGAATTAGTTCCATTAGAAGTTTGGATTTATTCATCATTTCCTTCATTCTTAAAACTGAAAATTCAATGTCATGCATTATATAGACTTTAAAAAAAAACTAATAAATATGCCAAATGATACGTTATTATTGCAAAACTAAAAGCTATCCAAAATAAATTTAATAACTGGATCAAACTTTTGATTAATTGAGCTGTAACAAACTATATGTCAGAACCTGGAGGTATTTAACAGCACTTAATGTCAATAATTAAATCTATTCCATCCTTTAGTTTTCCAAATAACTCATACTTAAAAAGCAGCCCAAAAGAGAACACCAAAGAAGCTATATTATCATATCTCAATATGCTTTACATTTTGTTGATACATAATACTGAATAAGAATGATTTTAAACCAATAATCTAAGTAATACTGTCATATGATAAACAAGAAGCACAAAATAAAACTTATTTCTATTATTAATTTTTAAACAAGTAAAAATAACTAAGTGTTTTTGTTCATAGCGAATATTTGCCACAGCTGGATATCTGGAAAAACTGCTGTATAATTAAATTCAGTTTACTGCACTGACAAAAAAAAAGTTGTGAAATGCATGCAGGTCCAATTTTGTTAAACTGATCTCAAAGTTTTGGAGTATTCTAACTGTCCAATTTTATGCATTGGCCAAAACCAATGGGCAAGTTATCACTCAGCAGCATAGAGGCTTAAACAGAGTAAGGATCAAGCAATGCCTGACTTTGTACCCTTTAGCGAGTAACAACTAGATCTCATTCTTTACGTGACTGTACTATCATACATTTTGTTTTGGTTGTTTATACAAAAGTATGTCGTCTTTATACATCTTAATAAGATACCTCTTATGTAATTTGGAAAACAGAACAATGTCTCTATTATGATATGGGATATTTCCCAGCCTCTTTTCCACTATGTAAACCTACTTAGAGCCAAAAAGAACTGTGCTCCAGGTCTCCTACCTTACAAGTATTTATTCATTAGAATTAATCTGAATAACTTAACAAGTTCACATATCACTAGCCAAAACCCAAAGGCAACTCTAAATGTTGTAGTTCGACACTTGCAGCAATTTTTAAATTGTCCTCCAAACCAAAGTTGATAAAGCAAATCTACGCCTGGCAAAGCTAGACTGGAAAAACTATTCCTGCGGAATTTGTATATGAGGTTCTCTGAAATAACCATTTTACCAACAGATTTTGATTTGTACTACTTTGTGACAATCTAACACATAGAAATAAAATGCCAAGTTTTCAACAGAAATTGTATAGCCCAGCTTTGATGACATTTGTTTCTATTTTTAAATCAATATAAATTGTTTCACTCATTTTATACATTCAGTTTAATGCATATTGCTGAACTTGAATTGAAGTCTGACCTGGAAAACTAAACATTGTTATTAATAACATTTAAGCCCCTGACTAAGAGTGATCTTTTTTAATTCATTGAAAAGTCTTGTTGGCTAGTTCTATAGGATTGGAGTAGGAATAGAAATAGTTTACTCTTTAGTTTATTTCTTGGTACAAAGTGCCAGTCTGCTGAAAAGTAACAGCTAACTTTTTTTTAGTGGAACATTTACCTGTCACTATTCACAAAAGACAGTATTATTATGGAGCAGATAGTGGTGATTGTTCTGCATTAAATTGATCTCTTTCATTTGAAACATTACAATAGTGCACTACTTGTAGATTGTAATCCTTATAGCACAACTCCGCAGGGGTTATCGGATGTTTGACAGCCTGTATTTCTGCTTTTCACCTGGATGCGGAAGAGTGTTCCATCTGCACACATACAGAGTTTGTAGCGTTCCCAGCCATCATCCACAAGGAGCTCTCCATTTGATGAATTTGGAAGCCGTGATGTGTTGATCATTACAGTCCCATTAAGAATAATACTGTTTACCTAAATAAAGCGATAGTGCATCATTACATACACATTTTGGAACATTAGGAATACAATGCCTACATTTCATTGGAAACTGAAAGTGAATTAGTAACTTAAATTTCTAAGTGTAAAGTTTTTGAGCAGCCTAAGCATAAAGCATTCAAAATTCAGATTCCTAGTTTCACTTTGTTAGTTTTCTCATTTTCACTTCCAGGACATTTCAAACACCAAGCACTCCATTTAAAAGCAAAGGACTGTGTTCTAGTTTCTGAGAAGCCCACATAATTTTTGTTGTTTCTCCTCTCCACCAAGTCTCATCTACTGCAAACTCCACAGTAAAATACTGGGAATTATATTAAATATTTAACATCAGATGTGTAAATAACATTCACATTTTGCAATACATACTACACTTTAAATGCTTTTGAAAATTTATTCTGCACAAATTGTAAAATGAGAATAGTTTGAACGATTGTCTACTTAAAAACAAATTAAAATTCATAAATGCTACCAACAATCTCTGCACTTACTGCCTTGAGTTCCATATTATCCTTCATTCGGAATTCAATGGTTTTGCCCATGATGAAGACTCCTTCATTTCCACGCACAATCACATGGCCACCAGAATGAATATGGAGATCTGTGGTATGGTTGCTTGTTATCTAGAAAGAACAGTTTAAATATTTCAAATTAAATTGATTAAGGTAAGATTGGTATTATTTGTCACATGTACATCAAAACATAGTGAAATGCATCATTTTGTGCCAACAACCAACACAATCCAACGGTTGTGCTGGGGACAGCATACAAGTGTTACCTGCTTCTGGTACCAGTGCAGCATGCCCACAGCCTGCTCACTCTAATCTATACATCTCTGGAATGTGGGAGGAAACTGGAGCACCCAGAGGAAATCCACACAGTCATGGTAAGAAAGTACAAACTCCTTACATATAGTATTGGGATTGAACCCTGATTGGTGCTGTAGAGCAATTACTCTAACTGCTATGTTATCTTGCTGCTCTTTTTTAAATATTTTATACAAATGCCAGCATATTAAACACATTTAGTTCCCGTGGAAATTAGGACCTACTCCTGGTACCAGCTTATGAAATGCTGTATGGCAAGAAAAAGTTATGCCGTTGTAAGAACAAGGATATACTTAAACCTATTTCTGAAAAAAAAGTGGCTATAGAATTAGTAGATATTTTTCCCGTTCTGAAATCCCATAAAAGAGTATGCGTAAATATATTCATAAATGTGATACCCATAGGACACCACATGGCAATTGGCATTCATGAGCCAAGTTAAAATAAAGCATGCATACTTATCTATATTTACACAAGCCAAATGACCATCACCGCAATGGATGTTTGCAAGCACAGACAATGAATTACAGGAAAGTGAAAAACAAGTATTTGGACAAAATTAGATCAACATTAGATTTCATAGGTGGAATGCAAACTGATTCTTTTTCAAGAACAAATATTTACTTATCTATATGGAAAGAGTGGCATTAGAAGAAAAAAATCAATGAAGCTCAGAACCTGGCACAATGTATTTCTAATTGTACTCCATGATTTCATTAGTTAAAAAGTTTTACAGAGCTAACAGAAGTTACTAAGATTGGAAGAGAGTTGAAAGTTGAGACTACAGTTTAGGAAAGATGCCATACTTGAGCTATTTTTAAAAATATGATTAACACTTGGATACAAGATGTCTATACTATTTACACTGTACTAATTTTTCACACAGCTTAATTTCTTAAGTGCATATTACCTAAAAATTACACTCACAATTCATGGTTCACACTTAAGTAAATGTTTCAACAAATACTTCAAGATGCACAAGCTCTATTTTAATTATGATTAATTTACTAAAGAGAGCTTGAAAATATGACTCCCTAGGAAAATTAATGCAACTTCCATCGTTCTGAATAGCAAAGTGATTCATATTTTTTTTTATTGGTGCATAGAGTTTAACAATTTAAATATTTAATATTGGGTATATATCATAATGATAACAGCATCTAGCCTCAAATTCTACTGGAGCAACAGAACTGTTCTTTCACAGAGGGATCAACTTTATCTTCTGTTTTACTAAAAAGCTTACTTGAAAAAATACATTTTTAAGGGAGGCAGAACTTGAGTATCAACCTGGAGGAGACAATGACAAATGGGTCATGGCAAATGGGATGTGGCCAGTGTCTTATACACAATACCAAGTGGAAGTGGGCATGGGCACCATTTGTACCAGGAAGGCAATAGGGTCATTAGCTCAGTAAAGGATTGCGGACTTGTTGAAACAGTGGAAAGCAGTAGCTGAGGTAACTGGAATTAGGAGAATGGGTCCATGGATAAAGGCAAGGGCATCGCAGACTTTGGCTGGATGAAAACGTGATTTCGCTGAAGATTAGCTATGGGACAATTCAGCTGAGTAGAATGCAATTCTGTTTCACATAGAGATTGTTACACATACATCGTGTTCACAGATGCAGAAGGTTGAACTAATGGTTATGGAGTTCAAGCAGCAGTAGATTTTCTATGACGTACGGCATCTGTGAGGCTCAGAAATTAATGGGTAACATTGGTATGATCACATCAATAAATAAGGTTAAGGGTATGCAGATGAGGAGTAGCAGGGTTGGATTGGGTGTCTGCCAATCAATAGGAGGACCAAAATTAGAGATGCAAAGCATGATGATCACTGGGACTTCATTCTACATACAGACTGAAGATGTCAATCAAGTGATAACAAGGTTGAGGATGAATTCCAGAACAAAACAGGCAAGATTACTCCTGACATACATTCAGGGCTGAAAAAAATGCTCTTTGATCAAATTTATGGGCTGGTTATCTTTAAAACAAAGAATAAAAGATGAACACTAACCCTTTCTGTGGATGCCTTCAATACATTTAGTGTCTTCACACCTTTGGGTAAATGAAATTCGTGAGTATCATAGTCAGTGCTGAACACAGTTTTCTGGGTCCTGGGATCAACAAAAGACATGCCAATATCACTCGTAATTGAGGTTTTGTCCTTCTCTACACTAAGTCTGGTTGTTCCCTGCTGAAACACCACCTAAACGAGCACAGAAACAGAAGTTAATAATGCTTCATATTCATTAAGCAAACCAAGCACTACATAGGAAGTCAGACAATTTGTCACATTAAGCTACCAAATCACTACTTCGGTTGAAATAAAAAGGCTATTCTTAGGACAGGATTTATAGGCATTGGCTTACAAGTTTTCAATTATATCTGTCCACAGTTGAGAGAGGCAGCACAAGCTGAAATCAACCCAGCTTGTTACTCTTCACACTACAAAATTTACTCCAGGACTACCAGAAAATAAAGGTGCTGACCGCTATCTTTCTCTCCACTCTCCTTCCTGTGATATGAAATGGCACCTGAAACAAAGTTTTTAAAAAGGACGAAAATGTACATTCTGAACTACAAAATGAAATATTGCATTGTAATCATTTAGTTTTTACAATATTGATGGCATAGTAGTTTTGATTCTTTAACTACTTCTTCCAGAATGTACCAAATACCTTCACTATTTTCATAGAAAACCCTGATTTTTTTTGTACCAATACACTTTTTAAAATAGCACACTCTACACATCTACTGTAATCAATATTTAGACAAAAACTGTCACATATCACACATTAATAGTGTACTTATTTGTTACCTCTTAGAGACTGTGATCAGTGATGTGATTTAAATATGTTGGTTTTGTTGACCATAACTCTGCATGGTTGGAAATATTCTGGAATAAATTACTTTTATTTTATTTAATAATAAAATTGAATAATAAAAGAGCCTCCAGCCCTTCGAGCCGTGCTGCCCAGCAACTCCCAATTCAACCCTTGCCTAATTACTAGACAATTTACAATGATCAATTAGCCTACCAACCAGGACATCTTTGCAGTGTGGGAGGAAACTGGAGCTCCCGGAGGAAACCATCACGATCACGGGAGACTCCTCACAGACAGTAGCAGGAAATGAACCTGGGCTGCTGGTACTGTAGAGTGTTGTGCTAACCACTACTCTACCATACCGCCTCATGGTAATTGTCCAAACAAATGAACTTCACAGTAGGCCAGCCAAGTTAGAGTGTAACTGTTACTATTTATCAAGATTGCTGGTCATTTCCATGTGTATTTTCAGAACATACAGCAAGACAAATGCATAGGCCAGTACTATATTGATTCAGGAGTATGCTCACTCTCCATATCAAGCTTAGGCTTTTGATAGCCTCATGGTTTTCTAATCTCTATTATTTTGTTCATGCTTCACTGTATTTATAACCATGGAATATAAAAAAAAAATCAGCTTACTGGTTGATTGTTGCCAGTGATCAACAAGTCTTCATCTCTTCTTCCTCCCACTGTGCTCTTGTGCATTGGATACACGACTCCCATGTCAGACTCCTGTTTGAATCGTAACAAGCCTTCTTCATGGAATTCCATACTATCACAGCCATTGGGGCCAATTCGAATTACAGCCCAGATAACAAGTGTAATCTGAAATAGTAATAGTCACACTAGCTTTGTGTCCCATTGTTAAAATAGAGCAAAGCAATATACTTTAGTAAGAAGTTATATAACAAGAAAAATAATTGTTAAATAGTGCATTTCAACCAGATTTACTTTTAAACAATTTTAAACACTATATATAATTTATAGTTTTATTTTATGTATTACACTGTACTGCTATCACTAAACAACAAACTTCACAACATACTGTATCCCAGTGATATTAAACTTGATTCTGATTCCTTAAAGATGGAAAAACAGAAAATATCTCAGGCTCAAAATCGCTATAATGATCTTCAGGTGTGGAGCAAGTTTGATGGACAAAGGAAAGGAAAGGCAAACAAGAGAAGGAAACATGAAGGATGATCATTTTATTCTTTCCTTCTTGTTCTTCTTTCTTCCTTGTGTCTCCCTCCAGTGCAGAAAAGACTGTCCAAAATATTTCTCTAACAGATATTTACCTACTAACGATTTGACTGAAATCGGTCTCCTCACTGAACATCAGTAAAACTAAAGAGCTGATTGTTGACCTCAGGAAGGGGAAGGAAGGCAAGCATGTGCCAGTCTACACTGGGAGGCGAGCATGTGTCAATCCACACTGGGTGATTGAGGGGAGAGTGTGTCAGCAGCTTTAAATTCCTGGGCGTTAACATATTGGATGATCTGCCCTGGGCCCAGCACATAGATACATACACACATGGAAGCACTCCAGCACATTTACTTTCTTGGGTAGTTAAGGAGGTTCAGCTTAATGTACATGTACATATGACAATGAACTTAACTTTGACCAAATCATACCAGGATTCTATCCCATAAAGAACACGAATATATTAACAAAGGGCACTGTACCTCAGATTGCACAATAACATCATGTCTTATTTGAAAGACAAAAATAGAACAACACAAGTAAGGAATTTAGTGTTATGAAAAATCTTCACTCAGTGACCACTTTATTAGGTACCTCCTGGACATAATAAAATGGACACGGAGTATGTTGGTGCTCTTCAGCTGCAGTATCCCATCCACTTCAAGGTTCAACATGTTGTTCGGTCAGAGATGCTCTTCTACGCACTACCATTGTAACACGTGGTTATTTGTGTTATTGTCACCTTCCTGTCAGCTTGACCCAGTCTGGCCATTCTGCTCCGATCTCTCTCAGTAACACGGTGCTTTAGCCCACAAGAACTGACACTCACTGATTTTTTTTTGTTTTTCACACCATTCTCTGTAAACTCCAGAGACTGTTGTGCATTAAAATCCCAGGAGATCAGCAGTTTCTGAGAAACTCAAACCACCCTCTCTGGCACGAATAATCATTCTATGGTCCAAGTCATTCAGATCACATTTCTTCCACATTCTGATGTTTGGTCTGAACAACTAACCCTCTTGATCATGTTTGCAAGCCATTACTTATTGAGTTGCTGCCACATGATCAACTGACTAGATATTTGCATTAACCAGATGTATAGGTATACATAATAAAGTGGCCACTGAATATATGTAGTTTTAAGTAATTAAAAATATCCAATACAAAAAATAAAGCAAAGACAAAATGAGAGGATAAAAATTAAACATAAGCTACACTAAATACTGTACATTTGTAACACAGACAATGCAATAAATTTTAGTGTGAGACACATGAACCTGCTGTATCTAACCAAAATTTGGAACTTAGAATGCAAGCAGAAGAGTAGCCATCGCTTACAAATAAAAACAATATGTACATGTACTCAAATTTACTTTATTGCAATAACCAATATTTTGGTGCTCTTCACAACACGAAGTTCAAAATCACTACATCGACAAGAAGTTGCAGATTTTCTAACGTTTAATGGAAGCGCTACAAAGTTAACACTTTTAGATGTGAGGCTCAGATTTTATGTTGTGGAGCAGAGAAACAGGCTCTTGGGTGAACCAAATCCACAGTGACCATCAAGCACTCATTTTTATACTAATTCTACCCCTAATCCACTTTATTCTTTCCACATTCCCATCATCGGAACACTAAGGCCAATTTACAGTGGCCATTTAATCTATTAACTGGCACATCTCAGGAATATGGAAGGGAACCAGAAGAGCTGAAGGAAAGCAACACAATGACAAGTGTAAACTCTGCAAAGGCAGTACCCGAGGTCAAGATTTTGACACTGAGCAGCAGCAGCTCAATGTTGACTCAAGGCAATTTGAAAATTATTTAAAATCTTATATTGATATTAAATGTAATTGGTTGTCAAACTATTGCCACAACAGAATACTTACAATTAAATTAATCACTGCCAGGATAAACATAAGAGCAATTACACAAATTGCCAGATTACCCTTACGACCCCGTAACCCTGTCCTGTGCAGTCTTTCTTCATCAATGGGAACATATCCAGCCTTGAAATTGCTGTTGTGCTCCTTATTTATATTTCTACGGTCAACTGCTTTCTCATGCATGGAGCGACGGACAGGACCATTGGAACTCTGGATTAAACAACACGCAAGAAAAATAATACCCAATGTTAACATAACAAATAACATATGATTGTTTTAAACTGTTATTCATTAAAAATAAATGTTTTCCTCTGAATTAACTTACACCCTTTACTGAATATATCAACTGAAAATATCCTAAATTGAAACTTATAGATAAATACTGTATTTGTAAATGGTCTTTGTCAGTATCAGTCTGTGTACTTTCATTCCAAGAGTTAAATAAATAAATTTACCACCCCAATATAAAGAACAGGCGAAAGAAAACAATATCTTTTGAACTGACGAGACAAATATTTATGAACAAAGTTTTTAAAATTTCTTGTAATTTAAAACTACCACAGAATACAAGTGAGCACGGGATATAATTCATTGTATGCAAATGGCTTAGACAGGATGCAGCTTTACCGTAAGAAAATGTGCACCACTCACATTTTTTTTAAAAGTAGCTATATTTCAAAAACAATTCTACAATTATTCCAATAGCTACTATATACACAACAGGAGGGGAATTCCAGATTAATCACCATTCACACCATGAGCTAACAACATTCTATTCTTGCACATGGCATCTCTCCCAAAATGGTTAGCAAGTTGACATTCAATTTGACTGCATTCTCCTTTTCTGGTTCTTTTTCAATCACAAGAGCAGTGATGTTTCAAACTATTTCTCACATGCCATACTTGGAGGGTAGAAGTTAGAAAATCAAAGTGTGAAAGAAAAATCAGCTACAGGTTTATCTTCTTTTTTAAACCATAGAACTATGCAGTGCTGTAGTCCACCCTGAACCAGACTTAACAACAGCCAATCCAAATTTGACCCAAGAACTCACAATTACCTGATACCAAGCTATCAGTTTGGTACAAGTAGACAAGCTCTACAAAAATGTAATACACTGAGAACAGGAACTGCTTCCTATGTTCCCTGCATTCTCCTGGCTATTTCCAGGCAGTATGTCCTATCATCTTCCATAGCACTGAGTGCATTCATCTATAAAAAGCTGCCCCTGCCCCATTTGAGCCGAGTCCAAGGAATTACATTTATTTCTTTTTAATGTCCAACCTGACCCATTAGACTTTTGTGGGCTAGCCATACTCTGGAGCACAGAGCAGCTCAGGCGAATTGGCTCCACCCTCCTGAAAACTTGTATGAAATCCATTCATTCCTAAATCATTGATCAACGAATTCCTTGATAAACATTACAAGTCAATTTTTGACAAAACAACCGTTCTAGGCTTATTTAGTGCACAAGTCTGGCATTACGTCACCAGCAGTTTCCAACATTTTCTGACATCCCACTGTTGAGACATCATCAGCACTATCTCAGGAGGTCATCGCTATCATTAAATACACCTTCATATTAATTAATGCAGAGCCACAGAAGAAGCCATTTCCAAAAATAGTGACCTGGCAGGAAAATAATAAATAATAATATTGTGTATAATGGCAGCATACCTATCTCTAAACCCCGTTAGGGAAAAGACTACAGCAGGACCACACTACCATGAAATCCAGAAATTCCTAGTGGAAGGGAGGTCCATCCCCAAGCTTATACCATCTCAGCAAGACTTACAACAAGTACAGAACTCCCAGGATCTACAAACACTTGTTTTACAGGGTCAGAATGCAAATTTGGTTCATGATCTTAAAATGAAAGATTATCCATCAAAACGTGCATGCACTTGTACGCTGTTTTCCTGATTACCACTAAGGAGCAAAAGAGTCAAGCAAATGTTCTTCTTTAACATCGCTGATGACATTGATACGGGGAATAAGAACAAAGCAGAAGTGGAATTACAGAATCATAACAGCATAGGAGATGATTTAGCCCACCATGTTTGTAACAAAAATAGGCCATTTAGTCCATCAAATCTCTACCAGCATCTTGCAGAGCAATTCGGTTAGTTCCACTACCCTGTTCTTTGCAGAGTACTTTTACTTAAAAGAATTTTCATATATTATGACTTTCAGCAGCGAATTTGATTACTGGATTTTAGAACAACTTACTGCCTATGCATTCCTAATCACAACCTCTCCTGTCAAAACAAATCCTTTCTCCCAATCCACTATAAGAATACATTACGATGAAACTGTACTTGCAGAAGGATTATTCAGAAGATCACCCACACTCAACGCTGCCCTCTCCCGCCTCAGTTCCCCTTCCAATACCACTCCAGCCCCCCTTCCCTCACCTGCTCGGTCGCCATCTTGTTCCATCGCGCAGCCCCGCCCCCCGGACCCGGCCTGTGCCATCAGCAGCCGCCGCCGGGGGGAGTCCGGACGCCTGGACCTGGGGAGGGGACGGGAGGGGGAGGTCGGGCTGTGATCTCTAGAGTTCTGCTCACGTACGGCGTGGAAACCCGCTGTAGACAATCTCGGTAAAAAATAAAGGAATATTTCGACTATTCTGCTTTAGTCACCCCATCATGTTCAATGAGTATTTGCAATACTCATGTTTTGTGGAAGCTGAGGTTGGTAGTGAGGGAAGGGCAGACTCTCATGCAGAGCAGACAGAACTGGGTGCGGTGGGGTCGGCTCGGGTGCTTGATTTCCGAGACCGTACCTATCCCACGGCGCCTCTGCAGAGCTGTTAAACGTTCCCGATGCAGGTCCTCAAAAATAGTTTTGTTATCACTGACTTATATGACGTGAGATTTGTTGTTTTGTAGGAGCATTAGAGCGCAAAGACTACACAAAAATTATAAACTACATCACAAATAATAACAAACAAAAGGAGTAACGAGGCAGGGTCGTGGACCGTTCAGAAGTCCGAGGCGTTCTGGCTGCTCATTCTCAATTTTAAGTAGTCCTGGGCCAAAGATTCGCGGGAGTACATTGCGCTTTCAACACCTCCTCGACTCTTTCCCCTCTGCTCTATAGTTTCTTGTAGTCAAATCAAGCGGAGTTTATTGTCGAGTTGTTATTGTCACGTGCACAAGTAATCTGAAGTACGAGGACAATTAACGCGACAGCGTCACGGGTTGAGACATTTACACGGGGTGTAAATGATACAAGACAGTGAAGAGAAAGCAGCACGCTCATGATTTCACGACAAACAGGACTTGGTGACGACGTGGGGAGGCTTGGGGTGAGAGACAGGAGGGATCAGTGGTGGTTTCCCTTAACTTTTGGTTGGCCTGTTTGTTTAATTTTACGTGTTTTATTAATTTATTTTCATCTCCTTTATTTAGCCCAGTAGTTTGGAAAGGGTTAGTTTGTAGCCTATGGCTGAAAGGGGGGGGGGGGTGAGATTGAAGGAGGTGGGTGGGAGACTGTGGAATACTCCAGAAGTAAGGGTAACTGAAAAAGGGGTGCATCAAGTGAAAGACCAGATGTAATGGGGGACAACAAATTGAGGAAAATGGGTGGCTTAGAGGAATTTATAGTTCTGTATAAAATTAAAGGTCAGAAGGAAGGGGAAGGAGGATTTAGAGTCCTTAATCCCTTGAAAGTAGCAGCAGCATTAGAGAACCAAATAGGTAAAGGATTCCAGGCTGAGAGTTTGTCTAATGGATTGCTGAAAATTTGTTGCAAAGATGTTGACCAATATAGCATTGTTAAAACAGTGGGGAAATTGGTTGTGAAAGTGGAGTGTATTACTCCGAAAGAAAGGAAGGGAGTCGGGGGTAGTGTATGGTACTTGGTCTGGCATGACTGAAAAGGAAATTTTGGATAATATTAAAGGTGGTTGAGTGATTGAAGCCAAACGATTAAAATCGAGAGAAGGAGGTGATTGGGATTCTCCCGTTCTTCTGGTTTTTGCAGGTGATGTTCTTCCAACTAGAGTCTATCTTGGGAGCATGTCTTATCAAGTTAGAGAATACATTAGACCTCCCTTGCGCTGATATAATTGCCAGAGATTTGGACACGTTGCTAGTTCATGTTGAGGTAAAAGAAGATGTGTGAAATGTGGAGAGGATCATGATATAAAAGCATGTAAGGCAGCAGTGCCTAAATGCAGTAACTATGGAGGGGACCATATAGCGGCGTTCAGAGGATGTGAGTATTTTAGTTAGGCAAAGCAGATTCAGGATGTTAGTATCCAACAAAAAATAGCATAATCTGAAGCAGTAAAGAAAGTTGATAAGAGAGCAAAGGATAAGTAAAGAAAAGATTGGAATGATGGGGAGTCAGTTCATTCTGAGTTCTCCAACTATGGTTCCTTCAGGCATGTTGTTGATGACTAAAGAGTCTTTTTTGGCATTTGTTGTTGATGTACTGGTGGGGGCTAAAACTACAGCCAAGAGGTCAGAGATATGATAAAAGTAGTTGTTGGAGCTGCAGAGAGATTCCTTGACATGAAACAGGTTTTACTGGAAAAATTACATGAGTATATGACAGACAAACAATCACCGAATACTTGCCGGTTGTCGGGATCAGAGAGTATGGAGGGGCTTTATGTGGATGAAGAGGCTGATAATTAGTATTTGGATGTTTTTAATATTAAAATGGAATGCAAGAAGTTTAATTGCAAATGGTCAAGAATTAAAAAGATTTGTTGGAACTTTTAAAGACAAGCCTGATTTGATCTGTATACAGGAGACATGGTTAAAGCCTCATTTAGATGTTGTGATCCCTGGATATGATATTTTGAGAGCTGACAGAACGGGTAAATCTGGTGGAGGGGGTGCAACTTTCATAAAAACGGGACTCCAGTTTAGAAGACTTGATTTTAAATCTAACCTTAAAATTGTGGCTGTGGGAGTTTGGAGCCCTCGTGGTCAAACAACTTGGATTAACTTTATAATCCATGTAACATGATGTTATCAGATTTGGACGAAATTATGAATAAGGTAAGATCCCCAGTAATCTGGGTTAGAGACTTCGATGCCCATAATCCCTTATGGGGTAGTGAAAATAAAGATAGTAATGGAGCAGTAGTAGAGGAGTTTTTAGATAAATACAACATGGTACTTCTAAATGACAGAAGGCCTACAAGATTTAATATTGTAAAGAATACTTGTAGTCACTTAGAGTTATCAATCACTTCCTCAAATTTAGCCAGGGTTGGGGAATGGGATGTTATGGACAGATACACACTAGGAAGTGATCACTATCCTGTATTATGTAGATTTGGTAGAAATTTGATAGTGGAAGTTCAGGAAGGGACTGCTAGGTATAATTTTTCTTTGGCCCGTTGGGATGAGTACCAGGAGAAAGCTGTGGATATAATAGAAGAGATTAATAGTGAGGGCTCCATAGACGATTGGAATGAATCCCTCTGTTCTATAATTCTTAAAGTTGCTCAGTTGACTATTCCGCTACAGAATGTTCCTAAGGCTCGAGCATTAGTTCCATGGTGGAATAAAAATTGTGATATAGCAGTAAGAAACAGAAATAGAGCTTACAGAAAATTAAGGAAGTACCCAGTGTTAGATAATGTTATGGAGTATAAAAAGGAAAGAGCAGTAGCAAGGAGAGTAATTAAAAATGCAAAGAGGGGTAGTTGGGGAAGATTTTGTGGAACCCTGGGCCCTGAGACACCTATAAAGCAGCTATGGACGATCATTCACAGAATGTCAGGGATATATAGGAAACCATCTATCCCAGCTTTGCTGGAAGGAGATACTGAAGCTGTAACCAGTAAGGTTGATATGTTTGTAGAGGTATTCCAAGCGTTACACAGTTCTGGGGGGTTAGGTGATTTGAGAAAGGAAATTATGTTAAAGGAAAGTTGGAAATTGGACAGGAGTTTGGATGATAATAGCTCCATAAATTTGCTTTTCTCCCTTCAGGAATTGCAGGAAGCTGTCCAATCAGGTTCAAAGACTTCTCCTGGTAGGGATGGACTGTGTTATGAATTGCTTAAGCATTTAGATGACTCTGTATTAATAGAAATTCTAGCATTGTTTAATTCAGTGTGGAAAGAAGGAAAATTACCAGTAGATGGAAGCATGCGGTGGTAGTTCCAGTTTTAAAGCCAGGTAAAGACGTATCTGGTCCTAGTTAGTATCGGCCTTCAGCTTTAACATCAGTGCTTTGTAAAACTATGGAATGAATGGTCACCAACAGACTTGTTTATTTTTCAGAAAATAAGGGACATTTTGTTGCCTGTCAAAATGGTTTTAGAACTGGAAGATCAACAATGGAATCTGTTGTCCTTTTAGATCATGATATTAAAAAAGCGTTTCAAAACAGAGAAGTAATGGTAAGTGTATTTCTAGATATTGAAAGAGCATATGACTCACTATGGAAGGATGGCTTATTAATTAAACTTTATGATGCGGGAATTAGAGGGAGAATGTTTAATTGGATCAAAGATTTTCTTAAGGAAAGGACAATTCAAGTAAGAAAAGGCGGAACAAGCTCCAAGTCGGTTAAAATAGGTAATGGTACGCCTCAAGGTAGTGTCATTAGTCCAGTTCTTTTTAATGTCATGATAAACGATATCTTTGATCAGGTAGGGCCAGGATTTGGCAAATCATTGTTTGTAGACGATGGTGCAATCTGGAAAAGAGGAAGAAACGTCAAGTATATATTAAGGCATGTACAAAAGGCTTTAAGATCAGTTGAAAACTGGGCTAATAAATGGGGTTTCAGGATTTCTGCTTCTAAGTCCAAATGTCTGATTTTTGGCTTTAGAAGAAAGATTCCTGATCGTGAATTGTGTCTATATGATTCTCCACTAGAAAGAGTCAAGGTATTCAAGTTTTTAGGTGTCTGGTTTGATGAAAGACTTACTTGGAGGGTTCATATAGATAAAACAATTGGAAAGTGTGAGAAAGTTTTAAATGTTATGAGAAGTGTTGCTGGATGTGACGGGAGCAGGACGATGAACTATGTACTTAATATATCTAGCTATGATTAGATCAGTTATTGATTATGGTTGTATTGCTTATGGTTCTGCTGCTATGGCAGTGCTCGAAAAATTAGACACTGTGCAGTCCAAAGCACTTAGACTCTGTTGTGGAGCTTTTAGAACAACATCAGTCCCTGCATTATGTGTGGAGATGGGAGAAGTGCCTCTACATTTAAGACAAATTCAGTTGGGCCTGCAGGATTGGGCAAAACTAAATGGATTCAATCACAGCTGTCCGCCAAAGTGTCTTTTGCAGGAGAAGTCAGAGCGCCAAAGTAAAGTTAAAAGATATCCATTTTTAGATTTGGTTAATAACTGGGCTGTGAAACTGAAACTGATTGAGGAAGACATAGCTGACCAAATTTGCTTGCCACCCATCCCTTTTTGGCTCTTTCCAGAACCAGAAGTAGACCTATTCCTCCTTTTTCAGCTTCAAGGAAGCAGTGCAATTTCATCAGTGTTGATCACAAATGAATATTTAAATAATAAATGGGGATCATCTGAAGATTTTTACTGATGGTTCAGTGGACCCAGAGAGCAGTAGGGCAGGATTTGGGATGTATGTGTCTCAATTTGGAGTTAAGATTGGTCACCGGGTTTCAGATGGTGTTTCTGTCTTTGCAACAGAATTATTAGCAATCCTCTGGGCCTTATGGTGGATAGAAGACTCTCGACCATGCAGGGTTATCATCCGTTCGGAGTCTGCTGCTGCCTTTGAGTCTATAAAAGGGAGTAAATCAAAAGCTCGTCCTGACATAGTTATTGAGATTCTCTTAGTGTTGTTTAGAGAAGGGAAGATGGTTTGTGAAGTCAGATTTTCATGGATACCTGGGCATGCTGGGGTGGAGGGAAATGAAATTGTGGATGGCATTGCAAAGTCTTCCCGCAGAGCAGGCAAGTAGAAATTAGAGTTCCCCTAGGCAGAGCAGAACTGAAGTAGGATTAAAAAAAGGTATAGAGAAGAAGTGGCAGGAGGATTGGAAAAATTAATTAAAGGGAAGACATTATTTTTCTAGTCACCCACTAGTTAAAAAGGTCTCAGACTGTTACTGTTTAAATTGTAGAGATATGGTGAAATTAACAAGACTTAGGTTGGGGCGTTGTGGGCTAAACTATTATTTAAAGATAATAGGAAAACATCCTACTGGGTTATGTGACTGTGGTAGTCCAGAGACAGTCCAGCATGTTTTGCTGAGCTGTAATCGATATAAAATTGAAAGAAGCATGCTGTTCAAGCAGCTGTCTGACTTAAATGTATTTTGTTTTTCTATTAAATCCTTGTTTGGCCACCAAGAGAATCAACATCTGATTGAAGAGTTTATTATTCAGTTTATACGTGTGACTAGTTTATATTTGAGAATTTGAGTTTCTTGGAATTCTATAATTAATTAAACATCCTGCGGAGGGCAGTAATACACCCAGATGCGTCTAAACTGCCGGAAATAGACGAAGGAGAGGAGAAAACTGCAAAACAGTACATTTGTTTTTAAAAAAGAATCAGACAAATCCATGGTAGGAAAGAGTTCAGTACAGAGTGGCTTCCTGGGAGTTTAGTGTCTGACATGCAGGCCAAAAGCCAACTGATTGTAAATGGAGTGTCATGACTGGGGATGTTGACCTGTGAAGAAATATGCCTTTGGTTTACTTTTCCTAACAGTGGATTTGGGCGATTTTGCAGAAGTATTGTTGGTAGTAACACTCCTGCACTTTGAAGTGGTACTGTAAGTTGTCCACATTTCCATGGTACGTGGGGGCGGGGTTGGAGGCAGAAATCACTGCTTTCATGAACTTTATGCCAGTGCGAGTTCCTGACTATCCTGAAACCACCAGGACCCTGTTAATAGACAATAGCTGCAGGAGTAGGTCATTCGGCCCTTCGAGCCAGCACCGCCATTCACTGTGATCATGGCTGATCATCCACAATCAGTATCCAGTTCCTGCCTTATCCCCATAACCTTTGATTCCGCTATCTTTAAGAGCTCTATCCATCTCTTTCTTGAAAGCATCCAGAGAATTGGCCTCCACAGCCCTCTGGGGCAGAGCATTCCACAGATCCACAACTCTCTGGGTGAAAAAGTTCTTCCTCAACTCCGTTCTAAATTGCCTACCCCTTATTCTTAAACTGTGGCCTCTGGTTCTGGACTCACCCATCAGTGGGAACATGCTTCCTGCCTCCAGCGTATCCAATCCCTTAATAATCTTGTATGTTTCAATCAGATCCCCTCTCATCCTTCTAAATTCCAGTGTATACAAACCCAGTCGCTCCAATCTTTCAACATATGACAGTCCCGCCATCCCGGGAATTAACCTAGTGAACCTATGCTGCACTCCCTCAATAGCAAGAATGTCCTTCCTCAAATTTGGAGACCAAAACTGCACATAATACTCCAGGTGTGGTCTCACCAGGGCCCTGTACAGCTGCAGAAGGACCTCTTTGTTCCTTTACTCAATTCCCCTTGTTGTGAAGGCCAACATGCCATTAGTTTTCTTCATTGCCTGCTGTACCTGCATGCTTGCTTTCAGTGACTGATGTACAAGAACACCTAGACCTCGTTGTACTTCCCCTTTTCCTAACTTGACTCTATTTAGATAATAATCTGCCTTCCTGTTTTTACCACCAAAGTGGATAACCTCACATTTATCCACATTAAACTGCATCTGCCATGCATCTGCCCACTCACCCAGCCTGTCCAAGTCACCCTGGATTCTCATAACATCCTCCTCATATTTCACACTGCCACCAAGCTTTGTGTCATCTGCAAATTTGCTAATGTTACTTTTAATCCCTTCATCTACATTATTAACGTATATTGTAAACAGCTGCGGTCCTAGCACTGAACCCTGCGGTACCCAACTGGTCACTGCCTGCCATTCTGAAAGGGATCCGTTAATCGCTACTCTTTGTTTCCTGTCAGCCAGCCAATTTTCAATCCATGCCAGTATTCTGCCCCCAATACCATGTGCCCAAATTTTGCCCACTAATCTCCTATGTGGGACTTTATCAAAGGTTTTCTGAAAGTCCAGGTACACTACATCCACTGGCTCTCCCTTGTCTATTTTCATAGTTACATCCTCAAAAGCAGTGGTGGGTTCCATGTTGTTGTTTGCTTTCACTGAGTGGCAACTCTGGAGAAACAGGAAATAGTAACAACCTTGCATTCAATATCAGCCAGACCAAAGAATTTATTTCGGGCTTCGGGAAGGGGAAGTCAGGTGATGCACACCAGCCCTTATTGAGGGTCAGCAGCAGAATGGGTGAGCAGCTTCAAGCTCCTGGGTATCAACATCTTAGAGGATGTATCCTGGGCCCAACACATCCATGCAATCAAGAAGAAGACATGCCAGTGGCTATTCTTCATAAGGAATGTGAGGAGATTTGGTAATCAAAGACAAGCAAATTTCTACATGGAGAGCAGTCTGATTGGTTGTGTCACTGCCTGGAATGGAGGCTCCAAAACACCAATATGGAAGATCAAAAGAGGAAGCAGAGGATTGTAGACTCAGCCGGCTCCATCATGGGCACAAGCCTCCCCATCATCGAGGGCATCTTCAAAATGTGGTACCTCAAGAAGGTGACGTCCACCATTAAGGACCCTCACCATCTGGGGCATGGCCTTTTCTCTTCATTACCACCAGGGAGGAGGTACAGGAGCCTAAAAATGCAGCTTCCTCCCCTCCACCAGTAGATATCTGAATGATCTATGAACTCGAGCACTACCTCACTATTCCTCTTTTACACTACTTACATAGTATTGTTTATGTCTTGCCGGTCCTAAACGAGAAATATCATGATAAGCTAAGCATCCCCTCAGGATTAAAGATGATTACCTTCTGTCCAGTTCTGTGAAATGGAAGGTTTCTGCACGTGAAATCTTTTAATTGCTGTTGGATTTTGCACAATAACACTATGTGTCTTGAAAATAGCTTAGTCCAATGCCACAGTGCTCCAAGATAAATCAACACCAGGCTCTACTATACAGGCTATGGAGACTGTCTCTGTCTCTGTCTCTGTCTCATGCAAATTGCCAGCACCTTCCCTCGAACCACCCCCCCCCCACCCCGGCCGTGCACCCTGATCATAGACGGGTGCGGTGTGAAAAGGCCCTTCAGCCCACTAAATTTGCACCTTCACACAAACGTTATGTTAATCTCATCTTCTGTTTTCTCCACATTCTTATCAACTCCAGTCCCCCGCACCATTTCTACCACTAGGGGCAATTTACTTGCACATCTTTGGGACGTGGCAGGAAATGGGAGGAGGCCCATGCAGTCACAGCGAGAACGTGCAAACTCGACACTGGCACATAATCCATTGTGGGTTCTACCAATGCAGTGTGACTGTTTAGCAAAGCCTTTGGTATTTTAACAACAGTGGTAAACTAATTCTTAAGTGTATTACCTCTGTTGTTTCAAAAGATTGTTGAAAGATTGGAGCGACTGGGCTTGTATACTCTGGAATTTAGAAGGCTGAGAGGGGATCTTATTGAAACATATAAGATTATTAGGGGATTGGACACGTTGGAGGCAGGAAGCATGTTCCCGCTGATGGGTGAGTCCAGAACCAGAGGCCACAGTTTAAGAATAAGGGGTAGGCCATTTAGAACGGAGTTGAGGAAAAACTTTTTCACCCAGAGAGTGGTGGATATATGGAATGCTCTGCCCCAGAAGGCTGTAGAGGCCAAGTCTCTGGATGCTTTCAAAAAAGAGATGGATAGAGCTCTTAAAGATAGCGGAATCAAAGGTTATGAGGATAAGACAGGAACTGGATACTGAAAGTGGATGATCAGCCATGATCACAGTGAATGGCGGTGCTGACTTGAAGGGCCGAATGGCCTACTCCTGCACCTATTGTCCATTGTCTATAAATATTTGCAGAGTACTAAAGGATAGGTCTGAACTATTTGGAACTGTTGCATAATTTGTAATTTGAAGAGTATCTACAGTTCATAATACTGATATGCACTGTAGGTGTTTACAGGATTTTTAAAAAACTCAATAGCATCTCTACAGTTCTTATGAAACTTGTTTTTCCTTCAACTCTAACCTAGTGTAATCTGGGAGCAATTTGTTAGTTACTTTTGAATATTGGTGCATATGTCCTTAGAAAGAAAAACAGATAATCTGCTTTAAGAATTTGGAAGATTTGGATTATTTTACCAAAAGCCAGAACAATAATGGTGGGCCAAATTGTCTTTTCCATCTTGAAAGCAGTAAAATTGCTTTTTGTTACAGTGTTTTTCCATTGGTTATAAATAAAATACTCTTTATACAGTAAACTTATTTTTCTAGAATAAAGCTATTATTTGTAGCAAGATGACAAATATGTGAAAAAATAGGGCATGCATAGGAAATCTATAGACATGAATAATTGTAAACGTATCAATGCTCATATAAACATAGAAAACCTACAGCACAATACAGGCCCTTCGGCCCACAAAGCTGTGCTGAACATGTCCCTACCTCAGAAATTATTAGGTTTACCCATAGCCCTCTATTTTTTTAAGCTCCATGTACCTAGCCAAAAGTATCTTTAAAAAACCCTATTGTATCCACCTCCACCACTGTTGCTGGCAGCCCATTCCATGCATTCCCCACTCTGAGTAAAAAAACTTACCCTGACATCTCCTCTGTACCTACTCCCCAGCACCTTAAACCTGTGTCCTCTTGTGGCAACCATTTCAGCCATGGGAAAAAGCTTCTTGACTATCCAGACGATCAATGCCTCTCATCATCTTATATACCTCTATCAGGTCACCTCTCATCCTCCGTCACTCCAAGGAGAATAGCTGGAGTTCACTCAAACTGTTTTCATAACCACCCTTTGCCTTCTATGGGCAAGCCAGTTCTGGATCAACAAAGCAATGTCCCCTTGGATCCCATGCCTCCTTACTTTCTCAATAAGCCTTGCATGGGGTACATTATCAAATGCCTTGCTGAAATCCATACACACTACATCTACTGCTCTTCCTTCATCAATGTGTTTAGTCACATCCTCAAA
Source organism: Mobula hypostoma (assembly GCF_963921235.1). Lineage (NCBI taxonomy): Eukaryota > Metazoa > Chordata > Chondrichthyes > Myliobatiformes > Myliobatidae > Mobula > Mobula hypostoma. Next base: position 61,846,492 of record NC_086099.1, on the reverse strand, counting down.
AAATTCAATTAGGCTCATAAGGCACGACCTGCCTTTGACAAAGCCATGCTGACTATTCCTAATCATATTATACCTCTCCAAATGTTCATAAATCTTTCCTCTCAGAATCTTCTCCATCAACTTACCAACCACTGAAGTAAGGCTCACTGGTCTATAATTTCCTGGGCTATCTCTACTCCCTTTCTTGAATAAAGGAACAACATCCACAATCCTCCAATCCTCCGGAACCTCTCCCGTCCCCATTGATGATGCAAAGATCAATGGAAGAGGCTCAGCAATGTCCTCCCTCGCCTCCCACAGTAGCCTGGGGTACATCTCATCTGGGCCTGGTGACTTATCCAACTTGATGCTTTCCTAAAGCTCCAGCACATCCTCTTTCTTAATATCTACATGCTCAAGCTTTTCAGTCTGCTGCAAGTCAGCACTACAATCACCAAGATCCTTTCCCATAGTGATACTGAAGTAAAGTACTCATTGAATACCTCTGCTATTTCCTCTGGTTCCATACACACTTTCCCACTGTCACACTTGATAGGTCCTATTCCTTCATGTCTTATCCTCTTGCTGTTCACATACTTGTAGAATACCTTGGGATTTTCCTTAATCCTGCCCACCAAGGCCTTCTCATGACCCCTTCTGGCTCTCCTAATTTCCTTTTTAAGTTCCTTCCTGTTAGCCTTATCTTCTAGATCTTTAACATTACTGAACCTTTTGTAAACTTTTCTTCTTGACTAGGTTTTCAACAGCCTTTGTACACCACGGTTCCTGTACTCTACCATAACTTCCCTGTTTCATTGGAACGTACCTATGCAGAACTCCACACAAACATCCCCTGAACATTTGCCACATTTCTTCCATACCTTTGCCTGAGAACATCTGTTCCCAACTTAAGCTTCCAATTTCCTGCCTGATAGCCTCATAGCTCCCCTTACTCCAATTAAATGCTTTTCTAACTTGTCTGTTCCTATCTCTCTCCAATGCTATTGTAAAGGAGATAGAACTATGATCACTATCTCCAAAATGCTCTCCCACTGGGAGATCTGACACCTGACCAGGTTCATTTCCCAATACCAAATCAAGTACAACCTCTCCTCTTGTAGGCTTATCTATATATTGTGTCAAGAACCCTTCCTGAACACACCTAACAAACTCCACCCGATCTAAACCCCTTGCTCTAGGGAGATGCCAATCGATATTTGGGAAATTAAAATCTCCCATCACGACAACTTATTATTACACCTTTGCAGAATCTGTTTCCCTATCTACTCCTCAGTATCCCTGTTACTATTGGGAAGCCTATAAAAAACACCCAGTAAAGTTATTGATCCCTTCCTGTTCCTAACTTCTACCCACACTGACTCCGTAGACAATCCCTCCATGACTTCCACCTCTTCTGCAGCCGTGACACTATCTCTGATCAACACTGCCATGTCCCCACTTCTTTTGCCTCCCTCCCTGTCCTTTCTAAAACATCTAAAACCCGGCACTTGAAGTAACCATTCCTGTCCCTGAGCCATCCAAGTCTCTGTAATGGCCACCACATCATAGCTCCAAGTACTGATCCACGCTCTAAGCTCATCCGCTTTGTTCACAACACTCTTTGCGTTAAAATAGACACATCTCAAACCGTCCGTCTGAGCGCGTCCCTTCTCTATCACCTCCTATCCTCTCACACATTGTCTGCAAGCTTTCTCTATTTGTCAGCCAACCTCCTCTTCCCCAGTCTCTTCAGTTCCGTTTCCACCCCCAGCAATTCTAGTTTAAACTCTCCCCAGTAGCCTTAGCAAACCTCCCTGCCAGGATATTGGTCCCCCTGGGATTCAAGTGCAACCCATCCTTTTTGTACAGGTCACACCTGCCCCAAAAGAGGTCCCAATGATCCAGAAAAATGAATCCCTGACCCCTGCTCCAATCCCTCAGCCACGCATTTATCCTCCACCTCATTTTATTCCTAATAATGTGGGGTAAATCAAATAATAATGTTAACAAGAATATCGTGCACTTGTCAACATAACAGTGCAATTGGACAGGATACATTGTGGCAAGTTTGCCTATACCGTTGCTACAACTAAATATAGCGGCTTCAGCAGCAGGAGCAGAACTGCGCACGCGTAGCGTCCCTGACACTAAATAGTCAATTTTCCCAGCCCCAGTATAAAAACAGCAAAGAGCTCTCCGCCACAGCTGGGTTAGAATCGAGCAGTAGATAAAGTCAGTGCGAGTGGCTGTACCTCAGCTATGGCTGATACTTTGCGAAGGCTGGTCAACACAACGACATATAAGCTACTGCAGAATAAACTTGAATCTTGGTACAGGGAATATCACGTGAGCATAATTCTACTTTCTTCCATTTTCATTTGGGTAATCTAGATACATTTGCGAGAAGGTTTCTGTAAAATGTAACTTTACAATAATCAGAATGCCACTGTACAACGTACAGGAATTGGGCGCATCTATTTGCAAACTGAAATAGATTAAGCATTACGGTAGCTGGAAAATAATTATGCGTTTTGGTGAAAATGTTCAAATATTCTAATTTGCACCGAGTGGCCCTTTGACCCTCGGTTTGGTGTTTCGTTTATTTGCAAACTGATGATTGCTGATTTGAAACAAGTGTTTTCGTATTTCACTGAATAGACTAAAACTGCGAATATTTGTCGATCTACATTGCAACGTGCCTTGGAAGAATTATGCGGAGTAGCGTGGAGATTTCCCGGGAGTTTGGTAACTAAGGACGCTCGTTGCTATGGCAATGTAGCAACTAGCATGAAGTTCTGCACGTTTTTGCAACCTTGCTTTCGTCATTACGTGTATTATGCAAAATTGAAACTAACATTTGGCCTGCTCAAATGGTTTATGCGTTTAATATGCTATCCTTAGCTGATGTTTAAAAGTTGACAAATGGTGACACTGTGCAAGAATTTACCAGCAGCATTGCATCTATACTAGCAACATCAATTTGTTAGTTTTATTTCATTTCTAAACAGGATGGACAATCAGGAAAACATAAAATTCATCGAAGTTTCAGATTGTGAAGAATTACACACGAACTAAAACCTATTGGTTATTTATAATTTTATTCAAATAGGAAAATATCATTTCGTATTTAAACAATGCTTAATCATTTGGAAATGCATTTGAAACGATTATTTTGAGATGTCTTTCAAGGCTGAGTTGTATTCAATTGTTTTCAGCAACTTTGGTGGCAGGTACAACCATTTATTCACATATCAGTTAACACTTGCTTCTATGTGGGATTGATAAAAAAATTAAATCAAAACTCCAAATGTGGAGAAACCTTCTTTGAAGCTTAAAATCAGAATAGGATAAGGTAATTTAGCTTTTCAAACCTGCTCTGTCATTCAACAGGATCAAGGTTAATCATCTATATGCAGTTTCACCACTATCCATGAGAAGAGATTTCTCCTCCTCTCACTTCTACATGGCTTAGTGTTTACCTTTTCACTGTGATCCCTAGCCTGGATTCTCTTGCCATTGGGAACATTCTTCCTGCATCTAACTGGCACAATCCATTAGAGTATTAAGAATTTCAACACGATCCCTTTTCTAAACTGTGGGCCAGTCGGGGTTTTATTCAGTAATCTATCTCCAGCTATTTTGGCAATCAGTCCAGTGAACCTGCACTGTACTCCCTCCAGAGCAAGAACATCCTCCTTCAGATAAGAAGACAAATTTACACCAGCCACTATATATACATACACACACACACACACACACACACACACACACACACACACACACACACACACACACACACACAAAAAATGCTGGTGAACGCAGCAGGCCAGGCAGCATCTATAGGAAGAGGTACAGCCGACATTTCAGGCTGAGACCCTTTGTCAGGACTAACTGAAAGAAGAGATAGAGATTTGAAATCTCCCATTTTCTCTTCTTTCAGTTAGTCCTGACGAAGGGTCTCGGCCTGAAATGTCGACTGTATCTCTTCCTATAGATGCTGCCTGGCCATCTTTTTTTTGTGTGTGTTGCTTGAAATTCCAGCATCTGCAGATTTCCTCGTACCAGCCACTTAAAGTGTGATCTCAGTAATAATTGTAGCACTAACTAATCCTAAATCTGAAACTCATAATGAAGGGCAACACAGTATTTGCTCTCTTATCCACCTAATGCATCTTAATTCTTACTTTTGGAGATTAGTGTATAATGACACTTAAGTTTTATTGCCACCATGCTTTCCCCCCCCCCCCACCCACCATGTTCCAAGTGTATTGCCATTCTGCTTTCCTGTTTTTTTAGCTGGCATAAGTAGATACCCTCACATTTATCCCCATGAACAGCATACACAGTGCAAGAGGAACTCAGCAGGTCAGGCAGCATCCATGAGGATGACTAAACAGTCAGTGTTATGCCCATTAGACTTCTGTCTTGTACTTGCCCATTCCTTTATCCTGTCAGAGTCACTCTGGAGCTTCTCTACATTCTCCACACAACTCAAACTCTCAACCCAGCTTTCTGTATCCACAGACGAGGATTTGCCACATTTAGCTCCCTTGTCTAAGTCACTGATTTAGACAACCAGCTCTGTATTTGTACCTTATCCCCATCCATGTGCTTTAATTTTACATACTAATCTCTTAAAAATGGACGTTCTGAAAGGCCAAATACATTTCTTCCACTGGTTTGTCCCTTGCCTATTCTGACAGTTACTTCACTCCCTCAAAAAATCCTGCAGCGTTGCAAAACATGTTACAAAGTCCTTTACTGGATCTTGACATTTTTTTTTGCCTCTATCGTCAGGAACAAGGGTGACATGCTTGCACCTCGTTTCAGTTGGCTTATGGTGGAGTGGAAAGTGTGTATGTGCTTTATTTTAATATTGGACATCCATTGCACAGCATTTACCACTGAGGCCTTAATCTGGTGGAATGGAGGCCAAGGTGACTGGTTCTGTGGCAAGGGTATTAATATTCACACATAGATACCATCTGCCAGAGATGTATTTGTTCGCTGGATTGGGCACAACTGCCTTGCTCTTGGCCCTGTTTCTTTTCCTTTCCTCCCCCTGCAACCCTGTTCTGGGATATTGAATATCATTAGTTTGAAGCTTGCTTTGCATTGAAAGCTCTGTTGTGTTACTCTAGTAGTTTTATAATTAAGACAAGCAAAAGTTCCTCCTTGGAGAAATGTCTCTCATGACTGTTATCTGGTATTTGTTGCAAGCAAACGCTGAACCAGCAGTGACTGTTGCAGTCTTCTGATGTACTTTTCAGTCTGTGCCACTCGTACGAATGCTGGAGAACTAGAAGGCAATGGAGGAGCACTGCTTGCTCCAATTATTTTTTCTCTCTCTCTCAAAATACTCCTGCCTGTTTTACAATACTATTATTACAATGGAATGCTTATTATTCCAGCTAAGTACTGATAGAGGCCAGCAGGACCTGGCCACAAGCCAGACATGAGGAATTTACAAACTGGCTCTTTTACAGTGGGGATTGGAGGCAGCATAAGTGGGCTTCCAGATGTTTCTAAATCACACGGCGTTATCACTTGCGTCACCTGGAGGTTATTAGCACCCTTAATTATTGTTTTGAACCTGTGTACTACAGAGCAGTGAGCAAAAAGATCTAGATCCTCAGCTGGGCAAGTAAGGTAACGCAATGAGAAGCTTTAACTCGTTGCTTTTAACTTCCTTATTCCTCAAAGTGGTGATCTTACAATATTCTCCATGTAAGGCATTCCTACTTAACTCTATTTCTACACTGTAGGGACACAACTCCACTAGGACACTGCAGTAACATAGTGATTAGCGTGATGCTATTGCAGCTTGGGGTGTTCCGGAGATCAATTCTGGCACTGCTCTGTATGTCCTCCCTGTGCAATGTATGTGTTTTGCCCAGGTGCGTGGGTTTCCTACGTACCCGGTGCGTTAATTGGTCATTGTAAACTGTCCTATTGCATGGTGTGGTTTGTAGAGCTGGAAGGGCCTACTCGCCTACTCTGTGCTGTATGGATAAATAAAAATAAAGATCATGCACCAGCTGGCTCACCATACTCCAGAAGCATGAAGAAAAATGCTGCAGGAAACAACAAAAAGCTTTGCAAATATTCAACAAGAGAGTTAGCTTCTGCAGGGAAATAGTTAATATTTTCAATCAATTCCCCATTTTATGCATGGGAGTTGGGCGGGGCAGAGTTAGTTACAGAGCTTTTAAAGTTGGGAATTAAGTATTCTGTGATCCACTCCCCTGACTCCGAAGCCATACCTATCTTATTTTTCTGAACTCAAGGTACAGGATCCCACAGAAGCTGATAGTGTAACTGGTTCCCTTTTCTTTGTTTTTGTTTTACACTGGTCACCAGCTGACAAACACCCGCACCCCAGGAAACAAACACTAAGCTCACAGGACTTTCAAATGTTTCTTCAATCTTCTTTTCCTCTTGTCTTTGAATTTATTGGTTTTTGAAGGTGACAGTCTTCCGAAAGTTCCATGTTTAAACCTGCCCTTGCCACAAAAATACTATAAATGTTCATGCATCGTGCGTTAGACTGTCTTATCTGAGAGTATTAGCTGGGCCACAGCAGTGGCCTTCATTTCTTGTCCAAATGAATGGAGCTGCCCTTTTCTGGTTCAGTTCTGTCCATTCAATTGTGATGAGAAGTTCTTCAGCAATGCTTTTATTCTCCTACCGTTATCGCTGGATACTTAACAGACCCTTGGTGACCTCCTTTATCCAGGAGTAATATGACCCAATCATCTATATCTGCAACGCAGTTAACCACTCCATTAGCTCTGGTTTTTCAGACTGTTTGTCCAACATCTGATTTAGTGTGAGCTGCATCTCGTGTGGATAGCCAGAGGCTTTCTCCCCAGTGCTGAAATGGCTAACACGAGGGGACATGGTTTTAAGGTGCTTGAAAGTAGGTACAAGGGGGATGTCAGAGTTTTTCACACAGTTTTTCACACAGAGAGTGGTGGGTGCGTGGAACGCACTGCCAGCAAAGGTGGTAGAGGTGGATACAATAGGGTCTTTTAAGAGACTCTTGGATAGGTACATGGAGCTTTGAAAAAGAGGGCTATGCGCTAGGGAAATTCTAGGCAGCTTGTAGAGTAGATTGCATGGTCAGCATAACATTGTGGGCCGAAAGGCCTGTAATGTGCTGTAGGTTTCCATATTCAGTTAAGTTAAGCCCCAAACTGAAGGCCACATTGTGTGCCCTGTGTCAACTTTGTGGTCTCACCACTTATTCCATCCCCTTCCTGTCCTTGAAATGAACCAGACTGCTCAAACAGTTGATCTTAGACCCCATGCTCTAGCCATTGCAAAGAGCCCCATATTGGCTGTCTTTACCCTTGTAATAGCCCTTCAGTCTAGTTCTTGTAGCCTTGTCACTTCTAATTTTTTCCCCAGCAGTTTCCCATATCCTGCGTTTATTGAGCTGAGCTCCTACACACCTGCTATCTGTATCCAATCTCACATCGGGGACTGGTCATTCATCACTTCCTGTTCCTGTTGAATTAGGTTGGTCCCTAGGTTCCCAACCCTGAACGTGTCAAATTTTCATCCTTCTGTTGAAAAATTTCACTATCGTGCTATAATCCGTTTCTGCAACTTTTAAAATATTTTTAAAGTTAATGAATGTCAGAATATTCTTGGATATTCAGTCTTTTAGCAGTTGGTCAGTCTGACAGTGTGGCTGAATTTGGCTGTTGTCCCATTTGAGGGGACTGGGCTTTGTCATGAACAGTTCTCATGAGGTGCAGTTGGTAAAGCTGCTGTCTTGCAGTTTCTGCGACCCATCTACTCGTTGGGGCTGTCTGTGCAGAGTTGACACGTTCTCCCAATGACTGCTAGTGTTTCCCCCAGATGCTCCAGTTTCCACCCACATCCCAGCAACGTGCTGAGATTTGAGATAACCTGGTGACTGCCCCCTTCCTTTCCAGACTTGATGAAGGGTCTTGTCCTGTGATGCTGCCACACCTGCTGAGTTCCTCCAGTGTTTTGTGTGTTGGTTGATAGGTTAATTGGTCACTGTAAATTGCCCATAGTGTGGCGCTAAAGTCTGGGGGGGGGGAAGGGTGGAATAAAATTTATTAGCATAGATTGGTCTGAAAATGGTGTTTGAAAGGTCACAACAACAGGAATTCTGCAGATGCTGGAAATTCAAGCAACACCCATCAAAGTTGCTGGTGAACGCAGCAGGCCAGGCAGCATCTCTAGGAAGAGGTGCAGTCGACGTTTCAGGCCGAGACCCTTCCTCGGCCTGAAACGTCGACTGCACCTCTTCCTAGAGATGCTGCCTGGTTTGAAAGGTCACTGTGGACTCGGTGAGCTGAAGGGCCTGTTTGTGATGTATCTCTATGATGTTAGTGTTCGTAAATCCGATAAGTCCAGATCATTTCACTGCAGGATAATGTGACTGGCCTTATTTGCTTTTTTCCTTTGCCTGATTTGTAGATCAACTCGTGTGATCAGAACTTGAATCGATGTTGTGAACTTATTGAACTGACCTCAAAGGTGCAAAGTGAACTGTTCACCATCCTCAGCCTTGCAGCAAGTGAAGGTATCAACATTTCACTTCATAGCTTGTTTTCACTGGTCGCGTTTGAGAATCAAGTCACTTTCACTTTTCTTCCTTCACTGGGAGGGCAGGAATTGTGTTCCATTCCTCTTTGCTTGGTGTTGGGTGGAAATGAGGCTGTTTAATTTCTTTTTATTCATATTGGGGGAAAAACCAGGTGCAGTAAGTCACCTGCAAATCTACAGTAGTTTTCGAGTTTCAATCTATGCTGAAATCTTTTCTTCTGACTCTGGGGGGAAAAATGGTTGAAGTATTTTGTTTTGTTTCTGTTCCTTTGGTCCCAAACTATGTTAAATGTTAAGAGCAAGAAATAGCTGAGAATAAACTCCTGGAAAAAGTCTGGTCCTCCAAGCATTTAATAAAAAAAAAAAAACTTTTTCAAGGTGTTGATCAGGCTTACAAAGTCTCTTTAACTTTTTGAGCTATAGTTTGGTGCATTGCGGTGTTAATTTTTATGGAAACTGGCATCGTACTGAATGGCAAGAGAGCCATTGGAGTAGATCTCCTACCCATTAATTTAAATGAACAGAAAACTAGCCATGTCTCCTGCATGTGTGCCATCTGCCCTGCCTGACCTGTGTGCTCAGCAAGACCAAGAAACTATGACAGTTTCTTTTTCAAGATTGCCTTTTGCATTTTTGATTTTTTTAAAGATCGTACCTTGTTGCTATAATATCTTTGGAATGCAAGTCTGAGGTCCAAATTTATACCCAGTTTACACTTGTTTTGTGTAGACAAAGTTACATCAGAGCTGCACTAGTATTTAGGGGGGTTTACTGTTGGGGTTGGTCTGTTTTCAATACAAAGGAGAAAATAACCAAACCTTTCTGGGTGGCCATTGCTTTGATCTGTCATGAAATAAGGATGATAGTCCTTAGAATACTTCCATACTCAGCCATGAAGATCTATTCATTTGAATACTGAGAGTGATTCTTGCCCTTGAGGTGCAGTTGACTTTAAGTTAGCTTTTAATTTTGGTTGAGTCGGTTTGTAAGGGATTGAGCACCAGAATGGTGTAGAGCTTGTATGATCTGTAAAATGTTCCTTTTAGAAGACCTGCTCCATACTATTTTATATAGCTGAGAGTGGTAGATAAGTTACTGTAATAATGTCTTTTTAAAAGTCACTCTTGCGATGAGGGCATGCAGCAGTTCAGTTAAGTTAATTGTACACTTGCAAGGAAGTCTGTTTTCTCCTCTGAATGTTACTAGCACAAGTGTTGATTCCTTTAATATTGCAAAAGCATCTCAAGTGGGTACATATTGCCAATATTAAAATACCATTTCAAGTCTGGGGCATAGATGTGTATTATGATGTGTTAGAAGCCATGCTGTAATTTTTTTTGCAATTACTGAGTACATGTTATTCAGGGCGTCAATTATCACTTGTTAATAGGGCATGGTGAGGATGCTAAACTTTCATGCTTCTATTTTTCTTCAGCTGTCACAGTAAATTGAAACACTATGGACATTCTACAGGTAGATAAGCAACTAGAGGATGTTTTCAATTTCAGAAGAACAAGTTGTGATTGTTCAGACCAGCCTAATTGATGGAAGTGGACCTTTTTGCACTGTTGAATCTCATCACTGTGTTCCTTAGATTCATGAATTTTAAATTCAGCCAGCTTACTCACTGTTGTTGTCTTTGACATTGAAGCTGTCATTTTTGTTTCAAATTAAATGGGCAAAGTCAGGTCTTTAAAATTGGATCCACCATATTGAGAGCTACCACTGAAATAAAATCAGTTACAACAAACTTGTATATACTGTTTTTTTTGAATAGGTGGTATTTATTCCGGCATTGATACCATCAAATCACGCTTTTTGCCATGGCTTGGGTCTAACTTTACAGTCATTACTTCAGGGGTGACCTCTGACACCAGCCTTTCTCTCATGCAGGTACGTGAACAACTAAAATACCTCGTTGAACATGTGTCCAGGAATTTAATTTTCACCAGAGCAAAAAGGAATGTTCATTAGATTTGATTAAGCAATAAAAGCCATGTTTCTTTTAATGCTTTAACGTTATTAAATGTGTAACCTGTTAACAAGCAACAAGGGAAACCAAGCATCTGAAACCTGTTGCCCACCAAGCTTAAGAATATTTAGGGACTAGGCAATAAACAGTACAAAGATTGAGTTCAGGAGGTGAATTTTGGCATCACATCAGATGGTTAAAGAATTCAAAAGAAAAGTTAGATTAAGACGGGAGGAAAAATGTGAATAAAATTAAATATCATTACAGTATATTTGAAACCTCTGAGAAGAAATGGAAATCCACACCTGTAATAGTGGTAGAGAGTTAACTGGCAGTAACAAACAGTTAACATATTTTTAAAACAATAGTAATTGCTATTTCAGACTGGTAAAAAAATGGACACTTTCATGTAGCTGTGCAGTGGTACCAGACAGGAAATTAAAGGTGCATGTAACAGATGAATACTGTCGGCACAGAGGAAGGGGAAATGAGAAACATGAATCTACATATAGATTGAGCAAACCAAATTAACTGTAAAAGAGTAGAGGACAAATTTAATAAGGGTTGTGTACAAATTTAGATTTGGTATTGCAAATAAAAAGGGTTAATTAATCTTGTGTTAAAGAAACTCCCTGGAATAGCAGTCTTAATATGATTGAATTTGGTATGGGAAGAAGCTGATAATATGCTGATCATTCAGAGATCCTGATAGCTCAGCATTGTTTCTGTTTCAATAGTTCAGAGTTTGGATCACTTGTTTCCTGAGCTCCTTTGAAGTTCTTTAGGGTTTCAATCCCTGGCGAACTTGATGAATTTATTTGAAAATTTATTATACTACTGTGTAACATCTTAGAGTGAACTAAACTGTGCTGCACATTTATCACAGCATTCAATGGTGTGCCAGTCCCACTCCGGTAAAATCCCAAGCATAAATTGGCAGATTTGTACAGTAAAATGCTGGACACAACTTGGATTATCTCTCTAATCTCAATGGTAGAGAAAATCTGTATTCAATTATGAAGGAAGTGTTGGCGAGCTGATTGGAAATAGGATTGGGCAATGTCAACAAGGATTTGTGAAAGGGATGTAACATTTGATAAATCTATTGAATTGACTTTATTTCTTGCATCCTTCACATACATGAGGAGTAAATATCTTTGTCTCTGTCTAAATGTGCAATCATAGTAATTTATAATAAATAGAACAGTTGATGTAACATAGAAATACACTCAAATCAGTGTGAATTAATCACTCTGATGGCCTGGTGGAAGAAGCTGTCCCGGATCCTGTTAGTCCTGGCTTTTATGCTGTGGTACTGTTTCCTGGATGATAGCAGCTGGAATAGATTGTGGTTGGGGTGACTCAGGTCCCCAGTGATCATTTTGGTCCTTTTTTTTTCACACGTCCTTGTAAATGTCCTGAATCATGGGAAGTTCACAACTACAGATGCGCTGGTCTGTCCACACCACTCTCTGCAGAGTCCTGCGATTGAGGGGAGTACAGTTCCCATACCAGGCAGTGATGCAGCCTGTCAGGATGCTCTCAATTGTGCCCCTGTAGAAAGTTTTTTGGATTTGGGGGCCCATACCAAACTTCAACCGTCTGAGGTGAAAGAGGTGTGGCGGGGGGGGGGGGTTGTTGGGGGAGTTTGGAAGTTGTTACCAACGGAATAATTGTGGATTTGATGCTTTTAGCCTATGTTGGCTCAGCTATTGCGTTTATTCAAGGCACACATTGCTAAATTCCTGGATATTAAATGAATTGAGTAACATGGAGCCTGTGTAAGAAACTGGTGCTGAGGTTAAGTATAAATTTATTGGATGGTGAAACAGACACAGGAAGATGAATAGCCTACTTGAGCTTCTATTTCTTTTCATTTGTTCCAACTCTGTCCTCAGAAAGGAAGAGCATTATCCATGCAGCTATGTGTCAAAAATCAAAACATTGCTCAATGTCTGTTTACCTATATAATTAAAGTTTCACATCCAGTTTCTATTATGCTTTGTCTGTTAATACAAATAGTATGTTGTTTTTCTTTGACTGGCACAGACAATAATTAGCTTCATTAACTTAAATATTGACAAAATATAAACCCTCCAGTTGCGTCCTCATGGATTCTTCCATCAGTGCTCTTCAGAGAGAGTATATTGAAAGGAGTTGCTCTGTGACCTAAATACACTGCTTTCCAAATCGCTGTTTGGAATTGCATGGGTCTTGTAGGGAGTGAGTCGAGCTGGAGACTCCTAGGAAGGAATAAAGTCACTACTTACAGGGGTAAAAAGAGAGAAGCCTTGGGAGCAATTCTGAATATTTTTCTGCCAGGCAACTAACTCTATAGCACAGTATTATTTCTTTAGTAACTGATCCTATACAAGGAAGAGGTCCTATTCTTAACACTACTATATTTAGCAGGCAAGCACTCATCTCCTCCAGCTCTGATACACCATTTATCCTTGTGCAACTGTGCACTCTATTTATAACAAGCACATGCCAACATTTAGCGACTTACTATGATATTCTGTGCTTCTGTTTTACTCTGGTGTTTTTCTTGTGATAATATTGAAATGTCAGCTACCCAATTAACAGCAGCAGTGATGCTACTGGACGCAGGTGACCTGCAAGACAAAATTGGCAGCCAAATCAGCGGACATGCAAGAGAGCCCTGCACAGTTTGGCCTCAGATTATTTGCTACGTATCCTGCCTTTCATCCTGAAAAGTAGCTTTCTACGCTCAGGGGCCACTTTGTTAGGTATGCTCAATGGCACGTTATTCGGTACCCCCTGTGCCAAGTAACGTGACCACTGAGTGTAAGTTCATGGTCTTCTGCTGCAATAGTTTATCCACTTCAAGGTTCGATGTATTGTGCATTCAGAGACGCTCTTCTGCACACCACTAGTGTAATTTGAGTTCCTGTCGCTTCCCTGTCAGCGTGAACCAGTCTAGCCATTCTCTCCTGGCGTCTCTCATTATCAAGGCATATTTGCCCACTGAACTGCTGCACACTTGATTTGTTTTTTGTTTGCACCATTCTCCGTAAGCTCTAGAGACTGTATTAAAATCCCAGGAGGTCAGTAGTTTCTGAGATGCTCAAACACCTTGTCTGGCACCAACAATTTCACATTTCTTCCCCATTCTGATACTTGGTCTGAACAACAACTGAACCTCTGGCCATGTTTGCAAGCTTTCAAGCATTGAGTTTCTGCCACATGATAGGCTGACTAGATATTTGCATTATTGGACTTGTACTTAACAAAGTAGCCTCTGAGAGTATATTTTATTTTTGTCTCCTGTAACATTAGAGCATCATAAATCTTTACATGTTGGTATAGTTATCATCTTTTATGTACTGACTCAAATGAGGAGGAAACAAGACTTCAATACTGCATAGTGCTCTTGTTGTGCCTGTGGTAACTATTTAAGGAAGAATGTAATTTTGAACATATGGAATTTTTTAAACCACGACTTTATAACTTCCAATGTGAAATTACTGCAAAGCCAGTGGTGTAACATTTACATGGGGAAACCCTCCATTCAATTGAACGAGAACACACACACACACACACACACACACACACACACACACATATGCATTTTAAGTGTGTTAGTCTGGATTTCCAGCATCTGCACAATCTCTCATGTTAATTCAATCTGTGTTGCATATTTTTTTTAGTGTTTTTTTGTATATGTATTCATTTAATAAATGGCAAACTGCTTATCCAAGCGCTTAGGGACGACATAATATTTGTGGTGTTTACTGCATTGTACTGTTTTCAAGGAATCTGCTGAAAAAGATCGGAAACTGAGGGAGCTGGCAACAGCCCATGATCAGGAAATGCTCGACCTAGAGACTGAATTAAATACCACACGTCGCCAACTGGGGGCTGTCAAGCAGGAGTAAGAAATCTAATATGAAACGTTACTAATCAACCTGCTATCAAAAATTAATTGCTATACTGAATTTTTCTGGAAGGAAGAATTTGAGTTGCAGAAAGCAATAGTGAGGTAGTTAAGACTTCTGAGGCCACCACTTGTTTGCTCAGTTTCTTGCTGAAATGGCAATTGGTGAATGTCTTTCAGAACAAGCTGACTGAATTTCCTGGGTAATATTGCAAGGGAACATTGTACAATGCATGACATCATCTCACCTGCAACTCTTGAGAAACGTCTGGCGGCCAAGAGTAATTTGTGACTAGGCGTCCCAGGTTGAATCTTCGGCGTGGTGCAATTTGACCCAGAACTGTTCGTGATTTGTTCCACTCTGAAAGTATTTTCTGTTTTAAAAGCATAATATTGCAAACATTTTTTTACACAAGGAAATGTCGAAGTTGTGTTAAATCTAATTATAACAGGCGTAGGAGCCTGTGAGAATTGAATACAATGCTCTGTCCAGAACATGTCAGCCAGCAGCACAGGGATTTTGTTGCTTTTTGCATGTTACAATGAGTCATCATCGGTCTCTGTGCTGTAGGTTAGCAGAAGCTCATCTGGAACTGGACAGTACTCAGAACAAATCAGCTGTCACATTCCAAATGACGGAGGATGAAATAAGTAGATTGAAAGCTGAGTGAGTTTCAATTCTTTAAATCTTTGTCAGTTTCTTACAGACACTCGTATATAAATCCCTCTTCCCGAGTCATTTTTTTAATATAGCAGGATATGTGTTGTTTTGCAGCAGTACAATGTAAGATGTATATTAAAAAAAAAACGAGTCAGCAAAATGAATAGTGAGGTCGTATTCATGGACGGTTCAGAAATCTGATGTCAGAGGGAAAGAAGGTGTTAAAATGTTGAATGATCAAATGAATGGGACTTCAGGCTGTAAATGAAAGCAAAATCTCAGAACAGGTTAAACTTGTGGCATAAACAGCACGTGTATTAACAGTTCTACCTTGAACACTCCTTGCTCTTAATGTGGAATACGGCTTCCTTCAACTAGTATGGAAAATTATCTTTATGGAAAATGGGGAAACGATTGTTGATAATGGAGGAGGGGGTTAGAAATGCATTCTGCTCTATCCATTTCATTGTTTTCCAGAGTTCCCCATGACACTTGGTTTGAGCTGTTACTGTGAATGGGTTTCCCTTCTGGCACTACAGTTGGCATCTTGAACATTAAGGCTGTAGTCAGAAGATGAGGCTGCTTCCGTCGTAAATATCCACTGTCTAGTCCCAAGTAATCTTCGGTTGTTGAATGATTGTTACTACAAGATTAAACTTGAAATATTCACTGTTTCTCCCACCACTAATGCTGGGCATGAACTGAGCATTTCTGGCATTTGTTTAAATTTTCAGTTAGTGGAGCCATTACCTGGACTACCACAAACTTTCTGTCCATGCCTGTCTTTATCAATATCTGAGTTTTTTTGATAATCTGACTTGACGTAAAAGGAAAATACTTCCTTGCTTCCATAAGACATGGGAGCAGAATTGGGCCATTCATCCCATCAAGTTTGCTCTGCAATTCTCTCATGGCTGACTTATTTTCCCTTTCATCCCATTCCCTGCCTTCGCCCCATAACCTTTGACCTATCAACTTCCACTTTAAATATACCCAATGACTTGACCTCCACACCCATCTGTGGCGATGAATTCCACAGTTTCACTGCCCTCTGCTTAAATTTCTTTATTTAGAGATATAACACAGCACCAGGCTGTTCTGGCCCAGAGAGTCCGATTCCTGCCCAATCACACCCATGTGACCAATTCACCTACTGACCCTTGCGTCTTTGGAACGTCAGAGGAGACCAGAACACCCGGCGTAACGTACCAACTCTTGACAGACAGCAGCGAGACATTCCTCCTCATCTCTGTTCTAGAGAGTTGCATATGAGCAAACAGTTCCCAGTCTTGCTTTTCCCACGTGTATCAAGGAAATGTCCTTTGAAACTAAATTTTTCTCCAATATCATGAATCAGTGTTTTGGCTTTAAAAAGAAAATGTTAATTAGAAGTGGAATACTTAATTAGGGACAACCAGACAGAAGAAGATGCATAGAATAATGAACAGTCATTTTATAAATGAGTCCAAGACTAGAAGGCAGGAGAAAGGACAAATGTGCAGAAGGTCCTAGACAGGAGAAAACATTCAGATGAAACATTTACAGAAAAGAGCAAAATTCTGACTTTTTTTCTGTTATGACTTTGAGCTAAAGCCTTGAAATAAATTGATCTCTCATATCATTCATAAAGTAGTTTTAATTGCAGAAGTTCATTTTGCATCACTGCACACCACAAATAGGAACTGTTTTACTTAAAATACCTGTAGGATCAAAAGGCAGCAATGTAGGACAAGCCCAGAAAGATTTTGTGTGACTGCGATTTGAATGCGGTGCTTCAGTCTGAGAGTGCAATTGCATTCAGAGTGAAGAACTGTGAGAAAGGGTTTTCATGCTACTCAGTAAACAGAGAAGTTAACAGATGATAAGCTAGTGAGATGAGTCAATTTCAATTGAGATGGCTCAAGGAGGAAGAAAACAGAACATGGGAGTTCTTGAGAGATTAAAAATAATTCAGATTTTTTTCCCCCTTTCCTCTTGCACCAGGAGCAGTTTGTTAGATCTTTGACTTTGCAAAGACAAAGCAATTCATTGCAAACCTTGAGCTTTTTTCCAACGTCTAACGCCCCAGAACAAGTAGATGTAATGTTTGGGAGAGGAATGTGGACCTCTCTATGTAAACATCACCATGATCACTCGAGAGCAAATAATTGTTTTTCTAAACCAATTTTATTTATTTTTGGGCATTTTAGATTAAACCATGTCATGTATTCTCCAGACTGAGTGCAGTTCGAGAGCAGGTGAGATATTATAAACAAAAGGTGGACATCCTGGGTGATTATGACCACAAGATCAGACAACTAAAGGATGAAGTCTCCTTCCTCTCGGCAGAGAAATCCATACTACAGGAAAGGTACTTCTCTCTTCCTCGTCCCATCATCCTTCTAATTCCCTTTGACTCTTCCTCCTTGAACTTCACTGCCTGTGTTCCACCAATTAAATGTGCTGCCTACAATACCTATTAAACCAGTGGTTTGGTACGAGCTGGGGATTTTGAATGTTCATTTGGGCACCCTATCATCGGACAGGTGGTCACTAGTGTGGCGCAGGAAGCTGAGTTTGCATCCTGCTCTGCCAGGATGCCTGACCCAGCAAAGCTGGAATCCAGGACCTCATCAACAAGGTCTTGTTGATCTATACTGAGACTTGAACAGGGTATGGTAGTTAGTTTTCCATCGAGCCCAGTATGCATAATAATGGGTTTGAGACAGAAACAACTGAAGAGACATTTTGCTTTACTTTCCTGATGCATGACATTCCTGTCTGAGGATGGTAGCTACTTTGCACTTCAGCTGAGAGAGAAGAATCCTGCTCATTGCCATAGTCTTTAAGAACATGAAGACACTTTTATAATGTATCTTCTGGTTTAAGATGGTGCTGTGAAGCACAGTGACGGCTTGCGGTTAGAAAAACGAAACAAAAAATTACTGTATTAATCAGACTGTTTCTCAGATGCGATCACTGCCTATAACTTCCCTTTTGGAGTTGGGCTGTTGAACTGCCTGCCAGAGCTGACCTTTCTTCTGCAGTGTGAACTGAAGTTTCGAAGGTGTAGGATGGTTACAACTTGGCATATACAGGCTTAGCCCAGGCATGAGAGTGGGGAATGAGCCACTTTGGCTATTGTTGCAGCAGACTTGGAGGTGATGTAGAGTCAAGGCAGTGGCACCTAGCCCTGGGCCCAAGGGCAAGAAAAGACCTGAGATTTGATTGATTTTTAAGTGCCAGACTGAATTGGAAAGGTCTTGTATGGGTCAAATCGAAGCAGTGGAGCCCAGGTCAGAGAGCAAATCGAAATGGCTGGGCCCAGGTCAGAGAGCGTGTCGAAATGGCTGGGCCCAGGTCAGAGAGCGTGTCAAAATGGCTGGGCCCAGGTCAGAGAGCGTGTCGAAATGTCTGGGCCCAGGTCAGAGAGCGTGTCAAAATGGCTGGGCCCAGGTCAGAGAGCGTGTCGAAATGGCTGGGCCCAGGTCAGAGAGCGTGTCAAAATGGCTGGGCCCAGGTCAGAGAGCGTGTCGAAATGGCTGGGCTCAGGTCAGAGAGGTACTACCAAGGTTACGGCGATTTAAGCACCTGGCCAGATTGGAAAGGTCAGGGTGCCAGGGCTGGAGGTGAGGGTCAGACCGGTTCGCTTGCTGCTTGGTGAGGTTTACTCCTCTCTGCACTGAACTGAGGCTGTGGCCTGCAGTTGTGGGCTCCTGAATTGGCTGCAATGATGACTCGCTTCGTGGCCGTGGACTCACTTTTCTGAACTTCATTTCTGAATGTCATGTGCTTACTTTTATTGTTTGCATGATTTGTTTCTTTTTCTGTTGTTTTCGGGTGTTTGATGGTTTTTTTTTAATGGGTTCTGTTGGGTTTCTTTGTTTTGTGGCTACATGTAAGGAGGCGAATCTCAAGGTTGTGTGATATACATACTTTGATAACAAATGCACTTTGAGCATTAAAATGCCAGTATTCGTTTGCAACAAATGCCCTTCAGTACCTGCCATTTGGGGATAGTGCCACCTTTTTTTAAAAGGACATTGTTTACCAGAGCAAAGAAATTCATGCTCCTGTGGATCTATCTCCCATTGCTGCTCTGCTGATACGAATGCCAAAATATCTGACTTTGTCACGCATCAGTGTAAGGTGAGTCTTTCATTTGTTTTAAGCCTGGTTTGAGTAGACTGATAAAATCTAAACATTCCTGCTATGTAAGTAGGGTACAATACACAAAGGCCTATCAATTTATCACACAGTTAGCCCAGTACTTCTCATATTTTTGCTTGTCATATTGCCTATGATCTGCTAGGATATTTAAGTAATGAAATATTGTGACATGAACAGAGGTGACTGGGCTCAAAGCCCTTGGGAAGAGCTGTCAAATGAATCCTTTTCTCTTTTTATTTCTCTGATCTTTTCAGCACAGCAGGATCTTTCCCTTCATACAGAAGTGCCTTTCCTCTTGTAAGTTCTTTTTCAATCTACACATTCCAGATCATAACAGCTTGAGAGAATAAGTTTTCTTTATTTCCTCCCACTTTCTTTCCCTGAAAGTCTTTGTGCTCTGGATACTACTTGACTTGTAATTAAGCTCAATCAGTTTGTCAAGGAGCTGAACTCGTAGCTGCTTTATTCTCGGTTGGCCCATTATAGAAACTGAAGTTGGTTGTTGGGATTTTACTTGACTGCAGGGACAGGACTAAAGTTATAGGGATGGATCTGGTATAAGAAAATGTATTCAAATATTATATTCCAATACTTAAATGCTATCAATTTTACACCTCTCTTGTGTTTCATAGGTGCATTAGAGAACAGAATCTGGAGGATATTTACTCCGAGCTCTATCCTTCATTGTCATATCCCCTCCTCTTCCTGTGTGTCCTGATTCCTGGTGCATCTGGACAGTTTAATTATCTTAGAAAAGTTCCAAGACTTGGCCTGTCTGCCCCTGGTAGTAGTGAATTCAACAAGTTCACTACTGGGAAATTTCTGTCTCAGTCCTGAATGTCTTGCCCTATATCAGGGATTCCTAGCCTGGTTAATGGTAGCCTCTGGTTAATGGTAGCCCCTGGTTAAGGGTCCATGGCATAAAAATTTGGGAAGCCCTAACCTGTATCCTGAGATTGTAACTCTGTTTTGGACTCTACAACTAGGGGAACATTACTCTCTATTCCTGTCTTTCTGACTCCATTAGAATATTGTCAATTTTAATTGGGTCTCCTCTCACTCTTGGTGGTGGTGAAAAGTCCTGCCATCCCAGGTATCTGTGTGGTAAAACTTTACAACACTCCTCTGAAATACGTGCATCCCTTTTAGATAAGGAAATCAAACTCCACACCATATTTTTATCACACCAAGGCTCTGATTGTAGCAAGGCTGCCATTTGGGTTGAGGTGGAAATATTTATTCTTGCTGTCTGCCAGGCAGTGTGCAATAGAGCATCCCCCAATGGCATGTCTTCAATTTTGCACTATCATTTTTTATTGTTAGACTTTATGTTTGTAAAGTTTTCCAAAAATTGAAGAGCATCAGGCTCTGATTTATTATCACTGGCCAGATTGATGTAAAATTTGTTGCTTTGTGGTGTTACGTACCCCGTAACTGGGTTGCCAAACCAGCAGAAATGGATCACTCAGTTGGAGTCTGGATTACTAGAACTAAGAAAGTTTTATTAAAGAAACAAGCAACACAGTACTCTAATCAAAAGGATAATAAATGCAACAGTTCAGCAATGATAAACACACATGTACACAGAATTAAGATAACAGGATCAATCAAGCTCTATCGTTGTCTAGGGGTAAATGACCAGTTTCAAAGTGACGCAAAGTTCAGTTCAATTTAGTTCAGTTCAGTTCGCAGTAATCGCTGCCGTGGCGATGGACAGTGGAGGGGGGAAGGAGAGAGAGAGCAAAACGAATGAATATTCAACACAGCTTCCACACACAGACCTTTGCAGTCAGCTTTCGGGCGAGCCCTTTGTGATGTCATCTGAGGTCACCGACCGTGACCCCTCCATTTCCAGATACGATCGTTTCTCTGCGCTGAACCTGGCACCCAGGCAAGGGTGGACACACACCAGGTTCCCGCCGATCGTGCCTTTCCAGCCTGTGCGTCTATGGCCTGGTCCCGCAACCGGCCTTCCAAAACTGCCCACCGACTTGTGAGAGACGCACCGCTTCCAGGGTCTCGTTACCTTGGGTGTCGAGTGTGTGTCCTGCCTTAGCGAACCTGTCCCTTTTTATCCCCCTGCTGGGGTATCGCCTGTCCATCACTTCAAACAGTTCAGGGTTCAAAGGGGGAGCCGATCTTGACAGCTCTCCTTCCCCTTCATTAACATCTCCAAATGATGCTCCATTGTTTTCCTTATCTCTCTCTCTCCTGAAGACAGGTGGCAGACCAACTGCTGATCACACAGGACAGCTAACATCTTAATCTATGTGTATTCTTGTCACAGTGTTAGCAGTACAGTGCTATCAATGATAAAGAAAAGTGCAATAAAAAGGAATAACAAGGTGATGTTCATGAGTTTGTGGACCATTCAGAACTCTGATGGTGGAGGGGCAGAAGCTGTTCTTGATAAGTTGAGTGAGTGTCTTTGGACTCCTGAACCTCCTTTCTGATGATAGTAACAAGAAGAGGGCATGTCCTAGATGGTGAGGATCGTTAATGATGGATGTTGATAATTTGAGTGAGTGTCTTTGGACTCCTGTACCTCCTTTCTGATGGTAGTAACAAGAAGAGGGCACGTCCTAGATGGTGAGGATCGTTAATGATGGATGTTGATAATTTGAGTGAGTGTCTTTGGACTCCTGTACCTCCTTTCTGATGATAGTAACAAGAAGAGGGCACGTCCTAGATGGTGAGGATCGTTAATGATGGATGTTGATAATTTGAGTGAGTGTCTTTGGACTCCTGTACCTCCTTTCTGATGGTAGTAACAAGAAGAGGGCACGTCCTAGATGGTGAGGATCGTTAATGATGGATGTTTTTTTTTCAGGCACCATCTCTTGAAGCTGTCCTATCTATCCTACCAATTACATTACCCTCAAATTTCATTCAGTTAGCCAACAATAGTTTTCATTGCCTCAACCTGTTGATATTTTCCAAGTGCCTTGTTTTCTTATCTTTTAACCTGACGCTTTTCCTCACGACTGATGTTAAACTAGGAACAAGTTTTTTTTAAAAGTTCCTAGTGTGTTTACTCTTTCCTTTTTAAACAGTGGGCTTACATTTGCCACCTCAGTTCCATAGGAACTGTTTCATATTTTGTAGAGTTATGGAAATTAACATCCAATATTTTAACAGCCACCTCCATTGGTAATGTGGGGCTCTGTGTTATCATGTTCTGAGGTTCGAACTGCGCTCTAACATCTTGGGCTATTAAAGGATTATTTATTGTGTGTGAGCTCTGGTACAGGTACACAGATAGTTTGATATTGCTGTCTTGGCAAAATCTTGTATCCCCATACATGCACTTGTGACAGAGACATAACACAGCCACGAGTAAGAACACTAGCTGATTTTCTCTGCTTGGTCCCAGTGAGAGCAATGTCATCAAATCATTCATGGTCATTGTCTAAAAGCAGTCCAATTCATAGGACATGTGGTAGTGTCAGCCCAGAGCTGACAGACTAAGGACATACTCACTGGGCCATTACAGACTCCTGCTATAAGAGCGCAAATAGGGAACGATTGTACTTGTGCCTGTAATGAAATTTTTTGCAGACCAAGTCAAATCATCAAGGGAGAAAGATTTCCTTTCTGTGCTTTGTAGTGAAACCATCAACCTCTTCTTTATGAGGAGTTTACAATTTTATTTCACATTGTGTTCAGAGAAAATAATCCCCAAGAAATAACAAGAGGAAGTGGAAATAACATGATCTCAATCTTGATGCACATTTTAAATCTGTGCCAATTCTTGTGTTGGAAAATCAGAACGTTGATAAATGCTGCAGTTCACCAGGTTGTCTAATATTTCTTTCAGTCTCATGCTTGCCCATTCCCTTGAAAGCTAGAGCTGCCAAGAGAATAAAGTGTATTTTTTAATGTAACAGGTATATTTATTAACTCCAAAGCACAGCTAAATGTTTGACTTTTGCGGTTTTTGGGGAATTCTAATTGATTTGGTTCCTTGTTTTAAAGGATCCCAGGACGGCGTTCTCCAATCTCTTTTCCATCTGTGACCCGTTCCTCTCCAACTTATGGTAAACTGACTAATGCCTCGCGCCAAATACGGCTGATATCACACTTCAATGACATTTATGCCAATGAGCGTCTGAATGCACAAAATCTCCTGAGGCGTTACGTTGATGATCTAGAGATGGTACAGCGAATAATATTCATTGCAACCGCAGTAAGTAGAATCATAGCTGAGTGACACGTTGCAATATAGTCCGGTATTTCCTCATGGCCCTGCAGACCTAGTATTGTTTTTGATGAAAACCCAACTTTTAGGGATTTGGATTAAATGCAGCTTTGTTTCTGAGGTGTGTAAACTGTGAATTCTCATTAATTTTAGTGACCAGCTAGTCAAAGCTCTGAAAATAACATGAACTGACTTCTGTCCATTCATTATAAAAAAAATATCAGACAGCACGAGGTGGCCTATCTGATTTGAACCAAAGCTTGAAGAGACTTTTTTCCACAGAAGAAGAATTTCTTATTCCAGTCAGTTGTAGATGTTCAGTCATTGCATCAAGGCAGAAATTTAATAAGCAGACTGACGGTTCTTTTAAAATAAGAGTGGATCACATTGGGATCTAAGGATATACATAGATTCATATAATCCCTGTTACAATAAAAAAACAAGTTCAATTTTATTGACATTCAACTGTATATATGTATACCTCAAAACGAAACAGCATTCTTCTGGGCCAAGGTGCACAACACTGTACATATAACTCCCACACAACAAAGTAATATCTTCATAAATCAATTAATACATAATAAAATATATTCCAGAAGAGTTGACATTTAATATAAGGTACTTTTACAACACAAGTCAAAAAGTAAGCAGTGTAGTGCTACTGGCACTTCATGAGTGATGAGACCTGGGGAGTGGCAGGGAGTTCAGTAGTCTCGTGTTGTTTCCCATTCTGACCCATGTTGGGCCTTAATCCAAAACAACTTTAGACCTGCAGGGTCTTTAGTAAATGGCGTTCTACAAAGTTGTGTGCAATTGAAATACAATTGCTCATTAATGGATGAAAATGAGCCAACGCAGAAGTTGTGTTAAATTTCTAACCTTGATTGGACCACATTAGGTACTGGTTATACTTCAGGCCTCTATGATGTGTGTCTACAGAAATAATGGGGGGCGGGGGTAGTTGGAAGAATAATGGGAGCTGAGAGTCGACAGTTATCAGCTGAGAATGAATACTTGGATTTTTTTTTTGATAAAAGTGCCTTAGGCAGGGGTTCCCAACGTTTTTATGCCATGGACCAATACAATTAAGCAAGAGGTCCATGGACCCCAGGTTGGCAACCCCTGGTCTAAGGGATGGTGGACTTCATGAGTTTGAACTTTCCCACTATACAGCACCATCACATTGCAGGATTGTCACAATAAACTCCCAGAAGATTTCCAAAATTTTTGTCAGCAGTTTGATTGTGGAGATTGCAGCCAGTTCAGAAATAAAGCATTGACTTTAGGGGGAAACTGGACAGATAAGGGAGAAAGACAAGATGTGCAGATGGGGTGACGTAACATAAGGTGGAAGATGTAATGTGTTGACTATAGAAGTTATCATTGATGATTTAGTGGTTTTTTTTGTGCTGTGATTAAAAGCTATGCAACTTCTACTAAAACCCTGGGCATGGAGGAGGCTGTGAGTGCTGGAGTCTCAGAAAATGCATGCTGTTCTTTTGGGTTTTGCCTTTACTGAGTAATTCCCTGAAATCTCACCAACACATTGTTTATAAATTGAATCACCACTTGATGTATACAAACCAACAAGGCACACAGCTAAGATGCAATTACGTGCTTTTCTTTTTTTCCATCAGTCCTCTTTATCAATCTTGGTTGTGCCTTGTATTTTAAACTTTGGTAAATTCCCTTTTAAAGCAGTTAGCTGGTGAGCAAACAGAGTCCTTTAAACGTCCATTATATTGGAGCAAGTGTTTTGATCTCAATCTATTGGAGTGATGCAGCTGCTTCTAAGGCAACACACACAAAATGCTGAAAGAACCCAGCAGGTCAGGTAGCATCTGTGGAAATTAATAGACAGTCAGCATTTCAGGCTGAAACCCTTCTTCAGGACTGAGAACAGGGGAAGGTGCCAGAATAAAAAGGTGGGGGGAGGGGGGAGGAGGCTGGCTTGAAGGTGATGTGTGAAGCCAGGGTGGGTGGGAAAGGTAAAGGGCTGGAGAAGGAGGAATCTGATGGGAGAGGAGAGTGGGCCATAGGAGAAAGGGATGGAGGAGGGGATCCAGGGGGAGGTGATAGGCAGGTGAAAAGAGGTATAAAGGGTCAGAATGGGGGGGGGGAGAAGAAATTGATATTCATGCCATCAGGTTGGAGGCTACTCAGACGGAATTTAAGGTGTTGCTCCTCCACCCTGAGGGTGGCCTCATCTTGGCACAAGAGGAGGCTATGTTCTGACATATGGGAATTAAATTGTTTGGCCACCAGGAGATCCTACTTGTGGCAGATGGAACAGAGGTACCCGATGAAGCGCCCCCCCCCCCCCCGTTTGACAGGTCTCACCAATGTAGAGGCGGCGGCACAGGGAGCACTGGACACAGTAGAGTAGAGAACCCCAGCAGATTCGCGGGTGAAATGTTAGCCTCTTCAGCATGTTTGCATGCAGTTTCCATGATGAGCACTAGATGGCAGTGCAGACCATAACCCGATTCTGGTTCCCGTGGGCAGTATTCACAACCTCAGCTCCATAAGGGAACTATTGTGGTTTGACGGTTAGTGATCAGGAACAGATGGTACATTAGCAAGAGTATATCCAGGAGAAATAGTCTAAATTATATATTGCTTAAAGTAAAGACCAGGGATAGTGCAGAATGGCAAGAGGAATCTGTGGAGTGAAGTTTTATTTGGATATTTTTGAATTGACAGAGGTCAAATTAGCTTTTGTCATAGTATTGCTGAGTGAGGTGGTTTTTAGGTGCTGAAAGCTTGTTGGAACTATGCAGAGTAGGCGGATCATGATGTGGCCCAGCATGCAATGCTACTTTAACACCCATGCTGCTACTTGAGTTCAATGGTCAGGCTAACATCCTGTCTTAAACAAGAGTTGGCTATACATTCCTTCACCATCGCTAGGCTCAGGTCCTGGTACCTCCCTCTAAGAGCACCCCTCAGACTGCAGCGATTCGCAAAGGCGGCTCACCAGGGCGGTTAGTAAGAGGCGGTTAAATGCAGGCTCAGCCTGTGAAGCCCACCTCCCTGAATACATGCATATAATCAGTGAAGTGACTCTCACCAGGGGTTCTCACACACTTAGGCATTACTTGCAGACTAGTTGCTGGTTAAATTGCTTGTTATTACAGCTGCACTTGCAAATGTTTGGGACTTGCTTTAGCTGGTCAAAGTTGACTGCTGCTGAAGGAAATTACGTTGACTTCTGACTTGAGATGCTTCCACAGTGATGGTTGGCATTTGCTGTGCAATAGAGCAGGACTGGGGCACTGGTCAGGAGGCTGTTAAAATGAAGGGAAGGAGTACTCTCTTCTCATTGCTATATCCAGCCAGTGTCTTCAGGGAACAGTTCTTGAACCCTGGTGAGGAACAATGGGTGCGAATGTTTAAGGATGTTCTCACTGAAAGCTGTCATCCTCTGCAGGGACAACAGTGCAAGGGTCAAATTGATACTGGCTGCCTGCATGACTGGAACAACCGATCAGTTTGTACCTAAAGCTGAATATGCTCACAAGACAGTTCCTTCAGTATTCAGTGTGTATTTCTCCAGATTTTCAGCATCTGCAGAATCTCTTGTGACAACATCTTCCATATTGCCGCTTGCCGTCCACTCGCAATTGCATAAAGGATGTTATTTTTAATCCTCATTCAAAGGGAGCTGAATACTCTCCACTTTCATTTGGTAGAGAGTGGGAGGTGACGCTCTTCTTTCCCACAGTATAGCTCGTCACTGACTGCAAAGCATTGCATTATGGGTGCTACATTGGTGCCAAAATCCAGGTGGTGTGCGACCACAGGCTGCTAGTGACGCATTGTCCCACTTCTCTTCTCTCCCCCCACCCCCCAATTATTGCTGTGTAGCCTGTTCTCTTGTGTGTCTATTGACTGCCTTCTGGTTCTTCCACTTGCACTAGAGGTCGCTTACAGCCATTAGAAATTTGCCAGCCAGCATGTGTGAGGAAGCACATGGCATCATAGGGCAGCATTTGAGTATAAAGCCCCATCACTGTTGGCACCTTCCAGCATGAATGTTGCAGACCTCTGGGCTGGTTAGTGGACAAAACTGCAACTAAGGCATGGGGGTAGTGAGAGGGATCGAAAGATGAAAACCAGGGGAGTGGGAACTGACAGGGATGGAAAGATGAAATATGCCTTTCTAACAGATAATGGGTTACTGTAGTTATTACCACTCTTCAAAGGCAGTGCCTCACCCTCACGTCCCAATAAATAGGAATTGACCCCTATTTTTTCTTTTTTTTCCTCCCTTCTCCTGATCTTGCTGCATCCCTTCATCCCCTCCCCTCCTCTCTCCCTGTACGCCACGCTCCACCATTCTCTTATTAGATTCTATCATTGTCATTCCACCTTCTCACATCATTCCCTCCCTCATCTGCCTATTTAATCCCCTCACCTGTATCCACCCATCACTCACCAGCTCCTCCTCTCCCCCTTCTATTTATACCGGCTGCCTCCCTCTTTCTCCAGTCCAGATAAAGGTTTTCGACCCAAAACACCGTCTGTCTATTTCACTCCATTAATACTGCCCGACCCACTGAGTTCCTCCAGCATTTTCTCTGTTGCTCTGGAATGAAAACAGTAGACCACAGGAACAGGCCCTTTGGCCCTTTGTCCCCATCCTATCCCATGGGCACAACTCCTCGCTGCTCGGACACCAGCTGGCTCTCTGCGGCACCACTACAGCGTGAGCGTCAGACTCCGAGCTGCCCCAGGCTGGTCACTGCCTCCTCAGCCCTCGCAGCTAACTGCATGCCGGCTCACAGCCTCTGCAATTGGCCCAGCGGCTCAGATCACAAGCCGGCTGGCTGCTCTCTGCACAGCTGCGAGAGTTGTGGTGGCGCTCTGCTACCAACTGACCCCAGAGCTGTACAGCGCAGAACCACCCCTCTGACCCAGATCCACGCTGATCATTATGCACCCGCTTATACTCGTTACACGAATCTGTTTCGTGCTCTCCACATTGCTTCCCCCACCCCCACCCTCCGAGATGCTTCTACTGGAGAGGCAGCTCGACCCTGGGATGTGGGAGGAAATCAGGCCACCTGGGGGGGGGGATCCCATCCAGTTACAAGGTGAATTTGGGGACTCCACACAAATAGCACCAGTGGTCAGGAGTGAATGCTGGTTGCTGGAGCTGTGGGGCAGCAGCTCCACTAGCTGTACCTCTGTGCCATCTCAGATGGTCCTCTGAACTAAATACACCCTAATGCAGTACCCGAGTTAGTGGCTACAAGCAGGAGATCACGGTGTCACTGCCTTCATCGTTACTGTCATCTTCATCCCGAACTGCCCAAATAGTATTCTTAAAAATGCAGGCAGTTAAAATCCTGTTAGATGTTGTAATATTCATAAGGGGAATTTTTAAAAAATCCTCTTTTTAAAATGATGCTGCCTTTTTAGGCAGTAATGGTTTGGTACTCAATTACAACCAAGTCTACAATTTTCAGGCATTTAACAAGGGATTAGTTTACAAACTGAAATTTGCACCAGTCTGATTTCTCTTGATTCCCTTGGAGAGGCTGCAGAGTAGACACCCGAAGTGTGGAGAAGCAGTGTATCAGTGACAGTGGCTACACGTTAAACTACTAGTGTGCAGAATTCCCAAAGCTCATGGAGCATTGATAGTGGAGGGCATCAGTTTCCGTGTGATTATTACTGCGGAATCTCGGCCAGTGTATGTGGGTGATGAGGGTCGAAGCTGTTCAAATGACCTTTGTGCAAACTGGTAGGAGTGCACGTTTGTGAATCTTGGTGATGGAAGCGAGAGGGTACTGGAACACTTCAGTTTTAAGTCTGGGTTCTGAGTGATGAGGATCGTTGGTAGGTGAGATTGTAATGAACTTGAGCGGTGCCTGATGATGTCAGTGCAGTTGAAGAAACACTTTGTGGACCCTTACTAATCATGTAGTAGTTGCTTACATGAGTAGCTTACTACTCATGTGGCAATGCATCCAGGTCCTCTGAGTCCAACTCCTGCTATTGACCTTCAAAGTATCTGTTCCCACTGCCTTTTAAGTGTGTGCTCAGAGGCTCTTGCACTGTAAAATTCTATCCTAGCATGACAGGATGTCTGTTTCGTACTGCAACTGGTATTTCTTTTCAGGCTGTGCCAAATCTACAGCTTCCTGCTAGTGCTGAACCTAAGCCAACGTTTGAAGATTTTGTAATTGCAGACATTTGAGCACTTGTTTAAAGTAAGATGCACTATTAAGAAGGGATGCAGGAAGGGCTTGACTGGTCGAACAGCATCTGTGGAAAGAGAAATTGGTCAATATTTCGGTTCAGTGATGCTTCATCAGTATTTGGAAGGGATGTTGGTTATACCAACTCTAAAAGTCTAAATGCTTAACAAATGAGAACCAGAGGCCATAATTTTAAAGTGAGTGGGGAAATATTTAATAGGAACAAGAGGGAGGTCAGGATATGGAATGATCTGCCAGAAACCACAAGGTCATTAGACATAGGAGTAGAATTGGGGCATTCAGCCCATCGAATCTACTGCGTCACTTCACTATGGCTGATCCCTGATCCCAGATCCCATTCATCTGCCCTCTCACCATATCCCTGGATGCCCTGATCAATCAGGAATCTATCAACTTCTGCTTTAAACATACCCATGGCTTGGCCTCCAGCATGGTTTATGGCAGACCATCCCACAGATTCACCACTCTTTGGCTAAAAAAAAAAAAAAAAAAATTATCCTCCTTTCTGTTCTAAAAGGCACCCCTCAGTTTTGAGGCTGTGCCCTCTAGTTCTGGACGCCCCTACCAGAGGGAACATTCACCATTTCTAGTCCTTTCAACATACCGTAGGTTTCAATGAAATCCCCATGCGTTCTTCTAAATTCCAGTGAATACAGGGCCAAAGCTGCCAAATACTCTTCATATGTTAACCCCTTCAATCCCAGAATAATCCTCATGAACCTCCTCTGGACTCTCTCCAATGACAATACATCCTTTCCGTGATTATGGGGCCCAAAACTGTTGACAACACTCTACGTGCGGCCTGACTAGTGTCTTATAAAGGCTCAGCATTACCTCCTTGTTTTTGTATTCTATTCCCCTTGAAATAAGTGCCAACATTGCATTTGCCTTCTTTACCACAGACTCGACCTGTGAATTAACTAATTCACATGGGTTAATCTAATTTTCTGGTTGCCAGAAAGAAGCTGTCTCAGCACAGCATTGTCCTGACCTTTATAAACCTGGGGAAAATTCTAGTTGGGGTATGAATGTTAAATGGTAAGTCATACTGAATTAATCAGCAAATCATTTTGTCCAAATGGAAGCAGTTGCTCTCCTACCAAACCAATCGAAGTCAGAAATCTAAATCCCAGATATTCTTGTTTCTGTACTTTTCATGATTGCATGTGTACAGAGAGAAAGAAAAATCACGGAATGAATAAGTAGATAATGAGAGATTTTTATTTTAGGCAATGTTGTTGGGTGAGAAAGATAAATTTTTCAAATGTAATTTTTAAAAATGTATTTTCAGGCTTGGGAATCTAGACTTTGCTGAAAAAGTCAGCATTCACTGCCTTCTTCAATTCTCCTTTAGTGGGTGGTGTTGAGTTTCCTTGTTAAACCTCCATCTTCCATCTGGTGAAGGTACTCCCACAGGGGTATTCAGTGGGGAAAATGCCAACATTTAGGCACAGCAACAAATAAACACTGGTGATACAGTTCCAAGATGAATGGCGGAGCAGACTTGATGGGCCGAATGGCCTACTTCTGCTCCTATATCTTATGGTCTTAAGATTGTGTGTACAATTTGGTGTGGAACGTCCTGATGGTAGAAGAATTGGGAGGAATTGAAGGAGTATTCTGGGTGTACAACAGAAGTACATTTTGTAGATGGTACTGTATACAGTGTATCCATGGCGAATTGATAGTGGAGGGAATTTGGTGAGATTGCTCAAATGACCTGCACTGCCCTGAATGCTGTCAAACTTCTTTCATATTTTTGGTGCTGCTGTTATTCAAGGAAGTGGGGAGTATTCCACCATCCTGTAGATGCTGGCAAGGCCTTGGTGTCAAGAGGTGTATCACTCTGGGATGCCCTGCTCTTCTAACCGCGGTAGTTCAACGGCTGGTCCAGTTTAGTCTCATTGTTGACCTTCCCAGGACGTTGTTGGGAGCAGCTCTATGATGATAATGCCATTGAACATTATGGGTAGCTGCTTAGACTTAAAGATGGTTATTGCCCGGCAGTTTAGTGATAAGAGCATTATCTGCCTCTTAACAATTCAAGCCTGAATGTCGTCCAGGTCTTATTCCATGTAGTTTGGTTCACGACTACATTCTCCTGTCATGTTCTTTTGTTTGTGTTCTTACTATCTGTTCCCGTTCACTCAATAACCAGACAACTTTGCTTGCAGCTTATCCTCATGATTACTGTTTTCCTCCTTTCAGAGACCTGCCTCCTCTCACACCTCCCTGCAGCTTTACAGACTGATTTTTGTCTCCTTGTCAGTTCTGACCAGGAGTCACTGACCTGAACAATTAACAGTTTCTCCTCCCATGTGCTGAATATTTCCAGCACTTCCTGTTTTTGTTTTGACTATCTCTTTCCCTATGACGATAATGCCTAATAACTAGGGAGAGGGGTTCA
Organism: Mobula hypostoma; assembly: GCF_963921235.1. NCBI lineage: Eukaryota > Metazoa > Chordata > Chondrichthyes > Myliobatiformes > Myliobatidae > Mobula > Mobula hypostoma. The sequence continues at coordinate 61,814,415 of NC_086099.1, read as the reverse complement.
GGCCTGGAGGAGCTGTTTGTTTAAATCAGTGCACCACAACAAAGCAAACATGTCAAAGTTGGAAATGACTTCTAAAGGATCAGACAGTGCCAGCAGAACTGTGTCTAAACTGAACGCTTCTGCTCCCGTTGACTTTAGGAGGCTTTTCAAGCAGCAAAAACGGCGTTCCGACAATTCAAACTGCGGGTACGGAAAACATTGTCGCCATCGCACCTTGGCCCAGAGTCGCTGGATGACAATGTGATGGATTACATCATTCGCAATCAGGATCTCTACGATGTCCAGTCCAGCATTGATGTATGTATCTATAAAGAATGTGTCAGTTCCTGCATTTATTGCTAATTCCATTTTTAGTTGTACATCTTTCTTTGTATAAGTTAGTTCAATAATTTATATCGACCATATGCTGAAGAAATCCCCCAGAATTTCTGAACCTTTCACCCAATTTGTGTGTGATATTAAAATTCATGTGGATTAGAAAAACCTCAGAATTTGCAGAAACATACTTATTCGTGCAATGCTGATCTTGCCACATCATAGTTTAAAACATCAAAATGATTAGTGAGCAAAAACAACAGGAAGTAATAGATAATTTATGTACATTAACCGCATACACAGAGCCAGTGTTTCCATTCATTAATTTAAAAGATGTTAATTATCTCATCAGACCAAATGTTAGTTTTACTGGGCACTCAAAACAATGTTAAAGTAGTAACACACACAAAATGCTGGAAGAACTCATCAGGTCAGGCAGCATCTATGGTGAGGAACAAAGAGTAGATGTTTCAGGGGGAGACCATTCATCAGGACTATTTAGTATTAAAATAGTTTAGTGGCCTAGGAATCCATCTGTATTTTTAATGGTGCACTGAAGACTGATTGTGTAGTTTGCCTATATTTTAACATTAGTGTTCAGTGCACAAAATTGCTCAGTATCTGACCCAAAGTATCAGTGTTGCCATTTGATAGTTCACATTCTTGACATTCAGGAATGGGCAAGATGTCCAGAAAATGGGTTTGGGAAAGTGCCTGACTAAAAGGTTGTAGTTGGAGCTTGAATTGGGCTTTGAATCATATTTGTACGAGAAGGTCCACTGAGATCATGAGTGGATGGGCATCAGTGGGGAATGGAAGGAGAGCAGGTAACACAAATCAGTTCAAGGACTTCCAATTGGATCAGGTTATGGTGCTTGGTCCAGGAGGGGGCAGCACTCCAAAGCAAGGGTGACCAGCAACTGATGCTGCATGGAATTGTGTTCTAATGTCCTGGTAGTAAGCGCTTTTCTTTTCCTGATCAAAATCGAGTGCTGAAACCATGGAAAAAGGCAGTTCCCACCTGCATTCTATCACTTGTGATGCCTCTTCAATTTTGAAGAGGTATCCTAGGTAATGGAAAGCAGGTGGGACACTCAGGAACACCTAAATTTGCTGCCATACTAGGAGACTGGCTCCCCATTCTTCAATAATCTAATTCGCTGTTATGTATAACTATACTATTCCATATGTTGTGGTGAGATTAACTTCTGGGTGAGAGTTATTATTGTATACTATAACCACATGCATACTTGATTGTCACCATTTACAAAACCATATTAACATTGTTTTATGATAATCTAAGTCAGGACCAAATGCTGGCAGATTGCCCTCTTTAAGCTAAAATGTTTTTTTTTCATCTGTGAATAAACTTTAGATATTGGAGTATGCACTGCATTTTAAATAAGCTTTCACTAACTCTTTGAGATGGCCACTTGTTGTAAGTGAGGAAACAGATTCGATAAGTCTCACGGACAAGGACTCTGGAAACAGTCTTGGTAGTAAAGGATTTTATTTACAGAAGGCAAGTGTGGGAAAATGGCAACAAGCAACACGCACACAATTTACAGTAGTCAGATCAGCAATAAAACACCCGTGGACAACTAATAAAATCGCGTGGGAACAAAGTACACGCGCGCACACACACATACAACCAAGGGAAAAGTCAATACAATACCCGACACCCCTTGACTCTGTGCGGGCATGGCTCTTATGATATCAGGAGCGATACCCACACCCCTAACCCCATTTAATGCACAACTCACCAACGGCAGGGTGGTCCCTCGGAGGTAGCAAAAAGAGAGAGTGGGTCAAGCACACCTGGCTTCCTTTATAATACAGCAGGGCTGATGAATCCAGCCCAGGTGATTCACAGGGAAGCCAATGGCTCGGTGCCAGCAGAGTTAAGCTGATTACAAAGGCCAATTGCCCAAGGTCAAGTACAAGGCTAATTAAAGGGGCCAATGGTTAGGTGTGCATTGATGGGTGAGGAGGGGTCAAACCTTGATTGGCAGGTGTCGTGCCTTCTGACCAGGTAGTGGGCAGTGCTGTCACGTGACAGTCACGACCCCTCCAATACACCACTAAAATCTTTCCACTGATTTATTACTAATTTTAAATTCACTCATTTCAATGATTTTTTTTTCTAAGACTACAAGCTAGCCAATATCATCTGACTGTTGGTGAGTCAGTCAATGTTTTGATATAAGAGGTGAATAATTCATCAGTAACCTGTGAGATTTTTTTATATAGTGGATGAGACATGTTCTAGTACAGGATAGCTGATTTAAAAAGATCAACTTGTATTTCAACAGGATGTGATCCGTAGCATTAGTGTCCATCCAAAGATCTCCATGCCGCCCGAAGTTGACTTTATATTGATCAGCAGTTTTATCCGTGAAATTTGCCGTGTAGCCTTTGCCATGCAGACACTGGAGCCCCCACTTGACATAGCCTTCACGGCGGATGGTGAACTCTTCAATGAGAATAAGTAAGAGTGCCTTCCATTGTATCAACAGCAACAAATTCCATTTAGTGTTTTTTTTTTCCTTTTTAAGCCTTTTTATTAATTATTGTTGAAAATCAACAACAGAAAAATACATTGAAGTGATCGAGTGGACATATCAATATGTACAATAAGAGTTAAACTATCAACCAAGTTAAACAATGTATCAATAATAATTTAAAAAAAACAAAATGTTAAAGCGTTTTTTTTGGAAAAAAGAAAGAAGGAAAAAGAACCCCTGCTAACTAAAACAAAAAAAACCCTAACAAAAAAAACCCCATTTGGAGCACAAACCCGGAGCTACACGCCATACAAGTTTCCATAAAAGAAAGACATCAATCCGCCAACCAAATCCATTTACCCAAGAATTAGGAGGAGACCATCTTAATTAACTCAAATCAAATGATAGTAACCGGCAAAAGAGCCCCACCTTTTCTCAAAGTCAAATCGAGGATCAAAAGTTTGACTTCTGATTTTCTAGTGTTTTTTAATGTAGCAAATCATCCTCAAGTAATTCATGGGAGCATTGCTGAATTTAAAAATTCACATCTATCTATTTAAGGAGATAGTAGGACGGATTTGTTCATAGCTAGAACTGAAGGAGCAGGAAGTTACTGATCTTAGGTGTTTATGGAAGAATCCTTCAGCTTGGTGATAGTTTAACGATAAAAGCTAACTTTATTTATGATGGGTACAGTGAGATACTTCATTTGGATCAAGTCAGTGAAGACTGTGCTGGACAGTCCACAAGTGTTCCTTCCTGAGCAAGCATAGCATGCTCTAACCGTACATCTTCGGGATGTGGGAGGAAGCCAAAACATCCAGAGGAGACCCACGTAGGGTGAATGTACAGACTCCTTACATGGGGCAACAGGAATTGAAACCCCAGATTAGTAACTGCTGTGCTACAAAGTGTTGTGCTGCCACACTACCATGCCGCCCCAGTCGATAATCAAACCGGTAACGGTGGAGCAAGAACTCAGAACAAATAGAGAGCAGGCACTCAAAGTGTACTTGAGGTGGTTATAGCGATGAGGAAGGACTGAGACCATTTGAAAACTGAAGTTTGAGAGTTGAGATGGTGCTTTTCCTGGAGGCCCATGTAAGTTATGGGGTAATGAATGATGGATGAAATAGACTTGATGTGAGTTTATACAATGGATCATCTGAAAATCTGTCCAAGCTTCTGCAGAGTAGAATGAGCAGTGGTTTGGAGTCTATCAGCATTATTTGTTGTATAAGTAATGCAGGCAGAGTTGCGGAGTTTGCTGAGGATGACAATATTAATAGATATTTGCAGGATCAGAAACACAGCTTGGATCAAGTCTGACATCAAGCTTGTTTCAGTTGGGACAGGTGCTGTGGAGAGGGAGAAGTAATGACCATTTGCACAGATCAGCTATATTCCCAGTATTCAGCTGGAGGATATTTCTGCTTGTTTAGTGTTCTAGAGACATTGTAGGTAAAGATGTGTTTGATCAGTGTACATGTGGAAACTGCAAACATAATGGTATGACCATTGCTTAAATCATCAGTGAGGAATACTGGTATTGCCTCTGCACCTGGAGAAAACATGCTGAATAGCCCAAATTGGCTTCCAGTTTCCTCATTATAACACTGGCTACATTTTGCTTATAAAGCATTTCTCAACATTCTGAAGTTGTTTAAGCAAAGCCAGCATATCAAGTTAGAGGTGTCATATTTATTGAGAGCCATTGAAGATTCATAACTCATGAAAGATGCCCCAGTTTTCAGGAGGAAAAGGACCAAGAAGTAAAAACATCTTTTACTTTAACAGCATCACAAATGGGAGAACGCCTATGGTTTTGATGGCTACCATTTTCTGGCTATTCAGTAATTACTTGTGCTAAATCAATACAGCTGAGTATATTGAATAACTTGCTGAGGGCAACAATCTGTCTTAAACTTTATTTTTGATATTTTATGAATTAATAATCCTCCATACAGGCATTGCTGCGATATTCCTTGGGCATCTTTTTACTTGTTTAAAGTTGCAGGATAATCAGTGATACCTTTTAAACAAATTAATTTATCACTGTTGGTATCCCAGTTGACCTTTTAAGCTAGAAATCATTATTAATGTTATAGTAGTCGCAAGCTTTGTGGATTTAACTAGCCTTTCATTATGTTCTGTTATAACACGTGTTAACCTATTTGCTTAAAATTTGTAACTACTATGCAAAAACAGATAAGAAAGTTCCAAATGAGCATGAGGTCATCAATTTATATTCCCAACTTTTACTAGTTTGTTATTAAAATAGAGTAAACAGAGAATCTAACTATCATTTTGTAATGATGTAAGGGAGAAATTATATTGCAAAAAGGCAGTTATATAAGCTGCTAATAACAGATTATACCATAATATTACATGATCCCGATTGTAGTAGAGTGAATTCTACAGATCCCCTCTATACCCCTCACTATGTGATCTGTTCAAAAGCAAAATATTGCAGATGCTGTAGATCTGAAGTAAAAACAAAATGAAAAATTTGGGAATATTCAGCATCTGAGGAGAAAGGAAGAGTTAATGTTTCAGGTTAATGATTATTTTTGTCTGACTTTATGGAATCTGTTGCACGTTCAATTTGCTGCAAGTCCTAATATTTAAGTTATCAGCTTAACTTTATCAGTTTAACTTTAGTTATCAGTTATCATTCAAAGTTGCTTAAAGGCTTTACACCTTTCCAAAATTATTCCCCTATTCTTGCAGTTTTTTTCCACAAATCACATTTGCCTTTCTTTATCATAGAATGCTAGTATAATGTGAGCATTCGTTTTGAGAGGACTAGAATGTAAAAGCAAAGATGTAATGTTGAGGCTTTATAAAGCACTGGTGATGCCTCACTTGGAGTATTGAGAGCAGGTTTGGGCCCCTTTATCTAAGAAAGGGTGAGTTGACATTGGAGAGGGTTCAGTGAAGGTTCATGAGAATGATTCCAGGATTGAAAGGGTTGCCATACGAGGACCTATTGGTAGCTGTGGGACTGTACTCTCTGGAATTCAGAAGAATGGGGGGGGGGGCGCGGGAGGGATATCATCAAATCCTATTGAAAGGTCTCGATAGATTGGATGTGGAGAGTCTAGGACCAGAAGGCACAACCTCAGAATAGAGGGTGTCCATTTAGAATGGAGATGAGGAGTAATTTCTTTAGTCTGGGAGTGCTGAATTTGTGGAATTTATTGCCACAGGTGGCTGTGGAGGCCAGTCACTGGGCATATACAAGACAGGTTGATAGGTTATTGATTGGTCAGGCCATGAAGGGGTACGGGGAGAAGGTAGGAGACTGGGGCTGAGAGGGAAGGGGATCAGTCATGACAAAATCAGAGCAGACTCTGTGAGCAAAATGGCCTAATTCTGCTTCTAGATCTCATGGTCTTATCAGTGTAAATCTTACTCAGATTTTGATATTACAAACATTATGCAAAAGCAAGTCTTTTGCTGTTGAATTCATTAAATTATAAAACTGACTGTTCATCTAAAATTGGATACAGATAGTAGTGCAAGAAGCAAACAAAATCTAAGAGCATTAGTAACATGCACATGATGCAGGAGAAACTCAGCAGGTTCCAGGCAGCATCTATGGGGGGGGATAAAGAGAATTGATGTTTCGGCAGAGACCCTCTATCAGGACTCGTGATGAAGGGTCTTGGCTTGAAACGTCGACTCCATTACTTTCCATAGATGCTATCTGACCTGCTGACTTCCTCTGGCATTTTAACACTGGATTTCCAGAATTTTTTTTTATCTAAAAGCACTGGTCAGCAAATTTCACAAGGCTGCCTCAACTCTGGCAATGATTAGCTGAGAGTGTGCTGGAAATGGCCTGTTTCTGTGCTGAACATTGAGTCTGTTTCTGTCAGGCCATCTGTCCAGACCAGTGGTTGTGTTCCACAGGAATCTCCACCCACACAGTGTTTGCTTGTATCTAATCCTGTCAGCACATTCTTCTGTTCCCTTTTCCTTGTGTTTATTGAATTACCCTTGAGTGTCTCAGCTATCACTTACATTAGCAAGTTTGATACTCTAACCATTTCAAAAGTACAGGAATAGATCACTCAGTCCCATGAGCAAGTTTGACTTTCTTTTTTCTTTGATCTTGCATGGTGGACTGGTCCAGAAGACAAGATCATATGGAATATCATAAACACAAGAAAGTCTGCAGATGCTAGAAATCCAAAACAACATGCTGCAGGAACTCAGCAGGTCAGGCAGCACCTATGGAAATGAACAAACTGTCATCCCTCCCTTCCAATCTTCCTCCCAGCGTATCCCTGCAAAGGGCCCAAGTGCTACACCTGCCCATACACCACCTCCATCTCCATTCGGTGCTCCAAACAGTCCTTCCAGGTGAGACAACACTTCACCTGCAAACTTGCTGGGGTTGTCTATTGTATCCAGTGATCCCAATGTGGTCTCCACTGCATTAGTGAGACCCGTTGTAATCTAGGGAAACGCTTCATCAAGCACCTCCACTCCATACACCAAAAGCAGAACTTCCCAGTGGCCAAACATTTCAATTCCAATTCCCTTTCCTATTTTAACATGTTGGTCCATTGCCTCCTCGTGTGCCAAGATGAGGCCACCCTCAGGGTAGGAGAACAACGCCTTGTATTCTATCTGGGTAGCTTCCAACCTGATGGTATGAACATCAATTTCTCCTTCTGGTTTTTTAAAAAAAAAAAATATTTTTTCCTCCCTTCCCTTCTTCCTCTATTTTCCACTCCTGGCTTTTGACCTCTTCTCACCTGCCTATCACTTTGCCCTGGGTCTCCTCCTCTTTCTTTCTCCTAAAGTCTACTCTCCTCCCCTATCAGATTCTTTCTTCTCCAGCCCTTGAGGTTTCCTACCTACTTGGCTTCCCCTGTCACTTTCCATCTAGCCTCCTCCCTCCTCCCCCCAACCACTCAACCTTTTTATTCTGGCATCTTCCCCCTTCCTTTTCAGTCCTGAAGAAGGGTCTCGGCCCGAAATGTCGACTGATTATTAATTTCCACAGATGTTGCCTTACCTGCTGAGTTCATCCAGCAATTTGTGTGTGTTGCTTAAGATTAAATGAAATCCAGATAGAGCTCGATAACTGTATCTGGTTTGGTGAAGTGAATGAGGGTGGTAGTGGAGGGCTGCATTTCAGACTGCGGAGCAGTGACCAGTTGTGTTCTGCATCTGCTGTTTGTCATGAATTAATGATTTGGATGAGAATGTAATTATCATGGATAGTATGTGTGCAGATGACACCAACGTTGTTGGTATAATGGACAGTGAAGAAGGTTATCTAAGATTACTGGGAAAGTGGCCTAAGGAACGGCAGATGGACAAGTGCAGAGTTTTGCTTTTTACTATGTTAAATTCCAAGTTTAAACTATGGGAGGACTTGCACAGTAAATGTCCCTGGAACAGAGAGACCTAGGCGTACAATGCATTCTTTCCTAAAGATGGTAATACAAGTAGGCAGAAAAGTGAAGAAAGCATTTGATACCAATGACTTCAAAGTCAGTCAAGTTTACTACCATATCTACAACTTCATTAATGTATAGGTGCAATGAAAACTTGTTTGCAGCAACTTCATAGGTACATGGCTTGCACAAGAGGAAGCACAAATTATACATAAATTAGAACAAAAAAAATCTAATTCCATTGGAGTGCAATGTGGTCATAGTGCTACTATACTGATAGTGATTAGAATTGTGCAGTTTAGTTCAAGGGAAGTACTTGTTCTTGAACTTGGTACTGTAGGACTCCAGGCTTCTGTACCTCCTGCTCATCTGTCAGGCATTGCATACAACACACAATTCATTGTTGATATCACACTTGGAGTATAGTTTGCAGTTCTTCTCGGCTAGCTATAGAAAAGATTCACAAAGATGGCACCAAGACAGGGGGGCTTGAGTTATAAGTTTTTTTTTCAGTTGTATAAAGAATAGAAGGAGGTGAGAGTTGATTTCGGACCACTGGAAAATGACACTGGTGAGGTAGTAATGGGGATCAAAGAAAAGGCAGATGAACTTAAGTACTTTGCTTCAGTCTTTACTGTGGAAGACACTAGCTGTATGTTAGAGATACATGAGTGCCATTGCTATTACAAAGGAAACGGAAAAGTCTAAAGGGGATAAGTCACCTGGACCAGATGGACGATATCTCAGAGTCCTGAGAGTGGTTGCTGAAGAAATAATGGATGCATTGATCCTGATCTTTTGAGAATAACTTGATTCTGGCATGGTCCTGGAGGAACAGAAAAATGCAAATGTCACTCCACTCTTTAAGAAGGGAAGAAGATAAGAGGAAATCTAGCCTAACCTTGGTGGTTGGGGAAGTGTTGGAGCCCATTATTAAGGATGAAGTTTTCGGGTACTTGGAGCCTAATCATAAAATAAGTCAAGGTCAGCATGATTTCTGTAAAGAGAAGTCTTGCCTGACAAAATTGTTAGAATTCTTTGTGAATGTAACAAGCAGGGTGGACAAAGGAGAGGCAGTGGATGTCATTTACTTGGGTTTTCAAAAGGCATTTGATAAGATGCTACACAAGGCTGCTTAAAATAAAATCATGTGGCATTATAGAAAAGATACTGGCATGGATAGAGGAATGACTAACAGGCAGAAGGTAGTGAATGGGAATAAAGGGGTCTAGTGACTAGTGGTGTTCCTCAGGAGCAAAGTATTGGAACTGCTACTTTTCACATTGTTTGTCAATGAGTTAGATAGTGGAATTGTTGGCTTTGTGGCAAAGTTTGCGGGTGATACAAAGATAAGTGGAGGGGTAGGTAGTGCTGAGGAAGCAAAGCGATTGCATCAGGACTTGGACAAATTAGAAGAATGGGCAAAAAAAGTGGCAGATGGAGTACAGTGTTGGGAAATGAATGATAATGCATTTTGGTAAAAGGAACAATAGTGTGGACTATTATCTAAACGGGGAGAAGGTTCAAACATCAGAGGTGCAGAGAGACTTGGGAGCCCTTGTGCAAGACTCCCAGAATTTACAGGTTGAGTCTGTGGTAAAGAAGGCAAATGCATTTATTTCAAGGGGAAGTGAATATAAAAGCAAGGAGATAATGCTGAGGCTTTATAAACGCTAGTCAGGCTGCATTTGGAGTATTGCCAACAGTTTTGGGCCCCATAGTCACAGAAAGGATGTGTTGTCATTGGAGATGGTCCAGAGAAGGTTCGCAAGGATGATTCCGGGAATGAAGGGGTTAACATATGAGGAAGTTTTGGCAGCTTTGGGCCTGTACTGACTGCTGGAATTTAGAAGAATGTGTGTGTGGGGGGTTGGGGGAGGGGGAATCTAATTGAAACCTACCGAATGTTGAACAAACTACATAAGGTGGATGTGGAGAGGATGTTTCCTATGGTGGGAGTGTCCAGAACTAGAGGGTACAGCCTCAAAATTGAGGGGTGACCCTTTAGAAAAGAGGTAAGGAGAAATTCTTTTAGCCAGAGAGAAGTGAATCTGTGGAATGCTGTTGCCACAGACTGCGGTGGAGGCCAAGTCCGTGTGTATAGTTAAGGCGGAAGTTGATTGTTTCCTGATCAGGCAGGGAATCAAAGCACATGGCAAGAAGGCAGATGTATGGGATTGAGTGGGATCCAGGGTCAGCCAGGATGGAATGGTGGAGTAGACTCGATGGGCTGAATGGCTTAATTCTACTTCTGTCTTATGGTCTATTGGTGATTTTCACTCTGAGTAACTTGAGTCTCTCGACCTTGGTGCCATCGATGCAAACGGGTAGTTGATGTAAACAGAAGTCAATGGCTAGTTTTTTTTTCCCGAGCATTCACATTGAGGAAAAGGTTGTTGTGGCCTCACTAGTCTCTCTACCTCCTTTCTGTCCTCCGATTCTTCATTACTTGAGATGTGGCCCACTGAGGGAGTATAATCCACAAACTTGTAGATGGGGTTAAAGCAGAACCTGGCCACAGTCATGAGTGTACAGGGAGTAGAGTAGGGGGTTGCGGTCACAGCCTTACGGGGCACCAGTGTTGAGAATAATTACCGCTATCCTTGCTCTTTGTAATTGGTTGTTTAGGAAGTCAAAGATCAAGTTGCAAAGGGAGGTCGTCACTCCCATGTGTATGGAGTTGTTCTCCAGGAGGTATAGTATTTAAGGCAGAGCTGTAATCAATAAGGAATAGTCTAACATAGGTGTCTTTACTGTTCAGGTGCTCCAGAAATGAGTGTTGGGCCAGGGAAATGAGGTCCAGCATAGTTCTGTTTTGGCAGAGGACAAATTGGAGTGGGTCGAGGTTGTCTGGGAGGCGGGAGTTAATGAGTGCCTTGATCATCCTCTCGAAGCACTTCATGATGGTGACTCTCAGAGCCATTAGGTGGGAGGCACATTACTTTGTGTTTCTTGGGTACTGTGAAGTTAGTAGTAGTCTTAATGCAGTTGGGAGCCACAGACTGAAGCAGGGAGGGTTAAAAATATCTGAAATATCCCCACCAGCTGATCGGCACAGGGTCTAGGGACACAGCCACGGGCCCCATCCAGGCCAGATGCCTTCTGTGGGTTCACTGTCTGGATGACTGATCCAGCTTCCTCAACAAAATATAGTGATCTCAATGTGAAAATAATTATGTAAAGTCTCTTCTCCTGAGTCACATGTTGTGAATATTGGTGTTGGTTTATATCCCTGCTTGTTGTTGCCCTTCCTGTAAGGATTGTCATCACCCCTCGCGTGACTGTGTTATCTGTGCTTGCTTTCCCGCATGCAATACAACATTTCTTGCCCCTCCCAGGTATCGCCGCAGCTATGACTCTGATTTCACTGCACCCCTGGTGGTTTACCACATCTGGCCAGCTCTGGTAGAAAACGACACTGTCGTTGCTAAGGGAGAAGCATTCACAAAGAGGGGAGCTCTGGTAAGTAGACCAGTTGCTTGAAGGACAATAAAGAGCCATAGATTGTTATTGCAGACTCAGCCAAAGTAAATATTTGCAACTTTTTATATAAAACTTGTAGTGCAAGATGACTTTCAAAGTTTATTTCCTGAGAGTTTCCAGCCATCAGCTGCTAAATCTGGTTGGAATGACCCAATCTGATGATTCGTTAACAATCAATACCACTCGAATGGGTAAGGTTGTAGACAACAACATCTAGACTGATATTTTGTAAAAGGCAAATGTGGGGCCAGCTTGTTCCTTATTAACTCCACATTTTTCCATTATCTTGGTAGCAAGTAACTGGGTTCAATTATCATTGCTTTCTTTCTAAATAAATTAAACCTGATGTTTGTTTGCTTCATACCCATAATCTGATCCTGAAGAGCAGATGTGGACTTAATGTGCAGTACATTTGATTAAAAATAAAATTGACTTTTTAATAAACACTTTGTCTTTGGCTATAACTCAGCCAACTGTGGCGAGTTCACTGCATTCCTAATCTTTAACATGAGTTACTGGGGCTTTGAAATGCTATCAGCTATTCAGGTTGTCCTAAAGCTATGGTCACTACTATCTGAGTAGACCAGATCCTGGATTCAAAGTGTAATGATGGCAAGAGAGACCTCACTTATTTAAAAGAAAATCCTCACTGTTATTATTTTTGATATATTGGAAGAATACTTTGAAGGGAAGTTTACTCCTTCAGTCTTTCCTTCTCTTTCATGCTAATGTTTCAATGGCATTGATCTAATTTGTTTAGAAGCTTTACTGAATTGTACTTGAATGTTGTAGAATGATGGAATTATTTCAAATGTATGGCAAGTCTCTCCCCCTCTATTGATAATCATTCTTTATCTTTATTGATTCAGTGGGCACCCAGTAAAAGCCGAAGTAAGAGCTCCAGTCCTGTTCATTCTCGTTCCACCAGTCCAGCCCGTGGCCTGGTAGGGTATTTTGCAATGTGACTCCAAGTATACTTTAAGTGCACAGGCTTTAACCAATGCCTTAATAAATATAGTTAATGCATAGTTGTATGTGTTTCTTAAACCTAGTTTCCTTATCCCAATTTTTGCTGGAACAAATGAGTAGTTTACTCCATTATTTTTGATTGAATCTGTGAGCTGTGCAGGGAGCAAGTACAGATGGCCAGTCACTCACAATTGGCCTGGTCAGGGTGTTCTGCTTTGCAGTGCAAGAATTGGGGACTAATTCAATGCAAAACCGGAATCGTGAGCCTGTGATATTTCAAGCAAGCCTTCTGTTGCTTTGTCTGGCATTCTCTCCCTTAAACTATTCTACGTCGGTTCAGTTTCCAGCTGAAACTACAACAAGTACAAACATTGCTTAGTTAAAAATCTCCATCTCAATTATTTACAGTACATTGAAAATGAACCAGTTTTCTGAGTTTTCTATTATCTGACAATATTGCGTGCATGCAGTCTGCTCTGACTCCTCTTTAAAAACAATGTTAATCTGCTTTGAAGGAAATGGAACTGCAACCTCTTAATTGTTCATCCCTCTGTGTGCAATAGATGTGTATTAAATTCCTGTTAATAGTTTGCAGTTCCTTCTGAAAGAGGGAGAAAACCTAACTTGCAAATTAACATTAAAAAAAAACTATAAATACAAATCATTTTTACAAAACACTGAACCAAGGCTGCCAACTAAAATTGCAATGGAGCATTGTTACCAAGAGAGTGCAGGAACCACATGATTCAACAGGAGCATCGAATGAGAGCAAGAGTAATGGATTAGGTCAGGCAGCATCAGTGGAGGGAAATGGACAGTATGCTGGGAATTGTGGTATCCTGCAGTGGAAGTCTTAACAATGTACCATGTCTGCAAATCTCCATTGGGCTCATCCATATCAGAATGGATGTAACATCAACAATAGGATTGGACTAACATGATCTGGCTGCCCAATCAATAATTTGAAATAAGCTCCATTAAGACCTGTTTATATTATATTGAGTAAACCATCCTGTCTCAGTGTCAAAAGTTGCTGAAGCACCCAGCATGTTAGATAGCATCTGTGGAAAGAAATCGTTATTATTTCAAGTCCACAACAATTGGCATGGCAAACTGTTCTGGATCTGAAATATTAACTGTTTTGCTTTCTATTGGTGAATCCTGACCTGCTTAGTTTTTTAAATTTCTGATTTCCACTGTTGCACAGGTTTAAGTCGCTGACTCAGATTTGAGTATAGCTGGTTTGGAGTAGGTCTCTTGTATTTTGTTTCTAAACCAGTTCCCAGCGCCTGCAGTAGGAGTGCAATTATTTTATAAGACTAAGAACCAACATTTCTTGTGCCTTGTTTTCCAGTCATCCCGGAGCCGAAGCCCTTCCCCCATCAGGCGAAGCATTAGTCCCAGTAAGTGCCAAACACCCGACATTTTTAATGTACCAATCTGGAATGATTCTTGAATATCTGATGTAACCATCGAAATGATTCAAACCTCAGGCAGAAGGATGATTAATGTAATTACATGAATACTCCTTTGCATATTACATGAGCAGAGGTGCTAGCCAAAATGTGCAGTCACTGATCTACATGTTGGGGAGGATGAGAAATGTAAAGGCTGGTGTAGGACTAAGGGTGCCAGTGATGGGCCCTTGAAATACAAAACAAGTCCAACCAGGTTGTTGGTGCTGCCTGGGGGTGGGGTTTAAACTTGAGTTGCAGGGGGATAGGAACCAGAGTACCAGAACTGATGGTGGAATGTCTTGTGTTTTGTAACTCCAAAACTAGTTAAAGGAAAAACATGTGGAGCCTGGGGATAAACGTGTGTACTTCATTTTAACTTTAGTCAGGCATGCACTTGTGATATGGTTACATTATGGCATGTCTTCCAGTTTAAGATGGTGTTGGTGGAACACAGTGACAACTCGCTGGTAGCAAACAAAACTACTAACTACTTTTTAATCACACTTCTCTGATAAATGATTACGACAATGAAAAGCCTGTAACATCCCTTTAGGAGATGAGCATCTGAACTGCCTGGCATATTTGCATTGTGAACTGAAGTCTCGTAGATGCAGGACAGATATGGACGTAAATTTGGAGACCGCTTCGTCAAGCACCTACGCTCTGCCCGCCAGAAGAAGCGGGATCTCACAGTGGTCACCCATTTTAATTTCACTTCCCATTCCGATATGTCAATGCTTGGCCTCCTCTATTGTCGTGATGAGGCCACACTCAGGTTGGAGGAATACACCTTGTATTTCGTCTGGGTAGCCTCCAACCTGATGGCATAAGCATCTATTTCTCGAACTTCCGGTAATGGCCCTCTCCTTCCCCCCCCCCCCCCGGTTCACCATTCCCCATCCCCCTGTCCCTCTCCCACCTTATCTCCTTGCCTGCCCATCACCTCCCTCTGGTGCTCCTCTCCCCACTTTCTTCTATGGCCTTCTGTCCTCTCCTATCAGACTCGCCCCACTTCAGCCCTGTATCTCTTTCACCAATCAACTTTCCAGCTCTTTACTTCATCCTTCTCCCCCCAGTTTTCACCTATCACCTTGTGTTTCTCTCTCCCCGCCCCCAAGTTTTAAATCTACTCCTCATCGTGGTTTTTTTTTTCTCCAAGCATCTCGGCCAAAATCGTCAACTGTACTATTTTCCATAGGTGCTGAGTTCCTCCAGCACTTTGTGTCCGTGTGTTGCTTTGATATTTCAGCCTCTGCAGATTTTCTCTTGTTTCTGATTCAGTTTAGTGTTCTCTACTGATATTGCTCACAGTGCATTCTTTACACTCTGGGCAAACCTTTCCACCAAGCCTTTTGTAGCTGGGTGGTATCGTGCAGACATAACGTCTTATTCCATTCATTTTCAGGATTGACTGAAAATGTTCTGCAACAAGCTGCAGACCATTGTCACTGACTAGGATGTTCTGGAACACCAGTCCTTGAAGAGGCTTCTCAACACATCAACAATATGTGAGGCTGTAGTGGAGGCTATTGGGAACTCTTCTGGCCACTTTGTCGCTGTATCCGCTGCTACCAAGAAATTAGTGCCCATGAGTGGTCTGGCAAAATCCACATGAATCCTCCACCAGGTCAATGCAGACCATTCCGAGGGATGGAGAGGCATTACTTTTGGCATCTTCGGGACGTGTTGGCATTGCGAACAGTGCATGACAGGCTGCGCGATCTGCTGACCTACCCCAGGTCACAAGACTAATCTTTGAGCCAACGCTTTCATTTTGATCATGCCTAGTATGTAGCTCTTCCAACACTGGGTCTCAGCCTGAATGGTACAACAATTCTCAATTTCCCCACATGAGGCAACCTCTGCCAAGGGCTAGTCCTTTCTGGAACCGGCTGTGTTGGGTGGCCATGTAGACCTGAGACTGGGTGGGGACTTTTCCGGTTTCCCTTTGGATCATTGCTGGCGTAATAGGGAGACTTTCGATTTGCACTGGGGAGAATACCTCGGTGTGTCCACTTTTGTAAGTATTTTCAGGTATTTCCTTTTCTAAGGGTAAACAGGACATTCTATCAGCATGTCCGTGATTAGTCAGTCCTCTGAATTTGATCTTGTAATTGTGAGCTCCAAGGAGTAAAGCCCATATTTGTGCTGCTGCTGTTAGTGGAGCACCCTTCCATGCAATGAAAATGGGCACTAGTGTTTGATCAGTAATGAGGATAGTCTCAACATACAAGTACAGGTTGAAATGTTTTACTTCCCAAGCCATCCTCTCTCTCAATCTGTGCATGTTTTTTCTCTGCAGCAGTTAGGGAAGGTGATGCAAAGACCATGGGACATTCACTTTCATCATTCAACACGTGACATAACTGCACCTATACCACAAGGTGAGGCATCACAAGCTTCATGAAGCTGTGGATCATTAATGTGTCAGTACCGTGTCTGACGCCACCATTTCCTTTACCTTTCAGAAAGCCATCTTGTACTGCTTTGTCCATTGCCATTTCTTCCCGATCTGCAGTCATGAGTTCAAGAGGTGGAGCACAGTAGCCAGGTTGGGCAGGAACCTGTTATAGTAATTTGGCAAACCAAATGTGATACATCCTTTGGCCTTGGGGGTGGGGGGGATCCACCACTGCTTGAATTTTCTCAGTTCGCTTGTATAATTGTGCATCAATGATGTGACTACAATTAGTAATGCATGGTTTAAGGAATTCACACTTGATGTGTTATGTTCTGACCATATAATCTTATCTTTTTGAACACTATCTTGAGATTTTGGAGATGATTTCCTCATCTTCACCAGTTACAGTGATGTCATCCAGCTATCGCTGTGTGCCTGGGCAGCTGCTGAACCTGGTCCATAGTGATAAAGCCCTTTGTGAGTGTTTATGGTGAGAAACACTTTGGACTCTTCCATCTCCATCTGTAGATAGTCCTCAGCTAAGTCCACTTTGCTGAAGTGTTTTCCTCCAGAAAAGTTTGCAAAGACCTATCCTAGGCAGAGGGTGTTGGTCTACTTTCGGTACTGGGTTGATGTTGACCTTGAAATCAGCACAGATCCTGACAGACCTATTCTTCTTGGCTGCTGGGGGCCAATGGCATTGTCCATGGGATCGGCTCAACATTGGAAATAATTCCTTTGGTCTATCTCACTGCTGCTTTATCATGGATGGTATAAGGAATTGGATGGGTTTTATAAAACTTGGGTGCAGCATTTTTATTTAATACTATTTCACCCTTGATATGTTTGAGTTTTCCAGTGCCATCTTTGAACACTGCAGTGGCATCACCCAGTTCCTTTTTAAATTCGCTCTCAGTTGACTCTATCGCAGGAGATGTAACCTGCAAGTACGGATGGAACTCCAATCAAGTTGTAGTTGTCTCAGCTGGTCACATCCCCACAATGTTGGCCTTCTGTTTTTACCACATACAAGCCCAATATGGCTTGTTGGTTGCTGTATTTCACTGTTAGAAATGTCATTCCCACAGGAATGTAATCCCTGCTACAACGTAACATAATTTGCTCAGCCTGGCAGGTTTGTGTTTGGACATTGTAGTTTTGTTCACACTCACTTTCATTCCTGTCTGTAACTCAATTGCACCTCTGACTGCAGTTTCCATTGATTCAGCAATTTCAGCTGCTCTTTTAAACGTGAGTTGTGCTTCAGTTCGGAGCTTTTATTTTAATGCTCTCTTGTAAGATTCCACAAACTGAACAATCTCTCATTGCATCATTAAACCATCGCAGAAATGACAAAGCTCAGACAGTCTCTTCAATTCAGCCACATACACTGAAATGGACTCCCCTTCCTCTTTGAGTCCACTTATGAAACTAAAATGTTTTTTGCAATCAACAATGGTTTCTGTTCTAAAAGTTCCTGCATTACATTCACGATATCAGCAAAGCTCATTTCAGCTGGTTTGTGTGTAGCAGTTAAACTTCTATAAAACTATGCCTTTCCACCTAATGGACCTGGTTTGGGGGGGGGGGGTTGGTGAGAACTGGCACTTGCCTTTTATTAACTCTTTCAATCGATTCAAAATGCTACTCAAATCACTCGGTATATAATATCCAACTGTTAACTTGTGCAAAATCACTTGGTATATAATATCCAACTGTTACCTGTGCAATCAAGCACACCTATCTTTCTACATAGTCAGTCATTTCTCCTTGCTTTTTTCAAATTTATTATTATTATCACCCAGTACTCACTGTTTATGAACCCATGAATTTCGACTGTTTTCTGCCTTTTTTTTCTACTCCTATGTCTCGAAGGGGGAAAATGCTGTGCTTTTTATTAACTCAAATGTCTTTCTTTCCCCCTTGTGAAGAAAGAAGATGCTGTGCTTCAACAGGTAGGTAGTCGCCTCGGGTTCATTTTAAAACTTGCTCGTCACCAGTGCTGTCTTTTGTAACTCTAAAACTAATTGAAGTAAAAACGTGGGGGGCCAGAGGATAAACATGAGTACTTCATTTTTACTTTACTGAGGTGTGCACTTGTGACATGGTATCACCATTGTGTATGCTATTCAAGTGCTTTAGATACTGTATAGTTTGTAATGGAATGTGTGAGTGAAAAATAATGCTTAATCAAACTGTATACTTACAATCTTCCTCAAATATTACTATTTATTAAATACACAAGAGTGGTTGTGGAGACGTATTGTTAAGTCTACGTGCAAGGTCAATAATCAAAGTTGAGTATGGTGGGGCTAATATTTTGAGCTGCATATATTTCAATCAAGGAGTATAGCAAGAAAGGCTGATGGGCTTGGGGCATGGATCAGTGCGTGTAGCCATTAGTGAGACTTGGTTGCAGGAGGGGCAGGACTGGCAGCTCGGTGCTCTGGGATTCCATTATTTTAGACGTAATAGAGCGAGGGGGTTTAAAGGGAGAGGAGAAGCATTACTAATCAGGGAAAATGTCATGGCAGTGCCCAGACAGGACAGCCTGCAGAGGCTTGTCTAGTAAGGCTTTATGGGTAGAAATGAGGAATAAAATGGGTATGACCACGTTAATGGGACTATATTATTGACCAGCCAACAATCTGTGGGATTTAGAGGAGCAAATTTGTAGAGAGATCAGATTATTGCAAGAAACATAAGATTGTGAAAGAAGGTGATTTTAACTTTCCACGTATTGACTGGGACTCCAATACTATAAAAGGGCTAGATGGGAAAGAGTTCGTCAAATGCGTTCAGGAAAATTTCCTTAACCAGTACACAGAGTGCAATATTAGATCTCCTATTAGGGAATGAGACAGGGCAGCTGACAGAAGTTTGTGGGGGAACTCTGCATCCAGTGATCATAATGCCATTGGTCTCAAGATAATCATGGAAAAGGCTCTTAAACTTTTCGATGATTTTAAGTTCCCTGGCCCCCACCGCTTTATTTTCACCATGGATGTCCAGTCCTTATATACTTCCATCCCCCATCAGGAAGGTCTCAAAGCTCTACGCTTCTTTTTGGATTCCAGACCTAATCAGTTCCCCTCTACCACCACTCTGCTCCGTCTAGCGGAATTAGTCCTTACTCTTAATAATTTCTCCTGTGGCTCTTCCCACTTCCTCCAAACTAAAGGTGTAGCTATGGGCACCCGTATGGGTCCTAGCTCTGCCTGCCTTTTTGTTGGCTTTGTGGAACAATCTATGTTCCGTGCCTATTCTGGTATCTGTCCCCCACTTTTCCTTCACTACATCGACGACTGCATTGGCGCTGCTTCCTGCACGCATGCAGAACTCGTTGACTTTATTAACTTTGCCTCCAACTTTCACCCTGCCCTCAAGTTTACCTGGTCCATTTCCAACACCTCCCTCCCCTTTCTAGATCTTTCTGTCTCTGTCTCTGGAGACAGCTTATCCACTGATGTCTACTAATAAGCCTACTGACTCTCACAGCTATCTGGACTATTCCTCTTCTCACCCTGTCTCTTGCAAAAACGCCATCCCCTTCTCGCAATTCCTTCATCTCTGCCGCATCTGCTCTCAGGATGAGACTTTTCATTCTAGGACGAGGGAGATGTCTTCCTTTTTTAAAGAAAGGGGCTTCCCTTCCTCCACTATCAACTCTGCTCTTAAACGCATCTCCCTCATTTCACGTACATCTGCTCTCACTCCATCCTCCTACCACCCCACTAGGAATAGGGTTCCCCTGGTCCTCACCTACCACCCCACCAGCCTCCGTGTCCAACATATTATTCTCCGTAACTTCCGCCACCTCCAACGGGATCCCACCACTAAGCACATCTTCCCCCCCCCCTGCATTCCGCAGGGATCGCTCCCTACACAACTCCCTTGTCCATTCGTCCCACCCATCCCTCCCCACTGATCTCCCTCCTGGCACTTATCCGTGTAAGCGGAACAAGTGCTACACATGCCCTTACACTTCCTCCCTTACCACCATTCAGGGCCCCAAACAGTCCTTCCAGGTGAGGCGACACTTCACCTGTGAGTCGACTGGGGTGATATACTGCGTCCGGTGCTCCCGATGTGGCCTTTTATATATTGGTGAGACCCGACGCAGACTGGGAGACCGCTTTGCTGAACATCTACACTCTGTCCGCCAGAGAAAGCAGGATCTCCCAGTGGCCGCACATTTTAATTCCACATCCCATTCCCATTCTGACATGTCTATCCACGGCCTCCTCTACTGTAAAGATGAAGCCACACTCAGGTTGGAGGAACAACACCTTATATTCCGTCTGGGTAGCCTCCAACCTGATGGCATGAACATCGACTTCTCTAACTTCCGCTAAGGCCCCACCTCCCCCTCGTACCCCATCTGTTACTCATTTTTATGCACACATTCTTTCTCTCACTCTCCTTTTTCTCCCTCTGTCCCTCTGAATATACCTCTTGCCCATCCTCTGGGTCACCCCCCACCCCCTGTCTTTCTTCCCGGACCTCCTGTCCCATGATCCTCTCGTATCCCCTTTTGCCTATCACCTGTCCAGCTCTCGGCTCTATCCCTCCCCCTCCTGTCTTCTCCTATCATTTTGGATCTCCCCCTCCCCCTCCAACTTTCAAATCCCTTACTCACTCTTCCTTCAATTAGTCCTGACGAAGGGTCTCGGCCCGAAACGTCGACTGCACCTCTTCCTACAGATGCTGCTTGGCCTGCTGCGTTCACCAGCAACTTTGATGTATGTTGATGGAAAAGGATAAGTCGGGTTGAAATTCTAAATTAGAGAAATGTGAGTTTTGATGGTATCAGAAAGGATCTGGCAAGTGTAGATTGGGACAGTGGTAAAGGTCTACTTTGCCAGTGAAATTTTGAGAGTACAGCGTTTGTATGTTCCTGACAGAATAAATGGCATGGATGCAGGTTAAGGGAACATTGGTTTTTGAGAGATATTAAGGCCCTAGTTAAGAAAACAAGGAGGTGCATAGTGGGTGTAGGCAGGTAGGTAGGAACAAATGAGGTACCTGAGGAGTATTAATAATGCAAGAGAACACTTAAAGGAATCAGGAGGGCTAAAAGAAGATGAAGTTGCTCGAGCAGACAAGGTGAAAGAGAGTTCTTGGAGGAAAAGGATAGCAAGGTTACAAAACTGGGCCTCTGGAAGTTTAAGGTGGTAATTTATGTGTGGAGCCAAAAGAGATGGAGATCTTAAATGTATTTTTTGTATCTGTATTTGCGTAGAGGCAGATACAGACTATAGATGTGAGGAAATGTAGCAGTAAGGTCATGAACTCTGTACAGGTTACAGAGGAGGAGGTGTTTGATGCCCTGAAGCAAAGTAGAGTGGGTAAATTCTCAAGGCCTGACAAAGAGTTCCTTCGGACCCTATGGAGGCTAATGGAGAAATTGCAGGGACCCCAGTAGAGATATTTACAACATCCTGGCCATGGGTGAGTACCAGAGGACAGCTAATGTTGTTCCATTGTTTAACGACTCTAAGAATAAGCCATGAAATTGTAGGCTGGTGAGCCGGACATCAGTGGTGGGGAAAATTAAGGTATTCGAAGGGACCAGATATATTCATAAGTATTTGGATAGACAGGGACTGATTAGTGATAGTCAACATGGCTTTGTGTGTGGCAAGTAGTGCTGGGAAAGTTGATGAAGGTAAGGAAGTGGTGTTATGTATGTGGACTTCAGCAAAGCCTTTGGCAGTCAAGATGAGGTAGTAAATTGAGGTAGTAAGGCGGGAGGAGAAGATGGCGGCGCGCCTGCGTGTGCGCAGCCCTCTGGTGAAAAATGATATCGTATCTGTTAAATAGGGGCTGTGGACAATTCTGATTTGATGGAGAATGGACGTGAAAGCACAGAGGAACATCTGGAGAAATTTCTGAAACGCCCATTCGCTGCTGTTGTTACTGTGTGATCGGGAATCTTTCGGAGGGTAGGCCTCAAAATCCCCAGCCTTGCCTGCTTTTGGCGACCGAGAAGGAGGTCGAATCGTTCAGACAGAGATGGCGCTCAGTACTCGGTATCGGAGAGCTGATCAGAGCTCGATGTTTTCGGGTGACTCAGAGTCGGATTGGTCGGCATGGCAGGGAGAGTTTTTCTTCCTTCTCCTGTCTGCGTGAGATATGGGACATTTGAGAAACTTTGAACTTTACTGTGCTCATAGACTTCTTCATCAAGTTATGGTATTGTTACACTGTTGTAACTATATGTTATAATTATGTGGTTTTGTCAGTTTTTTCAGTCTTGGTCTGTCCTGTGTTTTGTGATATCACACCAGAGGAAATAATGTATCATTTCTTAATGCATGCATTACTAAATGACAATAAAAGAGGACTACGTGTCTTCATAATCTAAATTGGATTGGATCAACAAATTTGCAGATGACACCAAGACTGGGGTTGAACTGGACAGCAGGTAAGACTATCAATGCTTGGAGGGGGATCTAGACCAGCTGCAAAACTGGGCTGACAAATGGCAGGTGAATTTACATTTTTTTTAGATTATGAGAACACACCGTCCTCTTTTATTGTCATTTAGAAATGCATACATGCTTTAAGAAATGCTACAATGTTTCTCCGGAGTGATATCACAGAAAACAGGACAAACCAAAGACTAGCACTGACAAAACCACATAATTATAACATATAGTTACAGCAGTGCAAAGCAATACCATAATTTGATGAAGAACAGACCATGGTCACAGAAAAAAAGTCTCAAAGTTCCGAGTTGATCGACTCCCGAGTCCCCAATAGCAGGCGGCAAAAGGGAGAAACTCCCTGCCATAAACCTCCAGGCACCGTCAACTTGCGGATACCTTGGAAGCAGCCAACCACAGCCGACACTGAGTCCATCCATCCGAAAACTTCGAGCCTCCAACCAGCCTCTCCACTACAGCCTCCCAAGCACCATCCTCTGCCGAATGCCTTCGACCTCACCCCGGCCGCTGAAACAAGCCAAAGCAGAGGATTTCGGGGCCTTCTGCTCCGGAGATTCCGGTTACCACACAGTAGCAGCGGCAGCGAAGCGGGCATTTCAGAAGTTTTCCAGATGTTCCTCTGTACTCTCATGTCCGTCTCCATCAAATCAGAATTGTGCACGGTTCCCTACTTGACAGATAACGGATATCTTCACCGAAGTGGCCGCGCGCGCTGCCGTTGCGCCGCTATCTTCTCCCCCCTCCCGGGAGGATTAATGCAGACAAGTGTGAAGTGTTGCACTTTGGGAGAACCAGCCAGGGCAAGTCTAATGTGGTGAGAGGTTGGGCATTGAGGCATGGCATGTGGTAAAATAGATGCATCTGGGAATATAAACACAATGCCTTGAAAATGGAGTCACAGGTGGATAAGGTTGTAAAGAAAGCTTTTGGCACATTGGCTTTCGTAAATCAAATGTATTGAGTACAGAAGTTGGGATGTTACATTGAGTCTGTATAAGATGTTAGGGAGTACTCCTAATTTGTAGTACAGTATTATGTGCAGTTTTAGTTACCTACCTACAAGAATGATGTAAATAAGATTGAAAGAGTGCAGCGAAAATTTACAAGGATGTTGCTAGGGACTTGTGGGTCTGAGTTACAGGGAAAGATTGAGTAAATTAGGACCTTATTTCCTAGAATGTCAAAAATTGAGGGGAGATTTGATAAAGATGTACAAAATTAGGGGATATGGGGTCAATGCAAGCAGGCTTTTTCACTGATGTTGGGTGAAACTAAAACTAGAGGTCATGACTTGAGGGTGAAAGGTGAAATGTTTAAGGGGATCGTGAGGGGGAACAGCTTCACTCGGTGGTGAGTGTGGATTAATGAACTGTCGGTGCAAGTGATGGATGTGGGTTTGATTTCAACATCTAAGAAATTTGGATGGGTACAGGGATAGGAGGGGTATGGGAAGCTATGGTCTGGGTGCAGGTCAATGGAACTGGGCAGATAATTTGGTATGGACTAGATGGGCTGAAGGGCCTGTTTCTGTGCTGTAGTGTTCTATAACTCTATGACTTTATCATTTGAACAAAAAATGGCACAAGGATAGCGGGTGGTACCAACGTTCACGAAACGTTCTGCTATTGCCACAATATCAAGAACTCTGGCTGCCATCCTGAAAGTCTCAAGAGCCTTTGATGGAATAATTAGGATAAAGGAAATGTCTATTAACATGTGTTTGGTTTGCCTTGTCAAGAACATTGGAGCTGGAGGATGTGTTCTTTTGATGAGCAAACCTGCAATTGATTATTGCTAGTAGACCAGCACCAAGACCCTTATTTTGGTTTCATGATTGTGCTTACCATAGTTTGTCCTAGCAGAACTTCCTTTATGGATTGTTGTTACTGCAGGACTGTCTCTTTTGGTGATTTAGGCATGGTTATACACAGTAATGATTATGGCTGAAATAGAAAAAAAAATGCAAATATGTATGCAATCAGTACTTCCCCAATTCCAGCCTGCACACTGCAAGCATGTATGAAAGAAGCAATCCCACTTTAATCACATCCCTGCAGACTGTTAACCATGTCATAATCCTACATCCAAATTTAAAGCATTTTAAGATGAGCAAAGCTGTGTGCTACAGGTATAAAACTACTTTTAATCCATCTGAATAACACACAAAGTACTTGAGTACTTAATTCAGGATGGAAACTGTAGTAATCTAAAGCATCCCATCCACTGATGTGTAATGCTGATTGATCACAGGCATTAAAACTTTTTGATATTTTCTAGTAGCAGATGAATTGACCCACAAAAGGTTGGGAAATAATGGCAAACTAAAGAGTCCATCCTGAATAAATTAATGCTTGATGTTTCTTCTTCTTAACCAGGGCACTGAAGTACCAAAGTTGAAGAATTAACTGTTTGATAGACTTCTGGATACTTCCCAAGTAATGCAAAAAGCAGTTTAATTGATAGAAGCAAATATCTGTGATAATCCATATTTTCTCACCTTGGGGAAACAACTATCATTGTTTGATTTTTGTGTGTATTAATTGTTGCAATTTTTAAAATGTATCCCTTGTATCTTAATTATTTGTCAAGCCTCAAGTCAGCATTCAAAACTCCTTTAAATGGCTAGAGCAAGTTAATAAAGGAGCTAAGAATGTGCATGGGATATTTGACATTATAGATGGGAGTAATGAACAGAAAAGCAATGAGTTCATGCTCTGACTCTGGTTAGGTCTCAGCCAGACTACCAGACTTCAAGAAGAATGTTAAGAATCTGGTGACGATGCAAAGGAGTTTTACCAATTGATACCAGGGGTGGAATGATAAGTATAGCAATTGTTCTTTTTACAGCAAACAGATACACTCACAAAAAAATGAAGGTTTTTGCTAACGGGGAGAAATGGGTTTCCACATCACTGGTTGATAAAGCAGAGGTCATAAATTTTAAAATAATTGGCAAAAAGACCGGAAGGGAAGTAATGATTATTTCTACACAAAGATTTACTGTGATCTGGAATTCGTCAGATTTGCCTCCTGCTTCCACCCTGACTGGCCCTATCTCCTCCCACATCACTCTGCCTTCTGCAGGAATCACTCCCTCTGTGATTCCATTGACCGTTTGTCACCACCCACTAATCTCTCTCCTGGTACATCCCTGCAAGTGGTAGAAGTGCTACACCTGCCTATTCACCACCTCCCTCACCTCTATTCAGGGCCGCAAACAGTCCTTCCAGGTGAGGCAACACTTTACCTGCAAATCTTTTGTGGTTGTCTACGTATCCAGTGTTCCCAATGCAGCCTCCTTTACATTGGTGAGATCCGACGTAGATTATAGGACCACTTTATCGAGCATGCCCACTCCATCCGCAAAAAGCAGACTTTCCTGGTGGCCAACCATGTTAATTCCTATCTCCATTCCCATTCCAACATGTCAGTCTGTAGCCTGCTCTTCTGCCAGAATAAGGCCACTGTCAGGCTGAAGGTCAATACCTCATTATGTCCAGGTTTTACCTCCAAGATGATGGCATGAACAGCCCAGTAATTTTTCCCCTCACCCTTCCCTTTTCATTTCCCACTGCCCTCTTGCCTGCCTCCTCTTCTTACCTGCCTATCACCTCCCCCTGGTGCCCCTTCTCTTTTCCTTTCTGTCATGATGCATTCTCCTATCCTATTGGATTCCTTCTTCCTGCCCTTTGCCTTTTCCACTTATTAGCTCCCATCTTCTTGCTTCATCCCCCTCCCCCATCCACCTGCCTTCACATATCACCTAGCTTTTCCTCCTCTTTCTTCCCCCCCGCCCCACCTTATTCTGGCATCTTCCCCCTTCTTTTCCTGTCCTGATCAAGGGTTACAGCCTGAAATGTTGACTGTTTATTCATTTCCATAGATGCTGCCTGACCTGCTGAGTTCCTCCAGCATTTTGTGTGTGTTGCTCTGGAATTTTTAAATCTGCTGACATGGTGGAATTAAATTCCATTGTAATGTTCAAAGGAAATTGATTCTTTGCAAGCGCATATTCAGTTTTCAGGGTAATGGGATAAAACTGAAGCACGAGAATAAAGTATATATTTCATTCAGAGTAGTCTCTCTGAAACAGACTAAAAAGCTCCTTCCTGTACTATAAGCTTGTATGATTATAAAAATCATTTATGACCAAAACTACTATGAACTCTTTCTGCAGTTGCTGTAATCACAGTACATTGATAAAAATTGAAAGAATTTATCTGAATGATTGAAGCAAAACACAAGCCTGACTCTAGGGATAATGTTCTTTCAAAGTCTTTAATTTGTTGTTTTATTTATCTCAATCCTTGTAAATTGATACTGTAAATCCAATGCTGGAAATATTCAGCTGGTCAGGCAACATCTGTGAAGAGATGACGGCACTGTAAAGTTAACATTTCAAACCGACGATGACTTGTCAGCATTCCGTAAATTGTTGCCCTGAAACCTTAACCCTCAATTTTCTTCTCCATAGTTGATGGTCCCCTTTTGGAGTTTCTGTCACCATTAAACAAACCCTTGCTGCACTGCTGAAATCTGGGAGTTTAGTACCTGGATATGGTGCTGAATGTAACTCATGGGTAAAAAATAGTTTCATTTGACCGTAATCTGATTTGTTTTAAATTGATCAGCATTATTTTTGATTGATTTTTAACTGCACATCTTGTTTGCTAATTTGTTTTCCATAATATCTTCTCTATCAAGTATATTATACTATTAGGACAATTTTTTCCTCAATGTAAAGGGAGAAGTAATAAACCTTCCCTTTTAAAATTATCATTAGTCCATCGTAATTGGAAAATGCTTCTCATCCTTGCGTAATCTGGGTATGTGATTGCAATGTATATCAATAGAATTCATCAGATGATTCTGATATGAAATTGGCCAATGAATTGGAATAAAAAGCACAGTTACTACAGCTATTCTACAGCCACATTAACTATTTTCTTAATATCTTTTTTTCATAACATCCTGCCCATCCTGCAATGATTTCAATTTTTTCCTGCAGGTTACATATTCAATTTTCTGTCATTATTTCATGAGTATTTTGCCCAGATTTTATTAGTTTTCTTTTATTTGGTATTTTTCTAGTTCTGTATACGTTCAGTAGAAGCTTCACCACACAGAGAAAAACAATAATAACCTAGAGTTGTGGTGCCAAGTGGCACAGAAACAGGTCCTTCGGCCCATTATGTCCATTCTAATCTTTTTGTCCATCGTTGCTAAGTCCATGCTGCATGTAATGTATGCATTATTTCAGAAAACTGTCACTGTGTAGACATCAGGATTGTTGACACGTCGAAACTCCGCTGTGATTAAAGTGTGTATCAGAGAGTGCATAATAAGATGGGGGCGGGTGGGGGGGAGACTGATGCTTCACACTTCCATGTGTTGCATCAGTATATTTACTATTTTTAAAAACTTCATCTTTATCCA
Organism: Mobula hypostoma; assembly: GCF_963921235.1. Classification (NCBI taxonomy): domain Eukaryota; kingdom Metazoa; phylum Chordata; class Chondrichthyes; order Myliobatiformes; family Myliobatidae; genus Mobula; species Mobula hypostoma. The sequence continues at coordinate 61,785,987 of NC_086099.1, read as the reverse complement.
GCACACAGGCACTTTTTGTCACAATCATTGAAGGTCAACGTAAATGGGCAGAATTCCGACTGTAATTTATGATTAGTTAATAGATACAGAGAAGCCACTGGAAAACTGTTCAAAATGAAGAAAGAAATCACACAGCCATGTTTAGACCATAAGACATAGGAGCAGAGTTAGGCCACTCAGCCCATCAAGTCTTCTGTGCCACTCCATGGTTGATTTATTACCCCTCTCAAGAGGATTCAGTGATACCCCCTCTCATTCTTCTAAGCTCCAGTGAGTAAAGGCTCAGAGCCCCATACTTAATGCAAGTTCCTGGAATCCTTCTCATGAACCTCCTCTGGATTTTCTCTAGTGACAGCATATCCTTTCTTAGATAAGGGACACAAAACTGCGCGCATTACTCTAAGTGTGGCATGACCAAACGGTTATCAATTCTCAGTATCACGTCCTTGCTCTTGTATTCTAGTCCTCTAATGTTAGCATCATTTCTACATTTGCCTTCCTTACCACTGACTCAACCTGCAAATTAACCTTTTGGAAATCATGTGCAAAGACTCCCAAGTCCCTTTTGAACCTCTGATTTTTCTCTCTGTTCAGAAAATGGTATACACCTTTTATTCCTTCCACCAAAGTACATGACCATACACTTCCTGATACTACATTCCATCTGCCACTACTTTGCCCATTCTTCCAATCTGTCTGTCTTTCTGAAGACACCTTGTTTTCTCAATAGTATTTGCTCCCCCACCTACTGTTGTAACATCTGTAAGCTAGGCTACAAAGCTATCAATTCTGTTATCCAAATTGTTGCATACAAGTGAAAAGAAGTGGTCCCAATACCAAGCCCTGCAGAACACCACTAGTGACTGGCTACCAGAAAAGGCCTCCTTTATTCCCACGCTTTGTCTCCTGCCTGTCAACTAGCCTTCCATTCCTGCTAGAATTTTTCCTGTAATACCATGAGCTTTAACTTGTTAAGCAGCCTCATGTGTGGCATTTTGTCAAAGGCCTTATGAAAATCCCTCTAAATGATATTGACTGACTCTCCTTTGTCTACCCTACCTGTTATTTTCTCAAAGAATTCCAACCGATTTGTTAGGCAAGATTTCCCCTTAAGCAAACTGTTCTGAATTTGGCTTTTTAAAATTATTATGTGCCTCCAAGTACACTGAAACCTCATCCTTAATAATGGACTCCAACATCTTCCCAGCCACTGAAGTTAGGACTGAGACATATTTCTATGGTGGAAGAGAAAGAAGATTTTTTTAAAAAAACTGTAAATGTCTGTAACCTGAATTAAAAGCAAGTAGCATTGGGGAAACAAGGACTCAGCAGGTCAGCCAATGTCTGTGAAATGGCAGTTAATTTTTCATATTGAAGAACCTCTGTTAGAAAGTTTCCAGCATTTTCTGTTTTCATTGCCAGATGGAAAGAGCTTCAGCTTACAGTTGACTTGCGCTCACGGCAGACATGAAGTGCTTATAAACAATAGACAATAGATGCAGAAGTAGACCATTCGGCCCTTCAAGCCTGCACCGGCATTTTGAGATCGTAGCTGATCATCTACCATCAATACCCGGTTCCTGCCTTGTCCCCATAACCCTTGATTCCCCTATCCATAAGATACCTATCTAGCTCCTTCTTGAAAGCATCCAGAGAATTGGCCTCCACTGCCTTCTGAGGCAGCGCATTCCATACCTCCACAACTCTCTGGGAGAAGAAGTTCCTCCACAACTCTGTCCTAAATGACCTACCTCTTATTCTTAAACCATGCCCTCTGGTACTGGACTCTCCCAGCATCTGGAACTTATTTCCTGCCTCTATCTTGTCCAATCCCTTAATAATCTTGTATGTCTCAATCAGATCCCCCCTCAATCTCCTTAATTCCAGCGTGTACAAGCCCAGTCTCTCTAACCTCTCTGCGTAAGTCAGTCCGGACATCCCAGGAATTAATCTAGTGAACCTATGCTGCACCTCCTCCACAGCCAGGATGTCCTTCCTTAACCCTGGAGACCAAAATTGCACACAATACTCCAGGTGTGGTCTCACCAGGGCTCTGTACAAATGCAAAAGGATTTCCGTGCTCTTGTACTCAATTCCTTTTGTAATAAAGGCCAACATTCCATTAGCCTTCTTCACTGCCTGCTGCACTTGCTCATTCACCTTCAGAGACTGATGAACAAGTACTCCTAGATCTCTTTGTATTTCTCCCTTACCTAACTCCACACCGTTCAGATAATAATCTGCCTTCCTGTTCTTGCTCCCAAAGTGAATAACCTCACACTTATTCACATTAAATGCCATCTGCCAAGTTTCTGCCCACTCACCCAGCCTATCCAAGTCACCTTGAATTCTCCTAACATCCTCATCACATGTCACACTGCCACCCAGCTTAGTATCATCAGCAAACTTGCTGATGTTATTCACAATGCCTTCCTCTAAATCATTGACGTAAATTGTAAACAGCTGTGGTCCCAATACCGAGCCCTGTGGCACCCCACTAGTCACCACCTGGCATTCTGAGAAACACCCATTCACTGCTACCCTTTGCTTTCTATCTGCCAACCAGTTTTCTATCCATGTCAATATCCTCCCCCCAATGCCATGAGCTCTGATTTTACCCACCAATCTCCTATGTGGTACCTTATCAAATGCCCTCTGAAAGTCAAGGTACACCACATCCACTGGATCTCCCGCGTCTATCTTCCTGGTTACATCCTCGAAAAACTCCAATAGATTAGTCAAGCATGATTTGCCCTTGGTAAATCCATGCTGGCTCAGCCCAATCCTATCACTGCTATCAAGATATGCCGCTATTTCATCTTTAATAATGGACTCTAGCATCTTCCCCACTACTGATGTTAGGCTAACAGGGCGATAGTTCTCTGTTTTCTCCCTCCCTCCTTTCTTAAAAAGTGGGATAACATTAGCCATTCGCCAATCCTCAGGAACTGATCCTGAATCTAAGGAACATTGGAAAATGATCACCAATGCATCCACAATTTCCAGAGCTACCTCCTTTAGTACCCTTGGATGCAGACCATCTGGACCTGGGGATTTGTTAGCCTTCAGTCCAATCAGTCTGCTCATCACCGTTTCCTTCCTAATTCAATCTGTTTCAGTTCCTCTGTTACCCTATGTCCTTGGCCCATCCATACATCTGGGAGATTGCTTGTGTCTTCCCTAGTGAAGACAGACCCAAAGTACTTATTAAATTCGTCTGTCATTTCCCTGTTTCCCATAACAATTTCTCCCAATTCATTCTTTAAGGGCCCAATATTGTTCTTAGCTATCTTCCTTCTCTTCACATACCTAAAAAAACTTTTGCTATCCTCCTTTATATTCCTAGCTAGCTTGCGTTCATACCTCATTTTTTCTCCCCGTATTACCTTTTTAGTTCTGTTGCTCCTTAAAAATTTCCCAATCATCCGTCTTCCCACTCACCTTAGCTCTGTTATACTTTTTTTAATGTTCTGCTATCTCTGACTTCCTTTGTCAACCACTGTGGCCACTTTCCCCCTTTGAATCCTTCCTTCTCCGGGGGATGAACTGATTGTGCACCTTGTGCATTATTCCCAAGAATACCTGCCATTGCTGTTCCACTGTCTTTTCTGCTAGGATATCCGACCAGTCAACTTTGGCCAGCTCCTCCCTCATGGGTCCATAGTCTCCTTTGTTCAACTGCAATACTGACACTTCTGATCTCCCCTTATCCCTCTCAACTTGCAGATAAAAACTTATCATATTATGGTCACTACTTCCTAATGGCTCCTTTACTTCAAGATCACTTATCAAATCCTGTTCATTGCATAACACTAAATCCAGAATAGCCTTATCCCTGGTCGGCTCTTGTACAAGCTGCTCCAAAAATGCATCCCGTAGGCACTCTACAAACTCTGTATCCTGGGGTCCAGTACCAACCTGATTTTCCCAGTTCACCTGCATGTTGAAACCCCCCATAACTACTGCGACATTTCCTTTGCCACATGCCATTGTTAACTCCCTATTCAACTTGCACCCAATATCCGTGCTACTGTTTGGGGGCCTGTAAATAACACTTATTAGGGTCTTTTTGCCCTTACTGTTCCTCAGTTCTATCCACACTGACTCTACTTCTCCTGATTCTATGTCCCCCCTTGCAAGGGACTGAATCTCATTCCTCACCAAAAGGGCCACCCCAACCCCTCTGCCCACCTTTCTGTCCCTTCGATAGCACGTATACCCTTGTACATTCAATTCCTAGGTCTGATCCCCCTGCAGCCATGTCTCCGTTATCCCAACAACATCATAGTTACCCATTCGCACCTGAGCTTCAAGCTCATCCGCCTTATTTCTGACACTTCGTGCATTCAGATATAGAATTTTTAACCCATTTCTCCTCTCTCTGTTTAAATCACTGCCTATTGTGCATAACTCAGCTCCCCGAACTCTCACCGGGCTATACGCCCCTTGAATTTTGTTGTTCTTCTTAAATTTACTTACTCTTTCTGCACATTTAACTCCATGCTCCGTCAGATCATCCGTCTGCACATGTATCCTCCTTATCACTCGTTCTGCCTCACCTTTCTCTACTTCACACTTAATATTCTGGAACCGTGTAGTCCCCACCTGTCCTTTATACTTCATCTCGCTATCCTCTCTCACATTCTGGATCCCTGCCCCCTGCAAATTTAGTTTAAGCCCCCCCAAGCAGCACTAGCAAACTTTCCTGCAAGAATGTTAGTACCCCTAAGGTGTAAACTGTCCCGTCAGAACAGATCCCACCTTCCCTGGAACAAAGCCCAATTATCTAAAAACCTGAAGCCCTCCCTCCTGCACCATCCTCTCAGCCACGTATTGATCTGTATAATCCTTCTGTTCCTCGCCTCACTCGCACGTGGCACAGGTAGCAATCCTGAGATTGTTACCCTGGAGGTCCTGCCCTTCAGCTTCGCACCTAACTCCCTGAACTCACTACACAGGACCCCTTCACTCTTCCTACCCACGTCGTTGGTCCCTACATGGACCACAACATCTGGATTCTTGCCCTCCCTCTCGAGAATAACCTGCACCTGATCTGAGATGTCCCGGACCCTGGCACCAGAGAGCAACATACCATCCGAGACTCTCGATCTCCCCCACAAAATCTCCTATCTGCCCCCCTGACTATAGAATCCTCTATCACTACCGCTGTCCTCTCTTCCCTCCTCCTCTTCTGAGTCGAGGGTCCAACCTCAGTGCCAGAGACAGGACCACTGCAACTTGTTCCTGGTAGGTCATCCCCACCAACAGTATCCAAAACGGTATACTTATTGTTGATGGGAATGGCCACAGGGGTGCTCTGCTCTCTCTGCCTGCTTGCCCTCCATCTCCTGACAGTCACCCAGTTGCCTACCTCCCGTCTTTTCGGTGTGACTACCTCCCGATAACGCTTATCTATCTCTGTCTCTGCCTCCCGAATGATCCGTAGTTCATCCAGCTCCAGCTCCAATTCCCTAACTCGCTCTGATAGGAGCTGCAGCTGGATGCACCTTCTGCAGGTGTGGTCATCAGGGACAACTGCGTTGACCCTGACCTCCCACATACTGCATACGGAGCACACCACTGCTCCAACAATCTCCCCCATTACCTGATCCCAGATTAATCAGAATAAATGAAAAATGCTTGATGTGAGACAGCAGCCATGTTGTGCTCTAACCTCCTTTATCTTGAACAGCGCAAACTTTTAAAAGGAAAAAGACAACCGAAAACAAAACTTTAAACTTTCAAAGGAAGTAAGGTACATCAGATTTATTGTTCATACAATTGCAACTGCATGGAAAAAGAAACATTTGCTTTGCATTTGTTCTGTTAAGTTCATTTGCTTAGACATCTAGCAGCCAAAGAGTCTGCAAGAGCAGTAGAGTTCAGCTGCAGTCGTGGCATCACACATCTCCGATCAGATGCTTGAAGGTTTGTATTGGGCCTGGAAGTTTTTCTATCTGTTGTTTTTGACAATTCCAGACTCTGAAACAAAGTCCAAAGTACCTCCTGGATGTTGCTGTCTAGCAGAAATAGTTATAAAATGGACAATAAACACTGCATTTTCTTTCTTTCTTCACTTCTGCCCATTGCCTTGAAAGAGAGAATTGTTTTTTTCCCCCCCAGAGAAAGGAAGGAGATGATATTAAAGTTTTAGTGTTGGCATTTGAATCCCCTAAAGTTTTTTTTTAAGTATTAGCAACAGTGATCCAAGTAACAAATTGTCTTACAGAATTTATACCTAGCAGGGTTCCTAACCAGATGGTGGAAATATTACTCTTGCATCTTTCAGAGTTGTGTTGATTTGAGAATGAGACAACGGACCACTTTAAACTACAGTATTTTATTCACTGTATTAGCTGATGTTTGAAAATGTTATTAAACATTCAGTGTGTTTTTTCAAATATTTTTTGATTTTTTTGAAATATATTTTAAATTAATTGACATAATCGTATGTTTTTTCAATAAAATTGTATACATTTTGACCTATGAAATAAAACTCTACAGTTAATCAGTTGAATATTGTAACCATCATGTAATCAGTTTGGAAGAACATAAATTCTTTCCAGTTCGAGTTTGGGGTTGATTGATTCTCACTGCAACCTGCATGGTGAGGGTGCTGAAATATATTCAGATTCTGCATGATTAGTGATCAAAAATATTTGCACTTTGTGCAATTGGTTTAGAAGCATGAAATATTTGTTAATAATGGCTTTTCCCTAATAATATGCTGCAGAGTTTCAGATGATCCTTACCCATGCAAGGGCGAGTGTTGATTAGGAGGTCCTTTCTTGGTGGTGTTAGAAATTGTATGTGAGGGATATAGAAGCAACTCAATATCGGGTACCAAGGAGAGTCTCCAAGATCTTCATCTCCAAGTTCCTGTACTCCATACGTATATGAGGGGGAAAAAAAAAGTTTGCTTGAAACTGAGCTTTTCCAAATAATTTGGATGTCCACCTACAGATGGCAATAAATGTCTTTGGGATGGTGTGAGGAAAAAACTTTGAGTGAAGCAGGCAGGGGCATAGCTGACCAATCACAGATGTAGCTTAGCAAGTGATTGCCACCAAAAAGGTACATGTATATATTATTTAAAAATGTGTGTATATGTAATGTATAGTAGGTATTTTTTTTAAAGTTCAAATGGAACTGGAAGGAACAGTCTCTATCCGTCTAGGTGCTGGTGGAGAGGGAAGTTAGTGAGTGAAGCTAGAGGGGAACTCCATGACCATTAAGTTAATCATATATTGTGTGTGTGTGTGTTGTACCCTGGGGTATATCTGAGGGTAATCACTCATGAGGTTATTGGACTACATCTGCTTTTTGGGTTATATGCATTGTCTGAGGCAGAATTATGCAAGCAAACTTCTGAAAATATTTAAATAAGACTGGGAGGCTAATATAATGTTAGCAGACTCATCTAATCAATTTTTTACTGACAAAAAAATCAGACAAAGCCCTTTAGGATTTTGACTGATTTTTAGAAAACATAAAGTAATATTGTATGTTTCTGCGTATTGCAGATTTTGGAGAAATGAAGTTGATTGCAACTTCATGAGAAAATCTGCAGATGCTGGAATTCCAAGCAACACATACAAAATACTGGAGGAACTCAGCAGGCCAGGCAGCATCTATAGAAAAGAGTAAACAGTGGATGTTTCAGGCCAATATACTTCATCAGGACTTGTTGACATTTCAGGCCGAGACCCACTTGGCCCAAAACATCACTGTTTACTCTTTTTCCATAGATGCTGCCTGGCCTGCTGAGTTCCTCCAGGATTTTGTGCATGTTGATTGCAACTTGTTGAGGCTGTACTCAACTTGTAAGTTAAGTCTGCTTCAGTGAGGAGCGTGTCATATGTTACGGGAAGGAGTTGGGCCTGGGTAATTCAGCCACTGCTCTCTCAGAAACCAATATGGATGTGGCATACATGAAAAGCCAAGCCACAAGTGATCATTTTTCATCTCACACCAGGAAGTTTGCATTTGTCAAAAAATCAAACATTGGATGTTAAAGTTGGCCCATTTCAATCTTAGGTGACAAGTAATAATCACAGCTGGATGTTCCAAATACCCATTGATATTTAATCCAATTTTCAAAAAAAGCACTGACTTTCCCACAGTCGATCGGAGACGGTGCTTTCTAAGCATCGCATTTATAATTTAAAAAAATCAGCACCAGTCTAACCAAATCTGTGAGTCTGTCTTTTCCTGCTTCCTGTTTATATCCAGGGTTTTGAAGGATGAAAATCTGCAGCTGGACACAGGGACAGCAAAGAGAAGGTGTACATACTGGGCCTTGATTAACTAGGCAAAGATTATGTTTTTCTTCTGTATTTGCAACTTTTTCATGTTCAGTAATGTAAGAACACAGCAAATGAAAAGGGAAGGTGATCATTTGGCCTCTCATGAGTGCTTCCCCCATCCAGTTAAATGGTAGTTGGTCGTCTGCCTCAGTCTAATTTCCAACACTCAGCCAATATCGCTTGATTCTCTTCAGATGTAAAATTCTGTCAATTTTTACCCTGAATACATGTAATGATAGAGCCTCCACAGGCCACATAGGTAGAGCACCCATGATTGCCCTGGAAAAGACATTTTATGTCCATCCAAACAAAGCAGTCGTCTTATTTAGAGTCTAATTGCAGACTTCAGAACAAATGAATGATTTTGACATTCCAGTGTGTTTTTAAAATGACATATGCCAAATAGGTGTAAATTACTCCTTTTCAGTTCCCAGAGCCTTAGGATCTAGTGTTATAGTTTCCCACTACTTTGGGAAAAGGAATTGAAATAATAACATGAAAAATTAGGTAAAATTTCAATAATCTGATCTGGTTTACGTGTAATTAATTAGCTTGTTTATTTCAGATTTTTTCTTAAAGATGTGCTGGGTGCATTCCGACCACCGCTGCACCACTGCATTCTTCGCGGCAATGTATCGGTCCGCGGCCCGAAGGTTGGGGACCACTGTCCATGTAATGTCTCTGAGCACCCTGCCATTCACCCACAGTCAAAAAGTATTAAGGCTGAAATAAGTAATATTTAAAAAAAATTATTATTACTTTTTAAAAACATCAACAGAATGTAAAAATGCTTAAAGTACTTTTATGAGTAATTCAAAATATTACTGCAAACTTAAAGGTTAAAATAGAACTAATCTTATTCCTTCATTTCTTCCTCACGAGAGCTGAGTACCCACTGAGATGAAAGGATTTGCCACATCTGTCAGCAAGTCTGTCCTGATGCAGGATTCCTGAGCCAACACAGTAAAAGTGAGGGACCTCAGTTAAACTTCAAGGAACCCTGCAAGGCACTCTCAAGTCTCTTTGCACCTCTGATTTTTAAATTTTCTCCCCATTTATAAAATACTATACACCTTTATTCCTTCTGCCAAGGTGCATGACCATACACTTCCCTACACTATAGTCTATCTGCTTCTTTACCCCTTCTCCCTATCTGTCTAAGTTCTTCTGCATACTTCCTGCTTCCTTCATGCTACCTGACCCCTCCATCTATCAGCATATCGTCTACAACTTGGGCACAAATACATCAATTCCATTATCCAAATCACTGATATATAACTTGAAAAGAGGTGGTCCCAATACTGACCGTGGAACACTACTAGCCACCGGCAGCCAACCAGAAAATTTCCCCTTTATTCCCACTGTTTGCCTCCTGCCAGTCAGCTAATCTTTTATCCATGTTAGTATTTTTCCTGTAATATCGTGGGTTTTTTACCTTGTTATGCACCCTCATGTGCAGCACCTTGTCAAAGGGCTTCTGAAAATTCCAGTACACAACATTCACTTTCCTTTGTCTATCCTGCCTGTTCCTCAAAGAATTCCAACAGATTTGTCAGAGAGCATTTCCTCTGAAGGAAACCATGCTAACTTTGGCCTATTTTATCATGTGCCTCCAAGAACCTCGTCCCTAATAGTGAACTCCAACATTTTACCAACCACTGAAGTCACGCTAACTGGTCTATAATTTCCTTTCTTTTGCCTCTCTACCTTCTTAAAGAGTGGATTGAATTTGCAATTTTCTAGTCCTTCAGAACCATTCCAGAATCTAGTGGTCTCGAAAGATCATTACTCATGCCTCCCCTATATTTTCAGCTACCTCTTTCTGAACCCTGGGGTGTAGTCCATCTGGTCCAGGTAACTTATCTACCTTCTGACATTTCAGCTTCCCAAGCACCTTCTCCTCAGTAATAGCAACTACACTCACTTCTGCCACCTGACACTCTCAAATTTCTGGCTCTGTTAGTGTCTTCCACAGTGAAAATGTCACAAAATGCTTATTACGTCCATCCACCATTTCTTTATCCCCATTACAAACCTCTCCAGTGTCATTTTCCAGCTGTCCAATGTCCACGCTCACCTCTTTTTTACCCTTTATATTTCTGAAAAATTCTTTTGGTATCTTTTGTTATTTTATTGGCTCGCTTCATTCAAATTTCATCTTTTCTTTCCTTATGGGTTTTTAAATTGCCTTCAGATAGTTTTTAAAAACTTCCCAATCTTCTAGCTGGCCACTAATATTTGCCATATTATATGCCCATCCTTTTGTTTTTATGATGTCTTTGACTTCCCTTGTCAGCCAGATGCTTCAACCTCCTTTTAGTATCTCCTTCATCTTTGTGATGTATGTATTCAGCACCTTTCAACTTGCTCCCAGAAACTTCAGCCTTTGCTGCCATCCTGCTAGTGTCCCCTTCCAATCAGCTTTTGCCACCTCCTCTCTCATGCCTCTGTAATTTCCTTTACTCCACTGTAATACTGGCTTTATCTTCTCTCTCTCAAACTGCAAGGTGAATTTTATTATCTTATGATCACTTCCTCCTAAGGGCTCCTTTACATTAAGCTCTCGAATCAAATCTGGTTTATTATACAACACCCAATCCAGAATAGCCTTTCCCCTAGTGGGCTCAACCACAAGCTGGTCTAAAAAACCATTTTGTATGCATTCTACAAATTCCCTTTTTATATCCTACATCCTGGACACTGTACTGATGCCTGTATATAACTCCCATCAGGGTCTTTTTTACCCTTGAAGTTTCTTAACTTTACCCACAAGGATACTACATCTTTGTAAGGATTTGATTTCTGTTTTTTTACCAATATGGCCACCCAACACCTTCTGCCAACCTGCCTAGGCTTTTGAAACAATGTTTATCCTTGGATGTTGTTCCCAGCTATGATCTTCTTTCAGCCATGTCTCAGTGGTACCCAGAATGTCATGCCTGTCGATCTCTAACTGTACTACAAGATATTCTACTTTATTCTGTATAATGTGTGCAATCAAATATAACATCTTCAGTCCTGTATTCATCATCCTTTTTGATTTTGCCCCCATGTTACACTTCATCTCATACCATTGACTGCAATTTTGCCTTATCCTTTGCCTGTCCTTCCTCACAAGGCGCCCCTTCAGTTTTGTAACCTGCCCTTTTTGTACAGGTCATACCTTCCTCAGGAGAGATCCCAATGATCCGGAAATCTGAAACCCTTCCCCCTGCATCAGTTCCTCAGCCATGCATTCATCTGCCACATCATCCTATTCTTCCCTCATTGACAATCCAGAGATTACTACCATGGAGGTCCTGCTTTTCAGCTTTCTATCCAACTGTTTATATTCTCTGCTCCTGACCTCCTCCCTTTCCTTACCTATGTCACTGGTACCAATATGTACTATGACTTCTGTCTCCTCACTCTCCCCTTTTAGCATGCTGTGGACCTGATCGGAGATGCCCCTGACCCTGGCAGCTGGTTGTCTTTTTCACGTCCATGGAACCTCCTGTCTGCTCCTCTAACTATGGCATCCCCTGTCACCACTGCACTTCTGTTCTCCCCCACTTCCCTTCTGAGCCACAGAGCCAAGTTCGGTGCCGGAGACCCAGTTGCTGCATCTGCCCCCGGTAGGTGCCCCACCACCAACATTATCCAGTTGAGGGGAATGGCCACCGGGTACTCTGCACTGGCTGTCCATGCTCTTCTTGTCGCTTGAGAGTCACTCAGGTACCTGCCTCCTGCAACTTAGGGGTGACTACCTTGCTATAGCTTCTATCACCTCCTCGTTCTCCCGTATGAACTGAAGGTCATCGGGCTACAGCTCCAGTTCTTTAACACAGTTTCTAAGGAGCTGTATCTCGATGCACTTCATACAGATGTAGTTACTGGGGAGACTGGAGATCTTCCAGAGTTCTCACCTGCCACACGAAGAACATGTCACTAACTCTGGACCCATTCTTGGTGCACTAGTTACATACTAGTAGACAAAAAAAGAGAAAAAAAACTCACTAGAAACTTATTTAGAAGTTTCCCCTGTGTTCCCAAAACTGTTCTCGTCGAAGCCAAACCTTCCTACTCTAACTATCCCACTCCAACAATGACCGTTGTGCTTCTATTTCCCTTCTTTCTATTGGTTCAAATTATGACTCACTCTCAATGAGGCTTGTTCTTTTCAAATTGCTCTGCCTTGCAATTATGTCTCTAAAAGCCCAAGCTTGATCAATCTTTCATTATAAGACATGCTCTCTAATCCAGGCAGCATCTCAGTAAATGTTCTTTTCATCCTCTATAAAGCTTCCACATCCTTCCTATAATGAGGTGACTAGAAATCAACACGTGTTCTAAACAGTTTTATCAAGCTGCAACATTACCTTGCAACTGTTGTAATGAAGGCTATCAGACCATATGCCTTCGTGACCACACTATTAACTTGTGCGGCAAATCTTAGGGAGCTGGAGACTTGCACCTCAAGTTCTCCCTGTTGCTCCTGCTATTAATGGTAATGGGGAATTTAAAATTTACCATCTGCAAGAAAGCTATAATAAAATCAGAAAATGCTGGAAATACTTAGCAAGTCAGACTGCACCTGTGGGGAAAGAAACAGAACTAATGTTTCAAGTCAGGCACTTGATTAGAACTGCAAAGTAAACAAAAAAAAGCATGTTGAACTGCAGGAAGGATAAGGATAGAGGTTTTCACTGAAAGGGTAGAGCCAGACTCATTAGAGTTAAACTGCAAACAAAGTTATCAGGACAGTGGTTGATTGGAATCTGTTAGAGAGTGAGAACATAAGTACCTAGGATGTAGTTGTGAATAGCAAAGCTGGAGGGCGTGTCAGGCTGGGAAGGTCCTCCATTCCCAGGGGGGAAAAAAGAGGAAAATAAGACCAAAAAGCTGAATCAATAACTCAGATTCATGACAGATATAGGTAGAAATCAAGTTACACTAAGTTGTAAAATTCAACATTAAGTCAGAATTCTCCCAGATAAAAGATGAGGCTGTTCCTCAAACTCTTGTTGGATCTTGTTGTGCAGTACAAGAGGCCAAAGGCTGACGGGACAGAGTTGGTGTGGGATGGGAATTAAAGTACTGTAATAAGCAACAGAAACTTAGGGGAATCCCTGTGGACTGAAAACTGATGGGAATCAGATTGTTTTTCATTTTTGGCAATGCTATAGGAGTGGCAAATGGATTTCAATACAGTTAAGTGTGAGGTGTTGTATTCCTTTGTTGAGGAAGTCAAACCAGCATAGGACTTGTACTATGAATAGTGATAGGGCTTCAGGGAGTATAATTGAACAGAGGCGTCTGGGAGTACAGTGCATTGTTTGTTGAAAGTAGTGTAAAGAGCTGCTTTACACAATGGCCTTCAGTCAGGATACTGGGTATAAGAGATGGGACATCATGTTGTAGTTGTATAAGTTGTTGATCTGGCCGCACTTGGAGTACTGTGTACAGTTTTGGTCACCCTGTTGTATGAAAGATGTAGTTAAAATGGAAAGAGGGTAGAAAAGATTTATGAGCATGTTGCCAGGCCTAGAGAGCATGAGTTATAGGGAGAGGTTGGCCAGGCAAGGAATAGGATGGTAACGTTGGAGAATGGGGGGGGGGTCGGCCTTTAAAATTATAAGAAGCATAGATAAGATGGATGATAACAGCCTTTTCCCCAGGGTAGGGGTGTCTATAACTAGGAGGCATAATTTGGGGTGAGAGAGGAAAGATTTATAGAGTCATACAGCTCAGGAATAGGCACTTCAGCCCATCCTGTCACTGCTGACCATCAGCCACCCATTAACACTTATGCTACAATAATCCCATAGTGTGATATTTTGTTTTCCATTAAGTGTTGACTGTTCACTCTCCTCCAGACTTGATGAATTCTTCCAGCATTTTCTGTGTTACCCATACTCGAGATTTCCAGCATCTGCAAAATCTCTTGTGTTTAACATTTATCTATCGTCTTCCCCTATGTAGCTTCAATACGACGTCAGAATATCTCACATCCAATGATCAGTTTCACAAGCCACAAAGTATTAGTTGGAAGTTAAATTGTGTACAGGTTTTATTCCTCAAAGACTAGTTCTCATTTTAGTTAATCCTTAAATATGTTATCCATAATATCATAACTGCAGAATGATCCCTGACAGCTTCAGTTGCAGCTTTGGTGACCACTTTGTCTGGACTGTGAGTGAAGACCCAACAGATCTGTTGCTCTCCACCACCCCCACCATCATATGCTGCCCATCAGTTCTTGTAAAGAGCTGACTGATCTCCACTCACATGCTAACAAGGCCCAACTGTGAAAATAGATTCGTGCTGATTCCACTTCATTGGCAAAGGGCTGACAAAATATTGAAGGTCACAAGAAACGTCTGAAAGGTAAATAAAATGCTTGATTTTCTTTTGCCTGTGCTTAGGAACAGGGTTCAGCTAGTAAAACTGATGTGTGTGTCATTGTAGACATTGTAAAACCTTGGTTGTTAATCTGGGACTAGTTTGGAATCCCTGAAATAAATCACAAAACCTAAGTCATTTACAGTACAAAAATATTTTGTGTTATTATTGCAACCTTTAATTAGAATAATGAAAAAACAGCTATTTACTTAATGAAGGAGGGAGAAATTTTAGAAGGAATATTTTCCTGCTGATTGAATTTCCCCTGTAGCCACTGCCCCAGGCTGAATGAAACCATTTGCAAGCATCGGAATCAGAATCAGAATTATTATCACTGACTTAGATGACATAAAGTTTGTTGTTTTGTGGCAGCAGTACAGCTGGACGCATGATACCCAACTCAATCCGATATGAATGTCGATCCTTTATTTTCATCACAAGCCACCCATAGGCATGACTGAATTCTGCCTATCTGAAGTGGAGTATTCTCTCCCATTCCTTTGTCACTTCCAGAAGACCTGGCTATTGCAAAGCTCTCCTAACCTGTCTCCAACTTCTCTCCCTTTTTTGAAGCTTCAACTTCATCTCCTTGAGCCAAACTCACAGCAGTTTGAGCTCATTTTTCATCCATTTCTTTTCTGCCTACATAAGTTCCTCATTCCTGGAAACCTACACCCTTCCTTGACTCTTGAGTTATTCCAATCTACAATGCTATCCCCTGAATTATCCATTCCTCTGACTCTGACCTTCTGTATATTTCATTTTTCCAATGCCCGGATCTGCTGGACTGGTCCGGGTCCTTTAAAATTCTCTTCCCTAATTCTGTCCACCTCTCTGTTCTATTGTCTCCTGAAACACAAATTAGTCCCCAACTAACATTTCCTTATTTGGCTTGATATACAGAGTCATTGTATCATAGTGAAGTACAGCACAGGAACAGGCCCTTCGGCCTATCCCAGTCCATGCTGAGACAATTTAAACTGCCTACTGTCATCAGCCTGCACCAGGACCATCGCCCTCCATACCCCTACCATCCATGTACCTATCTAAACTTCTCTTAAACATTGAAATCAAGCTTGCATGGACCACTTGTGCTGGAAGCTCATTCCACATTCTCACGACCCTCTCAGTGAAGAAATTTCCCCTCATGTTCCCCTTAAACTTTTCACCTTTCTCCCTTAACCCATGACCTCTAGTTGTAGACCCACCCAACCTTAGTGGAAAAGGCCTGCTTGTATTTACCTTATCTATACCCCTATATTTTTATTTGACTTTACCTTTATTACACTGAGGGAGATTTTTGACAATTGTGTACAGAATCTGCAGTCCTTCAGGAGAAGTTACTCTTTAGAATGTGGCAGTTGAACAGCTGGAAGGGTCAGGTATAAAATTTCAAATTTCACAACACATGCTGGTGGTAATAAACCTGATTCTGATTCTGTAGGACACGGGCAACACGCTTTTATCTGCAAACATCTGTTTGCATTGCTCGTCATTTTGTAGATTTACAACTGTTTGTTTGGACTTGCAATATCTCAACAGGAGAAGCAACCTTGTTACCTTGTTCATATACTTGGCGATTTCCACATATTAGGAAGTGCACCAGTTGGGACTACGGGAAGTATTGCTGCACGTGACATTGGTGAAGTGGAACTGCTGCTGGTGACTTGAGTGAAAGAAGTTCGGGCTGCCTAGGGAAGCAGTGACACTTTGTCCCCTTGTCTGGGGCCATAGACAGTTGCTTATGAGCATAGAGACACTAACTCACACATAATGGGCCAATAAACTGCTGTAATTTCACTTGAAAGCAACGCGTTTCCAAGTGCTGGGAGTTTAACTGATAAAGGAATATTAG
Organism: Mobula hypostoma; assembly: GCF_963921235.1. NCBI lineage: Eukaryota > Metazoa > Chordata > Chondrichthyes > Myliobatiformes > Myliobatidae > Mobula > Mobula hypostoma. The sequence goes on along the minus strand of NC_086099.1, from coordinate 61,769,445 downwards.
CATTCCTTTACTGGGCTTTAGCATTCCAGAAACTGGGCTCAGGAATACTCAGGTAAGCCTGCTGCAAGTGTAGGTCTGGGAATATAGGTATGAAATTTCACATCCTATCATGCAATGGTGGTCACTCCGGGGGTCATCCACAGGGGAATCTTTATGATGAGGGATCACACTTGTTGTAGTCAAGCACAGGTGCTCTTATATTGTTGCAATGAAGACACTTAGCTTCACATCACTCCCTGGAAAGATCTTGTCATCAGAGGCTTCTATCATCTCCATCCTCTCTTTGACTCTGTTCATGAACTCATTGGGCATGTTGAATTGGAGATCAGCAGCAAAGGCAAGATTATGAGAGGTATATATCTATCTTGGAATTTCGCCACCAACATTCCCCTTGCAGCCTCTAACTGTATGAACATTCAGGTACCAGAAAGGTTTTGGAATATGGCTGTCCTGTACCCATAAATTTGGCTGGTTCTCTGTTGAACTGTCTTCAGCTACCAGTCACAGACCTTGACTACCCCTATCTTCAGAGATAAAAACAGAAAATGCTGGGAACATTCAACAGACCTACTATAAATGCAGCATCTGCAACACACACAAAATGGTGGAGGAACTATGCCCCAACCCTGGGTCTCCCAGGCTCCTCCAACACCTCGTGGGTCCTCAGAACCTCCATCTTCCTCTCACCCTACCTTCCCAGAACACCCGAACCCCCGAACCCTCCCCTCTCCTCTCCTCTGACGCCACCACCTCTCTTTCCCCCTCTGATTCCAGCACTAATCCCCGACCTTCTCTCTGAGGTGGAATGTTCTGTCTGCAGCAAGAAAATTACCTTTGTCTCCCTTCGCCCACACCTCAGGGAGTTCTGTAGCCACCATGACGCTGAAGTATTCTTCTATCAAGAGTTCCCCACCCTGCACCTATAACCCCTCCTCCTCTTCCTGGATGTCCCGCTCCGGTTCTCTGCTTGCTCTGGATCTTTTCATCTCTAGTTGCCAGTCAGACATCAACCAGCTCGGCTTCAGCACCCCTGTCTCCTCTTCGAACCCTACCCCCCTGAACACACTGCCTACACCAGTCCCAACCTCATCATCAAAACCACACAGAAAGGGGCTGCTGTTGTATTGTGACCGACTGCCCTTTCCCTTGCTGAGGCCAGGCGGTGACTCTCTGACACCTCCTCTTACGTACCCCTTTGAAAAGGACCCCACTCCGGATCATCATTAACTATCACCAACCTCATTAACTCTGGAGGTCTCCCATGCACAGCCACCAACCTCACAGTCCAACTACCCCACACCGATTCTACCCAAGATTCAAAAGCTAACTGACTTGAATAGGCCAACCAATGCTAGGCCTATTGTTTATGCCTGCTCCTGCCTCACTAAACTTGTGTCTGCATACTTTGACTCCATTTTATTCTCCTTGGTTCAGTCCCTTACCACCTATATCTGAGACACTTCTCGAGCTCTCGTTCTCCTCGACAACATTCAATGTACTGGCCATGACTGCCTAATTTTCACCACGGATGTCCAGTCCTAACATCCTTCTATCCCCTTTCAAACAGCTCTCCAGTTCTTTCTTGTCAACAGAGTCACCCAGTTCCCCTTCACCTCCACCCTCCTCCATCTGGTGGAAGTGGTCCTCACCCTTAACAATTTCTCTTTTGGCTCTTCCCACTTTCTCAAAATTCATGGTGTAGCCATGGGTACCCAAATGGGCCCTAGCTATACCTGCCTTTTCATTGGCTATGTGGAACAGTCTATGTTCCAAGCCTTCCCTGGTAATGCTGTCCAACTCTTTCGATGCTACATTGATGATATCATTAGTGCTTCTTAATGCACCCATGCTGAGCTCGTCAACGTCCTTGACGTTGAATCCAACTTATACTCTGCCCTTAAATTCACTTGTGGTACATTTCCAACTCCTCTCCCTTTCTTGATCTCTCTGTCTCCATCACTGGGGAACAAATTGTCTACTGATATTTTTTACAAACCCACTGATTCCTGTGGCTATCTTGACTATATCTCTCATAAAAATGCCATTCCTTTTTCTCAGTTCCTTCGTCTCCGCTGCATTTGTTCCCAGGATGAAGCTGTCCTTTCTAGTACATCAGAGGTGTCCTCCTTTTTCAAAGAATAGGGTTTCCCTTCCTCCACCATTCATTCTGCCCTCACGCACATCTCCTCCATTTCTTGGACATCGCACTCACCCAATCTTCTCGCTGCCTTAACAGGGATATTAGACATCCCATCTCTCCCGGAAGTTCCGGGAGTCTCCCGCGTATTAATAGTGGCTCCCTGATGCCCACAAATTATATACAATATCATGGAAATCAACTTTGAGCAAGCGAGAGCGCGAGAGAGAAAGCAAACGAGAGCGCGACAGCAAGCAAGCGAGAGAGAAGGCAAGCGAGAACAACCAAGCAACAGAGGAAGCGAGAGCGCGAGAGACCACGAGAGAGAGAGAGCGAGAGCACACCATGGCAGAGAGTTCCAAAAAAAAGAAAACATAAAACGTACGTCACCCCAGACTACACTAAAGTGTACCCCTGCCTAATAGGGGTCAAAAATAATGACAACGTTGCTCGCTGCACTGTTTGCAACAGTGACTTTTCTATTGCCCATGGTGGGTTAAGACTGTAAAAGACATGTTGAGGTGAGTTTAACAGGTGTCATTCGTTTATTAGCATAACTAACGTTATTTAAACTAGCTGGCTAGCTGCTAAGGAGCTACTCTGTTGCAGACATCCCACCTCTCCCTGAAGTTCCAGGAGTCTCTCGCAAATTGATGGTGCTACCTCCCTGATATCAGTTTTTGCAGGATGGGATGTCTGTGATAGTGTTCCATTTGTCTTCACCTAGACATCATGTGACTCCGCATCCAATATATCATTTTCTGCAACCTGCCATCTTCAATGGGACCCTACTGCTAAACACATTTTTATCTCCCCCTACTCTCCACCTTCTGCAGGAATCATTCCTTCTGTGATTCCCTAGTCCATTTGTTCCTCCCTGCTGATCCCCCTCCTGGTACTTACCCCTGCATGCGGCAGAAGTGCTACTCTTGCCCTTTCAGCTCCACCCACATCTCCATTCAGGGCCCTAAGCATTCCTTCCAGGTGAGGCAGCACTTCACCTGTGAGTCTGTTGGAGTTGTCTACTGTACCTGATGTCCCAATGTGGTCTCCTCTATATTGGTGAGACTTGACATAGATTGGTCTTCAGCTCCATCTGCAAAAAGCAGAATTTTCTGGTGGCCAACCATTTCATTTCCTATCCCCTTTTCCATCCTGACGTGCCTATCCATGGCCTCCTCTTCTGCCATGATAAGGCTACTGTCAGATTGGAGGAGCAACACCTCATGTTCCATCTAGCTAGTCTTCAACCTCATGGCACGAACATCAATTTCTCCAACTTCTGGCAATTTTCCCCTCCTCCTTTTCTCTTCTTCATTTCACTATTCTTGCCTCTTATCTCTTCTCCTCACCTGCCTATCACCTCCCCCTAGTGCCCTTCCTCCTTCCCTTTCTCCCATGATCCACTTTTCTCTCCCATCAGATTCCTTCTTCTCCAGCCCTTTACCTTTTCTAGTTATTACCTTCCAGCTTCTGACGTCACCTCACCGTCACCCACCCACCTGGGATCACCCATCAACTTCTAACTTGTCCTCCTTCCCCCCACTCTCCACCCTCCTTATTCTGGCATCTTTCCCCTTCCTTTCCAGTCCTGATGAAGGGTCTTGGCCTGAAACTTTAACTGTTTATTCATTACATCGATACTGCCTGACCTGCTGAGCTCCCCCAGCATTTTCTGTGTGTTGTTCTGGATTTCCAGCATCTGCAGAATCTATTGTGTTAAATGCAGTGTATTTTTATTTTCATTTACCATCTCTGGAGACTTTGACTGGAACACCATCCAGACACATCTGGCATTCTAGCATGCGAGTGAAGTTTAAGAGGAGGGCGTTAAATACATCACTGAAAAATAGAAAACAAACTTCAGGATGGTAAACATTAGGACATAACAGAAGTAAGAATAGGCCATACATTCCTTCAGAACTGCTTTACCATTCAACTAACGGGTGGTTGATCTACCTAGGCACCATTTCCCATAACATTCTCATAGCCTTATTATCTTAGCTTCAGTCTCTATTATCAATTACCCCGATAACGGAGTCTCACAGCTTCCGGGGAACAGAGTTCCAAAGACTCCCCACTTACTTTGTAAGACATTTCTCCTTGCCTTAGCCTGTGGCTTCTGTTTCTAGGTTCCTGAGCCAGAGGAAACACCTTCCCTGTCAAGACTTTAAGAATTTAGTAAATTTCATTCTTTTAAACTCTGGACGACATAGATCTAATCTACTTAATCTCTCGTCATGTGGCCAGATCCCCATCTTTGGAACCAGTCTAGTGAACCGTTGTTGCACTCCCTCAATGGCAAAGATTCCTTTTGCTGAACACAGCACACAGTCCTCCAGGTGCAGTCTCATCAAGGCTGATGTAAATGTGGTAAGACAGCTATACACAAACCCTTTCATCAGAAAAACTAATAGTAACTTTCCCATCCACCACCTGCTGCACGTTGGCTTATTACTTAATTATTTATTCATTTATCTATCTATTCATCTATTGATTGATTGATTGAGAAACTGTGTGGAATAGGCCCTTCTGGCCCAGCACCGCTGATTTAATCCTAGCCTAATCATGGGACAATTTACGATGACCAATTAACCTACCAACTGGTATGTCTTTGGACTGCGGGATGAAATCAGAGCACCCGAAGGAAACCTCTATGGTCACGGGAAGAACATACAAGCTCCTTACAGACAACACACACAAAATGCTGGAGGAACTCAGCAGGCCAGGCAGCATCTATGGAAAAAAGTACAGTCAATAAATCGGGCCGAGATCCTTCGGCAGGACTTATCTCCTTGCCTGCCCCGAAGGGTCTCAGACTGAAACGTCAGCTGTGCTTTTTTCCATAGATGCTGCCTGGCCTGCTGAGTTTCTCCAGCATCTGCAGATTTGCTCTTGTTTGTCCTTACAGACAGCGGCGGGAATTGAACCCCGGTCACTGGTACTGCAAACCATTGTGCTAACCGCTACACCACCATGCCACCCTGTGTACATGGACATCAGGGTCTAATTGAACATCAACCTTACCCAAGCTCACACCATTTAAACATACCCTGCTTTTCTGTTCTGTGGGTAGTTTCACTGTTTTCCACATCATTGTGCTCCTGCCCTCTCACCCATGCTTTTACCCTCTCACTCTGCTTGACTATATCTCGTTGAAATCTCTTTACACATTCCTCCCCACTCGGCATCCCACCTAATTTAGTATCATCAATGAAGTTGTTTGTTGACAATTGGTTCCCTCAGCCAAATCACTGCCGCAGACCCTGACACGTGGGGACCCAAGCAGTCAACTCCCATTGTATACAACTAGTCACGGCTTTGCCACCCAAGAAAGGTTTATTCATTACCATTCTTATTTTCTGTCTGATAATTAAATCATCTCAGTATATTAGCCCCAATTCCATTATTCCAAATCTTGCTGACCAACCCTTTACATAGGAACTTTTTGAAAGCCTTTTGAAAATCCAAGTAAAGCAAAGTCACAAATTCCTTCATATACTCTACTCATTATATCATCGAACAATTCCAGAGGTTATAGATACAGGAGGCTCTGCAGAAGTTGGAAATCCAAAGCAACACACACAAAAAGCTGGAGGAACACAGCAGATCAGATATGAAAATGAATAAGCAGTCGATGTTTCGGACCAAAACCTTTCTCCAGCACTGGAAGGGAAGGGGGACATGTCAGTCCATGGCCTCCTCTTGTGACACAATGAGATCACTCTCAGGGTGGAGGAGCAACAGCTCATATTCCATCTAGGTAGCTTCCAACCTGATTGCATGAACATCAATTTCTCCTTCCAGTATTTTCCCCTCCTCCTTCCCTCTTCTTCTATTCCACGCTCTGGCCTCTTACCTCTTACCTGCCCACCACCTCCCCCGGTGCCCTTCCTTCTTCCCCTCCTCCCAGGGTCCACTCAACTCTCCTATCAGATTCCTTCTTCTCCAGCCTTTACCTTTCCCCTCGCACATGGTTTCCCTATCACTTTCTAGCTTGTGCTCCTTTCCCCCACCCACCTTTTTATTCTGGCATCTTCCCCCTTCCTTTCCTGTCTTGATGAAGAATCTAGGCCTGAAGTGTGGACCATTTATTCATGTTCTTGGATGATGCCTGACCTGCTGGTTTCCAGTGTTTTGTTTTTTTTTAAATTTACAGGTATGGCATGGTAACAGGCCTTCTGATCCAATGAGTCCGCGTTGCACAATTACACCCACGTGACCATCTAATCCGCTAATTTTTGCAATGTGGGAGGATACCCGAGCACTTGAAGGAAACCCATGAGGTCATGGGACAACATACACGCTCCTTACAGGCAGAGTAGGAATTGGGCCCCAGTCACTGGCACTCTGCTTGTGTTATGCTAACTGCTATCTCACCGTGCAGGATTTGTTCCGTCAAGCAGGATTTCCCTTTCATAAATCCATGGCAATTCTGCTCAATCCAGCTATCTTTTCAGATAGTTATTATATCATTTATTTTTCTGTAGATCCCAGTATCTTCCCTAGTACCCTGATGTTGAGCGAGCAGACCCGACTGGTTTCGCTCCCGTGTCTGGTGCTGATGTCATTGTGCCACCATCCAGCCCTACATCTCATTTCCAGTGTATCGGAATCGTCAGATTAGAAGTTTATTAGGAAAAGTTGTTAAAAAAAAAAGTGGTTGTGTGCAACTTTCACAAACTCAGATTTATTCCCCATCACTGGCTGCCCAGACATCTCCTCCCTGAAAGTCTCCAGTGAATGAACAAATTAATTTGTTCATCCATTACAGGCATGATACAGAGTGCTAATTGTGGAGTGCAGTTCCAGGAAAGCTTGGCCATTCACTGGCAGCAGAGTGCATTTGGGCTGAGATATCATTGTACAAAGGGCTAATTATTGACCTTGACAACTGCTGTGATCTGGCTGCTTTCTCAGAACCCTAACGCGAAATCGTTCCACCATCACCAGTTCAAGGGACTTCTTCCTTCAACAGCCATAAAATCAATGTGGCATTCATTAATGTGGCTTGATGATGGTTCTCATTGACAGCTGCAGCTTTAACAATGCAACTGATGAACATTAGTGAAGGGTGTCAGGAATAAAACGTATTATTTCTCTGCAATACCATTTGCAATTAAACAAAAAAATGCATCATAATTCCGAATGAAGTTTATCAACCTGAAACATTAGGTCTGCTTTTCTCCTCAGAGGTGCTACCCGATCAGTTATACCTTTCTATAATTTTCTGTTTTTATTTCAGATAATCAACATCTGAAGGGTATGGAAGAGGTTTGGTCTCCCTGATCCCGGGGGGTTGTTGACTGCAGTTTCCTCAGACTAGGTTCTCTATCACAGGGGAGGAGTGAAGTGGAATGGTGGGTGAGGAAGAGTTTGCAGAAGGTATACATGGTGGTAATGCGATGACATTCTTAATGAATTCACTGCTTCCTATTATAAAGAGTAAAATACAGTCCAAATATATACTAAGAAATCTATTTTGCACACCCATCATATTAAAATAAGATGTCAAAATGTTTAAAATAAATGAGGTAGCACCTAAATATCGTAATGGTCAGAGGAATATCATTTTTATGAGCTACTTTTGAATTAGCTTTATACTTGAAATTCTAGTTGTGTTGCAGCAACTTTGCCACATGGTGACACTGTTGATTCACCACTGAATTCATATTTCATTGTGCACTCCATCTATGTCCCTTCCTCCCATGTCTGCACCACACACTTTTCCCCAAAAACTTCAGCCACTACAACCTTACTGATTTTCCAAAACAATAACATGACTGGTCATAGCTCAGACTTAATCATTACTGCATGTCCAAATAAAGTGGTTAAACCCTCTGCAAAGAGCTAGATACAAAATCCAAAACAAAATTTATGATTATAAATATGTTTTCTGGCCATGAAACTATAGTACGTATACCATTAACTTAAACTGCAAAAAGAAAAGTTGAAGGAAGAATTATAAACTCTTTTACTTTGTGACTTTTTTCAATGTCCTAACATATGCTCTATGAAATAAAAGCTGCTTTTCGTGATGTGGGATGATTGTGTATTTAATAGATAAAAGGCAAATATGCAAAACATTTAAAATAGGGTAAGTACATCCATTAGCCATTGATTGCCTTCCATTTTGTCCTCTTTTTAAAATAGTGAAGTATAAGATCTTTCTCAAGTACCTTTTTAAACCATGAAGTAAACATTTGAACTAAATCCACTTTGCAACAGGGCATTAAAGACACATTATAAACCTATCAATATATTTTATGCTTTATTTTTATAGCTATGCATTTAGCAATGAAGATTTTGCAGTCTTCAACACATTAACATTTTTCAGCGGTTTGTAAATCATTTTGAAAGCTACCCTACATATCTGAGAGTTTGAGATTGGTGTTTGTCTAAATGGGATAATCTCCCCAGAATTAGAATCGGAATCAGAATCAAGTTTATTATTGATGACATATGTCATGAAATTTGTAGTTTTGTTGCAGCAGTACAGTGCAATATAAAAAATATTGTAATAAATAGCACAAAAGAGGAATAATGTGCTAGTATTCATGGGTTCATGGCCTATTCAGAAATCTGATAGCAGAGGGGGAAGAAGCCATTCCTCAAACACTGAATATGGGTCTTCAGGCTCCTGTACCACCTCATGATGGCAGTGATGAGAAGAAAACATGTCCCAGATGCTGAGGATCCAAATTAGTATACATTTTGAGATTTCTTCTAATTTTCTGATTATCAAGATGACACACATATCGCGTAAAGTAAACAATTCCAGATGATTACAGTCATTGGAATTTGACCTAATCACAGAAGGGGAGAATTTACGCTTACTTGCTTTCCCAATTTTTCTGAAAATGAGGCATCAGTCAAAATATATATATAAAAAAGGATTGTGGCCAATATTAAGAGGATAACCTATTTATCATGAGCATATTGACCATGGTCCTGAGAGAAACACCAAACATGTAGTTTTTAGAGGGAGGTTGATTTGAAAGAAACCTACTTGTCTGCACACACATTGAATTCCAAAAAAAGTTATGAAATTAAGTAAGGATACATTGATTTGAGTTAGTAGAAGTTCATTTTATGGCTGATGTTTCTCTTAACTGAGAGTGATTAACAAAAAAAATCCAGATGAAATACTAGAAGCGCAAAACTTGGAACTATTTTAGACAACTGCTTGTTAAAATGAAACTTCTCAGCTGCAACAATCCAGTGCTTTTGCAAAAGTACAGTTAACCACTTGATGTCCCAATTCTCAAAGCATTTTATTGGTTGCTCGATTCATGTTTTGTACAAAGCAGAAAATTACAATCAGCCCTCATTTTGGTTACAAGACTTTAAAATTAATGAAAAGGAAATAACATTCATAACCTTCTTTAAGAGCAGAATTGCCTAGACTCGAGTCTTGCATCAGTGAACATATTTGGCAATTCCAGCCAACGATCCCTGAGCTCAGGCAAGGAAATTCAATGCTGAACAAATTCTGGACCCTGCTCAGTCCTCATTTATGTCTGATTGAACAATCCTTGACCCCACACTAGTGAACTCCAATTGAATTTTTCACCGTTGCTCTGGATGTGAGTAAGACTCGCTAGTAGTGGGTGACTAGAAGAAAAGGCCAATCCAGTTGTTGGCTGTGTTCTAGTTTGGTCAATGGTCCATCAGTCTACTGGCTCAATCTCCTCAACATTTTACACAAGTCACTAACACCAACTTAAAAGATGATCTCTTAAACCAAGATAGCAGGAGATGCACTTCCACTCAGAACAGATGAATTTTTATCCACCGTACAGGATACTCAGGAATCCACTTTATAACTGTAACACTGAAAGAGCATTGTCTAGTTTCTAGGGCAAGGTGTCCATTAAAGACCATAATCCCCTCCTCACTGCACTATCACAACCTCCACCATCGCCATACAACCCCATCTGAGCATAAAGCAACTCTCAAAAGAAAATATTACTGATGACAATTATCAACCAATGAAATCACCAAACACTTCCTTCTGTATTACTGTAGAATTATTGCCGTATCAGTGTTTTCAATTATCATTACTTTTTTCTAAGTTGAATCATATAATTGCAACTGTTAATGAACCCCTGTGAAATATCATTTCCTATTTCAAATTAAAATCCCCAGGGATTGGACAAAACCGGATGCTACAAATGCAGCTTGAGTAAAATGAATACACAAGTACAGTACATCTTTCATGTTGATTTATCACCTGGATTAAAAGGAGTGAATTGTTCACAAGATCGGACTATCTGCTCCCTTTCTAGTGGAACGTCAGAAGATTTGGAAGCAAAGAGGAAAAATAAATTCTATAAATCCCTGAAAACAGGATCTTGAAAGCAGGAAAAATTGAAAACAGGAATCGAAGAGAGAATAAGAATATGGTTAGAATTTAAAGTAACTTTGTGTAGGAATTCAGAATAACCTTCAGTCAGAATCAGACCTCAGATCTCTCATTGTATCCAAGTGACTGCTAGGAAGATCAAAGTCAAGAAGCTTTAATAATGCTGTTTCATCTATTCATAATTCTTATATTTGCCGTCTGAATTTAATAAATTCCTACCGAACTGACTGTAGAACTTAAATGGAATGTAGTATATGATTTTCATCATCCCTCTCATCTCTTTACTGTCCAATTTGTTCTCATTTCATTGATTCCTTGATTACTCCACTACCTCAGCAGGAGTCTCCCTTTGTATAAGACAAGTCTTTTGCCCACATCTCACTGTAGTGTTTCATTTCAATTGTTTCTTTCCTGTAAAACTTAAAATGCACTCTGGAAGGTCAAGACCAAAGGAAATTAAAAAGAGGGTATATTGCAGACAACATAGTTTTCTTTAAAAGTCAGTTAATCTTTTGCTTCCTCCCCCAGCCAGCCTCCTCCAGTTATAATGTTTGTTGGGTCAGGGCAGTTTCAGATTTAAAGCTGCCATGGACAGTGGCTCGAGTGCCAGTGTGCAGATTATAGCTTTAATAAATGAGCAGATCCTTCACCATACAAATATCACTGTCATCTAAATTTTTGCTTCCCAACCTATCTGCAAATTGAAGGAAGCAATGTTGTCATTATAGGCAAGTAAGTTTTACTAATACTTGTTATAGGAAGATGTAGTATCTGTGGAATACATGGCTGCAGAGCAAATGATTTAAAAAGCGTATTGCGGCAACACATTATGCTTCTTCCAAAACATTCTGCGGACTGAGGCCTCTACCAGCCAGAATGCTGTGGGTAACAGGAATATGGGGAAATCCCCAACTGCATTGATCATTCTCCATCTCTAAACCACACAGCATCCTGACTTGGAAATACACTGCTCTTCCTTTATTGTCCTAGGACAGCGGTCCCCAACCACCAGCCCGCAGACCAGTACCGGGCTGTGAGGAAACGATATGAGTCAGCTGCACTTTTCCTCATTCCCTGTCACGCACTGTTGGACTTGAACATAGGGTTGCCAACTGTCACATATTTGCCGGGACATCCCGTATATCGGGCTAAATTGGTTTGTCCCGTATTTCCCCCGCTAAGGTAGAGCGTTCCTGTGAAATCTTTCATGCCGAAATGGTGTGAAGTGAAGAAGTAATTACCATTTATTTATATGGGAAAAATTTGTGAGCGTTCCCAGACCCAAAAAATAACTTACCAAATCATACCAAATATCACATAAAACCGAAAGTAAATAACACTAACATATAGTAAAAGCAGGAAAGATATGATAAATACACAGCCTATATAAAGTAGAAATAATGTATGTACAGTGTAGTCAGGAAGATGAAGGCAAAACCGAGAAAATCGGCACGTATGCGCACGCGCACATTAGATGCACACGTCACGCATGTGCACACAGGTGTCCGCGCAAGGCTTCATGGTCATGGTATCTTTCCTGGGGTAAAGAGTCCTGGGATTTGACTGCTACTTTTGTTCCTTATTTGCGAGTGAGAAAGTTGGCAACCCTAACTGTAAAAGACATGTTGAGGTGAGTTTAACCCTGCTTGAACACTACCCCCCCTACCTGGTTGGCTGGTCCGCAGTGCAAAAAAGGTTGGGGACCCCTGTCTAGGACACCCTACCCTATAACAAGGGCCACCTTCACCAGGCGCAGTGCAGTGTTTCCAGAAGCTAGCTCATCTCTACCCTCTCAGTATTAGTTAGGGATGGACAATAATCACATCCTTTCCAGCAATCTCCTGCTTCCAAAAAACAATTAAAGAAAATTCTCCATAATTTCAGCATATGATAAATGTTCAGAAAAAATAACTATGAAGAAAATTAGTCAGAACCATTTTCCAATAGACTTCTCCCCACTGATTCCCAACCCACTAGCTCACAAAGTCCATAACAGGAAAAAGATATGCCACCCGGCCAGATCACTTGATGAAGGAAGAGGAAAGCTCATTAAAAACATTCAAGGTGGAGCTTAACAAATGTTTAAGGTCTTTGCTTAGGGAGGATTGATTCTGGCTATGATCAACTTCTCAAATCATTTCATCAAAGTAGGTGTGAGTGATAGTTGTTGAGACAGCTCACACTGCTCTTCTGGGACACTGGTATGGTTGTCGCCCTTTTGAAACAGGTGGGAACCTTTGACAGCAACTGTGAGAAATTGGAGATGACCTTGAACACTCCAGCTAGTTGGTTGTCACAGGTTTTCAGGGCCTTACCGATACACCATCAGGGCCTGACCCTCATGAAAGATATTCTGATGCTGGTCTCTAAGACAGAGATTGCAGGGAATGTTTCAGCCATGAAACAGGCTTGAAGGGCTGATTGGTCTAATTTTTCTTCATTTTCTCATGTAAAAGATAACCAGTTAGCAGTTTCTGCATAGTTTTCCATCTTAATGTCAACTCACAAGAGTAAATAGCTAACAATGTCCTGGAAGCTGATTGCACTGGAGTCAGTCCTGCCTACATTTGACTGACATCGTGGCATCCCTGAACAGTGTAGAGGAAACTCTTAGCTCAAGCCTACAACACCAATGTCTCCTGAGATATCGTGAGAGCTCATTCATATTGTCACAGTAAAAAGCCAGATGTCTTCTCTCTTATAAGACAGGATCAAATCTTCATTAAAGCAAATGTTCCAATGAATTGTAGATCACAAAAGACACTAAGAATCTTGGATAAACTGGATGGACAGTTGGGAATTTGCAGCAAGAGTAATCTTAATCTCAGACCTTCTTATTTCATGTTTATTATTCTTATTCACAGAATATTTTCTAACAAAGTAATTAAATACTAAGCTGGCACTCATTGGCTACAGATCAGTTGCTTAACTTTTCTGCAGCTTTCTGTACCATGTGTTACATTTGTGAATGATTTGTGGGATTTTTGAATCTGCCTTAATGCCTTGTTTTATGTTCTCAGCAACAGTCTCATTCAGTAGCTGTTGTGTTGTTGGCAGCAATGTTGTTCAACTTCTCAGACCCGATGCCTGCAGTCCACCCAACTTGCCCCTCCTCTGTTACTGCTGTGGATATTTAATGATTGACCGGACATTCAAGTCTTATTGATCTGAAAGGTAAAAGGACATTAAAAAACTAACTCCTAAACTCCCCATGCCAACTTCCTAATGGGATGCCAACTTCCTAAAGGGACATAAAGACACCTAACAAACCCCAATGCTAATAACGTGAGCCCTCCATCGAATTTACTCATACTGGAAGAGCTCTACTGACTTTCTTGAAGCTTCATTTGAATGTTTTCAAGATGTCAGCTGAGAGTTTCATCAATAGGTAGAATTCCCAGGCTATCCTGGAGATTCTAGTGAACACATTCCACCCTGCACCTCACTCCAAGACCTCGCCTTCCTTCTTCACAGCCACTCCAATCATTGGCCAGGCTTTAAGAAGCATACTGAAGTCTTTCCTCTCATGTTCAACACCCCCCTTGAAAAAAATAATTAGGTGCTTTGGAAGACTCGAGTCCCAGCAGAACCCCCACCCTCTCAGCTGCTCTTTCAAATCACAATGGTCACCACTTGGAGCTCCTGGAAGACCTGAAATCCTGCAGTGAGGGGCAAATTCCAGCTGGGCAGAGAACAGTCACTCAGCAACCTGGAGCTTGCCTATGTGATGGAAATAGTAGCAGATCTGTGGACATCTATGGCCTGAACTGCAAATGGCTGCAATTCTTACACCACCCACTTCCATTCCGTCAGCAAACAAAAACAAAATCTATGTTACTATATCACTTCAATATCCAAAAGCAGGTTCCTATTTCTATTTTCTCAAATGTTGGTGTCCTTATTATTGTGCAATGAGATTCACAAAAGGAAACTTATAATTACTTTTGGCCAGTTATAGAAAGAAATGAGTCCTTATTTTGCTCAGTGGTCCTTTAGGAACCTTGTGTTTTTGCTCAAATGTGTTGCCAAACGGGTGATTGAAGAAAAAACAAAGGCCACAATTAATTTATCTTTTTTTCCATTTATTTTGTGCCAAAAGCATTCAGCTGCATTCATTCAGGATGTTTTGGAGCTGCCAAGTGAATCCTGTCACGACTGTCATGGAAACTGCAACGGAAGTAGATTGGTGATAAGCAGATGAACCCGTCTTCCAAAGACTTGGACAAAAAAACAGCCTTGATAGAAAAACATCTTTACTAAAGGGATCATTCAATCCCTTTGAAACATATGCTTCAGGGATGTGACATCACAACAAAAAAGCAGCTGTTCCACACTTGATGTTCTATACTCTGCACGGTTTTTATATTCATTCTATTCATGGTTTTTGTACCATATGGAAGTCATTTTTTTCTCTTTTACAAATAATTAAAATTACACTTTGAGGCACAATATAAGAACTGAAAGCGTAGCTGAATTCAAATCAACAAGCCCCTTAAATCTTGTGTTCATTTTCTCAATTTTCCATTGTGTTTCTTTGAAAAAGATCACCTGAAACACAAAGAATTAACCTTGCAGAAAATAGAATGCCTTTGTGTGTGAATACACATTTTTCTTATCACTGCATATATTTTCCTTTGATGTGGTTATCATCTAAAATTGGAGTGAAAGTTTCATCAATTTTCAGATATGTTTCATATTTTTGAAAAAAATTGCTTTAGATCAGTAAAGATCTACATTTTTTGTGGTCGCTGTGCAGTATGGTATGTGGTGCAGCAAATTATATTGACATATTGAGGTTGGCTGTTGGTCATGGATTTGGCAAGAGCAATGGTTTGACGGCCAAGTGAACTTGCCTGTTGTCCCTAAGATTCTACTAGGTCAAATCAATCATTTGGTTTGAACTTTTTCTGTCTTCTTCATGGTGGATTGTTCGGATGTAATCTGGATGTGAATTGCAACATTTCTGCATTTAACAAATAGGTTAAAGTCTAAGATAGGCCTCAGAGACTTGTGCTTATGCCTGCTTGGTCCACTCAATGCAGTGAGCACAATAGTGCCTGTCAATTTTAAAAATTACATCTTTACCAATATGCAACCTTTACACATACAGTAAGCTTGTGACTTAGATATGTGTAGATTGTTCACTGATCAGAATGGATCATGTTGGATTTGAGCTGAATCTCCCCTACGTACTCAAAGTGTCTGGGTCCTTCCTAGTTATTAATGTGAGTTTGATTGGTTTGAGGCAAAGTAACTTGAACATTTGTTCAAATGCTCATGTGATGTTCCAGTATGTCTCAAGGTTCCAAGCTGATGTCAGACAATTAGGATAGTTTGAAGGATGAAATGCTTGAACATTTAGAGTATGCATGTTGACCATGGATTTCTTTGTTTTCCTTCATCTGCTGATGTTAATGTGGTGAGATGAGTTTATTTATCCCAGTGTTACAGAAGATGGATGAACTGTTAATCCTTACAGGGAGGCTCACAGGATGCCAAATGCAATTATATTTTCAGTCTAGCTTTCAAAAAAATATGTCCCAATTCAGTCTCTTAAAACTAAACAATGAACTTTCAGCCTCGTCCTAGTGTCATCGGTTCAACCGGATTATTAGTTGGAAAGAGGAAACATTACCTTTTCCCATTGCACAGCGAGTTTCCTGTTCAGTGTTGAGAACCTGCCTCGCTAACATTCATGATGTGCCTCTGTCCTGTTTCAGCCTTTTCTCATGTCAGCAACATGTGGGAGATAGTTTAAGGGAGGGAAATAACAGGGTAGTTTGAAGGCAGGGGGAAGAAAAAGAAAACTTTTTTCCCCGTGGAGAGCTGTGTTTGAATCAGACCCGAATGAATGGGATGAACATCTTTCCCTTTCTGCCTCAATGGCCACCAGGGTCCTGATTGAAAGGCATTTGGCTGTTCTCAGTCAAACTCCCTGTAGAGACAAGTTCGCAGCTGCACCGATTTGCTCTTCAGTGGCAATAATTAGTGCTGAAAAGTAGTGAAATCCCAGTGATCTTCAGAAACTACCTACTTCCTATTTTAGTCTGAGTTTCCCGTTCGATCCAGCTCACTGTAAATAAAATATTATTACGTTGGCTTCCCTTTATCACTAAAAGGCAATCACAGCACCTTGGCTGATCTCTACTGGAGCAGGAACTATGATAAAGGTTAAGGATATAAATCAAGTGTGGATTGCAAAATATTGCCCAGTTGGGTTAGATTTTCACTTTCTGTAATTGTAGGCAGGAAGACTTAAGGAAAATACACACATCCCCTTGAATCATCAATAATGCTGAGCTGCAAGGAGTTTTGCAATCAGATGCAGCATCATGAAAAATCCATTTCCAAAGTACTCCTTAAGCCATTTTTAAAAATGTTATTAGTTTTATATTATGTCAGTGTTTCAGAATCATACCTCGTGCTATACAAGGAATGTAAACAGGGGAATTGCTAGGAACTTGTCTTTGTCTGCTTGTGGGGAAAACACGAAACTGAGCAACAATGGTCAAAGAAACTTGGGTGAATACAGTTCAAATCAAGACAAAGTCACCCTTCATATAGATTTCTCACCTGGCATTGTTGTTCGGTCATGCTCTTCCGTTCCCTTGCCGACTTCCTCTCGCCTCCTTCTTCGCTGGTGATTATAAAGGAGGCTAGTGCTCTTGTCACACAGCTCTGCTGAGTTAGGTTCAGTACTGACCTTGGGTATTGTCTGTGTGGAGTTTGCATGTTCTCCCTGTTCCCACATGGGTTTTTCTTGGGTGAGGTAACTTCCTTCCAAAATTCCAAGCACTTCCTTATAGGGTGATTAGCCACGGTAATTTACCCCCGGCGTATTTGAGTGGCAGGAGAACAGGATGGGAGGGGGAGTTGGAAGGCTAAGAGAGAGAACAGGTTGCAGGGAGATCAGTGGGGCACTGAGACGGACGGATGTCCTTTGAGAGCCAGCATAGGCTCGATAGGCTGAATGTCCTCCTTGCATGTAAAAAAAACCTGCCTGTTCAACTTTTCTGATCCTTCCGCTTCTCTTCGTGGCTCTTCTTATACAAGATACATTTTAGTCTGCAAGAGTCTATCACAATAATATTTTGCATGTTAACAAAACCGCAAACGAGGCAGGTTTAGTTCTCAGGGAAGGGATCCTCAATCAGTAAATCAATAATCCCTATTTGCATAGGCAAAATGAAAGCTTTCATTAGCAACGTGCTAATTAGCTATTGATTCCTTTCAGGAGTTTTAGTTACAAGTTCTGTAAAATTTGTTATACAGTAATTGACAGTATTTTCTGTTCAGAAAATAGATGCAAACAGGTCAGGGAAGGAAAGCTGGGAAAATACAGGCTAATGACATCCTCTGAAAAGGTCTCCAATCCTGGCCTGCTTTATCTTCTGAGTTTAATCATTGGCTATTAGACTATCTAAATCCTAAACTGTGGAATTTCTCACATTCTGACCCGACATATTGAAAATTTCATCTGTTTTCTTATTTGGTGTCAAGGTTTTCTTAGATAATGTTCCTCTAGAGTACTTAAGGTGATTTTTCTGCGTAAGTTGCTGCAAAAGTACATGTTGATTTGGACAGTTTATTTATTGATTTGATCAAACATACTGATTGCGTATTGATGTGTTTATTTCTGGAACAACTGAATTATATATTTGCAATTTCCAAAAAAACGTTATCATTCTGAACTGAGTTTTGCAGTGTGAGTAAAGACTACAGTAATACTGAAAGACAGTAATAGTGTTGGCGCGTGGCCAAGTGGTTAAGGCCTCGGTCTAGTGATCTGAAGGTCGCTAGTTCGAGCATCAGCTGAGGTAGTGTGTTGCGTCCTTGAGCAAGGCACTTAACCACACATTGCTGTGCGACGACACCGGTGCCAAGCTGTATCGGCCCTAGTGCCCTTCCATTGGACAACATCGGTGGCGTGGAGAGGGGAGACTTGCAGCATGAGCAACTGCCGGTCTTCCATACAACCTTGCCCAGGCCTGCGCCCTGGAAACCTTCCAAGGTGCAAATCCATGGTCTCACGAGACTAATGGATGCCTATATAAAAAAATATTGAAGAGGCATGAACACTGGCATTGAGTGATACACTCAGTGGCCACTTTATTAGGTACACCTGCATACTTACTCGCTAATGCAAGTATCTAATCAGTCAATCATGTGGCAACACTCAAAGCATAAAAACAAGTAGACATGGTCAAGAGGATCAGTTGTTCTTCAGTCCAAACATCAGAATGATGAAGAAATGTGATCTAAGTGACTTTGACCCTGGATTGATTGTTGGTGACAAACAGGGTGGCTTGAGTATCTCAGAAATCGCTGATCTCTCAGCATTTTCACGCACAGCAGTCTAAAGCTTACAGAGAAAGGTACAAAAAACAAAAAAAAAAACATTCAGTGAGTAGCAGTTCTGAGGGCAAAAATGAGTGAGGTTAGAGGAGAATGGCCAAACAGGTTCAAGCTGACAGTAACTCAAATATTACCATAATGGTGTGCAGAACAGCATCTCTGAATGCTCAGCACATCAAACCTCGAAGTGGATGGGTTGCAGAAGCAGAAGACCACAAACATACAGGAGGCACTAATAAAGTGGCCACTAAGTGTACGTGTGACATGAAATATAGATTAAATTACAATTCACATGATTATGTTTTTCTCCCATATTGCATGTGCAATAACATGTAAAGGAGTAGCACTGGGGGGAGAGATGGGTGGATGCTTAGTTGCAGAATGGAAATCCCCATGTCTGGACCTTTTGAGTCATATATGACTGGAAATTGGATTGCATAACACAATTTTTCTGTTAAAGCGATGTGCTGCAATTTACATGAAAAGTAGAGTCTGAATGTGGAGCTGAATTTGCTTGTGATTGCAAATTATTTTCTGGCTTGCTGCACAGTGATAATTTCTTTGCTGGTGGTGATTGATTTCTGAGGCTGCTTTCCAATGAATCTGAATCCGGTTTCTTATCTTTGGCATGTATCGTGAAATGCGTTTTCCCTTTGTAGCAGTACAGTGCAAGACACAGAAAATCACTAGATTGTCAGACAAAAAGGGAATACTGAGGTAGACTTCATGGGTTCATTGACTGTTCAGAAACCTGATGGCAGAGAGGAAGAAATGGTTCCTAAAACACTGAGTATGTGTTTTCAGGCTCCTGTACCTCGCCCCTGATGGTAGTAACGAGTAGAAGGCACGTCCTGGTTGGTTGGGGTCCCTACTGACTGTTGGTGTCATTTTAAGGCATTATCTTTTGAAAATACCCTGGATGCTAAGGGGGATAGTAGCCATGATGGAGCTGGTTGAGTTTACAACCCTCTGCAGCTTTTTCTGATCCTGTGCATAGGCCCCTCCAAACCAGTAGGAATGGTAGCTTCAGTTGTGCAGGCCATGGGTGTATGATAGTAACATCTCACCAATGGCATGGTCCTTTTAGTTCTAGAAATTTACTACCCATGACAATTCTGGGCCATCTTGTCAGAATGCACAGGTTAAAATAGGGCCAGGCCTTCAAAGCCGTAAGATAACAGCAACACCAGAATAACTCTGACCCCCAAAGACAAACCCCACAGCTGCTTCATGCAACTCTCTAGCTGGCTCTGCTTCCAACACCAGCAACCCTCCAACACTATTGCTAAACACTACAAGAATACAATGGTTATAGGTCAAAGACCATTTAAATAAACATTGTGGTGCAATCTGGTTCAGGCTGAAGGAGTTGCCGAGGACATCACCCAAGTTACAGTGAATCATTGTTTTGCTAGATAAATGTTTAAATTGCTCCAATACTCTGTTGGCTGACCCTTTATGGGATCCAAATCAAGTCTGCCTGTTGACAGAAAGTCCCCACTCATAATTAATGAGACACAGATATATATTACACCATTCCATGGAGAGGTGAGACTTAATTAAGGTGAAACAAATAAAGAGAACTTCAAAAGAGTAAATAAAAATATTTTCCTTTAGCATTGGATTGAAAATCCAGAGACGCAGATTTAACGTAATCAGTACAAGGATGAAAGGAGAAATGAGGAAGTGCTTTAGAAACATAGAAACATAGAAAATAGGTGCAGGAGTAGGCCATTTGGCCATTCGAGCCTGCACCGCCATTTATTATGATCATGGCTGATCATCCAACTCAGAACCCTGAACCAGCCTTCCCTCCATACCCCCTGATCCTCGTAGCCACAAGGGCCATATCTAACTCCCTCCTAAATATAGCCAATGAACTGGCCTCAACTGTTTCCTGTGGCAGAGAATACCACAGATTCACCATTCTCTGTGTGAAGAAGTTTTTCCTAATCTCAGTCCTAAAAGGCTTCCCCTTTATCCTCAAACTGTGACCCCTCGTTCTGGACTTCCCCAACATCGGGAACAATCTTCCTGCATCTAGCCTGTCCAATCCCTTTAGAATTTTATACGTTTCAATCAGATCCCCCCTCAATCTTCTAAATTCCAACGAGTACAAGCCCAGTTCATCCAGTCTTTCTTCATATGAAAGTCCTGCCATCCCAGGAATCAATCTGGTGAACCTTCTTTGTACTCCCTCTATGGCAAGGATGTCTTTCCTCAGATTAGGGGACCAAAACTGCACACAATACTCCAGGTGTGGTCTCACCAAGGCCTTGTACAACTGCAGTAGTACCTCCCTGCTCCTGTACTCGAATCCTCTCGCTATAAATGCCAGCATACCATTCGCCTTTTTCACCGCCTGCTGTACCTGCATGCCCACTTTCAATGACTGGTGTACAATGACACCCAGATCTCGTTGCACCTCCCCTTTTCCTAATCGGCCACCATTCAGATAATAATCTGTTTTCCTATTTTTGCCACCAAAGTGGATAACTTCACATTTATCCACATTAAATTGCATCTGCCATGAATTTGCCCACTCACCCAACCTATCCAAGTCACCCTGCATCCTCTTAGCATCCTCCTCACAGCTAACACTGCCACCCAGCTTCGTGTCATCCGCAAACTTGGAGATGCTGCATTTAATTCCCTCATCCAAGTCATTAATATATATTGTAAACAACTGGGGTCCCAGCACTGAGCCTTGCGGTACCCCACTAGTCACTGCCTGCCATTCTGAAAAGGTCCCGTTTATTCCCACTCTTTGCTTCCTGTCTGCTAACCAATTCTCTATCCACATCAATACCTTACCCCCAATACCGTGTACTTTAAGTTTGCACACTAATCTCCTGTGTGGGACCTTGTCAAAAGCCTTTTGAAAATCCAAATATACCACATCCACTGGTTCTCCCCTATCCACTCTACTAGTTACATCCTCAAAAAATTCTATGAGATTCGTCAGACATGATTTTCCTTTCACAAATCCATGCTGACTTTGTCCGATCATTTCACCGCTTTCCAAATGTGCTGTTATCACATCCTTGATAACTCACTCCAGCAGTTTCCCCACCACCGACGTTAGGCTAACCGGTCTATAATTCCCCGGTTTCTCTCTCCCTCCTTTTTTAAAAAGTGGGGTTACATTAGCCACCCTCCAATCCTCTGGAACTAGTCCAGAATCTAACGAGTTTTGAAAAATTATCACTAATGCATCCACTATTTCTTGGGCTACTTCCTTAAGCACTCTAGAATGCAGACCATCTGGCCCTGGGGATTTATCTGCCTTTAATCCCTTCAATTTACCTAACACCACTTCCCTACTAACATGTATTTCGCTCAGTTCCTCCATCTCACTGGACCCTCTGTCCCCTACTATTTCTGGAAGATTATTTATGTCCTCCTTAGTGAAGACAGAACCAAAGTAATTATTCACTTGGTCTTCCATGTCCTTGCTCCCCATAATCAATTCACCTGTTTCTGTCTGTAGGGGACCTACATTTGTCTTTACCAGTCTTTGATACTTAGTGGGTCGTAAGATTTGACAGTCAGTCCCTGAAAGTGTGGTAGAGGTAGAGTCCCTCGCCCACATATAAATGATCCTTGAATTTGTGCTTTAAGAGCTGTAATCCAGTGGCCCTGATCTCACACATCATGAAGACCCTGGAGAGACTGGTCATGGCTCACCTCTGACCCCTAGTCAGATCAGCCCCCCGATCCCTGCAGATTGCCCACCAGGAGCATTACACATTGGAGTCGATGATGCTGTCATCTACCTGCTGAACAGAGCCTACTCCCAGTTGGATGAGCAGGGCAGCACTGTGAGGATCATGTTTTTTGATTTCTCAAGTGCCTTCAATACCATACAGCCCCTATTGCTGGGGGAGAAGATCCATTCAATGCAGGGTGGCACTTCCATTGTATCCTGGGTAATGGACTACCTGATTGACAGACCACAGTTTTTGCAGCTATAGAGCTGTGTGTCAGACATGGCTATAAGCAGCACTGCGGCCCCACAGGGGACTGTATTGGCTCCCTTCCTGTTTTCCCTGTATACCTCGGACTTTAGATACAACACTGAGTCATGTTACCAGCATAAATTTTCTGATGACTCCACAATAGCTGAGTGTATAAAGGGAGGACAGGAGGATGAATACAGGGCCATGGTGGAGGACTTTGTCAAATGGTGCAAGCTGGATCATTTGCAGCTCAACATCAGTAAGGCAAGGAGATGGTGATGGACTTTAGGAAGACTAATCCTGCACTGCTCCCTGTTACTATTGATGGTGAGGACATGGATGTGGTGAGAATCTACAAGTACATGGGGGCACACTTAGATGCCAGAATTGAGTGGAACACCAACACAGAGGCTGTGTACAAGTGGGGCCAGAATCGCTTCTACCTCCTGAGGAGACTGAGGTCCTTTGGAGTGTGCAGGCCTCTCCTTCACATGTTCTACCAGTCTGTTGTCAACAGTGCAATCATCTATGTGGCGGTGTGCTGGGGCAATGGCATTAACATGGGTGATGCCAACAGGCTCAATAAACTGATTAGAAAGGCTGGCACTGTAATAGCAGTCAAACTGGACACACTGGAGGCTGTGGTAGAGTGAAGGACCCTGCAGAAAATCCTGGCATTTCTGGACAATGTTTCTCACCCTCTGCATGCCACCTTGACTGAACAGAGGAGCACTCTTAGTTATAGTCTAAGACAACTGTACTGATCCAAAGAGCGCCATATGAGTACATTCTTCCTCCTGGCCATTAGGCTCTATAATGGGTCAACCTACAGCCGTGGAAATGATGGCCCTCTCCTGTTAGACAGTTTGAGGTAACTTATTTTGTATTTATTCTTCTTACTTTTCTTCTAATATTATATATCTGTGAACTTGTAATGTTACTGTGACACTGTAATTTCCTTTGGAATCAATAAAGTATCTATCTATCTATCTGCAGCTCTGCAGACCAAGTACTGGAAAGGGGCTGACTAAGTCTGTGAAATTGTGGTAGAAACAATGTGCCAAATGGCCTTCTGTGTGAAAATGTGTGCTTCTCTGTCGGGGTGCAGTGCTAGCCGGAGTGTGTCTGGCACATCTTTAAGAAAGAAGCCCAAAATAAACAAGCTAATTAATTAGGTGCCGCCCAGGGTGATTTGAGTATCTCAGAAACTGCTGATCTTGTGGGATTTTTATGCACAACAGACTCTGGAGTTTACACAGAATGGTGCCAAAACCAAAACAAAAAATCCAGCAAGTGGCTGTTCCGTGAGCAAAAACATCTTGATAAACCCACTCACTGGATTTGTTTGTTTTTGGCACCATTCTTTGTAAACTCCAGAGTCTGTTGTGCATAAAAATCCCAGGAGATCAGCAGTTTCTGAGATACTTAAATCATCCTGGGCAGCACCTAATTAATTAGCTTGTTTATTTCGGCTTCTTTCTTAAAGAGGAACTGGGACAAGCTCCGGCTAGCACTGCACCCTGATCTCTGTAAATCTCTGTTCCCACCCCATTCTTTTTTGAACACCTTGATTTAATGTACTTCAAAAACCTTTGAGAGCAGATTGCAGATCTTAACTATGCTTCATAGCATAAAAATGTCCTTTGATTGTAAATACTCAATGTCATAAATCATGTAAAAAGGACCTTCACCCCAACCCACCCATACCAACCAATCTATCTATGCTAATTCTATTTGCTTGTGTTTGGTCATTATCACTCTAAACTTTCCAATCCATGTACCTGTTGAAGTGTCTTCTTAAATGCTGTAATTGTATCTGCAACTCCTTTTCCTCTGGTAGCTCACTTATATGCCCACAACTCTATGATCCTATCAGATTCCCTTTAAATCCTTCCACCCTCACCTTAAACCTTTGCTTTCTAATTCCAGACTCTCCTATGCTAGGAAGTAAAACTGTGACCATCTACTCTGTCTATGTCTCTCAGAATTTTATAGATCTCCCTTGGCCTACAGTAAAAACAGTATCAGCCTATCAACTTGAGGCCTCCAGTCCAGGCAATATCCCTGTGCATCTTTTCTGCCCCTTGGTAGTTTAATTATATTCTTTATATTGCTTGGCAACCAGAACTAGTAGCAGTTTCTCTATATTTAACATGTCAAATCCCCTCTCAAGCTCTTTGCTCTGAGGAGAACAACCTTAGATTCTTCAGTCAAACCAAATGACTAAAGTCCTCATTCCTGAAGACTTTCTAGTTAACAGTCAAGAATGCTTTCCTTCTTTAGAACTTAACCATCAAATGATGTGTTTCACAGAAAGTTTCAGTGTTCTGGTTCCAATCTTTTAAACTTCTCAGTTGATTCCTGTTTATCAAGCAGGAGAAGCACACAGATTTTGACAGGAAATTGGGTGGGTGGGTATATTAATCCGGTTCCTGTGCTTGGACATGATCCTTTGGGGATTTCTTACAAATTCCTGCTAAATAAACACCACACCTGTCCTTGCCCTTCCATATTCTACACTGTTGGGCCCACACAGCATAGTCCCTCAGCACAAGAGCTATACAACTGTCCTCAGTGGGTGGTTCACTGACTGGACACTCTGGCCACTTGTTTTCTCATAGGTTTGATGCTTTCTGTTGCTTGTGAGCCCATGGGCTGTTTGGCTTATTTGCCTAATTACTTGAACGCCTTGTATTCTTGATTAAGAAACAAAACTTACAGATCACTTGGAACAGACTCCAGAAACATTAAATCTCACAGGTCCTCATAATGGAAATGTACTGGGCCCACACACTGATTTCACCTCTGATTCTAGTCTTTTTACCTTTGTAGCCTCTTCTCAACATCACATCTGTGGCCCTAATACAGAAGTGGTCAGTGTAGTGGTCAGGCAACTGGGCTGCATGTGGTAGAAATCAGATCAAACACCCACACATGAACTGTCCTGGTGGATTTCTGTTTGTATGATTAAAGTAATTTTTTCCACTCTTTATAAATATATTTAGATATAATTATTCTGAATACTGGTGCTCCACAACATTGAATCCTCAGTCTCCTACACTATTCCCTGGACCCTCATGACTGCACGGCTCAAATTTTCTCAAAGTCCATCTACAAGTTTGCAGATGATACCACCATAGAGAGCCAATTTCAAATAATGATGAGTTGGAATATAGGAAGGGGATAGAGAGCTTAGTGTCATGGTGTCATCACAACAACCTTTCCCTCAATGTCAACAAAGCAAAAGGGCTGATCAATGACATCAGCAAGTGGGGTGGGGGAGGGGTGTGACATGCTCCTGCCTACATCAATGGTGTTGAGGTTCCAAATGTTGAGAGCTTTAAGTTCCTCTGAGTGAACTTCTCCAATGGCCTGTCCTGCTCCAACCACGTTGATATCACAGCTAAGAAAGCTCACTGATGCCTCTACATCCTCTGACATTTAGCAGGTTCCTGTTGACCTTTAAACTTTTTATTGGCGTTCATTCTATCTAGCAGCATAACAGTTTTGTTTGTGCAACTGCTCTGCCCATGACAGCAAGAAATTGCAGAGTGTTGTGGGCACACCTCAGCACACAGAAACCAGTCTCCTCCCCACCTCCCCCCCCCCATGGACTCCTCCATTCTTCTTGTCACCTCAGTAAAGCAGCCAGCATAGCCAAGGTCCTCACCATCACCCAACCCAGACATTCTCTCTTCTCGACTCTCCCATCGGGCAAAAAAATACAAAAACCTGAAAGCACGTACCACCAGGCTTAAAGACAGCTTCTATCCCACTGTTATCAGACTTGAATGGACCTGTTGTATGATTGATTGACACTTGACCTTACAGTCTACCTCGTTATGATCTTCCAGCTTACTGTTTACCTGCACTGCACTTTCTCTGTATGTGTGGGCACGTGGCCAAGTGGTTAAGGCATTTGACTAGCGATCTGAAGGTCGTGAGTTCGAGCCCCAGCCGAGGGAACGTGTTGTGTCCTTGAGCAAGGCACTTAATCACACAATGCTCTGTGACGACACTGGTGCCGAGCTGTATGGATCCTAATGCCCTTCCCTCGGACAATATCAGTGTCGTGGAGAGGGAAGACTTGCAGCATGGGCAACTGCTGGTCTTCCATACAACCTTGCCCAGGCCTGTGCCCTGGAGAGTGAAGACTTTCCAGGCGCAGATCCATGGTCTCGCTAGACTAACAGATGCCTAAAAAAAAACTTTCTCTGTAGCTTTTACACTTGGTTATTGTTTTGACTTGTTCTTTCTCAATGCACTGTGCAGCGAACTGATTGTATGAACAATATTTAAGGCAAGCTTTTAACTGTATCATGCTACAGGCGTCAATAGTAAACTAATACCAATATCAATATATCTGATAATCAGAGATATTTAAAAACAATTTAAATATGTTTAAACAATTCCAAAAAATAATAAATCCACACTATACATAAAATTAGTCAAAAACATTAATGTTGATTCAAATAAAACAGAACACTTTATTTATAATTTTTGGTGAAAGTAGACAAACCCACTCAAATAAATAAGTTCAGAGAAGGAGTAAGCGGTTAGGTGCATTGATTCCTTAGATCCTTCTGTAGTCCATAGTGACCTGCCAGCTGTCTCTGGCTGGTGATTGTCCACGGAAACTCTAGCTATAGGAAGCAGGATCCCTCCCAATACATTGCATTTTTGCTGTCCACATAAATAATTTCCTGATACTAATTGTTGCTAAATTGCTCAGGGTTTTTACCCATAACTTCTTCCAAAGTAGCTATTTGTCAAGTAGGGTACCATGCACAATCCTGATTTGATGGAGACAGACGTGAGAGCACAGCGGAACATCTGGAAAACTTCTGAAATGTCTGCTTTGCTACCGCTGCTACTGTGTGGTAACCGGAATCTCTGGAGCTGAAGGCCTCGAAATCCTTGGCTTTGTATGTTTCAGTGGCCGGGGAGAGGTCGAAGGTGCTCAGGAGGCTGTATCGGAGAGGCTGCTCGGAAGCTCGGAGTTTTCGGACGGATGGACTCAGGGTCAGCCGCTTCCAAGGTATCGGCAGGTTGACGGTGCCTGGAGGTTTATGGCAGGGAGTTTCTCCCTTTCGCCGCCTGCTATTGGGGACTTGGGAGTTGATCGACTCGGGACTTTGAGACATTTTTTTACCGTGCCTATGGTCTGTTCTTTATCAAATTATGGTATTGCTTTGCACTGCTGTAACTATATGTTATAATTATGTGGTTCTGTCAGTGTTAGTCTTTGGTCTGTCTTGTTTTCTGTGATATCACTCTGGAGAAACATTGTATCATTTCTTAATGCATGTATGCATTTCTAAATGACAATGAAAGAGGACTGAGTGTTCTCATAATCTAAAAAAAAATCAGCTACAGATTTCAGGTGTCAAACTAGTGCAAGTAAAACCAATCTGTGCTGCCCTTTAGATTAAGCTTGGAAAGTACTGGCAGTTCTCGCCAAGTGATGGTAAACTATTTGAGCAATGGTTCTTTATTCCACCTAAAAAAACAACTTGTGAACTAAATTTGTCTTGTACCTTATCTGATTTTCTAAAGTATACTGCAATATCTCATGTGAAAATCTGAGCCCTTGATAAGGAGATTAAAGTTGCTTGGTTAAACTAGAGTTCAAAAAGGAACTAACCAATAATTTCACTTGGCTCTCCTTCTCCTATCTGCTTACAGGCAAAGGCTGAAGAGCAAGGCTCCCAAGATTAGCGAAACAAAGTGGTGACCACGGAAGGCAGAGGCATGGCTATGGAATTGCTTCGAGTCATTGGACTGGGCCGTGTTCAGGGACTCTTCTGTGGATCTGAATGAATTCACCACGGGTGTCCTGGACTTCATTAAAACAGTTGTAGATGACTCTGTCCCCACAAAATCATTCAGTTTTCCCCAACCAGAATCCCTGGATGAACCATGAGATCCGCAACCTGCTGAGGGCCAGGTTAGAAGCATTCAAGTCTGGCGACCAAGGAAGTTACAAGAGGTCCAGCTATGATCTCTGGAAAGCAATCTTATGGGTGAAGTGGCAATTCCAGACCAAACCTGAATGAATGAAGCATGCTCAATATCTTGAATACTATCTCCTTTACAAAGTGCATCAAATGATAAAAGGAGACAACAGGGCTTCCTTTCAGATGAGCTCATTGCCTTCTATGCTCGCTTTGACCATCAAAACATGGAGGAACCATAACGAACTTGTATAGTTGCCAATAACCCTGTGATTTCAGTCTCTGAGGCTGACGTATAAGCATCCTTCATGTGGGTGAACCCACAATAAGCATCTGGCCCAGATGGGGTAGCTGGCTGTGTACTAAAGACCTGTGCTGATCAGCTGACTGGAGTGTTCACTGAGATCTTTCGCATTTTGTTTGGCAGTCTGAGGTACCCACCTGCTTCAAGCAGCCTTCAATTATACCGAAGAAGAACATGGTAACATACCTCAATACCTATCAGCCAGTGGCACTTATATCCACAGTAATGAAATGTCTTGAGAGGTTGGTGATGAAACTTATCAACTCCAGCCTGAGAAGCGACTTAAATCCACTCCAATTTACCTACCAACAGGTCCACAGCAGATGCCATTTCATTGGCTCTTCATTCAACCCTGGATCATCTGGACAGCAAAGGTGCATATATCAGGATGCTTTTTATTGACTACAGCTAGGCATTCAATTATTCCCTCAAGAATAATCAGTAAGTTTCAAGACCTTGGCCTCAATACCTCCTTGTGCAATTGGATCCTCGATTTCCTCACTTGCAGACCCCAGTCAGTTCAGATTGGCAGCAATATCTCCTCCACGATCTCCATCACCATAGGTGTACCACAGGGCTGTGTGCTTAGCCCCCTGCTCAACTCGCTTTACACTTGTGACTGTGTGGCTAAGCACAGCTCCAATCCCACATCCAAGGTTGCTGATGACGCCATTGTTGCAGGGCAAATCAAAAGTGGTGATGAGTCAGCATATAGGAAGGAGATTGAAAATCTAGCTGAGTGTTGCCACAACAACGAACTCTTACTCAGTGTCTGTAAGACCAAGGAGCCGATTATTGACTTCAGGAGGAAACCGGAGGCCCCTGAACCAGTCTTTATGTGAGGGATCAGAAGTGGAGAGGGTCAGCAATTTTAAATTCCTTGGTATTATCATTTCAGTGGTGCTGTTCTGGGCCCAACATATAAGTGCAATTACAAAGAAAGCATGGCAGTGTCTCTACCTTCTTAGGAGCTTGCAAAAGTTCTGAATGACATCTGAAACTTTGACAAACTTCTACAGATGTGTGGTGGAGAGTATATTGACTAGTTGCATCCCAGCCTGGTATGGAAACATGAGTGCTCTTGAATGGAAAATCCCACAAAAGGTAGTGGATACAGCCCAGTCCATCACAGGTAAAGCCCTCCCCACAATTGAACACATCTACATGAAACGCTGTGGCAGGAAAAAATTTGATATTATTATTATTATTTATTTTTTCTCAGCCCAAGCTATTAAAACCTGAGGTATGTGCATTCATTTCTCAATTGCTACGAACTTCTGGACTATTCTAGTGCTCACTATTGTGGCTTTCTGAAGATTTATATAAATATTGCTACGTAGGTCTAATTGCTTAATTCGATTGCGTAGTGACTTTGGGAAGATACCAGTTGTCGATATTATTATTATTATAACAATGTATACCCTATTTATGTTCCAGAGTCTTTCACTTTCTTCTTTTAATTCAGCACATTTCTGGTGTTTTCCACTTTTTGATTTCTGTAAGTTATGTGTGTTTGGAATGGCTATATCTATTAAATAAATTGTTCTTGCTTATTTATCCTGGGTTATTATATCTGGATGGTTGTTATAATGGATCAGTCATAATATAATTTGTGGTATTCTGATCCTAAAACTGGATCAGGTCTGTATTTATAGTAAGGAGTGAGTTCATATCTGAGTTTGTATTTTAAAGCAAGATTTAATGAATGATGTTTGCCACTTGATTATGCCTGTGTAAGTAATCAGATTGAGTTAAACTACTACAAGATCCTGTAATGTGTTGGATTGTTTCTGGTTTTTCTCGGCATTTTCTACATTTATCATCCTAAATTTGTCAGTCTTTTATTATGTATTTTTGATAATTTTTTTGTGTTAATCACCTGGTCCTGTTTTGTCACAAGGAATCCTTCTATTTCTGATCCAGGCGTTCAACACTTCCTTGCCGACATCTATTCTGCTCAGACTGTGGGGATGTCTTCCATGGAGGGTCATGCTCTTCCACTGGTTCACTTTTTCTTCAATAGTAATCATGTCTTCATTTTTCTGGGTTGTACTCTCATTTAAGTTTAGTAGTGGGTACTCCTTAAAAGAATTACATATGCTTGCACGGAGTGCTGAACCCTGTTGTCGTTGAGGAAAATAAATCCTTATCTGACTGATGTGTAGATTTTTAGTAATCTGTTATTCCTCTTCCTCCTTCTGTTCTGGGTAGTCTTAATCTAAGCACATTCGAATGTACATTATTTGTCATTTCAGTTCTTATTTTCCTTTGTAAATTTTCCAGCTCGGTTTTGGACCAAGGTACAATGCCAAAAAATACATTAATATAGGTATAGTGAAAGTGTTTATTGCCTTTGTTATGATTTTACTGTTGAGCTCTGTTTGGCAGATTTTCTTAAGCCTCGAAGTAAATTCAGTCAAAAGATTTTCCTTTATCACACTATGATCTATTTTCTTTCCTTGTTGACATCCCAGATACTTGTATAGAAACATAGAAACACGGAAAGCCTACAGCACAATACATCCCCTTCGGCCCACAAAGCTGTGCCGAACTTGTCTTTATCTTAGAAATTACCTAGGGTTACCCATAGCCCTCTATTTTTCTAAGCTCCATGTACCTATCCAGGAGTCTCTTAAAAGACCCTATTGTATCTGCCTCCACCACCGTCACCGGCAGCCCACTCCGTGCACTCACCAATTCCTGCGTAAAAAACTTACCCCTGACATCTCCCCTGTACCTACTTCCAAGCACCTTAAAACTGTGCCCTCTTGTGCTAGCCATTTCAGCCCTGGGAAAAAGCCTCTAACTATCCATATGATCAATTCCTCTCATCATCTTGTACACATCTATCAGGTCACCTCTCATCCTCTGTCGCTCCAAAGAGAAACTGTTTCATATTCATCCATTGGTTGTATTGTACCCTGCTGCTCTGTTTTGTATTCTATTAGCTCTATTGCACCTTTCTTTGTGTTTAATGTTCTGCACTTACCTAGTCATGTTTATATGTTCACGTTTATATTTTTCAGAAACAGCTCTGCTGTTTGAATTGATAGCTTTAGCTAATGAAGGAGCATATAATTTCAAATTATCCTTGTATAAAAGGTGTTCATTGCTTTATATATTTTCTTTCTTTTTGGATTTGCACAGTTTGTGCCTTTTGCAATCTGATTGTCCGCCCTGATTCTATCATGGTTATTAGATTTATTGAGTACACCCACAAGAAAGTGAATCTCAGGGTTGTATATGATGACATACATGTACTTTGATAATAAATCTACTTTTAGCTTTGATTTCCTTTATGTGTGGTGGAGTACGAGAACCTGTACAGTACAGACATCTTTGGTCTTGCACTTCTGACTCTAGTTTACTGACAGTGCAGCAAAATAATTTGTTCACAGCTGAGGTCGTTTCATATTGGCAATTAATAAAATTCACTGAGATAAAAGTTCTAAACTTCAGTTAAAATTGAAGATGGAAGATTTAGAGGACCTGCAGTTTGGTATAGGCTTGATGGATCATGCTGGAGGGATTACAGTAAGGGTTGTAATGCTATTTGCAATCTCTTCAGGTCCCTAAGAATGCTGTGAATCATGAGGAACTGTGAATGCTATTACCCATGCATTGAAAGGCTGCAAGCATGGTGAAGGGTATTTTGGGAAATCCACACAGAGTCCATTTTTAGCTCATTGGGCCCTGCATCTGAGGAAATCAATCATCAGTGGGTTCTGAATTTGTGAGGAAAGGGAACAATCCACAGTACACTTACAGCACTGGTGTGTTAGTACTAGATTTGCAGTCAATTTTAAGATGAAATTCATTTTCATTCTTCCTTCTCTGGAATAAGCCCAATCAGATAACTAAATATTCATACTTCCATAACAATAAAGGAAATGTTAGCAATCCTGAGTTCTGAAGAAGAATCTCAGCCCAAAATGTTGACTGTTTATTCATTTCCATTGACACTACCTGGACCTGCTGAGTTCCTCAAGCATTTTGTGTGAGTTACCTTGGATTTCCAGCACCTGCAGATTTCCTTCTGTTTAACCACTCAGAATTGTTTTTAAATAATATTATTAACAGAACACAATTTTACTTTTTGGCAGCTCAATTTCATGGTCATCTTTTTAGCAAAATGTTGTTGCTCTCATTGAGGTGTTACCAACCCTTAATTACTGACTTTGCTCATCAATTGATTGTAAGAATTATTATCCTTTCCATCAACCTGATCCAGGAACCCAGCATCTCTCAAAGTATCTGCTCCAGCTTGTGCTGCATCAGTGGCTTCACTTCTGGCCTTGACACACCCACGAATACAAACGTCCCAGCCTTGGTTTTTGTGGTTGCTCAATAATGTGGTAAAGTGAAGATGAGGGCATCTCTCTGCCATTATATGTGGGTAGAAAGGCACCAGAATCCCCACTTAAACCAGCGATGCAATAATTAAACTGTCTGCAGGGACACTGATGGCTCAGTACTGGACATGGGTAACTTCACAGTTTGAATAGATGTTGTTATTTAAAGCTCATGCCAGATAAAGGGGTGGATTTCCACTTCAATGGCTGACAGCTCTCCATCTACTATCACTTTTCAATAGATAAAAATTCATAAAGGTGATTGCTTTGCCAGACTTCCTTGGCAGTCTTTATGTAAAGCACAAACTTCATTATATTGGTTCATTTGCTCCTATTGGCATTTCATTTTGAATACTGCCAGCAGAAAGCTGATAAAAAGGCAGTGAACTAAATTTGGAGGCCATAAACATCTTTTTTTCTGCTACGTTCACAAGTTTGCCCTGTATTTCCCACATCTATTTTTTGAGACCTCTAATGTTTTATTTTTATTTAATAAAATCACTCTGCTTTTGCAACAGAACACAGATGTTGTGAGGTTTTTCTGCTCCAAGCTGCAATGATGAAAATGGCTTCTCAATGAATGGGCAACATTCACTGTTTTTATGGGTTAAAGTTAGAACAAAGATGGCTAAACCACGTTTGACTCAGCCATAACAGTTTGCCCAATCTGTTAAAATATGTTTCTTTTTTTACTGCTGTGCTGTAATTTAAAATTTTGTGGTTACATCAACTCAGTGGGAATTTTTTGTACCATTGTGTTTAAAGTAATATGTAAACCTGAGATGAGAGCTCTGTACGTATCAATTTAGAAACCAATTTATATTTTTTGAGGGAGGTTGGGTAATCTTGATATCTGAACTATAGTTCAAAGTTCAAAGTAAATTTATTATCAAAGTACATATATGCCACCATATACTACCCTGAGACTCATTTCTTGCAGGTATACTCGATACATCTATAGACTAATAACCATAACAAAAGCAATGAATGACCACCCAACTTGGGCTTTCAACCAGTGTGCAGAAGACAACAAAGAGTACAAATAAGAAAACAAATTAATAATAATAAAAAATAAGCAGTAAATATCGAGAACATGAGATGAAGTGTCCTTGAAAGTGAGTTGTGGGAATATTTCAATAATGGGGCAAGTGAAGTTGAGTGAAATTATTCACTTTGGTTCAAGAGCCTGAAGGTTGAGGGGTAGTAACTGTTCCTAAACCTGGTAGTGTGCGTCCTAAGGCTCCTGTACCTTCTCCCTGATGGCAGTGGCAAGAAGATATCATGTCCTGTATAGTGGGAGTTGTTGATGAATGATGCTGCTTTCCTGCAACAGTGTTTGATGTAGATGTGATCAATGGTGAGGAGGGCTTGACCAGTGATGGACTTAAATTATGAATTTAAGTTTCATGGCTCCACATCATTACAATCCTCCTGTCAAACCACCTACACTGGTGCTTTCCAGGTAAATATACACAGCTGACAATCCAGTGCGGAACCTATCCTAGACCTCTGGCTACAGTTTCACTTTGACTCTTTGGTTCAGTTAAAAGTGAATGGGTCAGTAGCCATTTGCAATATTGTAGGGTAACGTAATTGGGAGAAATTTACATAATTCACAACCGCCAGCGTTGAGTTGGGGTTTCACTTTAAAAGGCTGGTTGGACATGATGAAGTTTTTTTTACGTAAAGAGTTTTAGTGCACTTTTGTGTGTAGGCTTTGGAGCTGGATCAAATGTGTTACGGGTTTCAATACACATAAAACACCTCACTTTGTTTTATTTGCAAAAACCTACATTGGTAATCCTGATGGTCTAGGACAATTCCACAATTATTGAATTTGTCAGCCAATGCAGTCGCTTTGAAACTGCCGGAGTTTGGGGAGCAAAATGCCATCGCTCGGTTTGTACAAGCTGAGGCTCAGGTCACTCTGTGAGAGATATCCACGGACAACACCAAATTCTACAATGTGATAACATCTCTTAGCCATTTCATGGTGGCAAGAGTGGTGAATCTACTTGAATACCTGCCCGAACATGATAAATGCTGATCACTGAAAACTCACCTTTTCCAGACTTTTGGACAATTGGAGTCTGGACACCCCAAACAGTTGCTTTCCTTGCCCGGTCTTGGCGATGATAAGCCCTCAGAGCTAATGGATCACATGCTGCCTCTCTTGGGAAATCACCATCCTTGTTTTATTTTTAAAGAACTCTTCATGCAGCACATGCCTGATCAAGTTTGCATAGCCCTCGCTAACACATCCATGATGGACTATAGAGAGCTTGGTAAAATGGCTGATAGTCAGCTGGGCAGTAATGCATCATTCCTCCTCCTTTCCTTACCTCAAAAGCCCAGTCAGCAAGACCTCCAACATAAGGATGCTGGCAGCTACCATGGTCACTTTGGTAGGGGCACTAGGAAGTGCTATCCACCTTGCAGATTCAACAGTGCCAGGTTTGTGAACACCATGCGCTCCAGCTTCCAGGGATGTCTACTGTTCATCTTAGATGCCCTTTCAGGGTGATGCTCCTTAAGTGATGTGGGTGCTTAAGTGAGTGTGCTGCCAGCATCGCCTAGTGATGAGAAAGTAAGGAGTGACAAAACGTTGCTGGAGGCCGCCAGCGGCAGCAAGACACAACAGGAGATGCTCTGCTTCAATGGGTGACATTACACAGGGAACTTCATTCTTGCTAAAGTAACTAGACCTCTGCTCAGTGCCGATTTCCTGTGTGCCCAAGGACTAGTAGTCGATCTTAAGAACTGTCAGCTTGTGGATGTGAAGGACTTTAGGTCGTTACCCTGCTCCCTTAGTAAGTTGCCCACAATGTCTCCGTCAAGCACATACGCCACTGCATATGAGTGTACTTGACTGCTGGGGAAATTCCCAAACCTCACCAAGCCCACATTCTCAACTACAGTCACAAAACATGGGGTCAGGCACCACATTCCCACAACTGGCCTGCCAGTCCATGCCAGTGAACGTAGACTGGACCCAAAAAGCTAGTAACCGTGAAGGCTGAGTTTGCCAATGTGGAAATGCTTGGAAATGTATGCTGGCTGAGTAACCCCTAGCTTCGCCCCTGCATGTGGTCCCTAAGCCCGATGGTGGTTGCCGCTCATGTGGTGATTACCAACACGTTAACAAGGCTACCAGCCCCGATTGTTACCTGATTCTACACATTCAAGACTTTTTGGCAGCTCCTTCCCTCTGAAGGGAGGTACAGCACATTTGACCATTAGCTCCTCAGTCTCTATCTGCCTGTTGGCCATTTTCATCTTCTTCTATGGGGTCAGCACATTTGACTTCAGTCTGTACCTGGCTGTCAGCCATTTTCATTTTCTTCTGTGGGATCGCCATTTCACAGTATTCATTGATCACGAACCCCTCACGCACACAATGGCCAAAATATCAGACCCTTGGTCTGCATGGCAGGAATGCCAACTGGCCTTCATATCCGACTTCACAACTGATATACAACATATCAAAGGGAAAAAATAATGCTTGGCTTATTGCCTCTCACGGCCAGCCATTACACATAGGGGTTGATTATGCCGGCACATATTTCAGCAGATCACTTAAACTGGCCTACCGAGATTTGGAGTATTCCACTGTCATGTCCCTGGCATCACAACACGACCATGAATGTGTCAACGAGCTGAACGAGCCTCCCATGGAACATAGGACCCGAGCTGGGTGGCTTATGCGAGATCCAGACCGGCTCACAGTGCTGGTTTTAGTGAATTCTGGGGAGGCCTGTGTAGGTAACATCATTGGGAGAAATGTATGTAATTCACAACCACTGATTTTGAGTTGGGGTTTTGCTTTAAGAGGCTGCTCTGATGTGATGATGTTTTTTATGTAAAGAGTTTTAGCTCACTTTTGTGTGTAGGTTTTGGAGTTCAAAGAAATGTG
Organism: Mobula hypostoma; assembly: GCF_963921235.1. Classification (NCBI taxonomy): domain Eukaryota; kingdom Metazoa; phylum Chordata; class Chondrichthyes; order Myliobatiformes; family Myliobatidae; genus Mobula; species Mobula hypostoma. The sequence goes on along the minus strand of NC_086099.1, from coordinate 61,732,106 downwards.
TTACAGGTTTAATTTGACATAAAATGTCACATTTCATGCTGTAACATCCTATTGAAAATCCAGTCAAGAGCTGTTGAAAATCTGGTCAAGAAGAAAAGAAAGAAAAGCTTACGAAAGGTTCAAAAAAGCTAGGTAATGATAGAGATCTAGAAAATTATAAGCCTAGCAGGAAGGAGCTTAAGAATGAAATTAGGAGAGCCAGAAGGGGCCATGTGAAGGCCTTGGCAGACAGGATTAAGGAAAACCCCCAAGGCATTCTACAAGTATGTGAAGAGCAAGAGGATAAGACGTGAGAGAATAGGACCAATCAAGTGTGACAGTGGAAAAGTGTGTATGGAACCAGAGGAAATAGCAGAGGTACTTAATGAATACGTTGCTTTAGTATTCACTATGGGAAAGGATCTTGGCGATTGTAGGGATGACTTATAGCGGATTGAAAGGCTTGAACATATAAGCATTAAGAAAGAGGATGTGCTGGAGCTTTTGGAAAGCATCAAATTGGATAAGTCTCCGGGACCGGACAAGATGTACCCCAGGCTACTATGGGAGGTGAGGGAGGAGATCGCTGAGCCTCTGGCGATGATCTTTGCATCATCAATGGGGACGGGAGAGGTTCCGGAGGATTGGAGAGTTGCAGATGTTGTTCCCTATTCAAGAAAGGGAGTAGAGATAGCCCAGGAAATTATAGACCAGTGAGTCTTACTTCAGTGATTGGTAATAAATGGAAAACATCCTGAGAGGCAGGATTTATGAACATTTGGAGAGGCATAACATGATAAGGAGTAGTCAGCATGGCTTTGTGAAAGGCAGGTCATGCCTTATGAGCCTGATTGAATTTTTTGAGGATGTGACTAAACACATTGATGAAGGTAGAGCAGCAGGTGTAGTGTATATGGATTTCAGCAAGGCATTTGACAAGGTACCCCATGCGAGGCTTATCGAGAAAATAATGAGGCATGGGATCCAAGGGGACATTGCTTTGTGGATCCAGAACTGGCTTGCTCACAGAAGGCAAAGGGTGGTTCTAGACAGGTCATAATCTGCATGGAGGTCGGTGACCAGTGGTGTGCCTCCGGGATCTGTTCTGGGACCCCTACTCTTCATGATTTTTATAAATTGCCTGGATGAGGAAGTGGAAAGATGGGTTAGTAAATTTGCTGATGACACAAAGGTTGGAGGTATTGTGGATAGTGTGGAGGGTTGTCAGAGGTTACAGTGGGACATTGATAGGATGTAAAACTGGGCTGGGAAGTGGCAGACAGAGTTCAACCCAGATAAGTGTGAGATGGTTCATTTTGGCAGGTCAAATATGATGACAGAATATGGCATTAATGGTAAGACTCTTGACAGTGTGGAGGATCAGAAGGATCTTGGGGTCCGAGTCCATAGGACACTCAAAGCTGCTGCGCAAGTGGAGTCTGTGGTTAAGAAGGCGTACAATGCATTAGCCTTCATCAACTGTGGGATTGAGTTTAAGAGCTAAGAGGTAATGTTACATCTATATAGGACCCTGGTCAAACCCTACTTGGAGTACTGTGCTAAGTTCTGGTCGCCTCACTACAGGAAGGATGTGGAAACTATAGAAAGGGTGCAGAGTAGATTTACAAAGATGTTGCCTGGATTGGGGAGCATGCCTTATGAGAATAGGTTGAGTGAACTCGGCCTTTTCTCCTTGGAGTGGCGGAGGATGAGAGGTGACCTGATAGAGGTGTATAAGATGATGAGAGGCATTGTTCATGTGGATAGTCAGAGGCTTTTTCCCAGGGCTGAAATGACTAACATGAGAGGGCACAGTTTTAAGGTGCTTTGAAGTAGGTACAGAGGAGATGACAGGGGTAAGTTTTTTACACAGAGATTGGTGTGTGCATGGAATGGGCTGCCGGTGATGGTGGTGGAGGCAGATACGATAGGGTCTTTTAAGAGACTCCTGGACAGGTACATGGAGCTTAAAAAAATAGAGGGCTATTGGAAACCCTAGGTAATTTCTAAAGTAAGTACATGTTTGGCACAGCATTGTGGGCCAAAGGGCCTGTGTTGTGCTGTAAGTTTTCTATGTTTCTATGTTTCTATTTCATTTTATTTGCAAAAACCTACAATATTAGCTCCATGGTAACTGCAAGATTCAAGTTCCTAGGAGTGTAGCCTGTCCTGCTCCAACCATGTAGATGTCACAGCCAAGAAAGTTCATTAACACCTCCATTACCTCAGGAGGCTAAAGAAATTTGCCATGTCCCCATCAACCCTTACGAACTTTTACTGATGCACCATAGAAAGCATTCTATCTTGGTGTATAATGGCTTGTTCTGGCAACTGCTCTGCACATGACCACAGGAAACTGCAGAGAGTTGTGGACACAGCTCAGCACTTCACAGAAACCAGCCTCCTCTCTACGGACTCTGTCTGTACTCCTCACTGCCTCAGTAAAGTAGCCAGCAGAAATAATGACCCACCCTCCCAGCACATTCTCTCTTCTTCCCTCTCTCATTGGGCAGAAGATACAAAAGCCTGATTGGACGTACTACTAGGTGCAAGCACAGCTTCCATCCCACCGCTACCAGCCTATAGAATGGACCCTTTGTACAATAAAATGGACATTTGACTTCCCAATCTACCTCATTATGATCTTACACTTCATTGTTAACCTGCAATGCACTTTGTCTGTTCTTAATTCTTCCTGTTATTGTTTCATCTTGCTGTATCTCAAAGCACTATGTAACAATTTGATTTATATGAACTGTATGCAAGACAAGCTTTTCTATGTAACTTGGTACATGCGACAATAAAAAAAAACAAAAACCAATACCAATACCAATGCCAAATTCCTTAAAAGATGAACCGAGGAAGAATTAATCTGTGTTCCACAGTAGAATAAATTCAATTGTATTTTCAGATGTCATTTTATTGTTATCATGGTTAAAATGTTCTGTTATTTGCTTTTCTTTATTCATGGTATGGAATATATGAATGTGAGCTTTAAGAACTGTACGTATTATGTGACAGTATGACTTTGATTCATTGTTAGAATATAGAACGTAGAACATTACAACACAGTACAAGCCCTTTGGCCCACAATTTTATGCTGACTTTTTAGCCTACTCCAATATCAATCTAACCTTTCCTCCAACATATCTCTATTTCCTATCATCCATCTGCCTATCTAAGTGTTTCTTAAATTTCCCTAACGTAGCTGCCTCTACCACCATCCCTGGCACTCTCCTCATAAGACATACTCTCTAATCTAGGCAGCATCCTGGTGAGTCTTCGCTGTACCTTCCCTAAAGCTTCCACATCCTTTCTATAATGAGGCAACCAGAAGTGACCACAATATGTGGTCTAACCAGGGGTTTACAGAGCTGGAACACTACCTCATGGCTCTCGAACTCAATCCCATGACTGATGAAGACCAACGCACCATATGCCTTCTTAACAACCCCATCAATGAGTAAGATCAGCTTTATTTGCTGCGTGTACTTCGAAATAGTGAAATGCATCGCTTGCGTCAAGGATGTGCTGGAGGCAGCCCAGAAGTGTCACTGTGCTTCCAGCACCAACGTAACATGACCACCACTGACTAACCCTGACTCATACATCTTTGTAATGTGTGAAAAAACTGAAGCGTCCAGAGGAAAACCACATGGTAAAGAAGAGAATATACACGCTCCTTACAGACAGCAGCGGGAGTTAAACCCCAATTTTACAGCAGCGCTGTAAAACATTATACTAACTGCTACGTTACTATGTCACGCTGTCAAATTTGAGGGATCATTGGACTTGGACCCCAAGATCCCTCTGTTCTTCCACTCTGTTAAGAATCCTGCAATTAACCTTGTATTCCTGCCTTTACATTTGATTGAGTTAGTTGAGTTTTTTACTGGCTGCTCTTTTGCTGATACATGCCTTAGTGAATAGACACCTGAAAATGCTACATTAATCATGAGTTTGTAATATTTTTGCTTCCAAGAGTAATAAGGGAGGACAAGAGGGCAGTGATGTTTTTCTACAGTACTCTGAGAGCAGCTAGAGCAGGTACATGAAGCTCTGGTCCTCATGCTCAAAGAAATGAGAAAATAGCCATCGCTATGGAGATGGCACTGGAAAATATGAAACAGCTTTGCTTGGGATAGGGTTCGGAGGTGCAGATAGGATACACCTCTATGGAAATGGCCGAGTCATATAAATGTTACAATTAGGTTCAGCAGGGAGCCAGGTAAACGAAGGGCTAGTTGCCAGGAAGTCACAGCAGCCACTACAAGGGTTCAGAATGCTCCGCCATGACTTATATGTTATTGAAGACAAGTTCTACAAGAAAGAATGGTTAAAGCAAATAAAGAGAGAATGAATAGATATGGTTGGAAAATGGAAATGATTTTTATGCTGTAGAAACAACAGAGAGAATTTAAAGGCTGGCATGAACAGACTGGATGAAATGACCTGACCCTGTGACATAGTCTATACAATCCCACAAAGAGATAGTTATTTGTCTCAGATACCTAGGCAAGGCCAATGCTTACAGTCTTTCTCATATACACAGAACTGCCTCACCTTTTGGTCTTCATGTAAGGAACAGAGAAAAGACATTTATTCTGCAACATTCATAATTCATTCACCCTTGCCTGTGTAAGTTTAGATTATATAATTCAGGCTTCTTTACACTGCCCTATTACTGATGGAAATGGCAGATTGTTGCTGGAGGTATGTTAGACATAAGAATGAAAACGAAAGAATTAGAAAATCTTGTGATTTGGTAAAATGTTTCTGTCATTTTTATGCCTTGTCCCACCACTCTCTATATACTCCAATCATTGATATTTTCCTGATCTCTGCTCCCTCGAATGTACTGTATGTGTAGCGTCTCCTTAGATATACCCAAGCTATCTACCACAAAAACAGTTTGTGGTAGTGAGTTCCGCATTCTAACCATTCTCTGGGTAAATAATTTTCTTCTGAGTTCGCTAATGGTTCTAGTGTTAGTTTAGTTATCCATATGGGATTTATTCACCATGAGCGGAAGCAGTTTCTCCAAGAATTCCTTTAAAGCCCTAAAATAGCTTTGGACACATCTATTGGTTTCTATTTACTTGGATAAATCCTAGACAATTGTGACACTTTAATAAGAATTGTTCTTGATTTGTACTATTTTCTACATCTACCCCCTGTAGCTTCTCACTGTTGTATGTACTTCTCGTATCTCTGCAGTTCTCTTTGGACTGAAATTCTAGCTGAAGCAGAGTGGACTGTGAACAGTGCCGAGGCCTTAGGCGGGGTAGTCTGAGCTCCTGCCCCCAAAACCCTGTGTTGGCCATTCGATATTCAGCAACTTATTGCTGTCACAGTCCATTGACCTGCTCTTCAATAAATCTGACCATCAGCAACATCTAAAATCAGCCAAATTTCTGGCTTCTTGCCCTTTCCATTCCAGTCTTGATGAAGGGTCCTGGTCTGAAATGTTGATTGTTTAATCCTCTCCATTGATGCTGCCTGACCTGTTGAGTTCCTCCAGCATTTTGTACGTGTTGCTCTGGATTTCATAGTTCAAAGTAAATTTATTATCAAAGTACGTGTATGTCACCATGTACAACCCTGAGATTTGTTTTCTTGCGGGCATACTCAGTAAATCTAAGAACCTTAATAGAATTGACGAAAGACCGCACTCAACAGGGCGGACCAACAACCAAGGTGCAAAGGACAGCAGGCTGTGCAAATACAAAAAAAGATAAATAGTAAGAAGAAATAAATAAGGAATAAATATCGAGAACGTGAGATGAAGTGTCCTTGAAAGTGAGTCCGTAGGTTGTGAGAACAGTTCAGTGATAGGGCAAGCGAAGTTTAGTGAAGTTATCCTCTCTGGTTTAAGAGCCTGATGGTTGAGGTGTAATAACTGTTTTTGAACCTGGTAGTGTGAGTTTTGTATCTTCTTTCCGGTGGTAGCAATGAGTAGAGAGTATCAACTGGATGACGGGGGTTCCCTGATGATAGAAGCTGCTTTCCTGCAGCATCCATCCATGTAGATGTGCTCATTAGAGTGAAGGGTTTTATCCATAATGGGCTGGGCTGTATCCACTACTTTTTGTAGGATTTTCCATTCAAGGGCATTGGTGTTTCCATACCAGGCTATGATGCAACCAGTCCAAATGCTTTCCATCACACATCCATAGAAGTTTGTCAAAGTATTAGATCTCATGCCAAATCTTCACAAACTTCTAAGTGCTAGCTTCATAATTACACTTATCTGCTAGGCCCAGAACAGGACCTCTGAAAGGATAACATCGAGGAATTTAAAGTTGCTGACCCTCTCCACCTCTGATCCCCTGATAAGGACTGGCTCATGGACCACCAGTTTTCTCTTCCTGAAGTCAATAATCAGCTCCTTGGTCTTGCTGACATTGAGTAAGAGTTTGTTGTTGTAGCACCACTCAGCCAGATTTTCAATCACCACTTTTGATTCGGCCAATGACAGTGGTGTCATCAAACTTGAATATGACATTGGAGCTGTGCTTAGCCTCACAGTCATAAGCGTAAAGCGAGTAGAGCCGGGGGTGGGGTTGCTAAGCACACAGACTTGTGGTACACTTCGTGCTGATGGGATCCATGGAGGAGATGTTGTTGCCAATCTGAACTGACTGGGGTCTGCAAGTGAGGAAATAAAGGATCTAATTGCACAAGGAGGTATTGAGACCAAGGTCTAGGAGCTTATTGATTAGTTCTGAGGGAATGATAGCATTGAATTCTCAGCTGTATTCAATAAAGATCATTTTAATGTATGCATATTTGCTGTCCAGATGTTCCAGGGTTGAGTGAAGAGCCAACATAAGCTAAATCAGTCGAGATAGGGTTAATTAATTTTGAAAAAAACAACAATTAGAATTACAAACCTGACAACAATTAAATTACTTGGAAACTTGCTTATGTGTTAGAAGCTAATTACAGATATCGATAGCAAGTAAAATAAAGAAAAAAACAAAGCACATACCTGCACATTTTTTAGTCAAGGTCGGTGATCCTGTTTAAATGTTTGAGTTTGCTACACATGGAGCCACCTCGGGTATCCTGCTGAGTGCTGGGTACCAAGTTTGTCCATCTCTCTGACTTAGAATATTTCTACTTTATTGCCTCAACACTGACTCCAGCAACAAAGCAGGTTATGTACGCTGACGTCTGAACTCCACTCTTTCCTGACTTCCATGTTACTAAGTGTAGACTCTTGAGCTGATCTGTGCCAGTCAGCTTGAACTTCTCTATAGAATCACCTGCTAATAATCAGCACTTTTTGATCCATTATCCGTTATTTTCATTAAATTAAATGCCCTGGGTGCTATCTCTACCGACAGTCTCACCAATCCTTAACACTGTCCTTGTGATTAAACATTCTGGAACAATTATTTCCTAGAACTCCATTAAAATAATGTTTTAATTCTTTGGATTTGATGCTCTCAGTCTCTAAAACAGTCCAGCAATTTGGTTATAAGTACATGGAAATATGTACCTGACAAAGGAATTTGATGAACTTCACAATAAATCTTTCCTCACTGAACAATCTTGCTTTGAGCAGGTTTTACTTCCAGTCTGAATATTAACATACCCTAAGCAACATGGGTCAAGCAATAACTTTAATACATACTGTGTGAATAAAATACCTGCTGTATATTGTTGCTCCAAGGAATTTTTCATCCTGAACTTATTTATATATCCTGCGAATATCTTTGCGATTTATGAAGCCTTGCATAGGACCTTCTGCTAAAAATGTCGAGGCACAATGTGGAAAAGCTCAGATTGCCCATGATCCTCTCTTTACCCAGAAGGCATCTATCTGATCATTGCGGATGAAAGTCTTGAATTTAGAAATAAAGACCAGCAGAAATTTGTCAAAATGAGTTCCAGACAAAACTCCATTTTTGGTTATACTAATAATATAATCCCTATTACAGAAGTAAAGATACACTCATTTATTTCCTTATGACATAGATAGAGGCTGATCAGCCAATTATGTCCATTCTGGCTCACAGAGCAATCCCATTTCCATGCTAAATTTCCCTGTAACCTTTTTCCCTCAATGCTCCCAGATTCTAACACTCATTTGTACATTAGTATCTATTTAGAGTGGCCAGTTACCTACCACCCTGCACGTCATGGAAGAAATTAAAACACCCCGAGGAAACCCACACAGTCATAGGGAGGAACAGACAAACCCCACACAGGGAGAGCTTGAAGCCAGGATTAAACTTAGATCACTGGAGATGTGTGGTAACCGTGCTGTTGGAGGTGGAAATGGAGCCCAATGCTGTGTCTGGAAGACTGATAGCATTACTTGGGATATGTGGTACAGAAGCTGTCCTGCAGCCTCAGCAGTCCGTGTCCTGGTTTATGTTCCATCCAAACCTCCCATCTTCCCCCATTTATTTTGATTAGCATGACCCTCTGTATTTTTTCTATCAGATGCTTCCCCAGTCCTTAAATGCATCTATTCTATTCACCTTAACCTCTCCATGTGCAACTCAGCTTTGAATGAAGGTTAAAGTCTGATTCCATTTTAGTTGAAGGACTGTATCCACCCGGGATGCTACCAAGAAGATAGAGGCATCCATCTTCCTACAGGTCGGTGCTTCCTTTAGTTTCAAATCCAGATTCCGATGCATTTAATTATCACAGGTACATTGACACTAACTGTGAAATAACGTCATTTGCGTTAACAACCAACACAAACTCAGGATGTGCTGGGGCAGCCCTGAAGTGTTGTCAACTTATCATGCCCACAGTGTTCAGCAGAACAACACAAGCAACAACAACAAAACAACAGCAACAAAGCGCGAATAAAACCAAGACACTGAAGCAAGCTGCTTCCTCCCTCCCACTCACACATACAGACAGGCCTTCAACTCCAGGATGGACCACTTCTGGGCCTCCGAACTTCGGTCCCCAGCCTGGATTCACACCAGGCCTCCAACATGCAGGCATCGGGCCTTGACTTCTGGATCACCAAATTCCGCAACTTGGGCTTCGACCTTTGCTCTTGACCCCAGAAAATGCCCTCCATGAGAATTTGCACTCCCGTCTCAAAGTGCAGACTCGCACCTGGTGGGTCACCAGCCCTGCCTGCACGGACCTCCACAGGGATCACTGGCCTCCTACTGTGGAGCACTCCACCCTGGACCCTGGCTCCTGCCTCTTACTCTTCACTTACTGCCCCTGGCTCCTAGTTCCCCTCATCCCTGTCCCTAAGCCCTAATCATTCCCCTATTCCCCATTGCCACCTGCAAAATATCCCTACAAATTAAAAAAAAAACTGATTCTAGACCATGACCTCAACAGATATCACAAGGCAGCAGCATCTTGGCCATTTTTTTACTGTTAGTTGTGGTGCACCCTTTTTTATTTCCTCATTTTTCCCACCAACCTAATCATCTTCTTGAATCCCTCTCCAACTCCCACCAGCTCCTCTCTTCCTCTGGGATCTTACCTACATTGTGCTCTCTGTCTCAAAGCAAAATTCATCCCAGGCAATTTATTAAATTCATCAATCTTCTGTCATTCCACTTCCACCCCAATCTACCTCAGAGTACACTTCACCTGCAATTTCCACTCTACCTGTTGCTGGGAGATCACTAAGGAGAAGTTGTTGGATACATTTGAGGAGTTAAGGTCTTCAGTAATCTGCAGGATGAACATATGACTGGCGTGGCCCTGCCCATTTCTGGCACAGGTGCCCTTCAGGGCTTCTTTAATATGCATTTTTATGTATAAGTAACATTTCTTGCCAGAGAACTATACATCAAAGGAAGAAACCATTCAACATATCGAGCCTGAAAGGTTTCTTTGAAAAACTATCCATTTAGCTCCATTCCCTGATCTTTCTCAAAGCCTGTCAATTTTTCATCTTAAAGTCCTTATCCAATTCTCAACCAAAAACTGCTATTGCATCTGCTTCTTCCAACTTCTCCTGTGATGTCTTTCACATCATATTAATTCACCACATAAAACATGTCTCCCCCTGGCTGTTCATCTTAAGTATTTGCCCTCTGGTGACGCAATTTCTACGTGATTCAGAGCAAACAAAATTTCCCATCACCTTCTTTGATATATGGAGAACAATCCAAGGGTGTAGTACTTAAAGCAGAGAATACAGTAAGTAAGTAAAGTTGTGTCCTCTTAGTAACTATATATTATTTGACTGAAATTTATATAAAATAATTTTTAGTTTAAGGAAGGAAGGGCTCAATTGATTGGACGTAGGCCAATTCACATTGGTCCTGAGAGGCAGTGGAGTTACATGACGGAATTATAAATCTCATATGGTTTGAAAGTTTACAAGTTACAACCATTGGGAGGAATCCCACGTTTCTTCTACTTTTAAGTGTGATGGAAGAGATCTGGCCATTTGCTTCAAGCTCTCCCTTATAACTATTTCTAGTACAGCAGTAGCAGGATATTGTTCGAAAGTTGTTTGCATCAACTCTGTATTGGTTGGGAAGACAGTGGTTATACATTAATGTCAGTTGCATGATTTTGAACAGCGTAGAGGAAACCTACTTGTAACCAAAAAAGTTCTTGACTCAGAGACTAGAGAATGAGAAATAAGACTATTCAAGGTTCAATACTGTACAATCTCAACTTAAAACAAAATTTCATCACATGGAACCCTGGTCTGCACTGTTTATCTTAACTTATTGGGTAACATGGTAGTGGAGCAGTTAGTGTAATACATTGTCAGCAAACTGGGTTCATTTCCTGCTTCTTTCTGTAAGGATTTGGCATGTCCTCCCTGTGACTGTGTAGGTTTTCTAGTTTCCTTCTACATCCCAAAGACAGTTAATTCCAAAGTAGGTTATTTGGTCATAGGTGTGTAATTGTGGCTCATTGGCCTGGAAATGCCTGTCACCATGCTGTACCTCTAAATAAAAATAAATAAATTATCCATCTAAAAGTTGTCTCGTTACACAAACTGATACTGAATTCAGCAAAGCCTTGTTAATTTTTGGCCATTGATATTCTACTACACTGAAGCATAATTGTCTGCTTCATAATATTGCTCCTCAGATCCAAGCACAAATTATCTATCAAATTGTAACGTGTCATCAATTGCGGGAAAATGCTGTCACAAATTATTTCTCAGTTCTTAAAAATACATAGCCATTATTTCCTTGTGCCTCCAGTTATTGATCTGAATTGGTATCTATACCAACATTTTCCCTAAAATGTCAGTCAAATATACCTGATATGTGTGACACTTTGATGTTACATGCATATATTCACGGCTTACCTTGATCAACCTTGTCTGTTAACTCAAACTGTTCAGTCAGGTTGGACATACAGATCCAACAACCCTTTCCAGCCCATCAAGGTAAGTCCATGTCTTTTCAGGTGAACGGCTATTTGTTTTTGATAATGGCTTCCTCTAAGATGCAGTTAATGACACTAACTTATTAACTAAAGCCACATGACAAAGAAATTGTGTTGAATGCTGTATAATTTTAATTATATATTTTAACATGATTTAACATGGTTTTTGTGCCCTACACAATTCAACATGTGATGAACAACACAGGCTACCATTGTCTACATCCACTCCTTGCGCTGCACCTACCATTCACATTTCCATATACCAACTGCTATCGTCCTGATCTTTACCCCCCCCCCAACCCGCACCTTCCACCAACTCCCCAGTTAACATAGATCCACCTTCACTACTGAGCAGGTGAGAAGGGCTCTGGGGAAACTGAGACACGGCAAAGCTTTGGGACCCCAAAAGTTCTGAAGGAGTGTGCTGAGCAGCTTTGTGGAGTTCTGCAGCACATTTTCAATCTGCCTCAGCCTAGGAAGGGTCAGGACTGTGTGGAAAACATCACATGTGATCCCAGTACCCACGAAGGGCCAACCAAAAGTCTTGAATGAGTGCCATCCAGTGGCCCTGACCTCACATATCATGAAGGCCCTAGAGGCTGGTCCCGGCTCATCTCCGACCCCTGGTCAGATCAGCCCTCGATCCCCTGCAGTTTGGCTACCAGGAGCATTACACAGTGGAGCTGACAATGCTGAACAGAGCTGGCTCCCACTTGGATAAGCAGGGCAGCACTGTGAGGATCATGCTTTCTGATCTCTCGAGTGCCTTCAATACCATACGGTTCTCATTGCTGGGGACAAAGCTCCGTTCAACGCAAGTTGGCACTTCCTGGATAATGGACTGTCTGATTGGCAGACCAAAGTTTGTGCAGCTTCAGAGCGGTGTATCAGACGTGGCTATAAGCAGCACTGGGGCCCTACAGGGGACTGTATTGACTCCCTTCCTGTTTACCTTGTATATCTCGGACTTTAGCTACAACACGAGTCATGTCATCTGCAGAAGTTCTCTGATGACTCAGTAATAGTTGGGTGTATAAAGGGAGGACAGGAGGATGAATGCAGAGCCCTGGTGGAGGACTTTGTCAAATGGTGCAAGCTGAATCATCTGCAGCTCAACATCAGTAAGACAAGGGAGATGGTGATGGACTTTAGGAAGAATAAGCCTGCACTGCTCCCTGTTACTACTGATGGTGAGGACGTGGATGTGGTGAGAATCTACAAGTACCTGGGGGCGCACTTAGATGACATAATTGAGTGGAACACCAACACAGAGGCTGTGTACAAGTGGGGCCAGAATTGCTTCTACCTCCTGAGGAGACTGAGTTCCTTTGGAGTGTGCAGGCCTCTCCTTCACATGTTCTACCAGTCTGTTGTCACCAGTACAATCTTCTATGTGGTGGTGTGCTGGGGCAATGGCATCAACACAGGTGATGCCAACAGGCTCAATAAACTGATCAGAAAGGCTGGCTCTGTAATAGGAGTAAAACTGGACAGTAGTCCTCTATCAGCATAACGTGCTTTTGCAAGGAAGCCGCAGGGCACACAGCAAGGATGTCAATTGTCCTGCCATGCCCTTTTGAGGTCACTTCTGAGATGTTCAAACATGTGAAAACAATATATTTTGGAAACCATGAAGCTTTGGCTGCAGAGCAATCTTTAACATGAGATAAAAGGCCTCCTCAAGCTTAATTTAGAGTCCCTTAAGTGAGCTGGTGGGAAAGCCCGCCACAGAAGATGATATCTGAATATTGAGTGCTGGAACAGATGCGTCAGCGTTACTGGGAGAATTTCTATTTTCCTTAGAATATGATCGAACTACTTCAATTCTTGCTAGGATGCCTATTTCTAATTCATAAAGTTGCATCATTCACCAAAGATGATGATCAGACAGTTACATCTATCTCTGACTTTTCACAAAGGAAAAACTGCCCCAATTTGGCCCCACTGCTCAAAGCAACAGTTCCATTAGAAACTGTCAGCAATGACTTATACACAAAGGCCAAGGATTGATGACAATTATAGGCTGGTGCCTTGCAAGAGGTGCCCATAAAGAAATTCCTTGTCCAGAGTCATAATGAAAGTGGGAATAATCCACTCCACAATGTCATTTTGCGTGGTCCTTGTGTATAAGAAATCCGTTTCTACTGATTAGTAATTTTGCCTCTAGAGCGGCATCAGTAGAAAGTGCCATTTCTGTTTGTGTGCTTTCCTTCATTAAACCTTTTGTTTCAACCAACCTTCCTGAAATGGCAGAACCTTCCATTCCATCCTCCTACTTCCTAATTCAACTATTTATACATTAAGATCATTTGGCATCTGGGAAACACATGGATATCTGGCAAGAATCAGGAGAAGTCTTTTCCTCTTTGTTACAAGTCAAACTGGCTATAATGGAAAACAGCATAGCCACAGGATAGGACAAGGCTTGTAATTCGTAAGAAAACATTAAAAAAGATCCTGAATAGTTGCTTTTAAACAATTCTTTATTTAAGAAATATAATACTTAAAAGCAATATTGTTTATTAACTATTTCATGTTTAAATACTGAATAAACTTAAAAGCCCATAAATGTCTTTGTTGAAATCATAGCCAAGTATAAGTGCTAATAAAAGTCTACCAACTAGTATTATTAAATTGCTTCCAAATGCTTGATGGAAGCTACAGTGTTTTCTGTTTCATTTTTGAAAGTATGAAGAGATTATAGAATAATTACTTCAGTTCTTGTTTAAAAAAAAGGTAAAACATAGATTAAAGTTTCTTGCTTCTAAGATATGATTTTATTTGTCTGTTGGCAGGTTAACACCAGGTGCATGAAATTCTCTGGTACAAATGATCCACAAATGTCGATAACAGAGGAGTGGCTGCTCTTCTTTGCAGCTTTTGCCTTCATCAGGCCTGAGTCAGATTCGTTGCAGATCACTGGTGAGTTGCAAAGTAACTGGCAGGTGAGAAAGAGAGTGGTGTGAAGTAAAAATAGAAAACCCTTATTGACTAAGCATTAAAACATCTTTCTCTCTACAGATGCTGTTTGATCTGCTGAGTACTCCTATCAATCTTTAATGTTTTTAATTTCAGATTTCCAGCAGAGTCCATTTCTTTTTTTTTGATTTTCATCTTGAAGGAGGGGGAGTGCTGCACTACAACCCTGTGAGCTGTAGTTTTGGCATGGCACGCTATGGGGAGGCTACTGCATAGGACCGAAAGAAGCTGCAGATGTTCATAAATTTAATCGGCTCTGTCTTGGGTACTGGCCTACAAAGTACCCAGGATATCTTCAAGGAGTGGTGCTTCAGAAAGGCTGTGTCCATTATCAAGGACCCCCACCACCCAGACCATGCCCTTTTCTCAATGTTACTATGAGGTAGGAGGTACAGAAGCCTGAAGGCACACACTCAGCGATTCAGGAACAGCTTCTTCCCCTCTGCCAACCAATTCCTAAATGGACATTGAACCCTTGGACACTACCCCACTTTTTAAATATATATTTCTTCTGTTTTTGTACAATTTTTAATCTATTCAATATACATACACTGCAATTGATTGATTGATTGATTTTTCTTCTATATTATGTGTTGCGTCTGCTAAGTTTACAAATTTCATGGCACACGCCAGTGATAATAAACCTGATTCTGGTTCTGAGGAAGAAGTGAGCCAGGGTGCATGCATGCTGTTTTATAGAACACAGAACAACACAGTGCAGTACAAAACAGGAACAGAGGCCTTTCAGCCCACAACGCTGAAACCAATACTGAATTAAAATAATCCTTTCTGTCTGCTCATGATCTGTATCCTTCCTTTCCCTGCACATTCTCATGCCTAAATACCAGCATCACATTGGCTTTCACCATTATCCCTGGCAGCATGTTGCAGGCACCTACCACTAACTGTGTAAAAAAACTTACCCCAGGCATCCTGAATTTTATCCTCTCAGTCTATAATTATGCCCTCTAGTATCCGACATTACTACCCTCAGTAAAAGTTTCTGACTACCTGCCTTACCTACACCACTCTGAATTTTATAAACTTCTCTCAGATCTCCCCTCAGCCTGCAACGTTCCAGAGAAAGCAATCCATGTTTGTTCACCTAATCCTTATCGGGGTTATCACAATTGGGAAAACTTTAGAAACAGCATATAATTGAATTGCAGTAGTAATTGATGGAACATTGGTCTAATTTTTGGGTTTACACATAGTGTGAGAAGCACACATGAATATAAATAGGAGCAAGATTAGGACCTGTAGTTCTACAAATCTGCTCTACTGTTGATCCAGATTCTCCATCTCAGCTTCATTTTTCAGCATGATTCAATTTATATTTATACACAGCTTAAAGTAACCCTTTAATACAAATTGTAGTTTATCTTATATAAAGCAGATTTGAGAAGATTTTGACAAGATTGGGTTTATCAGGATCAGGGGTGCATACTTTAGAATTGGTAAATCTAATTTTTATGATAACACTGTAGATTTACGTTTGTCTAATATATAGATGTATTTGCAATTAGTAAGCGACTTGTATAGTTTTGTATTTTGTAAATATTGAGAATTCTCAGATACAGCATTGATGCAGGAAAGTGGTGTTAAGATAAAAGATCAGCTGTGCTGTTATTTAATGATGAAAACAAGCACTCTTGCTTCTCAACAAAAACAACAGGAATTCTGCAGATGCTGGAAATTCAAGCAACACACATCAAAGTTGCTGGTGAACGCAGCAGGCCAGGCAGCATCTGTAGGAAGAGGTGCAGTCAACGTTTCAGGCCGAGACCCTTCGTTAGCACTCCTGCTTCTATTTCTTATGTTGCAAAATTATCTCATGTATGTATATAATCATAGGCAAAAAAAGAAAGCAGTCTTGTTTAAATTTGTAACTCAGCATGTTACATATTAAAAAAAACATATACTTTTAAATTTCAAAGTAAATTTTATTATCAGAGTGTATATTCTGTATGTCACCACATCAAACCCTGAGATTCATTTTCCTGCGGGCATACTCAGTAGAACTATAGAATAGTAACTATAACAGGATCAATGAAAGATCAGCCAGAATGCAGAAGATAACAATCTGTGAACATGCAAATATAAATAAATAACAATACATAATGAGAACATGAAATAATAAGATAAAGATCATTGGTTGTGGGAACATCCCAGTAGATGAGTGTAGTTATCTCCATTTGTTCAGGAGCCTGATGATTGAGGGGTAGGAACTATTCTTGAATCTGGTGGTGTGAGTGCTGAGGCTCCTGTATCTTCTGCCTGAAGGCAGCACTGAGAAAGAACTAAGTGTTGTATTAGCTCTATTGTTTGTTTGTCATTCTTAATGGATTTTGGCTTGAAGTTCTATCCTGGTTACTTTCATTAAAAATAAGGATAAACTATAACTGGTATTAGTATAGAGTCTATGATATGCTGACTGCTACATGGTGTGAGTCCTATAACTTCTGAGGGGTTTCAGACCCCTTTCTAATGAGGTTTGATGAACACATCTAATACCTTTCTTTGATAAGCTGTGCGGTGATGCATTGCTCTGGAAGGGGTCTACTCCCATAAATATTGTCCTTTAAATGAAAAGAGCCCCGACTTGGTGTGAGGGAAGTTCACCAATCAACTGGAAGAAGATACAAGTGGTCCAAAGTAACTTCACATTGTAGTTAAGCATGGGCAATAGACATCGGTCTCACCGGTGCCGACCAAACCACAAGAAAGACAGAGTAAATCTACTCCATTTATTCAATGCTGGCCAGACTGAAATTCTCCTCCAGGAGCCACCAAGACCATCCATTTATCCATCTACAGGCTCAATACTTCTCAAGTGTTCAAACCTTCTGGTCAGTGCTGACATAAATTTTTCAGGAACTGGACCTGAGTAAGGAAGGAAGGGAAGGAAAGGCAAATGATCCTCCAGGGTCTCAAGGCATTTCCTGCGGTCTATGGTTATCACGGTATCAGAGAAAGCAGCACCTGGTAGGACTCCCGATACCCATGTCTAGTTCCTAATTACGACCAGTGCTGTGCAGTAGAAATCCCAACCCTCTACCCATCCCATTTTCTGCTTCTTGGTCTTCAGCCTTCTTTATTCTGTCACCCTGTCTCAGCTGCTCACTCTGCCCACTGTGATCGCTGCCATTTGGGGTTCTGTGTCTTCACCTGGTCTGCACCCAGTCCTGGGCTTATAAACCCTGTCTATATTAATAGAAGCAGACCAAATAAGATTTCAGTCATCACTTGAGAGTAATGTCAAGATAGAAATCCCCTACAGGATTATATTGACAAAAGTTATATCGGTCTTTGGGAACAGCGCTACAGCAAGGAATGAAATAGAAAATGCACTTATTGATAGGGCTTCTGGAGACAGACATTTCAGTGGCCCATTAAGTGTTTCTCTGCACCAAAGCTCCAGGTTGACTCACATACATATTGTTAATCTCTGATAACTCGGTAACATAAAACTAATTAAGAGAAAAGATGGGAGTCCAGAATGCATGTATGTTAACTTCATTTTTTACTTTAAGCAACACATGTGCACATATGACATGGTGGCAAAATGTCATATGCCATCCATGTATTTTTAGATATAACCCATAATGAATTATTTAAACAAACAAGAAGGCTTAATCAAAAATATATTAACAATATTCCTCAAGTATTACTGAAATATTAAATACACATCACTCCTCCCTGCTCAGCTATAAGCTCCAACTCAATAGAGAATGCATCTCAACAATATACAGACATCCACAGCATAGTAAGTTTTAAATTGTCCCATTCAGACCTAATGATTTAATCGCCGTGAAGGGTTTCTTACTCTTGTGGGATAACGTCTTTCCCGCCAAGGGGAGTCACTCTTTTTGGCAGGTGAGAGTTGCGGCTGGGAAACAATCTCTAGTTCTGGAGCTTCCTCCATGGTGGGTGTATCAGTCGACTCTGGGACTGCAGGAAGAGGTTCTGACAGCTCTGGACACCTCTCTTCCCCTTTATCCAAGATGCTTCATTAGCATTTCCATGATTAGTCGTCCTATTGAATTCAATCTCGTAATTGCATTCTCCACGAGACAGAGCCTGTCTCTACGTTAGTGTTGCTGCTGTTAGTGGAACACTGTTCTGTGGACTGAAAATAGACACTAGCGGTTGATCAATAACAACTGCAAACTCTCTCTGGTTGAAATGTTTTATACCACAAACCAGACTCAAGGCCTCTCCGTTAATTTTTTTCTGCAGCTGTAAGGGAATGTGATGCAAAAGCTATGGGCTTACATTCCGTCTGGGTAGCTTCCAACCTGATGGCATGAACATTGACTTCTCTAACTTCTGTTAATGCCCCACCTCCCCTTCGTACCCCATCTGCTATTTACTTATTATTATTTTTTTCTTTCTCTCTCTCCTTTTTCTCCCTCTGTCCCTCTCACTATACTCCTTGCCCATCCTCCTCCCCCTTTTCTTTCTCCCTGGACCTCCTGTCCCATGATCCTCTCATATCCCTTTTGCCAATCAACTTTCCAGCTCTTGGCTCCATCCCTCCCCCTCCTGTCTTCTCCCATCATTTTGGATCTCTCCCTCCCCCTCCCACTTTCAAATCTCTTACTATCTCTTCTTTCAGTTAGTCCTGACGAAGGGTCTCGGCCCAAAACGTCGACTCTACCTCTTCCTATAGATGCTGCCTGGCCTGCTGTGTTCACCAGCAACTTTGATGCGTGTTGCTTGAAATTCCAGCATCTGCAGATTTCCTCGTGTTGGCCATTCACTTCCATCACTCATAACATATGACATGACTGCACGTATACCATAAGGTGAGGCATCACAGGAGCTGAAGAGAGAGAGAGAGACACACACATGTATGATGTGGTGGTGTAGTGATGTATGCCATCCAAGTGCTTATACATATATCCCGTAAAGGAATATTTAAACAAACAAGAATGCTTAATCACACAATATATTTATAATATTACTCTAATATTATTACTGAAATAATAAATACACAACTCCATTCAGTGCAGAAGATATACTGTATCTCAGTACACCCAACGCCACACTAACCAGTTTAATTCCACATATGTACCATAATTTTATAAAGTTTGGCTTTAGGATAAGCATGTCAGCTGGAGAGCAAAATATTGAAACTGAACAGAGCAACCAGGCTTCAAAGCTAGTCATATATTTGTTAATTAATTAACTCTTTCAATTTCTGATACCATACCGCACCATATCCTGTTCCATTTTAGAAAATATATTGGCCAAGACTTTTAGTCTGTAATGAAACAGGAGAACAACCAATAAAACTGTAAACTCACCTGGTACACTGTATTTATCCTGTGCAGACTGGTCTATTAATAAAAATATAGATAACTATTTCCAGTGCAAAAATTTAATATTGCCTAAGGTTTATAGGGAGTTATCTGGAAACCTTCCAACAAGAATATTGTGGGCTATTATGGACTTCAGAGAAACTCTAGTTTCTTGGCTTTTTATAGCGTTTTTTTCTTGTAGTAACAATCTTAAGCAATCTGTTTTTCAGTTCAGTCAACAAAAAAAATAGATCAGCCATGTTTCATATAATTATATGCCATTATACAGTCCATTTTAAACAGTATGCGCCGGAGTGCTGTTGTTATTTTTATTCAGTTCTAAATGCATCCTTGCAGAGTTATATCATTTTTCTATTTAAAATGAAATACAGTAAGCAACATTTCTGGAGTGATGGTGACTACACAGTCTGATTTTAGGCTTCTTTTTAACAATTGAGCGTAAATAAATGAAGATGATTCACCCTCCTAAGTTCAGTGGATGAGCTAATTTTAATGTGTTAATTACATGAAATATCTGGAAGTTAGTTCCTTGTTACTTGATGGAATGTATCTGTCCATTTCCTGGTGGCTCCAGGCAAGAAGCGAGGCTCCATGGTGAATGTTGTGAGGTGATAACATGCATCCAAGCTTCAGTCACCACTAATGATGCAAAACCCGGGACTGATGAGATAAACCAGAGTAGGTCCATGTTTGAAGTGATTAGGCTGTTGTTTCCGATGTAGCAATGAAGTTCTCAGGGCCTTCAACAGAAAACAAGCAACAATAAAATGATCATTTCTGAATGGGTTTGAGTCTTTTACCCTTGCTTAAAGGGCGGAGGGATAGAGATACGACTCACCATAGGAGGAACATGGTGCCCCTTCCCTGTGCCAGCCTGCAGGCCGCCCTTGGGCAAGGTGTAGTATCTGCTTAGGCCACTGATCAGCGTCACATGGCAGAGAGGGAACGTCGACTCAGACCATGAGAAGCCTGCGTCGGGCATTTTCATGCCTTACAAGGCGCAGATTGGAAGTCTGGGGCGCCACTCCTCACACAGACAGGGTCACATGAAGCCAAGGGAACAGGTGGTGGATGGTCATATGAGCAGCTGGTGTCAGACATCCCACCTCTCCCGGAAGTTCCGGGAGTCTCCTGCATATTAATAGTGGCTCCCTGATGTCCGCAAATTATATACAATATCACGGAAATCAATTTTTTTGAGAGACAGCGTGCGAGAGAGAGTGAGAGAGCGAGCGCTAGAGCAAGAAAGCAAGCGCGAGTAAGAGTGACCACGAGAGAGAGAGCGAGTGAGAGTGACCACGAGAGAGAGAGAGAGTGAGAGCAAGAGCGAGTGAGAGTGACCACGAGAGAGAGAGAGAGAGAGAGCAAGAGAGAGAGCGAGTGAGAGTGACCACGAGAGAGAGAGTGAGAGCAAGAGCGAGTGAGAGTGACCACGAGAGAGAGAGAGAGTGAGAGCAAGAGAGAGAGCGAGAGAGAGTGACCACGAGAGAGAGAGAGAGAGAGCAAGAGAGAGAGCAAGTGAGAGTGACCATGAGAGAGAGAGCGAGCGAGAGCGAGTGAGATTGACCACGAGAGAGAGAGAGAGAGTGAGAGCAAGAGTGAGTGAGAGTGACCACGAGAGAGAGAGTGAGAGCGAGAGCGAGTGAGAGTGACCACGAGAGAGAGAGAGAGAGCAAGAGAGAGAGTGAGAGAGAGTGACCACGAGAGAGAGAGGCGAGAGCAAGAGCGAGAGAGAGTGACCACGAGAGAGAGAGGCGAGAGCAAGAGCGAGAGAGAGCGAGTGAGAGCGACCACGAGCGAGAGAGAGAGAGTGAGAGCAAGAGCGAGAGAGAGTGACCATGAGAGAGAGCAAGAGAGTGAGAGAGAGTGACCACGAGAGAGAGAGGCGAGAGCAAGAGAGAGAGAGAGCGAGAGAGAGTGACCATGAGAGAGAGAGTGAGAGCGAGAGAGAGCGAGAGAGAGTGACCACAAGAGAGAGTGAGAGAGCGAGAGCGAGAGAGCGAGAGAGTGACCACGAGAGAGAGTGAGAGAGCGAGAGCGAGAGAGCGAGAGAGAGTGACCACGAGAGAGAGTGAGAGAGCGAGAGCGAGAGAGCGAGAGAGAGTGACAACGAGAGAGAGAGCGAGTGAGAGTGACCATGAGAGAGAGAGAGAGCGAGAGCGAGAGAGAGTGACCACGAGAGAGAGTGAGAGAGCGAGAGCGAGAGAGCGAGAGAGAGTGACCACGAGAGAGCGAGAGAGCGAGTGAGAGTGACCACGAGAGAGAGTGAGAGAGCGAGAGCGAGAGAGCGAGAGCGAGAGAGTGAGAGAGAATGACCACGAGAGAGAGAGCAAGAGCAAGAGCGAGATAGAGCGAGTGAGAGTGACCATGAGAGAGAGAGAGAGCGAGAGCAAGAGCGAGTGAGAGTGACCATGAGAGAGAGATAGAGAGAGAGCAAGAGCGAGAGAGAGTGACGATGAGAGAGAGAGAGTGAGAGCGAGAGAGCGAGTGAGAGTGACCACGAGAGAGAGAGAGAGCGAGAGCGAGAGAGCGAGTGAGAGTGACCACGAGAGAGAGAGGCGAGAGCAAGAGCGAGAGAGCGAGTGAGAGTGACCACGAGAGGGAGCGAGCAAGAGGGAGAGAGAGTGACCATGAGAGAGAGAGAGCGAGAGCGAGAGCGAGTGAGAGTGACCATGAGAGAGAGTGAGAGCGAGAGAGCGAGTGAGAGTGACCACGAGAGAGAGAGTGAGAGCGAGAGCGAGAGCGAGTGAGAGTGACCATGAGAGAGAGAGAGAGCAAGAGAGAGAGCGAGTGAGAGTGACCACGAGAGAGAGAGAGAGAGTGAGAGAGAGAGCGAGTGAGAGTGACCACGAGAGAGAGAGGCGAGAGCAAGAGCGAGAGAGAGTGACCACGAGGGAGCGAGCAAGAGCGAGAGAGAGTGACCATGAGAGAGAGAGAGTGAGAGCAAGAGCGAGAGAGAGTGACCATGAGAGAGAGAGAGAGCGAGAGCGAGAGCGAGTGAGAGTGACCATGAGAGAGAGAGAGTGAGAGCGAGAGTGAGTGAGAGTGACCATGAGAGAGAGTGAGAGCGAGAGCAAGAGCGAGAGAGAGTGACCATGAGAGAGAGAGAGCGAGAGCGAGAGAGAGCGAGAGAGCGAGTGAGAGTGACCATGAGAGAGAGAGAGAGAGAGCGAGAGCGAGTGAGAGTGACCATGAGAGAGAGTGAGAGCGAGAGCAAGAGCGAGAGAGCGAGTGAGAGTGACCATGAGAGAGAGTGAGAGCGAGAGAGCGAGTGAGAGTGACCACGAGAGAGAGAGTGAGAGCGAGAGAGAGCGAGTGAGAGTGACCATGAGAGAGAGAGCGAGAGCGAGAGCGAGTGAGAGTGACCATGAGAGAGAGAGCGAGAGCAAGAGCGAGAGAGCGAGTGAGAGTGACCATGAGAGAGAGTGAGAGCGAGAGAGCGAGTGAGAGTGACCACGAGAGAGAGAGTGAGAGCGAGAGAGAGCGAGTGAGAGTGACCATGAGAGAGAGCGAGAGCGAGAGCGAGTGAGAGTGACCATGAGAGAGAGAGAGAGCAAGAGAGAGAGCGAGTGAGAGTGACCACGAGAGAGAGAGAGAGAGTGAGAGAGAGAGCGAGAGTGACCACGAGAGAGAGAGGCGAGAGCAAGAGCGAGAGAGAGTGACCACGAGAGAGAGAGTGAGAGCGAGAGAGCGAGTGAGAGTGACCATGAGAGAGAGAGAGCAAGAGAGAGAGCGAGTGAGAGTGACCACGAGAGAGAGAGAGAGAGTGAGAGAGAGAGCGAGTGAGAGTGACCACGAGAGAGAGAGAGAGAGTGAGAGAGCGAGCGAGTGAGAGTGACCACGAGAGAGAGAGAGTGAGAGCGAGAGTGAGTGAGAGTGACCATGAGAGAGAGTGAGAGCGAGAGCAAGAGCGAGAGAGCGAGTGAGAGTGACCATGAGAGAGAGTGAGAGCGAGAGAGCGAGTGAGAGTGACCACGAGAGAGAGAGTGAGAGCGAGAGAGAGCGAGTGAGAGTGACCATGAGAGAGAGAGCGAGAGCGAGAGCGAGTGAGAGTGACCATGAGAGAGAGAGCGAGAGCAAGAGCGAGAGAGCGAGTGAGAGTGACCATGAGAGAGAGTGAGAGCGAGAGAGCGAGTGAGAGTGACCACGAGAGAGAGAGTGAGAGCGAGAGAGCGAGTGAGAGTGACCATGAGAGAGAGAGAGCAAGAGAGAGAGCGAGTGAGAGTGACCACGAGAGAGAGAGAGAGAGTGAGAGAGAGAGCGAGTGAGAGTGACCACAAGAGAGAGAGAGAGAGTGAGAGAGCGAGCGAGTGAGAGTGACCACGAGAGAGAGCGAGCAAGAGGGAGAGAGAGTGACCGTGAGAGAGAGAGAGCGAGAGCAAGAGAGAGCGAGTGAGAGTGACCACGAGAGAGAGAGAGAGTGAGAGCAAGAGAGAGAGCGAGCGAGTGAGAGTGACCATGAGAGAGAGAGAAAGCGAGAGCGAGAGCGAGTGAGAGTGACCATGAGAGAGAGTGAGAGCGAGAGCAAGAGCGAGAGAGCGAGTGAGAGTGACCATGAGAGAGAGTGAGAGCGAGAGAGCGAGTGAGAGTGACCACGAGAGTGAGAGCAAGAGAGAGTGACCATGAGAGAGAGTGAGAGCGAGAGAGCGAGTGAGAGTGACCACGAGAGAGAGAGTGAGAGCGAGAGAGAGCGAGTGAGAGTGACCATGAGAGAGAGAGCGAGAGCAAGAGCGAGAGAGTGAGTGAGAGTGACCATGAGAGAGAGTGAGAGCGAGAGAGCTAGTGAGAGTGACCACGAGAGAGTGAGAGCGAGAGAGAGCGAGTGAGAGTGACCATGAGAGAGAGCAAGAGCGAGAGCGAGTGAGAGTGACCATGAGAGAGAGAGAGAGCAAGAGAGAGAGCGAGTGAGAGTGACCACGAGAGAGAGAGAGAGTGAGAGAGAGAGCGAGTGAGAGTGACCACGAGAGAGAGAGAGGCGAGAGCAAGAGCGAGAGAGAGTGACCACAAGAGAGAGAGTGAGAGCGAGAGAGCGAGTGAGAGTGACCATGAGAGAGAGAGAGTGCAAGAGAGAGAGCGAGTGAGAGTGACCACGAGAGAGAGAGAGAGAGAGCGAACGAGTGAGAGTGACCACGAGAGAGAGAGGCGAGAGCAAGAGCGAGAGAGCGAGTGAGAGTGACCACGAGAGAGAGCGAGCAAGAGGGAGAGAGAGTGACCATGAGAGAGAGAGAGAGAGAGAGCAAGAGCGAGAGAGAGCAAGTGAGAGTGACCATGAGAGAGAGCGAGCAAGAGGGAGAGAGAGTGACCATGAGAGAGAGAGAGCGAGAGCAAGAGAGAGCGAGTGAGAGTGACCACGAGAGAGAGAGAGAGTGAGAGCAAGAGAGAGAGCGAGCGAGTGAGAGTGACCATGAGAGAGTGAGAGAGAGCAAGAGAGAGAGCGAGTGAGAGTGACCACGAGAGAGAGAGGGAAAGTGAGAGAGAGAGCGAGTGAGAGTGACCACGAGAGAGAGAGAGTGAGAGAGAGAGCGAGCGAGTGACAGTGACCACGAGAGAGAGAGGCGAGAGCAAGAGCGAGAGAGCGAGTGAGAGTGACCACGAGAGAGAGCGAGCAAGAGGGAGAGAGAGCGAGTGAGAGTGACCATGAGAGAGAGAGCGAGTGAGAGCAAGAGAGAGAGAGAGCAAGTGAGAGTGACCACGAGAGAGAGAGAGAGAGCAAGAGCGAGAGAGCGCGAGTGAGAGCGACCATGAGAGAGAGAGAGAGTGAGAGCAAGAGCGAGTGAGAGCGACCATGAGAGAGAGAGAGAGCGAGAGCAAGAGCGAGAGAGAGCGACCACGAGAGAGAGCAAGAGAGAGAGCGAGCGAGTGAGAGTGACCATGAGAGAGAGAGAGTGAGTGAGAGCGACCACGAGAGAGAGAGAGAGCGAGAGCAAGAGCAAGAGAGTTCCAAAAGAAGTCAGAGTGGCAGAGTGTTCCAAAAAAAGAAAATATAAAACGTACATCACCCCAGACTACACTAAAGTGTACCCCTGCCTAATAGGGGTCAAAAATAATGGCAGTGTTGCTCGCTGCACTGTTTGCAACAATGACTTTCTATTGCCCATGGTGGGTTAAGACTGTAAAAGACATGTTGAGGTGAGTTTAACAGGTGTCATTCGTTCATTAGCATAGCTAACATTATTTAAACTAGCTGGCTAGCTGCTAAGGAGCTACTCTATTGCAGACATCCCACCTCTCCTGGAAGTTCCGGGAGTCTCCCGCAAATAGATGGTGCTACCTCCCTGAAATGAGTTTTTGCAGGGTGGGATGTCTGTGGTGTATATCACAAGTCCTGGTTGTGTGACCATTGGCACCCAGCAGACAATCTCTGAAGAGTATTGATAATGGCTGGAGTCACCCATCTTGTAAAGACACTGCCCAGAAGAAGGCAATGTAGAAAAAATTGCCAAGAACAATTATGGTGATGGATAGACCATGATTACCCACATCATACAACATGGCACATAATAATAATGATGAATCAAATTTAAAATTTTGATATTTCATTTCCTTTCTGGTCTCATGCTCAGCATAGTTCAGTTGACAACAGAAATCTATCAAAATCAAAGCAACTGGTTTTTTTAATAATGGATTGTGAAAATATTGGGGATTTCTCACAACACCAATAAAAATCACAAATTACAACATTGCTTCTTGTGTCCAACCAGTGTTAGGAGTGCAGATGTAGGTGGGTAAGGACTGGCAGGCTGCAGGGCGGTATGGATAAGGACTGGCAGGCTGCAGGGCGGTATGGATAAGGACTGGCAGGCTGCAGGGCAGTATGGGTAAGGACTGGCAGGCTGCAGGGCGGTATGGGTAAGGACTGGCAGGCTGCAGGGCGGTATGTTTTAACCACAGGCATGTCCCAAAGGTTTTATCTGGGTTTGGACAATTGAAAATGTCCTATTTGCATTGATTTTCTATGCACTCAGCACATTGCCCACTTGATGAGACATCATAATTTATCAGCAAAACCAGATTTGTTAAGGACCCTAAATGCATAAGGCTTCTAGTTTAAACAATGATTTACCTGGACTGTTCATGCAGTGACCTCCAGGAAAATAGCAACTGGTGTAAATGAAGTAGCAAGGAAACATTAATGTTATTCAGCTGCTACTCCTCCTTTCCTACAGGATGATCGATTGAAACTTGGTACCTGTGTCCCCCACAAAGCAATGTGCACGTAAGGCAGAGGTTCCCAACCTGGGGCCACGGACCCTCGATTAATGGTAAGGGTCCATGGCATAAAAACAGCTGGGAACCCCTGATTAAATTGAATAATATAGCCAATATCATTACAGAATTTGCCTCAATGTTTACATTAAAAAGCATCATCATCATTATCAAAATATTAATTGTACAATCTGGCCAAACATAGTGTATGTCAGCAGTTTAAGCATTACTTGTCAGCAGCAGGAATCCTTCAAAGTCCCATTGGTTTCGTCTTCAGAAATTGGTCAGTAGAAACAAAACTAAAACTTTACAGTAAATACAGAGTCACAATACAATCCATTGTTTTACATCTATAATGGTCCTCCCAAGGAATGTCTTTTTCACTGTAATCATTGGGTTTCATTTCACCACCATTGAAATGACAATACAGGAGCCTGAATGGCTTTGCTATTCTAGGCTAATGTAATGGGTGACAGATGACACACATTGTTCATAATAGTAACTGTCTTACATAATTCACAAGAACCATTTGGGCAAACATTTATTTTTAAAGAAATCTTTATACAACAAATGCCTAATCAAGTTTGCATAGCGCTTGCTAATACACTCATGAGGACTATAGGGAGCTTGCTAAAATGGCTGACAGTCTATACTCAGCCAGGCAGAGGTACATTGTTCCTTTTCCATTTCCTGTCTCAGTAATCCCTGCAGCAGACTCATGCCCATGGCTCCAAACCAGACAATGGCGGGTCAATGTTTTAACTGTGCACGCTTCGGCACAATCGCCAAGAAGGGCCAACTGCCATACATCTTTGCCAGTGCATCAGGACATCAGAGGTCTGTGAATACCGTGGGTTCCACCTGCCAGGGTCATCTACTGTTTATTTCAGACACCCTTTTAGTGTGATGCTTCCTGTGTGACACGGGTGCTCAAGTTAGTGCGCTACTAGCATCACCCATTGTTTATAAAGGAGACGGCGATGGACCCTCACCGGAGACTGCCAACGGCAGCAGGATCTGGATTTAAGGGATATGATGCATGACGCTTTGCTTCAGTGGAAAATGCTACGTATGGGACTTTACCTTGGCTAAAGCTGCTGGATCTCTGTTCAGCACAGATTTCCTGTGCTCCAAAGGACCATTAGTATATCTTAAGAACTGCCGGCTTGTGGCCGCGAAGGAATTTGGGTCGTTACCCTGTACCCTAGTAAGCTCCCCATGATGACTCTGTCTAGCACATACACCACCACATGTGAATTCACTAGCCTGCTGGGTGAATTCCCAAACCTCATCAAGCCTACGTTTTCCACTACAGTCACAAAACATGGGGTAGGCCACCACATTTCCACAACTGGCCCGCCAGTCCGCGCCAGTGCACGTAGAAAAGCTAGCTGGTGGGAAGGCTGAGTTTGACAACATGGAAATGCTCGGCATTGTACACAGGGTACAGCACGTTTGACTGTGAGATTCTTGGTCTCTACCTGGCTATCCACGATTTTCATTTTCCTCTGGAGGGTCGGCATTTCACAATGTTTGTTGAGAACAAAACCCTTGTGCACACGATGCCCAAGCTATCAGACACTTGGTCTGCATGGCAGTAACGCCACCTGGCCTACATTCCGGAATTCATGACTGACATACAGTACGTTGAAGGGAAAAATAATGCTGCGGCTGATTGCCTCTTGCGGCCCATCATCGGTGCCATACACATTGTGGTTGACTGTGCCGGCGTGGCGTTGACCAGGCTACTGATCCAGAGGTCCAGTAGGGTTACAGGACAGTAGTCATGGGCCTGTGGATGGCTGACATCAAGCGCAAGAACGCAGGAGATCCTCTCCTGTGCGATGTCTGAACCAGTTGCCCTTGCCCCATAGGGGTGGCAAACTGGAGGTATACTGTTTTTAACTCCATTCACGGCCTCTTGCTTTTGGGTGGGATGGCTTCACAGAAACTGGTTGCTTTAAAGTTTGTGTGGCACAGCCTGAGGAAGGAACTACGAGACTGGAGTGCAGCCTGAGTCTAGGTGAGCAGGTGAAAGTTAACCATCATGTTTAGGCACCATTGGCACCTTTCAATGTCCATGAGCGATGGTTTGACCATGTCAACGTGGACCTGGTTAGTCCTCTTCCCCCCCCCACCCCAAGTTTCACACATCTCCTTACCATGTGGCACACCACCAGGTGGCCAGAGGTTGTCCCTCTCGTATCAACGACAGCTGCAGACAAGTGTTCTTTAACACCTGGGTCACTCAGCTCGGCACCCCATCTAAATCATCTTTTGACCGTGGTCCCCAGTTCATGTCAGCCCAGAACCTCAGTGAAATTGTATCACACCACAGCATTTCACCTGCAGTCCAATGGCCTGTGCAAGCTTTCTCATCTTTCCTTAAGGGCTTCTCTGAGGCCCTCCCTGGCGGGTGAGTGTCGACACCATGGGTCCTGCTGGGGTTCAGATGGCTCCAAAAGAGTACCCACAGTCCTCCACAGATGAAATGGTGTACAGGCAGCTGCTACAGGAGCCAGGTGATCTTGATGCCATGACTACCTGGTCAGTGTTCCAGCAGCGTTCTGCCCTCCTCAGTAAACTCAATTCTTCTTCACCTATTC
This sequence comes from Mobula hypostoma, assembly GCF_963921235.1. Taxonomy (NCBI): domain Eukaryota; kingdom Metazoa; phylum Chordata; class Chondrichthyes; order Myliobatiformes; family Myliobatidae; genus Mobula; species Mobula hypostoma. Next base: position 61,702,657 of record NC_086099.1, on the reverse strand, counting down.
CTATCCCCCATCATGGCATACCACACTCCTGCGTTCCAGTTGACCAATGTTCTACCTTGTTCGTCCTTGTCCGCCACGATGTACATCAACATCCCCTTAACCCTCCTTATGCCCATTCGCAGTTTGGAATGGGGCAAAAAGACTGTTATTGCAGATAGGAAGAGTAAACCTGAATGCATTGCTACAGATTGCCTTAAACTGGCCTTCCAAGACCGGATGGTCATATCCCCTGCATCATGACATGAAAGTGTGTGTGAGTGTGTGTCAGCACACCCCAGGATGAGCCAGAGGCTCCTGCTGTTACTCCAACCAAGGCACAAAGGACCCGAGCTAGGCAGCTTGCACGAACTCCTGACAGACTCACAATGCCGGTTTTGGTGAATTCTGGGTTGACCTGTGTACGGTAATGTAATGGGTGACAGATTACACATATTGTTCATTATCAAAACTGTTCTACATAATTCACAAACACTGCCGTTGAGTTGTTCCGTTCACTTTAAGAGACAATGTCTGACGTGATGATGTCAGTGTAAGTCGATTGCTTTTGTTTTGTTCGTAATGGAAATGAAGGTCTAACGCTTTTGTTAAGCACATGAAATGACTCTTGCAAGTTTTATTCACAAAATCCTACACTATCATCAGATCCGTTTTACTGACACTAGAAACAAAGTTGAGGTTTGGGCGAAAAAGAACAGAAACAGATGTAAAGGTTCATCTTTCTTGCTGCAATCGGCAATATTGGGACAACAGAGGCACAATGGACTGAACTCCTTCAGATGTGATTTCACTACCGACCTGCCTCAAAGGATGTTAGTGGATATAGATTGGTTTAGCTTTGTTTTCCTGCTGAGTTCAACAACATGACACAAACATTGAAAAGTTTCATTTGATAGCAGGGGAGCATATTTCTGTTAAAAAGAATTCTGTTTTATTGGCTATTAGGTGACATAAAACTGAGTGCTGTTGGAGGTAGTTGCAAGACAGATGTCTCATGAATTTGGCTCTACAGCTTGTTGGGATGAAAGTAAGTTTGAAGAAACAGTATACCAGCATAGTATTAAACTACCCTGTACTTTTGAGCCTTCCCATGTAAGGTATGCTATATCAAATGGAAGAGACTTCCATTGGCATGTAGGAGAGTTTGAAAAGTTCATGTTCTACATTTTTATCTGTTGTATATTTAATATTTCAGTGATATTTGAGTAATATTGTAAATACATTGTTTGACTAAACATCCTATGTTGTTTACATACTGTATTGTGGGTGATATGTAAAAGTATGTAAACGGCATACATCGTTACTCCGCCACGTCATACGAGCCCAACATGCTGAAGTAAATGGATTATGGAAACTCTGTTTTCCTTTCAATTGGTTTTATGTTTTGGAATAACAAGATGAGGAAGTTTTAAACAAACCTGAGACAACAAACCCAGCAAGACTCCAGTTTAAAGAAAAACAGTGAGAAACATACAAGGGAAAAAAGAGGAGCACATGCTACTTCAGAAAAGGAAAGATGATTGAACTAAAAAAAGGCATAAAATGGATAAATTCATGGGTTCATAAACAGTAAGTACTGGGTGAAAATAATAATTGAAAAAAGCAGAAATTGCTGGCTACATCTGAAAAATTGGTATGTTCCATTGCACAAGACATAACTGGATTTTGTATACTGATCAAACTGAGCAGTGTTTTGAAGCAAATGAAATGGCCAATGAGAAGCGAATGTCAATTTTGCTGAGTGCAATGGATTTAAAGGTATACAGTTTGCTTAATATTTAACTGCTCCAACTAAACCAGCTGAAATGAGCTTTGCTGTTATTGTGAAAGTAATGCAGGAAACTGAAAACATTATTGAATGCAGGACACTTTTGGTTTCCTAAGTGGAATCAAAAGGAAGGGGAGCTCATTTCAGATAGGTGGCTGAACTGAAGATGTTGTCTGAGCATTCTCAGTTCAGTGATGGGTCTTGCCTCGGGCTTGGACCCTGGAACCAGGCTCGGACATGACATGGCTTCAGGACAGGACGTGGCTGGGGTCTAGAGGCCTGAGCTTGGAGACAAGACAAGGCTTGGACTCCGAGCCAGAGACTGGACAAGGACCCAGAACCTGGGTCTTGCCTCGGGCTCAGACCCCAGAACCAGGCAAGGACATGACATGGCTAGAGGCTGGGGTCTTGGGTCTTGAGCTTAGCTTGGGATCCTCGAGGCTTGGGGTCTTGGGTCTTGAGCTTGGCTGCTGGCTGGGGTCTTCGATCTTGAGCTTGACTTGGGTTCTTGGAGCTTGGCTTGGGATCCTCGAGGCTTGGCATCTTAGGTCTTGAGCTTGGCTTGGGATCCTCAAGGCTTGGCGTCTTGGGTCTTGAGCTTGGCTTGGGATCGTCGAGGCTTGGCGTCCTGGGTCTTGAGCTTGGCTTGGGATCCTCGAGGCTTGGCGTCTTGGAGCTTGGCTTGGGATCCTCGAGGCTTGGCGTCTTGGAGCTTGGCTTGGGATCCTCGAGGCTTGGCAGCTTGGAGCTTGGCTTGGGATCCTCGAGGCTTGAAATACAGAGGCTGATAACTCAGAGATTGGAGCTGAGAGACAGACTGGGAACTGAACGTCAACGTAGAGCTGAGACTTATCCTTTGACAAACCAGGACTCATCTTTAACACAACGCAAAGATGAGACAGGACAGAACATAGACATAGAGCCAGGACTTATCTAACAACAAACTGGGACTCAACTTCATCTCCACACCAAAGTGGGACAGGTCTTTCCATCAGGTAACAGCAGAACAGCCGGACTTACCCAACAGAGGAAAGGGCAAGACAAGACAGGTCCCCCCGCAGGGCAACAGCAAAATAGCCTGGCTTACCCCACAGAGGCAAGGACAAGAAGAGACAAACACCAAAGAACAACAGACAGTTCCATCTCTGCTCCAGGGAAGCTCCAAGTCTCAGTTCAGCCAGCAACCTCAGCTGGCTACGGAAACAGCCAGATCCCTAACTAGCTTGGAGTGGCCCGGGAAACAGCCAAATCCATACCGCAAAGGCTACTCCAACAAGTGGCAACAAGGCTCCATGAAGCAGTGGCCCTCCAACCAGGGCTAGAGATCACAAATGATTTCACTAGCCTTCCATCAGCAGGTTGCTCCAAGGGAGACTGACAAGACAAACCAGCAGCCCACACACAATCCCAAGGCTACTTATATTGCAAGCCCAAAGATGGGAATCAGGTGCCTATGATTAATTCAAATAAGGGACAGCTGGAAGACCCGGAGTCCTGAGTCGACAGACCGGACCGTGAACCAGAATGCAGACTTCACGGACCAGACCATGACACATACACAAGTGTGATGAGAAAATTTAAGCAGTTGTGGATGTCTCAAGGACAAAGGACGTGTTGCAGTTGTGGTCCTTTTTAGGATTTGTAATGTACTATAATGGGTTCCTGCCAAACCTGAGGACTGTGCTCCACAGCTTAAACTCATTTCTACAGATCAGGAAGAATTGGCAATGGATAAAGCAGTGGGTGGTAGCATTCAAGAAGGTAAAGTAAATAGTGACCTCAGACACTGTACTCACACATTATGATCCACATCATCCAGTGAAGCTAGCCTGATGCCTAGGCTTACATTGTGGTTATAAGTGTTGGATGTGAACACACAATAATCTTTGCATCATGTTCCCTTACTGCTGCAGAGAAAAATCATATATAGTTTGGCAAAGAGGCCTTGAGTCTGGTTTGACCATAAGACCATAAGACATAGGAGTAGAATTAGGTCATTTGGCCCATCGAGTCTGCTCTGCCATTTTATCATGGCTGCTCTATTTTCCCTCTCAACCCCAATCTCCTGCTTTCTCCCCGTATTGTTTCATACCCTGACTAATCAAGAATCTATCTACCTCTGCCTTAAAACTATATCCAATGACTTGGCCTCCACAGCTGCCTGTGGCAGCGAATTCCAAAGATTCACCACTCTTTGGCTAAATAAACTCCTCCTTACCGTTGTTCTAAATGGATGCTCATCTATTCTGAGGCTGTCTCTCTCTAGTCTTACACTCCACCACCATAGGAAACATACACTCCACTTCTACTTTATCATGGCCTTTCAACATTCAATAGGTTTCAATGAGATTCCCCCCTCATTTTTCTGAATTCCAGTGAGTCCAGGCTTAGAGCCATTAAACACTCCTCATATCAGTACTTGGAGCTATGATGTGGTGGCCATTACAGAGGCTTGGATGGCTCAGGGACTGGAATGGTTACTTCAAGTGTCGGGTTTTAGATGTTTCAGAAAGGACAGGGAGGGAGGCTAAAGAGGTGGGGGCATGGCACTGTTGATCAGAGATAGTGTCACGGCTGCAGAAAAGGTGGACATCATGGAGGGATTGTCTACGGAGTCTCTGTGGGTGGAGGTTAGGAACAGGAAGAGGTCAATAACTTTACTGGGTGTTTTTTATAGGCTGCCCAGTAGTAACAGGGATACCAAGGAGCAGATAGGGAAACAGATCGTGGAAAGGTGTAATAATAACAGAGTTGTCGTGATGGGAGATTTTAATTTCCCAAATATCGATTGACATCTCCCTAGAGCAAAGGGTTTGGATGGGATGGAGTTTGTTAGGTGTGTTCAGGAAGGTTTCTTGACACAATATGTAGATAAGCCTACAAGAGGAGAGGCTGTACTTGATTTGGTATTGGGAAATGAACCTGGTCGGGTGTCAGATCTCTCAGTGGGAGAGCATTTTGGAGATTGTGATCATAATTCTGTCTCCTTTACAGGAGAGAGATAGGAACAGACAAGTTAGAAAAGCATTTAATTGGAGTAAAGGGAATTATGAGGCTATCAGGCCGGAAATTGGAGGCTTAAATTGGAAACAGATATTCTCAGGGCAAATATTCAGGGGATATTTGAGTGGAGTTCTGTATAGGTACGTTCCAATGAGACAGGGAAGTTATGGTAGGGTACAGGAACCGTGGTGTACAAAGGCTGTAATAAATCTAGTCAAGAAGAAAAGAAAAGCTTATGAAAGGTTCAGAGAGCTAGATACTGTTAGAGATCTAGAAAATTATAAGGCTAATAGGAAGGAGCTTAATAAGGAAATTAGGAGAGCCAGAAGGGGCCATGAGAAGGCCTTGGTGGGCAGGATTAAGGAAAATCCCAAGGCATTCTACAAGTATGTGAAGAGCAAGGGATAAGATGTGAAAGAATAGGACCTATCAAGTGTGACAGTGGGAAAGTGTGTATGGAACTGGAGGAGATAGCAGAGGTACTTAATGAGTACTTTACTTCAGTATTCACAATGGAAAAGGATCTTGGTGATTGTAGTGATGACTTGCAGCAGACTGAAAAGCTTGAGCATGTAGATATTAAGAAAAAGAAAGTGCTGGAGGTTTTGGAAAGCATCAAGTTGGATAAGTCGCCAGGCCCGGATGAGATGTACTCCAGGCTACTCTGGGAGGCGAGGGAAGAGATTGCTGAGCCTCTGGCAATGATCTTTGCATCATCAATGGGGACGAGAGAGGTTCTGGAGGATTGGAGGGTTGCGAATGTTGTTCTTTTATTCAAGAAAGGGAGTAGGGATAGCCCAGGAAATTATAGACCAGTGAGTCTTACCTCAGTGGTTGGTAAGTTGATAGAGAAGATCCTGAGAGGCAGGATTTATGTACATTTGGAGAGGTATAATATGATTAGGAGTAGCCAGCATGGCTTTGTCAAGGGCAGGTCATGCCTTATGAGCCTGATTGAATTTTTTGAGGATGTGACTAAACACATTGATGAAGGAAGAGCAGTAGATGTAGTGTATATGGATTTCAGCAAGGCATTTGATAAGGTACCCCATGCCAGGCTTATTGAAAGGTATGGGACCCAAGGGGACATTGCTTTGTTGATCCAGAACTGGCTTGCCCATAGAAGGCAAAGGGTGGTTGTAGACGGGTCATATTCTGCATGGAGGTCGGTCACCAGTGGGGTGCCTCAGGGATCTGTTTTGGGAACTTTCTCTTTGTGATCTTTATAAATGACCTGGATGAGGAAGTGGAGGATGGGTTAGTAAATCTGCTGATGACACAAAGGTTGGAGGTGTTGTGGATAGTGTGGAGGGCTGTCAGAGGTTACAGCAGGGCATTGATAGGATGCAAAACTGGGCTGGGAAGTGGCAGATGGAGTTCAACCCAGATAAGTGAGAAGTGGTTTATTTTGGTAGGTCAAATATGATGGCAGAATATAGTATTAATGGTATTAATAGTGGAGGATCAGAAGGATCTAGGGGTCCGAGTTCATAGGACGCTCAAAGCAGCTGCGCAAGTTGACTCTGTGGTTAAGAAGGCATACGGTGTATTGGCCTTCATCAATCATGGAATTGAATTTAGGAGCTGAGAGGTAATGTTGCAGCTATATAGGACCCTGGTCAGACCCCACTTGGAGTACTGTGCTCAGTTCTGGTCGCCTCACTACAGGAAGGATGTGGAAGCCATAGAAAGGGTGCAGAGGAGATTTACAAGGATGTTAAAACAGCAAACATGAGAAAATCTGCAGAAGCTGGAATTTCAAGCAACACACATAAAAGTTGCTGGTGAATGCAGCAGGCCAGGCAGCATCTCTAGGAAGAGGTATAGTGGAAGAGATTTGAAAGTGGCTTACTAGTTCTTTCAGTCAGTCCTGACGAAGGGTCTCGGCCTGAAACGTCGACTGTACCTCTTCCTAGAGATGCTGCCTGGCCTGCTGTGTTCATCAGCAACTTTTATGTGTGTTGTTTACAAGGATGTTCCCTGGATTGGGGAGAATGCTTTATGAGAATAGGTTGAGTGAACTCGGCCTTTTCTCCTTGGAACGACGGAGGATGAGAGGTGACCTGATAGTGGTGTATAAGATGATGAGAGGCATTGATCATGTGGATAGTCAGAGGCTTTTTCCCAGGGCTGAAATGATTGCCACAAAAGAACACAGGTTTAAGGTGCAGGGAAGTAGGTACAGCGGAGATGTCAGGGGTAGGTTTTGGACTCAGAGAGTGGTGAATGAGTGGAATGGGCTGCCGGCAACGGTGGTGGAGACGGATACGATAGGGTCTTTTAAGAGACATTTAGATAGGTACATGGAGCTTAGTAAAATAGAGGGCTATAGGTAAGCCTAATAATTTCAAAGGTAGGGACATGCTCGGCACAACTTTGTGGGCTGAAGGGCCTGTAATGTGTTGTAGATTTTCTATGTTTTCTATATGAAAAACCTTTCAATCCTGGAATGATTTTTGTGAACCTCCTTTGAACCCTCTCTAATATCAGTGCATTCTTTCTTAGACAAGCGGCCCAAAACATCTCACAATACTCCAAGGGAGGCATCACTAGTGCCTTATGAAGCCTCAACTTTACATCCTTGCTTTTATATTCTAGTCCTCTCAAATGAATGCTAACATCACATTTGCTATCCTCACCACCAACTCAACCTGCATATTAACTTTAGAGAATCCTGCACAAGGGCTCCTGTCTCTTTGCACTTCAGACTTTTGAATTTTTTCTCCATTTAGAAAATAGTCTACACTTTTACTTCTTCTACCAAAATGCATGTCCTTACACTTCCTGACACTGTATTCAATCTGTCACATCTCTGCCCATTCTCCTAATCTGTCTAAGTCCTTCTGTAGCCTCTCTGCTTCCTCAAAACTACCTGCCACTACATCTATCTTGATATCATCTGCAAACCTGGCCACAAAGCCATCAATTCTATCATCCAAGTCATTGACATATAATGTAAAAAGAAGCAGTTCAAAGAGACCCTTTTGAACACCACTAGTCACCAGCATCCAACCAGAAAAGGCTCCCTTTATTCCCACTCTCTGTCTCCTGCCATTCAGCCAATGCTGTGTCCATGCTAGTATCTTTCCTGTAATACCATGGACACTTAACCTGTTAAGCAGCCTCTTGTGTGACACCTTGTCAAAGGCCTTTTGAAAATCCAAGTACACAACATCTACTGATTCTCCTTTGTCTATCCTTGCTTGTTATTTCTTCAAAGAATGTCAACCGATTTGTCAGGGACTTTTTTCCCTTAAGGAAACCATGCTGACTATGGGCTATTTATCATGTGCCTCCAAATATCCCTATACCACATCCTTAACAATCGACTCCATCATCTATCCAACAACTGAGCTCAGATTAACTGGCTTAAAATTTCCTTTCTTCTGCCTCTCTCCCTTCTCGAAGGGTGGAGTGACGTTTGCAATTTTTAGTCATCTGGAATGGTTCCAGAATCAATTGATTCTTGAAAGATCATTACTAATGCCTCCACAATCTTTTCAGCCGCCTCTTTCAGAACCCTGGGATGGAGACCAGTTGGTCCAGGTGACTTATTTATCTTCATACCTTTCAGCTTGCCAAGAATCTTCTCCCTCATAATAGCAACTTCACACACTTCTGCCTCCTGACACTCTCAAACTACTGGCATATTGCTGGTGTCTCCCACATTGAAGACTGATGCAAGATACTAATTCAGTCAATCCACCATTTCCTTGACCCCCATTACTATCTCTCCAGCAGTGTTTTCCAGTGGTCTGATATCTATTCTAGCCTCTCTTTTACACATTAGATAGTTAAAGAAACCTTTGGCATCCTCTTTAATATAACTGGCGAGCCTACCTTCATATTCCAATTTTTCCTTCTTTATGACTTTTTTAGTTGCCTTCTGTTGGTTTTTAATATGTTTCCTAGTCCTCTAATTTCCCACTAATTTTTGTTCTTTGGCTTTTATGTAGGCCTTTACTTCTCTTGTCAGCCATGGTTGTATCATCCTCCCTTTAGAATACTACTTCTTCTTTGGGATATATATATATATCCTATGCCTTCCAAATTGCTCCCAGAAATTCCAGCCATTGCTGCTGTGCCATCATCCCTGCTAGTGACCCCTTCCAATCAATTTTGGGCAGCTCCTCTTTCATGCCTCTGTAATTCCCATTACTCCACTGTAATACTGATACTTCTGACTTTAGCTTCTCCCGCTCAAATTTCAGGGTGAATTCTATCATATTGGCCCCTAAGGGTTCTTTTACCTTTAACTCTTATCAATTCTGGTTCTTTGCACAACACCCAATCCAGAACAGCTGATTCCCTAGTGGGCTCAGCTGCAAGCTGCTCTAAAAAGCCATCTCTTAAGCATTCTAGAAATTTCCTCCCTCTGGATCCAGCACCAACCTGATTTGCCCAATCTACCTGCATATTGAAATCCCCCATGGCTATTGTAACATTGTCTTTTTGACATGCATTTTCTATCTTCCATTGCAATTTGTAGAAGGCAACTTTACTACTGTCTTGGGGACTCCCATCAGATTCTGTATACCCTTGCAGTTCCTTAGCTCTACCCATAACATTAATACGCCTTCTGATCCTACAGCTGCTTCTACCAAAGTGATTTCACTTTTTTCCAACAAAGCCACCCCATCCCCACAGCCTACCTCCCTGTCCTTTCGATATAATGTGTATCCTTGGACTTTAATCTCCCAGCTATAATCTTCTTTCAGCCACGATTCAGTGATGTCCACAATGTTACGCATGCCATGTATAACTGTGCTACAAGTTCATCTACCTTATTCCAGATACTGCATGCATCCATAAGACCAAATAACCATCAGACCATGAGGCAGTCTAGCAGAATTATGCCATTTGGCCCATAGAGTCTGCCTTGCTATTCAGTCATGGCTGATACATTTTTCCCCTCCTCAGCCCCACTCCCTGACCTTCTACCCATAACCTTTGATGCCATGGCCAATCAAGAACCTATCAATCTCCAGCTTAAATACACCCAGTGACCTAGTCTCCATGGCTGCATGTGGTAACAAATTCCACAAATTCACCACCCTCTGGCTAAAGACAATTCTCATCTTTGTTTTGAATGGACGCCCCTCTTTCCTGAAGCTGTGCTCTCTAGTCCTAGACACTCCCATCATGGGAAACATACTTTCCACATCTGCTCTGTCTAAGACTTTCAACATTCGCAAGCTTTCAGTGAGATCTCCCCTCATCCTTTTAAATTCCAGTGAGTACAAGTCCAGAGCCATCATATGATAAAGCTTTAATTCCCAGAATCATCCCGTGAACCTCCTCTGAACCCTCTCCAATGCCAGCACATCTTTTCTTAGATAAGAAGCCCAATTTTTCACAATACTCAAGGCAAGGCCTCGCCAGTGTCTTATAAAGCTTTAACATCACATCCCTACTCTTATATTCTAGCCTCTTGAAATGAATGCTATGATTGCATTTGCCTTCCTCACCACTGACACAACCTGCAAGTTAACCTTTAGGGTGTTCTGCGTTAGGATTCCTAAGCCCTTTACATCTCAGATTTTTGGATTTTCTCCCCATTTAGAAAATAGTCTGCATATTTATTTCTTCTACCAAAGTGCATGACCATGCATTTTCCAACATTGTATTTCATTTTCCACTTTCCTGCCCATTTTCTTAATTTGTCTAAGTCCTTTTGCAGCCTTTCTGTTTCTTCAACTCTACCTGACCTCTGTCAATCATTTGCAAACTTGGCAAAAAGCCGTCTATTCCATCACCTAAATCATTGATATACAGCATAAGAAGAAGTGTCCCAACACTGACCCCTGGGGAACACCACTAGTCACTGGCAGCCAACCAGAAAAGGATCCTTTTATTCCCAGTCGCTGCCTCCTACCAATCAGCCAATGGTCTGTCTATGCCAGTAACTTTCCTGTAATATTATTGGCTCTTAACTTAGTAAGAAGCCTCATGTGTGGTACTTCGTCAAAGGCCTTCTGAAATTCCAACTATACAACATCCACTGCATCCCATTTATCTATCCATCCTGTAATCTCCTCAAAGAACTCCAACAGGTTCATCAGGCAAGATTTTTCCTTAAGGAAACCATGCTGACTTTGTCCTATCTTGCCCTGTGTCACCAAGTACTCTATAACATCTTTAACAATTGACTTGAACATCTTCCAACCACTGAGACCAGGTTAACTGGTCTATAATTTCCTTTCTGCTGCCTTCCTCCTTTCTTAAAGAGTGGAGTGGTATTGCAATTTTCCAGTACTCTGGAACCACACCGGAGTCTAATGATTCTTGAAAGATCATTTCTAATGCCGTCACAATCTCTACAGCTACCTCATTCAGAACCCTAGGGTGCAGTTAACCTAGTCCTGTGACTTAGGTACTTCTAGGTCTTTCGGCTTTCTGAGCACTTTTCCTTTGTATATTAACTGCATTCACTTCTCTTCACTCACACCCTTTAATATCTGGCACAACACTAATGCCTTCCACAGTGAAGACTGATGCAAAATAGTCATTTAGTTCATCTGCCATCTCATTGTTTCCCGTTATTATTTCTCTGGCCTTATTTTCCAGCGATCCTATATCCACTCTCATCATTCTTAACTTTTATTTCCTTGAAAAAGCTTTTTCTATCCACCTTGATATTGGTTGCTAGCTTGCTTTCATATTTCATCTTTTCCCTCCTAATGATTATTCTTTTAGTTGCTTTCTACAGGTTTTTAAAAGCTTCTCAGACCTCTTCTTCCTGCAAATATTTGCTTTGTTGTATGCCCTCTCTTTTGCTTTTACATTAGCTTTGACTTCTCTTGTCAGCCACAGTTGTACTATTTTGCCATTTAAGTATTTCTTTGCTTTTGGAATACATTTATCCTGCACCTTCCTCATTTTTCTCAGAAACTCAAGCCATTGCTGCTCTGCTGTCATCCCTGTCAGCATCTCCTTCCAATTTACTTTGGCTAACTCCTCTCTCATACCACTGTAATATCCTTTACTCCACTGAAAAACTACTATGTCAGACTTTCCCTTCTCCCCATCAAATTTCAAGTTGAACTCAATTATATTGTGATCGCCTACTCCCAAGGATTCCTTTACCTTAAGCTCCCTAATCACCTCTGGTTCACTATGTAATACCAAATCCAGTATAGCTGATTCCCCCAGTAGGCTCAATGACTAACTGCTCTAAAAAGCCATCTCTTAGGCATTCAATGAATTCATTCTTGAGACCCATTACCAACCTGACTTTCCCAATCTATCTGCATGTTAAAATCTCCCATGACCATCGTAACATTGCCCTTTTGACATGCCTTTTCTATTTCCCATTTTAATCTGGTCCACCTCCCAGATACTGTTTGGAGGCCCGTATGTAACTGCTATCAGTGTCCTTTTGCCCTTGCAGTTTCTTAACTCAACCCACAAGGATGCATCATATTCTGATCCTATGTCACATCTTTTTGAAGATTTGATGCCATTCTTTACCAGCAGGGGCATGCCACCCCTTCTGTCTATCTTCCCATCCCTCTTGGAAATACCTGAAAAATTTACAAAAGAGGACATTCTTCTTGACGCCGTATTCTCCCTAATGCAAATTGGAAGTCTTCCTATAATGGCAGAGATGATCCAAAGGGAAACTAGAAAAGACCCCACACTGTCTCAGGTCTATGTGGCCACCCAAGTGGTTGGAAGGTGTAGGAGAAACTCCAGTTCTCCCAGTGCTGGGACGAACGTGCTCTTGACAGAAGTTGCCTAATGTGGGAATGAGAATTGTTAATCCGTCCATGCTGAGAGGAGCTACATGCTGGTCATCTAGGCATGTTTAAAATGAAAGCATTGCCTTGAAACTTTGTCCGGTGGCCTTGGATAGATCAGCAGATCGAGTAGCTTGCCATGCACTGTTCGGGATGCCAGCATGTCCAGAAGATGCCAAGAGCAGCGTCTCTCCATCCCTGGGAATGGCCTGCATTGCCCTGGCAGAGGATTCATGTGGATTTTGATTGAGCACAAATATATGGCTTGAATGATGATTAAACTTGATTTGATTTGAAATATCTTTGCTAGGGCTGCAGCACTTGCCTCCTACAGGATCCAAGGAAATCCCTTGTTAGGCTCTGGGATTTATCCACCCGAACTTGATTTTTCTGCTGCTTTGCCTCACCTCTATAGACTCTGTGTCCATCTCCTGAATAAGTACAGCTGCAACAATGTAATTTAACATAACCCCCATCTCTTTCAGCTCCACACATATTTTACCTTTCTAATCTTCCAGAGGACCAATTTTGTCCCTTGCAATCCTTTTGCTCTTAACATAGATGTAGAATCCCTTAGGATTCTCCTTCACCTTGTCTGTTAGGGCAACCTCATGCCTTCTTTAAGCCCTCTTGATTTACTTCTTAAGTGTTCTCTTGCATTTCTTATACTCTATAAGTATGTCATTTGTTCCTATCTGCCTATACCTTCTAAGCGCCTCCCTTTCTTTCCTTAACTTGGGCCTCAATGTCTCTTGAAAACTATTAGTTCCCTAAATGTTCTATCTTTACCTTTTATTCTGAAAGGCCATAAAAGCCTTGTACTCTCAAAACTTCACATTGCTCACAGTGTGTCTAAAGAACGCACTGCGATCAATGTCAGCAGAACCCACTATGCTGACACTGAATCAGAAGCTCACCAAATTCCTCCACAACTGACAACTCACCAGCTATGTTATTCCTGGGTTGGCCTTTGCATTTGCCCTTGGATCTCCTCAAACCCTACTTTAGAAGGAAGATGCAGAACGAACAGCTCAGACAAATTGAAGGCTCCTCAAACAAGGAGGTTCGATATTTCACTCCTGGATAAGCAGTCCTAGCGAGGGACTGAAGAAAGGGGTACTCGGAAAGATTAAGAACAGAGCTGGACCTCTCTCCTGCACAGCGGAGATTACTTCTGTTATCACCTGAAGATGACACTTCGAACAGCTGAGGAGAGTAGAGTCAATTGTTAAAGAAACATGGCCAGAGCTGTCAGAAGCATTTCTTCCCATCCCAGAGTCAACTCCTAGAACCACCACAGAGGAAGCCTTGAACCTGAGATTGTTTCATAGCCATCAAAGAGTGACCTTGTCAGGAAAGACGTTATCCCACAAGAGTAAGAAAACCTCCACACCGGTTAAATCCTTAGGCCTGAATTTACTATATATATAATGTGTGGAAGTTGAGGTGCATTCTACATTGAGTTGGAATTTATAGCTAGGCAGGGGGGAATGTGGTGTATTTAATCTTTCAGTAATATTTGAATGATGAATTAAATAAAAATATTGCTTTTTATTTATATTATTTGATTAAGCCTTTTTTTGCTGTTTACATAAAGCATGGCGGTTTATATGTAAAAATACATATGTACTGTAAGTAGCATACATCATTACGCCACCACTTCATACATGCACATCTCGCCAAAGTGAAGAAGGAACTAGATTTACTTTAACAACTCTCCATGTATTTCTTTTTATGTTTTGGAGTTATGAAACATATCACTACTAACTTAAGAGGTTCATTTTTATTCCTGTCATCATCTTTGCAATCTAATGCAGAGAGCTGTGCATTAACAGAAGCTTTTCTGGAAAACTGATAAAGGAGGCAAGAAGATCTGCACACCAGTATTGATAAAATGTTAAGAACAAACAAGGCAATGTTCATTTCAACCTGGGTTCCCACAGAGCAGTACATATATAAGCAACCAAAATATTAACATTTTTGTATGCTGCTTTTTACATAAGTTGTTCTGTTCTAGAAATCTAAGGTAATTGTGGTCCCAAATTCTCACATTTAGATTGCTTCTCTTGCTTCACTTAAACAGAAAGGGAGAGAGAAAAAAACATGCTTGATAGGAAAACCTGCAAGAGCAATAAATGTTGAGATGCAGACAATTTTGTGTTGGATTCCTGAGGCCTTTCTGCTTCACAATGATCTTTTACTTTTGTTCCTTCTTTAGCCAGAAAGAAGGACCCTTGAAATCCCCCCAACCAGGTGGTCGATAAACGTGCAAAACACTCGACTTAGACTAAGAATAAGAAAAGGGAGATGTTAAGAAAGAAACATGATTTCTCTGGGTGGAGAAAAATCTTTGGAAAGTGATCTTTGACATTGTAATGGCTCTTCATTGAGTTGAAGACAAATATGAGATAGTTAATTTGTTTTTACTCAACATCCTGGAGCAGAAAATGATATACGTTGAATTATACAGAGTAATTTGGCTTTACTTATCCTCATAATATGACTGACAGCATTATGATATTAACTACGAATGGCTGACAAGTGTATTAAATATTTTAATCACGTACCTGTCTGTGGGTGGTAAAATACAATAGGCCATAACGCAAACAGTTCTTGCAAGAGCACTTGGGCAGCATTTTTATTTTATAAGTGTATTTACAAAGGCAAAACGTACCTGGTTCTCTGATTCTTGATACACAATTGCCATCAATCAATCATCTTGTTATCTTCCTATCTATCTGTCTTCCTACTCTTCATTCTGTTACCTCTTTACCAATAGACCCCATTGAGAATAACTTTTTGAATATAAATGTTTTACTTACAGTTACAAAGTTATACTTTGTATTCTGTTTTCCATCTCATGTAAACGTAATGCAGAACTTTTTCTTCCTTGCAATACTGAATGCAACCACATGTTTGCACCTCATAACTTGAATGTATTTTAATGTATCCTCCATAGACTGACTATTTTTGAGTCAAACGATGAAAGCAGAGCTGTTGCATTCCTGGCTGTGAGTCAGGTTTAGGATCTATGAGTTCTAGACAATACAAGTCTGACCACAGATGGAAATGGCTGCCTTCCTTCCATCAAAGAATGCTATCTATCATTTCTGTGTGAGTGTGTGCACTGTTACTCTTCCAGTTTCCATTTGCACTCCACTTGCAAGGTAAATGCAGTTTGACCATTCCAGTTTCCATTTGCACTCCACTTGCAAGGTAAATGCAGTTTGACCAAGATTGTACATATTCCTAGTAAATGCCTCTTTGATTTATTGCAAAAAAAACCCCTGTGTTTTTGGGTAGTAACCCATAAAACAGCTCTCTGTTTTGAATGCACATGTTTCTCAGGCAATATTATCCAATGTACTCTTTGCCTCATTGATAATTATTACTCTGTTGCAGTCTGATGCTTTGGTAATTGCTGGCTAACTCTAAACATTTATAGAACGTGTTAAAATGAAGGAATCACCGGCAAAGGAGATGGGGTTTTAATCTAGAATGAATTCAGATAGTTTCCTGATAATTCAATGTGGTAATCAATTATGAAAACTAACTCAAACAACAGGAATTCTGCAGATGCTGGAAATTCAAGCAACACACATAAAAGTTGCTGGTGAACGCAGCAGGCCAGGCAGCATCTCTAGGAAGAGGTACAGTCGACGTTTCAGGCGGAGACCCTTCGTCGGCCTGAAACGTCAACTGTACCTCTTCCTAGAGATGCTGCCTGGCCTGCTGCGTTCACCAGCAATTTTTATGAAAACTAACTGCAGTCTCCATCCTAATTATTTATCATTTGCTATTTTATTTCATAAATTTACTAAATTTACTAAAATTCTCCATCAGAAAATTGTGCACATACTTTCATTTGAAATTAAAGAAAAAATGAAAGCAGCCATTCAAGGGAGAGGAAGTCTAAAGATCTACAAGAAATCTTATAAAAATCTGTAGTTCATCCAACTTTAGGAAAGACACCTGTCTTTGATGGGGAGAGGTACATCTAGAAAAGACATCACTTTCTGTAACACCTATAATCAAGTTGTGACAGCTGATATCAAACATGTTGTGTGTTGATGCTGTATTTGGTTCCTATGTGCATGAACCCAAATGCAAAATGGAGGAACATAGCAGCAGAAAAGAGCATGTAAGCCTTAAATACAGACAAACTTCTTAATCAGGAGATTGAGGCATGGTTCAGAGTTTGCCTAGCATCCCCAACCTGCCTGGGTTGCTGTCAGAGTCTGAAGTGTCTGGCACAGAACAAGTTATGTTGGCCTGGGTTAGATAAAGATATAGTGACTACATGTACCATAAACTCCTGTCCACCAAATTGCTGATACTGGTTCCCTTGCACACGTGAATAGGGTCTATCTGGCATCTGGTTATCTGCTTACACTACCGTTTGTTAAGGTAGAAGGGCAGCAATTGTTCTTTCAAAGTGAGAAGTGTTTCCAATGAATCAAATAGCCAGAAGAAAAGTATTGAATGTTTTACAGATTTGTTTGCCTCTTGTGCTTCTAGGAAACACTTTGTCAATTAACAAACCATAGTTTTGTTCAGAAAATTTACACAATTCATAAGTAGAAATAATGTAAAACATACCACTTTTCCACCAAATCACCTGCTTTTAATGGAGCAATGCACTGCAAACTAGTAAATGTCCTCTCTACTAATAAATTGCTGTATTCAGATTTGGAGAAAAACATTAGATCACAGGCTGATGCTTTACTGAAAGATGTGACAATCCAGTGCTGATGGGTGGTTGATGAGCTGTTGCTCCAAAGATGACCACGAACAAGACTCTTATTATTAAAGTTAAATTTAGCTCAGTAAATGGAGGAGAAATGAAAAAAATCATTGAGTCACATTGCATGCAAAGTCACAGAAAGAAGTCTGAAGATGGACCAGCGGGTTAGAAGTTTAATCCTGCTGAAGTGGTTACCTAAAAGAGCTGTAGGAATATGTGATCCTGACGCATCTTTGGTTGAGATACTCAGTGGTGGCAAGATTAGATTAATGCATATTGATTACATTCTGTCTAATGAGATCAAAAGAGGTAAGAATTGGAATTAAACAATTCTGATAATTTGGATGCAAGTGAAGTAGTAGTGGTTAAGGCAAGAGAGCCAAGAGAAGTCAAAGTTCAGGTATAAATCAGAGGAAGAGTTTGACATACCTGACCTTAGTGCTGGTTGAGGCTAGCCCCTAATGGAGAAGGCTTCTCTTCAGATTCAGCCCAAAATAGTTGAATTACTTTCACAAGATATGATGTTTTTGGATCAAAAGAGGAGATACCTTTTTAGAAACAGAAAGCTATAGACTTTCTTAATTTGTAAAATAAATAAATCCTGAAGTTTACATATCAAATTTGAAGTTCTCTTTTCAGTATTCATAAGCAATGCAAGAATTTAGATTATAGTATTCTATTGAGAAAGATGTTTTACTATCAATCTGTATAACAGCAACACAAATGAAAGAAAATGAAAGAAATAGGGCAAAGCTGCCGCAAACAATGAAAGAAAGCCAAGTTATTTGAAGTTGGAGTCCTTCAATCTGCAATGTGTCCTGACAAAAGATGAGGTGTTGTTCCCTGAGCTTACAGTGGGAGGTCACTGATAGAGGCCTGTGCAATTTTTTTTTGAATAACAGCAATGAACTATTATCACTTGAATCCATTGATGTACTAAATCTATGAAAGTAAATGAAACGTAATTCATAACGCTTTATTAAGAAGGGAGAAGGGTAATAACACCTCTGTATAGCTGGAGGAAGTCCTATGCATTCTGAACTCACTAGCCATTTTGTGCATGCAATATTATAGTTAGCTCCTGAAAAATACCACATTAATTTTAATCAGCTGTCTGAATTTCTAAGCCTGATTTCTTCAGATAATGAACCTTTAAAATGTAATCATTGCAGTTTATTGACACTTTAATGGGCTTCCCCTTCTTTCTGTCCCTCTGTGCCTCTCTTTTTTGTTGAATGAACTATGGACTTGTATGTTGCTTCTCCTTTGTTAATCATGAGTGACTTTCTGGACTGGATTTTAACTTCTGTGAGTGTGTGGGTTTAGAAGCAGACTAGAGGTTAAATGAGCTGAAAATGATAATGCCTTTGGGAAGTTGTCTCCAATCTGCTGATTTCTCCACTTAATCCAAGTGCATGAAACTCAATGTGAGCAATTCCCTTGGGACAGATGGGTTGTCAATTTCGACATGTTAGTAGTTTTTTAAGGACAATTGTAGCAGAAGTTCTGATATTTAACCCAAGGTGCAAGGGTTATTCAAGCTTCCTGAAACTTGCTAGTGAATGGCTGGTCAGAGCACACCCAGTATTGGTTGGTAATAAAAGTTCATAGGGTGATCTGTACTGCAACCTCACAGCTGCAGAATGGTTTTGTCTAAAGAAGTTGTGTTGGGAGGTAATTTGGGAAAAAATTGGAATAAACTTCATAAAACTTACATGTTTGCCAAGTTTACAGTTCAATTTCCAAATTTTCAGCCCTAGCAAAAATGGTATCATTTTAAAAAATATTTAAAAAAGGGGGAAGTGCATTTGACAAGTCTCAATATGGGTGTTGCTTTTGCTTCTGATTGGTCGGGTCTCAGGATGAGCACAATCAGTCGAAGACCAGAAGGCTCAGCAACACCAGCGCTGGAACTCACGTAGCTTCAGATGTACAAGGAGAGAATCAAAAATGCAGCTCACAGGAGATCGAACCAAACCCCTAACTTGTGCAAATAGTCCATAAGCCT
Organism: Mobula hypostoma; assembly: GCF_963921235.1. Lineage (NCBI taxonomy): Eukaryota > Metazoa > Chordata > Chondrichthyes > Myliobatiformes > Myliobatidae > Mobula > Mobula hypostoma. Next base: position 61,683,398 of record NC_086099.1, on the reverse strand, counting down.
TCTCCAACGCGTCTGACCAATAGTGTGTCAGGAAGCTCAAGTGTTTGACCAACAGTTGTCAAAGTCACAGACTCCGTCAATCTCTGTCCCTATGGATCATTCTAGGCTTCGCTGGAGAAATTCACAGAAATGTAAGGCAGGTGGCTGATACTGTCTTTGCTAGGGTTGGAGGTTATATTGAGGTTGGCAGATTGAGGATGCTCTTCATTTGCTTCCATTGGGTCCTGGGCATCATCCAACGTAATCATGTGACAACAAATGTTCCCCCACCCACCATACCATCCAAGACTGAAAAACAAGCTTCTCTTAATGATCCTGAGCTGCAAAGTCAATGCAATCATTCCTGATAATCAGCTTGTTGCACAAAACTATCAATATTTCCATTGTACTCACCATACCCCTGCACAAAATGTGATTGTATAAATACAAAAAGCTAATAATTTAAACTCAGAAATAGAGTTAACCATTTAATGTTTTACCAGCAATAGTAATTTTGCCTTTTACTACTTCTTCAATCTTATCCTATCCATTCTGGGGTGGTCATGTCAAATGCAACATGATTTTATAAGTGATTTAAGCACCCTGTCAGTTAGAAGATAAATGAAGGAGAACAGAATCACAACAGGTATGTGTAGTGTCACACTGAAAATGGAGCCGGAAACAGGGTCAGCTTTGGCTGTAATTTCAGACTGTTTTCTAGCTACCATTAGAAAAGACCTACACAGGTGAAAACGTGTCTCCCAAAGGCAAACTGAACATGAATGTGATGTACGGAAGCCAAGCACAGCAGCTGGAGCTTTATGTGTTGAAAAGTGGAGAGCCAGTAGGTTTTGGATATGAATGGCTGAGAAAATTCCAACTAGAGTGGCACTCAATCAAAATTCTCAATGTGTAATCAACAGTCAACGGCAGCCCAAGCGGTCACACTAACCAGAGACTGTCACAGCTGCTTAATGCTACTGAGAAGGTGTTTGAGAAGGGCATTGGTAAACTCAAAGGCATGAAGACCAGGATTGAAGCAGCACCACCAAGATTCCATAAAGTGCATCCACAGCCTTACGCACTATATCCTAAAGTGAATGGTAAAGTTCAGAGCTTGGAGGCATCTGCCATTCCTTCCAAGGTTAAGAGAAAACATTGAGCCATGCCCTGTATCATGGTGATCAAGAAAGAGAAGGCCGGAGGTGTTCCCAGATGCGGGGACTTCAAAGTGAGCATCAACCCTATACTGTGTACCGTGCAGTATCTCCTGCCACAAATAGAAGACATTTTTGCACCCTTAGCAGGCAGGGAGAGGTTTTCAAAGATGTACTTGTCACAAGACTATCTGCAAATGGAAATTGAGGAGCCAAGGAGGAAGTTCCTCACAATCAATACTCATAAGGGACTGTTCCAGTATAATTGTCTCGTCATTATTGTTGCATCTGCTCCAGCAGTTTGGCGAAGAACAACGGACCAAGTGCTCCAAGCTGTCTCAGGAACACAATGTTACCTTGTGGCTTGCAGGAATGATGAGGTGCTTACCAGGCTGAGTGAACACGGCCTGCACACAAAGAGAGAAATGTGAATTTTTCAAGAACAAAATCTCATATTGAGGACATGTTATTGACAAGCATGGCTTACACAAGTCACAAGAGAAGACTGAAGCAGTGCTGCAGGAACCCAAACTGGAAAGTGTGTCACAACTCAGGTCATACTTGGGCCTTGTAAACTACTACCACTGGTTTCTCCCAGATCTTGCTACGGTGCTGCACCCATCGAACACACTGTTACCGACAGGAGCATAGTGGGAGTTGTCAGAAAGATGCGAAAGAGCACTCAAGGAAACAAAATAGCATCAGATGAACTGCTCACCCATTATGACCCATCTCTGCCCAGCAGACTGGCATGCAATGCAAAATCTTATTGTACTGGTGCTATTTTGTCACCAACTATGAAAGATGGATCTGAATGTCTGACTGCGTTTGCTTCATGATCACTGACAAGCACAAAATGCAACTAATCACAAATTAACTGAGAGGTCTTTAGTCTATTATGGGGCATAAAGAAGTTCCACCACTACCTGTACGAACATAAGTTTATGCTAGTGACAGACCGCCAACCCCTTGTGTCTATTTTCAATCCCAGGAAAGGAATGCCAATAATGTCTGCTGCCCAGTCACAATGTTTGGTACTTTTGCCCGGAGCCCACTCTTATGACAAGGGTACCAAATAACAATGCTGTCAGATTGTCACGCCTTCCACTGTTGACAACTGAAGAAGAAATGTCTCCATTCTGGGACCCAGCAGAGGTGTTCCACACAGCACTGGTGGACCAGCTGCCAGTAACAAATTCTGAAATACAAAGAGAAACAAGGAATGACCTGACATTGTCAAAAGTCTATGACATCACCATGCAAGAATGGACAGATCATGGTAACCCTGTGTTTCCAGAGTTCTCAATGAGACAGGACCAACTGTCTGTATGTCAAAGAACCCTGATGTGTGGATCTCATGTTGTGGTTTCTTCTAAGCTGTGCACAGGAATATTAGAAAATCTGCATAAAGGACACCTGGGTGTTTTCAAAATGAAGAATCTTACCTGGAGCTAAGTGTGGTGGCAGGGAATAGATAGACAGATTGAAGACTTGATCAAAAGCTGTTTAGAATACCACAAAGTTCGACTGGCACCCCACAGACACCTTTACACCTGGGAAAGTGACCATTTTCAATGTGGCAAAGAGTGCATATTGACTTTTCTGGGTCATCCATGAACTCCATGTCTCTGATTGCTGTGGATGCTCATTCAAAGTGGCATGAGGTCTTACCAATGAAGTCATCAGAAAAGTCTGTTTCAACTCTGAGGAGTATATTCTCCAGAAATGGCTCACCAGAATGAATTGTGCGTGACAATGGACTACATACACATCAGAAGAGTTCAGACTATTCATGAAGAAAAATGGCAACAAGCATTTCAAGTCAGCTCCTAACCACCCAAAGGATTAGCTGAAAGGTTTATCCAAACCTTCCAAGAACTTATTTGAGCCAACTGCATCGAACAAGATGGACACATTACAGTCATCGGACTTACCTCTCAGTGATGATCATGTCACTAACAACAGCCTGACACCTGCAACAGAGAAAGTTGTTTTTGACAAGAGACCGGCCAAACCTGATTCCACGCCACAGATCCAAAGGCACTATACTGAAAGGAACAGAGCACAACCAAAAACACTGGGTCTTTAGTATAGTGAGGTTAGTTATGGACTGTTATTAAAAAAAAAGGAAAAAAAATCAAGAGAATATTGTTATTGTGAGAGCATGTTTATTTGAACATGGTCTGTTAAAGGGAAATTGAATGTTGTATAGTTTTATATTACATTAATCTAAAGGGGGAGGAAATGCAGTGTACGGATCTATTTCTTTTAGCACAATGACTCCCCTTACACTAATTATTGACTGACAACTTACGCATGCACATTGATTTGTTGCTCTCTCTGCTAAGTGAATTTTCACGTTAACTTCACCTCCGAGTGTGTGCCTTTATTTATTTGATATGTAGTTGTACAGACACAACAAACATGATCCTTCCTGAACATTTACAGCAAGAATCATGGTCTCTGATTCGCATCTGTTAATGCTGGAGTTCTTTTTCTCTTCTCAAAATATGTAGGCACTATGGCTCATCATTATGAAGAAAACTAAAATTAAAAGAAGCAATTTAAGAAAACAAGTATTAACTTTTCAGGAAAAGTAAGTACATTCCATGAAAAATCATAACTGAGGAAAGTGGTTGCTTTGTTTGTCTGAGAAAAACTCCCTAAAAAATGTAGAACTTGAAAATAAACTTCACATAACATCTTGGTAGTGGGCTAGACTCTGGCAATAATTAGCAAGGCATAAATCAATTTACTATTAATGCTTCAGTGATTATATCTCAGAGCAGTTCTTGAATGCTCTAATGAGGGTCACAGTTGATTAAAGAAATACATTTTTGAGCTGAACTGAGCGAGAAAAGAAATGAACCAGTGAAGTATCACATACACATGGCAGCACTGAAACTACTTCAGTAACTTCCAGTCACATTGTTTAGGCAGCATCCGAGAAGGGTGGAGAGCTGATCGAGAACAAGCAAAGTCCTTGTTTTGCTGTATTGCTATATTGCTGTAATGTATCATTACTGTTTTAATAGTCTACTCCAAACCCCAGTGCACAGCAAATTTTTGAGAAGGGCAAAGAGAATTGGTATCAGATCACTGTTTAAATCTCTACAGCTGCTTCTACCCCTGTTACTGTAATTGAGAAAAGAAATGAGTACAATTAGCCCCCTAACTTCTGAACTGCCCTATCAAATACAAGATTTCAAGATTCAAATTTATTTATCATGTGTACATTGAAACATATAATGAATTGAGTTGTTTACGTTAACAACCAGCAGGACTGGGGGTATGCTGGGGCACCTTGCCAGTGTTGCCACATATACCAGTGCCAACATAGCATTCCCACCATGCTCACCCTAACAACATAGAACACTAAACAGAACACAACAAACAATAAAATAGCTACAACAAAACAAGTCCCATTCCTCCCTCCCATCCATACACAGTCCCCACGCTCCAGCCCCAGGACTGGCCTCCAGCCCCAGGCCAATGGACTTGTCCTCGGGTTCATAGACATTGGGCTTCAACTACCCCAGTGCATTTGCAGGGAATAAGAACAAAACAGTGCAAGAATTGCATGGATTTCCCAATAATTCCTTTCTCCACCAATCAGTGATTTGATCCACATCATGCCTCCTTGTCACAGCCACTGTAAAAACATCCGTGCACGGGACATGACACCCATGTGGTCAGGGAGTGTAAGTTCTGAATTGTCAGTACGATTGTGAGGCTGGGAAAACAATAATGTACACAGACAGAGTACGGACAATGGCTAGAAAACATTCAATCAAATCTATATTATTGTGTTCAATAAAGAACACTGTCTGTATCACTATGTGAGCACATAAGCTCTGGATCAAGTGGCAGACTGAACAAATCAGAAGAGATGAAACTCTGGTAGAAAGAGTACTTTGGTAAATTCGTAAATTGGTTTACTGTTGCCACATGTAAAATGTGCAGTGAAAAACTTGTACTTACCTTTCATACAGATTACAGCAGTGCTTTGATGTAGTACAAGGTAAACTGATAACAGAGAGCAGGGAAACGGGCTATGGTTACACAGAGCATGCAGCAGAGGTAGACAATAAATTGTCAGGTCATAATGAGGTAGAATGTGAGATCAAGAGTCCATCTGATTGTAATCATACAACAGTCTTAAAACGTTGGGATAGAAGCTATCCCTGAGCCTGGTAATACATATCTTCAGGTTTTTGTATCTTCTGCCTGATGGGAGGGGTGAGAAAAGAGAATGGCTTGGGTAACTGTGTCTTTGCTGAGAAAGTGAGAAGTTTAGACAGAGCCCAGGGAGGGGAGACTGGTTTCTGTTTTGTGCTGAGTTGTGTCCACAACCCTCTGCAGTTTCTTATGGTCACGGGCACCGCAGTTTCCACACCAAGCTGCGATGCATCCAGATAGGATGCCTTCTACGGTGCATTGGGAATTGGTGAGGGTCAAGGAGGACATGCCAGATTTCTTTAGCCTCCTGAGGAAGTGCTTGTAAGTTATCTTGGTGGTGCGGTAAATATGGTTGGACCAGATCGGACTATTGGAGATGTTCATAACTAAGAACTTGAAACTATCAATGTTGTCAACCTCAACACCACTGACATAAACAGAAGTGTATACACCGCCCCCTTCCTGAAGACAATGATTAATAAGGAGTGGGAAGAATAAATGGGTGGTCAAAGGGTGGGTGTCTGAAAAATTAAAAGGGAGAGGAACATAGTGATGCACCTAAACTCAATCACAGACTTTTTAAAAACCAGGCTAACATAATTCTCTAGGGATCAGGTATCTGTGTACACATCAGCTGTGAAGCGCATAGAGTTTAAAGTTCAAAGTACTCAATTCTTGGCACCCAAAATATGATTATCAATTACAGGAACGTCCTCAGCCCCTAAAGCGCATGCAGCAGCTATCCATTCTCTGGAGAGTCACAGCATTTGAATCTCAGAGGCTGGCGTGGTTAGGAGCATCTCATAGCATTACTAACAACCACAAAACAAAGAAACCCAAAAGATACAATTAAAAAAGACTGTCAAAGGTATAGAATGCATGTCTTATTTTATTCTGAACTATCCTTTTGCATGTTTTTCTCATCAGCTTTCACCTCCCTTATGTCCTTTGAAAGTATACTTACTACCTCACATTTTTAACATATATTATTTGTGTTTTTTGCATGATTTTTAATCTATTCAATATACATAGTACTGTAATTTATTTATTTACTATTTTTTTCCTTCTTTCTACTATATTATGTATTGCACTGAACTGCTGCTGCGAAGTTAACAAATTTCAGGAGACGTGCCGGTGATAGTAAACCTGATTCTGACTCTGTGGCATTTGTAAGCAGGATATACAGTATTTCATAAGTGCCATACTCAAACGTGAGATAGGCTCACAGAAGTTACTTGTTAGATGGAGATTAACACTTTGGTTGTCCATTTCCACATGGAAGACTACAAGTACTTATTAAAATATGCAATAATCATCAATATATAAAGGAATCTTAATATTACATTGCGACTTTCAAATATCTTGATAAGTATAGCCATATGGATGTAACTGTTCAGCAGTCACAATACAGAAGAAACTCCCTTGATCAAAGGGAGAAGCTGGAATTCCCATTTGTAGTACTTAATCTGCTTCAGTATGTACACTATGTGCACATGACAAAAAAAGAAAATATTAATTAAAAAAGATTAATTCCATAATTATGCTATTTACCATACTCTGAACTTTAAAGCTTTGGAGTCCAAAGAAAAACATATCAGAACTATATTATTTTCTTTTGCAAATCCTATTATTTTCACATAATTATAATCATCCTGATCTTAAAATGGATGTTTTTATAATACGCATTGCTGAACATAAACATGCACCCTTTAAGTTCTATCTTAAAAGCTAAGTTATTTCTACATCTTGCTCTATGTTTACTATCTCTTGCTCATGCAGATTAAAGTCGGCCAGTTTTTTCTATGAGAGGGCAATTAAATGTCCTGTGCTGGATTTGACCTTCTTGCTTAGGTTGTCTGATTGTTCACATGACAAATTGCTGAAAGTGTCAACTGATAATATTGTGGAAAGGGGAACCAGGCACTGAGCCCTGAGCCAACAAGGTAAAGAGGTGTTTCATCAACTGTTGGGTTGTAAAATTGACAACAAAGCATAACTTAGAGAACATGAAGTTAAAGTCATATCAGGTAGAGAAGAAGAAATAAAGACAGAGGAAGAAAGTTTGGTTTAAGAATGAGAAACAAATTGGATGGAAAGGAAAAGTACATTAAAAAATACCTGAATGAATGAGACTCCACATTTGTAAGTATTCATTTTCATCTTAGAGAATTTATGTGACAGCAATGTACATACTTAACACACCAGTAATAGTGTTCTTAGATTGAAAATTTAACTTTTGGTGTTTGGTTTAGTTTAAACCAACTGCATAATAAAAAAAAACAAAACCAAAAGAATCCAAGCCCACATTGGTTTTCAGTGGTGGACAAATTCAAAGCTGAGGTGAAGTGACTGGATAATAACTCAAGGGTTTGTCTGCTTAACTGAACTTAACCAACTTACCAGTGACAATTACATGTAAATAATTGCAAGTAATATGACTTTTGAATGTAGCCCTGTATAACATGCAAACCAGTTTTCCCATCCACTGACTTCGCACTGCCTCAGGAAAGGATCCAATACAATCAAGCACACCTCCAAACCCAGAGATTCTCTCTTCTCTCTCCTCCCATTTGACAGAAGATAAAGAAGTTTGAGAACATGTACCACTAGGCTCAAGGGCAGCCTCTATTCAAGTTCAAGTTTATTATCATCTGACTGTTCATACTGCATATACAACCAAACGAAGCAATGTTCCTCTGGACCACAGCGCACCCACACACAGCATAAAAACCAGAATATTGTACTATAAATAACTTAATAAATATAATTCAAAATTGCTGCAGTAAAGCGTAGCACAGGTAGACAGTGAACAGTACAGTAAACAGCTCACTGTCGTAGTGATGAGACCTCGCTGGTAGCAGGGTCTTCATTAGTCTCACAATCTGAGGGAAGAAGCTGTTACCCAGTCAGGCAGTTCTAGTCCTGGTTGTCCTGCTCCTGATTGTAGTGGGTGGAAGAGATTGTAGGATAGGTGGTAGCAATCCTCAACAATACTTCGGGCCCTTTGTTGCAACATTCCCAGTAAATGTCACAAACAAGGGGGGAGGGAGACGTCAATGATCCTCTTGACAGCTTTTACTGTCCTTTTCTCAGTACTGTTGTACCATTATCAGACTCTCAATGGACCTCACATGCGAAACATGAACTCCTGATCTTTCAATCTACCTCAACATGGTCCTTGCACTTTATTTGTCAATCTGCACTGTACTCTCTCTGGAACTATTATGCAATATTCTGCACTCTATTTTTTTTTATCCTCTTGCTCTACCTTGATGCACTTATGTAGGGCATGAATTGCCTGAGTAGCATGCAAACAGACTGGGAGACCGCTTTGCTGAACACCGACGCTCTGTCCGCCAGAGAAAGCAGGATCTCCCAGTGGCCACACATTTTAATTCCACATCCCATTCCCATTCTGACATGTCTATCCACGGCCTCCTCTACTGTAAAGATGAAGCCACACTCAGGTTGGAGGAACAACACCTTATATTCCGTCTGGGTAGCCTCCAACTTGATGGCATGAACATCGACTTCTCTAACTTCCGCTAAGGCCCCACCTCCCCCTCGTACCCCATCTGTTATTTATTTTTATACACACATTCTTTCTCTCACTCTCCTTTTTCTCCCTCTGTCCCTCTGAATATACCCCTTGCCCATCCTCTGGGTCCCCCCCCCGTCTTTCTCCCTGGGCCTCCTGTCCCATGATCCTCTCGTATCCCTTTTGCCAATCACCTGTCCAGCTCTTGGCTCCATCCCTCCCCCTCCTGTCTTCTCCTATCATTTTGGATCTCGCCCTCCCCTCCAACTTTCAAATCCCTTACTCACTCTTCCTTCAGTTAGTCCTGATGAAGGGTCTCGGCTGAAACGTCGACTGCACCTCTTGCTAGAGATGCTGCCTGGCCTGCTGCGTTCACCAGCACCTTTTATGTGTGTTGCTTGCAGACAAAATTATTTCTTTGTATCTTGATAGATGTGACAATGATAAGTCAACTTCCAATTTCCAGTTACATTAGGAATGTCTGTGGTCGGCAACTCCCATTTCCACTTACCTTTAATTTAATGTCCTCAGATTTTCGGTATTGATATTGGTTTATTATTGTCACATGCACTGAGATACAGTGAAAATCTTTATTTTGTGTGTGATCCAGACAGATCATGCCATATCTGGTTATATTCTTTCCTGTTCAACTATTTACCAGGATACCGCCTGGATTGGAGGACATGTGCTGTGAAGAGGGGTTGGACAAACTAATGTTGTTTTCTCTGAGTGCTGGAGTCTGAGGGGAGATCTGAGTGAAGTTTATGAGATTACAGGAGGCATTGTTAGACAATTGGTATGTTTTTCCCTAAAGTCAAATTTTCTAATGCTAGAGAGCATGCATTTAATGCGAGAATGGGGTAAGTTCAAAGGACAAGTGAGGGCAAGTTTTTTTTTACACAGTGAGTGATGGGTGCCTGGAATGTTGACCATAAGACCATAAGACAAAGGAGCAGAAGTCGGCCATTTGGCCCATTGAGTCTGCTCCGCCACTTTTATCATGAACTGATCCGTTCTTCCATTTAGTCCCACTCCCCTACCTTCTCACCATAACCTTTGATGCCCTGGCTACTCAGATACCTTAAATACACCCAATGACTTGGCCTCCACTGCCGCCTGTGGCAACAAATTCCACAGATTCACCACCTTCTGGCGAAAAAAATTTCTTTGCATCTCTGTTCTGAATGGGTGCCCTTCAATCCTTAAGTCATGCCCTCTCATACTAGACTCTTCCATCATGGGAAACAACTTTGCCACATCCACTCTGTCCATGCCTTTCAACATTCGAAATGTTTCTATGAGGTCCCCCATCATTCTTCTAAACTCCAAGGAATACAGTCCAAGAGCGGACAAACGTTCCTCATATGTTAACCCTCTCATTCACGGAATCATTCTAGTGAATCTTCTCTGAACCCTCTCCAACGTCAGCACATCCTTTCTTAAATAAGGAGACCAAAACTGCCCACAGTACTCCAGTTGAGGTCTTACCAGTGCCTTATAGAGCCTCAACATCACATCCCTGCTTCTATACTCTATTCCTCTAGAAATGAATGCCAACATTGCATTCACCTTCTTCACCACCGACTCAACCTGCAGGTTAACCTTAAGGGTATCCTGCACGAGGACTCCCAAGTCCTGTTGCATCTCAGAACTTTGAATTCTTTCTCCATTGAAATAATAGTCTGCCCATTTATTTCTTCTGCCAAAGTGCATAACCACACACTTTCCAACATTGTATTTCATTTGCCACTTCTTTGCCCATTCTTCCAATCCATCCAAGTCTTTCTGCAGACTCTCTGTTTCCTCAGCACTACTGGCCCCTCCACCTATCTTTGTATCATCAGCAAACTTAGCCACAAAGCCATCTATTCCATTATCGAAATCTTTGATGTACAACGTAAAAACAAGCGGCCCCAACACGGACCCCTGTGGAACACCACTGGTAGCCAGCAGCCAACCAGAATAGGATCCCTTTATTTCCACTCTCTGTTTCCTGCCAATCAGCCAACGCTCTATCAATGTATGTAACTTTCCTGTAATTCCATGGGCTCTTATCTTGTTAAGCAGCCTCATGTGTGGCACCTTGACAAAGGGCTTCTGAAAATCCAAATATACAACATCCACTGCATCTCCTTTGTCTAGCCTACTTGTAATTTCCTCAAAAAATTACAATAGGTTTGTCAGGCAGGATTTTCCTTTAAGGAAACCATGTTGAGTTCTGCCTATCTTGTCATGTTCTGCCGAGGATGGTAGTGGAAGCAAATACAATGGAGGTGTTTAAGAGGTGATTCAGGAAAATGAATACAAACAAAATGCTGAAGCTTTTACCCATTTCCTTTCCAGTGCTGATGAAGGGTCTCAGCCCAACTGTTTATTCCACCACCCCACCCCCATTCATGCTGCCTGGCCTGCTGAGTTCCTCCAGCGTCTTGTGCATGGACCTCAACACTTTCACCTCTCTTGTGCTGAAGATCCACCAGGATGTTGTCCAGGATGGAATATTTCAGTTATGAGGAGGGGCTGGATAGGTTGCGATTTTTGAGGGGAGAGAGTGAGAGTGAGGACATATAAAATTATAAACAGCAGATAGTAAGAAATGTTTCCCTGTAGTGGAGTTGTATAAATCCAGATTGCGAAGGTTTACATGAAGGGGAAGGAGGTTGACTGGGAAATGGGGTAGAACGTTTTACTCAGAGACTGGCTGGGATCTGGAGCACACTCCCTGAGGGGGTGGTGGAGGGAGAGACTCTCACAGTAACTATCCAGGTGAGCACTGGAATTGCCTGGACATAATAGCTGCAGTGCAAGAGCTGGAAAATGGGATTTGTATGGCGAAACCACGGTGGGCCATAGATCCTGTTTCTCAGCTGTAAGACTCTGCTATGGTTAGCAAAGTAAGTGCCCCCCCACCTCCCCAGTGCTGTGTGCTGAGCCCATAGGCCATTCTGGGCACTCTACTTACACATGACTGCACGGTCAAAACCCCAAGCAATCACGTTGGTTGCACAACAGTGATGAGGCTCATCAACAACGGTGATGAGACAGCTTACCGACAGGAGGTGGAAGAATTCCAGGCCAGTAACCTCCTCCTCAATGTCAACAGGACGGAGGAGATGGTTATCAGCTTCAGGAAAACCCACACCACTTGCACTCCTCATCACATCAGCAGCACAGCAGTCAGAACTGTGAGCAATTTCAAGCTCTGCTCACAAGGGCAAGGCAGCGGATGACGTCTTCATAGACTTTAGTAAGGTTCTGCATGGGAGGTTGGCCAAGTAGGTTCAGTCACTTGGTTGAAATAGTAAACTGGATTAGACTTTGTCTTTGTGGGAGATGCCAGAGAGTGGTAGTGATGGTTGCTTCACTGGCTGGAGGCCTGTGACTCATGGTGTGTCACATGGATTAGTGGTAGGTCAATGATCTGGATGTTAATGTAGTAAACTAAACCAACAAATGTGCAGATGTCACCAAGATTGGGGGTGCAGTGGATAGAGAGGAAGGCTATTAAAGCCTGCAGCGGGATCTGTATCAGCTGGAAAAATGTGCTGAAAAATAGCAGATGGAATTGAATGCGGACAAGAGTGAGGTGTTGTACTTTGGGAGGACAGAGAGCGTTGAACTTACACTGTGAGCAGTAGAACAGAGGGATCTGGGAATACAGATCCATAATTCCTTGAATGTGGAGTCACAGGTAGATAGGGTCATAAATAAAGCTTTTGGTTCATTGTTCTTCGTAGATCAAAGTATTGAGCACAGGAGTTGGGATGTTATGTTTAAGTTGTATAAAACATTGGTGAAGCCTAATTTGGATGATTGTGTGCAGTTTTGGTCAACTATCTATAGGAAAGCTGTTGATAAGATTGAAAGAGTGCAGAGAAATATTCAAGTTGTTGCCAGAACTTGAGGATCTGAGTTATAGGGAAAGGTTGAACAGGTTAGAACTTTGTTCCCTACAATGTAGGAGAATAAGGGGAGATTTGATAGAGGTATAGTACACAAAATTATGAGGGGTATGGACAGAGTAGATGCAAGCAAGCTTTTTCCACCGAGGTTGGGTGAGTCTAGAACTAAAGGTCATGGTTTAGAGTGAAGGGTAAAATGTTTGCGAGGAACGTAAGGGGGAACTTCTTCCCCTATAAGGCTGTAGTGAGAGTGCAGAACGAGTTGCCAGCGGGAGTGGTGGTTGTGGGTTCAGTTGATTAATAGTTTGTCATGGACTAGATAGACTGAAGGATCTCCTTCCGTGCTGTAGTGTTTTATGACTCTATGACAACCTCTCACGGTCCTAGAACAGATCCTCTATGGTCAAGAGAGCACAACAATGCCTCTAGTTTCTGAGGAGCCTGAAGAGAGCTGGTCTCTACACTCCAATGCTCCAATGACTGTCTACCGAGCACAGTGCAGAGCATTTTTACATGCTGTATCACTCCACGGTACAGAAGCTGCACAACAGCGGACAGGAGGGTAGTTAACACTGCCCAACGCATCACTGGCACCAGCTTACCTGCCAAAAAACATATATACAAAAAGGTGCCAGAAAAAGACCAGCAATATCATAAAGGATCCCACCCACCCTCCTGATGGACTGCTTGTCCCACTCCCATCAGGGAAGAGGATACGTAGTATTCATGCCAAGACCACCAGACTGAAACACAGCCACTTCTTCCAAGCCATCAAACTGATCAACGCCCCCACCCGTTAATCTACACCACCACTACACAAACATCACCTAGCATCACTTTATGTATTTAACAGTTACTTGTAAATAGAATTTTATAGGATTGCTTTTATATTTATGTATTTTTGTTTTTATTGTGTTCTTTATGCTTATTTTGTTTTATGCTGCATCAGATCCTGAGTAACAATTGTTCTGTTCTTCTTTACATTTATGTACCGAAGTATGACAATGAACAATCTGGAAATTCAATATTTAAATCATCATCTGTCCTGGGATCATGGGTTGAATTCAAGGCTTATTCTGCATTGCCTTGAATTCCTCATACCCATATTATTATAAAACAATTTTACTTCAGCGAAAACATAAAACAAAGTTTAATATGAAGAAAAAAAACATGGCACAGCAATTCCATTTGATTTATGGGTAGCATTGTGATTTGAAGAGAGTGAACTTTGACCTTTATATTTTAAATGCTGGCAGTCAGACCTCTTAAAAAAAGCAAAACAAGAGCAAATCCCCCATAAAATACAAGACTAAGTGGGTTTTTTTTAAACTTTGAAAAAACTCTTAATGTGAAACAGTTAGTTGTGGTTTCATGGGAGCATGAAATCTTGCAGGTGGTATATCAGTGTTATTAGGCTGCAGAACACGATAATTGTTAGCAGCGTATCAGGAAAACACCATGCAGTTCATTTTCAGTTGCTACAATTGCTGGTGGAAATAGAAACAGGCATATACTCCATGCTGTGTTGCAGAATAATGAAGTACGCATTCACTTTGCTTTGGAAATACAGCTCGACATTCTACAATTCCTAATTAACTAAGGGTGTCACCTCGCAATTATCCAATGTTAAACAAAGTCCAACTGTGATTCTAGATCTGCCTAATTTAAATTTTGGTATTTTGAACATTGGAAATAACTTCCCCATCTCCGACCAATGCTAGTAAACCTTTTTTTTTCCATTGGATGTCATTAACAACTAAATTCAGACAGTAATGAGCAAAGAGAATTATTAGTGGTAACGACATTCACTGCTTTATCAACACAATTGCAATGAGTGGGAAGGCAAATCCCCTAAGACCCAAAAACATCATAGAAGCAGCTGCATCCAAAGCTCACACTTACAGACGTTGGTTGGGAATTTTCCTGTGATTATGACCTAAATCCAATGGGATTGTGCTGGAGCAAGAAGGAAAATGAGTCAGCGAAACATTATGCTAATTTAGTGTCTGAGTTGCACTTATGATTGCTTTTCCCATGCCTATTGGAGCTGCTGCTATCTCCTTTTGTGGCCCACCCTGTGGAAAGGCTGGGGGACAGAAGCAGAGAGTGAAAGGATCCTTGGTAGATACCCATTGTGTTTGTCTTTGTTCACATTACTTTGTGAAATCTCTATGGGAAAGGTGGTGATGGACATCATTGAACAAATCTCTACCCCTCCCTACCACATAAAACACATTAAAATACCACTTTTCCAGCTCTGAGGAAAAGACCTTGGCCTGAATTTTTGACTCCCCTTTAATGCCACCTGCCCTGATATGTGTTACCAGCTTTTAGATTTTGTTGGATTTTTAGCATCTACTTTTTTTTGCTTAACTGAGGAAAATGCTCCTGCTTTATGCCAATGTGAGAGAATTGGTAGGAGTATAGTTGAATGCCTTTGCCAAAAAACAACATCTTCACCACCACAGCATTCTCTCATTGCCGCAGTGAAACATCAATCTGTGTTTGTGGTGATGTTGGAACTTAAACCGGCAACCTTCCGAACCAAAAATGAGAGAGCTGTCAACTGAGCTAAGGCCTGACAAATCAGTATTGATAACAGTATCTAATGTTTGCTGTTGGATCTGCCAGAGGTTAAACAATTCTACCAATTATTGGTTCTTTTGGCCTTTGGAAATAAAAATCAGGCAGCATTAAAACTGGCTGCCAATCACTATCAGCCACTTGCCTGGTATCATTCCAAACCACTAAAATAACCAGCAGTAATGACACTGAGCAAGAAGGCCTTAAGGGCACCAGTTCTCTGCCCTCTTTTATATTCAGACATAGAAGCTGATGCCAAGGATAGCATGAACAGCTCATCCAAAGCAGCTGTACACCAATGGAGGCTTCAGCCTCTTATCCTCAATGGGAAGAATCTTATTGTTTGTTCAAAGTTCAAAGTAAATTTATTATCAAAGTACATATATGTCAGCAATACTACATTGAGATTCTCGAGGGCATTCACAGTAAATGCAAAGAAGCACAATAAAATAAATGAAAAACTGCAGACAAGACGGACAAGCAACCAATGTACAAAAGACAACAAACTGTGCAAGTACAGAAAGAAAAAAACAAACAAAATAATAATAATGAATAAATAAGTAATAAATATCAAGACCACGAGATAGAGTTCTTGAAAGTGAGTCCATATATTGAGACAACATACATCAAAGTTGCTGGTGAATGCAGCAGGCCAAGCAGCATCTATAGGAAGAGGTGCAGTCGATGTTTCAGGTCGAGACCCTTCGTCAGGACTAACTGAAGGAAGAGTGAGTCAGTTAGTCCTGATGAAGGGTCTCGGTCTGAAACGTTGACTGCGCCTCTTCCTATAGATGCTGCTTGGCCTGCTGCGTTCACCAGCAACTTTGATGTATGTTGCTTGAATTTCCAGCATCTGCAGAATTCCTGTTGTTTCCATATATTGAGAGCTCATTGCTTCAGATTTGCGGATGCTTTCCATTCAATCAGTGTGCAGATTCTCTGGTGTCAAGTGAGGAGAAGACATGAGGGAAGAAATGTACCTGAGACATTCCTGCATAACTTTTAGAGACTTTTTAAAGAATGGACTTAGACCTGCCAATAAAGTAGCTGGTAGTGCAGCTTGTGAGAGGATAATGTTTGGCAAATTGAATCCCAAATAAGAGAAAATGAATGATAAAATGTAAAACCTCTTCAGGACACATGACCTTATGGGGTCAAGTTTGGATTAGAGCTATACTTAACTTTAGATGGAAGTTGAGTTTATTTACAATATGACGATAGACACCAGAAAAGTACTCTTGATCTAGAGCAGTAATGTATCCTTTAACCTTCCAGAAAGGCAGGTTTATTCATCAAAGAGCAGACCATATAATTTTCTTCAAAGTTCTCCATTCATTATTAATGCATTTGCTGCACAGTAATTATAAAATAACTCTGACAATGACCTTTTTCTATTAACAATATTTGAGTGGTCTGCAGTTCAGCTGTCAGCATTTGTGAGCTATGTGACCTTCTCACATAAGCACTTCATAGTGAATTTCTTAGTGCCAAGGAGTATTACCTCAATGGACTATGTATTAATTTGATCTGTATGAACATATGCAAAACAAGTTTTTCATTGTATGTCCGTGCAGAATCAGGATTATTATTGCTGACATATGCCATGAAATTTATGGTTCTGTTCCTAAAACACTGAGATTGGTTCTTGTACTTCCCCATTCATGGTTGCAATGAGATGAGGGAATGTCCTGGACAGAGAGGGTCCTTCTTGATGGATGCTGCCTTCTTGAGGCATCATCTTCTGAAGATGTCCTCAATAGTAGGAGGCTGGCTGAGTTTACAACTCTCTGCAGCTTTTTCCAATCTTCTGCATTGGTACCTCCATGCTAGATGGTGATGCAGTCATCAGTCAGAATGCTCTCCATTGTAGAAATTTGCTAGAGTCTTTGGTCACATATCAAATCTCCTCAAACTCTTAATTAAATATTGCCACTGGAGTGCCTTCTTCATAATTGCTTCAAAATGTTGGAGCCAGGTTAGATCTTCAGAGATGTTGACACACGGAAACCTGAAGCTTCCCACCCTTTCTGACTTCTCAATGAGTGTCTGTGTGTTTTCCAAATTTTCCCTTCTTTAAGTCCACAATTGATTCCTCGGTCTTACTGCTATTGAGTGCAAGGTTGTTGTGGAGACAGCACTCAACCAGCCAATCTATCTTACTCCTGAGTGCCTTCTCATCATCACCGGTGATACTACCAACAACAGTTGTGCCAATACTAAACCAGTTCCAATGATGTTAATATCCCTGAATTAGTTTGACGTTTGTTATTTTTATTTTCGTTACCTCACAGCCTGTTTCTCCACAAGTTTATATGCTACTCATGACTCAGGATTCACTCTAGTTAAAAATAGATGACTCTGACCAGTTATTGGGCTTGCAACATGTCTTACGTTTGTAAATGTTTTACTTTAAAAGCAGCCCTAAGAATTACACACATAATACCTATGGGAATGGGAATTGATTAGAGGAATTATCAACTAATTGCTGATTAATTAGTGACTGATTTCTTTTCCTCTTGCTGTTACATGATAAGTGCTTCATATTTTATTGTGATCTTTAATGTTGCTAAGGGCCACCAGGACTGGTGCAGCAGGCAATGGTCTGCACACATTTCTCATAAACTTATCGCCTTGGAAAGCAGGAAAATGAGTAAAGGATCCAGAGAAGGACAACTTTGTGGGAAAGGAGAAAGCAGGAAGGGTGGTAAGACCATTAGGAGAGGAACATATCTATTTAGAGTGTTTACGGACATCACTCTTAGGGCTAGAAAATTGACCATTCCTTCTCTTTCATCTCCCTGAACAATGTTTGGAATGCATTTCCAATTGTGTACAGTTTATCAATGTGTTCTCTGTAAAGATGTACAGACACATTGCTGAAAAGATCCTCATCTGAATGACAAATAGTCCACTAGATACCTGAACATCAGTGAAGCTGTCCTTGGAAATCCTGAAGCATGCCCAGGACAAGAATGGGCCCACACCAATATATATTTTCAAGTTGCGATACTTTCAAGCTAGAGATATTTGTAGCGTTTTCTAGATGTTAACAGTAAGAAAAAAGTCAGGAAGGACATTCCATGGATCAGAATTACAGGTCCCAGCTGGTGTAGTGAATGATAAAACATTGAAGAATTTAGCTCAGCAGGGGACTTTGAGTCACCCTCCAGCTCATTGTCTGATCCTCGGCAATGTTGACAGGAAGGGTTTCAGAATTGGCCCCAGGCAATGGAGACAGGAAGGGCTTCAGAACTGGGCCTCAGTCTGAGTTGGCAAGAAATTTATGCCATATGCAGAGGACCTGGTAGATGGTGGGGGAGGAGGGGGAAGGTACTTGGCCAGTGTCTGGTATAATACCATATAAACTAACATCTTCAGGAGAGGATGGCTAATGACTGGAGAGAGAAATAGAAGCTTTAAGATAGTGAACCAAATAAGCATCCTCAGATGATGTGAGGTACTTGTAGAAGCTCCATGGGAAATATCAAGCATTAGAATAAGGCTTGATAATGAATCTCTTCATTATGCACATACTCATGTCAAAAATAAGAACCTGGATAGAGAAATGAGGAAGGGTGACTGTCTCTATTAATCTGCCCTTTTATTTTTAATTTTGATTTCTGTGGTGCTATAAAACCCAGCAACATAATACGTTATTGCCATCATTGCCAGTATACCACATTTTGTTCTTAATGCTGGACCAGATGTCAAGAAAGGAAACTGGAGGGCTATTAGTCAATGAGAAGTACTTCTTGGAATTTGCTTCAGATTATAAGAACTATATCTCTAGTGGATCTTACAGAGTTTAGGCATTTCAAGCTATTCATGTAAACATGATTTCAGCTGCATGGAAAACATTCTTCTGTTTTGCAATGTTTAAACTTCCCAAAATTTAATTTTACAATGTAGCTCTACAACATCGATCTTGTTCTACAGAAATAAAAAAGTGTTAAATCATTGATGAAGCTTTTTTTTAAATTTAATAGTGACATCAGGATATCTTAAAATAAAAACCATAATTACTATAAATGCTAGGCAATTTACTGTTACTTAGTCTGTTAATGATTTTGTTGAGATTTTGATTCTGATTTTGAGATTGTATCAACTCTGTCACTTTCATGTGTTTACATTGCTCGTTCGTTGATTTCCTGTTTTAGAATGGTGTATTGGTATTGAGATTTTCAGATTTGAAATTTTTAAATGAATGTAAATGAAATAAAATTATTGACAAGCAAGAATGCCTTGTCTGAGCAATGGCTGAATTGAGCTTTAAATGCAACTTCAAACCCACATTAGCAGAGGGACCAAAGTGTTCGGTGTGCAGCAGGTATAAAGCAGATGCTTTAGGGAAATGGCAGGCAGCAATGGACTTCCCTCAGGGAGGAATCCTCGGAATGTCAATAATTGCCATGAAATTTGAGACAAAATCCAATTCTCGTGTTTGTGACCAGAATTTTAACGCATTTCAAGGTTTTCGTTGACCTGTTAATGATGTAGGCCAGAGGCCAAAAGTGCAAAGTCTCCTTGGATCATAGGGAAACTGCAGGTTTATAAATGAGTCAATGTGTTCTTAAAAAATAATGCAATCACTGCTGGAGAACACTAGGTAAATCTTTCCAGCAATATTTTTGTGCATATTGACACAGAGCATTTTATTAAAATGTAAAGCAATTAGGAATACACTCCAAGCATTGTGTCAGGAGGTTCAATAGAATTTGTGGTCACTTTCTAGGTTTCGAAGCGATGTTTTCCTATATTTTTCTCTTGAATTTCTCCTGTCAATTCTAATCCATACTAGTTCACAGTAGGACTGATGGTGCCCTTCCCATGGCTTAATGTATGAGTCCATGGCCAGATCAGCCATGATCTTATTGAAATGCAGAGTAGACTTGACGGGCCAGATGGCCTACTCCTGCTCCTATTTCATATGGTCTTAAGAGTCAGGAAATGTATGGTAGTAATGGAGCCAAGGAATTCCACTGAGGCACAATATTGTGGGTGGATTCTGACAATGAACTGGTTGCACAGTAATGGCAAAGAATATTGGCAGTACTTCTCTACACCATGAACTAGGCATGTGTCAATGTTCATTTGGTGACTAAGTTCAGCGCTCAGAGGACTATTCAAATACCAGGCGTGAATGGGAGTAAAATTGACACAAAATTTCCTGAAAGGCCTGACTGGCAAATAAAGAGGAAACTTACAACAAACATCCCAAATATTTTTTTCTGAATTGGAGTTATAGAATCATACAGCATGGAAACAGGCCACCAACCATCGACCAACGTGCATATATACATATTAATTCCCTTTTCCAAATCATGGCCTACATACTTCTATGCGTGGATAAAGTCCATTTAGCATTCATCTAGACACTTCTTAGATGTTCTGAGATTTTCATATAATCAGTAATGGGAAAACCAGTAGAAAGAAATATCTATAAAGCAGTCTTAAAAGTTTTACCGATTTCCCTCCTTAATCCTGTCTATTAGATGATAGTTCGAATTTGAAATCAACATTTATCCATGATAAGTGAAGGATATTTGACAACGTGCAATTCTGGAAATGTTTCAATAGTTAATGAATTGATTCTAGTATTCCCTCAGATACAGAAAATGCATATTAGATCTGAAGTGAAGAGAAATGAACAAAAATGCTTTTAAAATTTGCCAAGAAACTGGAGAAATATGATATTAGCCCAATTGCTCCTAATATTTTAGGATGTTTTGCACTATTGTAAATCCAGACCTTTATCCTTTAAGTGAGCTTTCTTTCTGTAGGAAGTAGACTATTTTAATGAGCGGCAGAAGCTTTTCGCAATCATTGAGTACATTTGCATAGCACAAAAACTCTTTGATCTCTGACAGTAAAACTTGTCTGTACACCATATTTACAGCATCATTTCAGGGCAAAGTTTCGTGAAATACCATACCAGCTGTCCAGCTTCAGTCACTTGATGGCAGTATAGTTGCATGAAAGTACAGAAATGTCTTAAACTAAAAAGGATAAATCTGTGTTTTGGAATGATGGTTATTTGAAGCATATGGTTCCAATATAACTTAGATCAGCAAGATATCAGTCAGGGAAAGAAGGTAACTTTTTTTTTGAAGTGACAAAGGCTGCGAGTTATTGACAATGAGGTAAATTTTCATCTTCACTGCATGGGCAGTGATATGGCTGAACAAATTCTAAATCTTCATTCTGCCAGATATTCATTTATTGATGAGAATTCTTTTCACCAATGCGACTATTGTAAAAAATACAGAACGTCAATAATAGTAATGAACAATGGTTGTTTCCTCCCTGATAATGCATTCAAACTACTTTAAAAATCTTAATTTATATATCACCTCATATTTTACAGCCATTGAGTTCTTTTGAAGTGTAGTCACTGCTGTAACATGGGATATACACAACTAATTTTCACATAGCAATCTCCCAACTCCAACAATCTGTAATGACTAGATTACTTACTTTGATAACGGGATTGAGGGATTATATGTTATACAGGACACCAGTGATAGCAGAATTTAATACAGAATTTAACAATTTCAAGTCACCACCTTGTTACTTTCTTCCTCTCTCCACAAATCTGGCTGTTTTCAGATCTGGATTTTTTTCTGTTTCAATGTGTTGTATTTTTTACTTTTCTATCTCTAACCACAATTTTCTTAAAGTAATTTCGTCTGTGCTTTATCAGCGACATTCCCTCTGTTCTTTCCTCCTCACCCCTTTTCTGAAACTGAAAAAAGCTTTGTTTTTATACTTTTTTTTCACTTCAGGTGAAAGGTTCCTGACCCAAAATGTCAACTCTGTTTTCTCTCCTTGGATGTCGGCTAAACTGATTAGTGCTTCCAGCATTTTCAATTATTATTTTGAATTTTCAGCAGTTATAGTTTTTTTCTCCAGCGGGGATAAGGCCCCTGCTTTATTTGAAACAATGTCATGGGATCTTTTATTCTGAGACAGCAAATGTGGGACCAATAACTCCAACAGTACATTTCTTTAGTACCACAATGAAGTAATTTTGTGATCAAGATTTTGCTTTGGGACTTGAGCTCACAGTCTTCTGATCCAAAGGTATCAGTGTTGTCAACTAAGCTTTAATTGAACATCCAGTTTTGATGATAAAATCAGATATGTATGTTTGACTCTGCCAGTCATTAAACAGTTGCTTTTGCTCCATTGGAAACAAAAAATTAGGCAGGTCTGTTAATCACTTCCTGATCTGATAGCATCTCAAACCAAATTTATCTTTAAGATTTTCTTATATTCCAATAATGTCTGTAGTACAAAAGTACTAATCTGTTGTAAACTAGTTAATGATGAACAAGTCATGAAGTTGAAATACAGAAAGAAGTTCTTGCTTTTTACCACTTTACGCTTGGACAAGATTTCACAGTGAAGCAGAGTTGTATATTGACATCAAGAAATGTGTTGTTCTGTGAGTCTGTGGCTTTTCATGAATGTGTTTTAGTGAGGTGGACTTACTATTTTAAGGAGCAAATGATGGGAAAATCTTTCAAAAGATTTGCACTGTATGTGTGGCTTCCATTACTGACTTCACCCTATCGATTCCCTTCACAAAGCTGAGCACGGTTAGACAAATTTGCTTTGCTATTTAATCACAAGATGAATTCTTGACATAGGTAGAGTTTTAATAATAGTTTATTTTAACCTGAGGTAGACATTGTGAAAATAGTGTAATAAGCAGCTCAAATACTCTATAAAAATAGAAAATATTAAATTTACTGTGGCTGCTATATTTGCTGAGGGCATTTGAGAACAGTCAAAGGGTTTGACTGGTCTCCTTTTCTCTCTGTCTCAGTCCCTTGAGAATATCCATCAAACTGTGTTGAAATGAATTACTGGAAGGTTACCAATGATCTCACTTATGCATTCCAATGAAATTTTATTTGTTTTTTTTAAATATTTTGTTAAAATAGCAAAGACAGGAGTTTCAGACTTCTATCTTACTCAACAAGATAGCATTCCTTCAGAAGCTCTTTACTGGACTGGTAATTTCAGGAATGGTCTTGAGAAGTGCTGGTGGCCCTAAGTAGAACGGTTGGCACTTTCTGATATCAAGACCACCTAGCTACAGATTCATGCACGGAAACAGAAGTCCCAAACCTGCCGGCTGAGCTTCATTGCCAATTCCCAGAATTGAATCATGTTGGAATTCTGTAGAAGGCCTAAACATTTTGCCAGCCTACTGCTGAATTTGGCAGAGGAGCGAAGAATTCATTTGTTTAAAGAGGAATGGCTGTAAGGCAAAGGTGTTAGGTAATTCATATTTAATATTTCCATGCATTGACTGAATTTCTACTAATGGATTTAATTGCTTCAAATGTTTTTATGTTTTAAGTGATATGTTTTTTTTTGATTAAAAGGTGATGATTACTTTTTTTTTTAACAAGTCTTCAATGTGTCTGAATGCCCTTCCTTGGTTTGAAAGTTTGATGGTCCTGATAGCATTACTTCACAACCAGAACTTGTTCAGGTGACAAGAGCCATTGTTCAAAGCCCTGATGGGGCTATTTTAGATAAGGACAATTCCAGGTGGATGTGGAAACAGAAAAGGTTTATCTGAAATTTATGTCATCAGAAAGAATAGGCGAAACATCCCTGATGAAGGGCCCTGGCTCAAGATATTGTCTGTTCATTTCCCTCCCTAGATGCTGCCTCAGCCGCTGAGTTCCTCCAGCATTTTGTGTGCGTTGTGGGTAAATCAATGCTGTTGGTACATTCTACTTGACTATATGGACAAGTCAGAAATTTGAAATTTGAAATTTCTGACTCATGACCAAGATGGTTATTAGCTGATTCAAAGCTGTAAAAAAATATGTCCCAAAGCTGCCAACATCACCCACTGCAGGAATAGCTGGCAGAAGTAAATTTAAATATTGGGTTTCCTGAAATTGAAATTGTTTTTTGGGAGCACTGCAAAGGGGAGGGAATGGATCAACCACTCATTTTTCACACTACCCAGTTTCTATTGGGCTGTCAGTATATCATCCCCTCTAACTGGTGTAAGTGCTGAAGATTATCGTCACCTCATTAAGACCAAATACGATTGTCTACCTCTGTAAATCACTATATGAACATGACACTTAATGTGTATTTATTTAATAATTCACTAATCCTGGGAATTATAGCAACATTTTTGAGGCAGGCTGTGTTCGGGGGAGAGTGGACTGTGTTTCTAAATAGTATCCAGTAGATTTTGTTGTCACTGTTATTATCCAGAATTGCCTATCCAGTTTTCTTGGAAGTGATCTTCACACAGATCTAAAACTCCTACTGGCCAGGTTACAGAAAACTCTGGGAACAGTCAATCTGTCAGACAGCTTCTTCAGAGAGAAAAGTTGAGTCAAATTTTCATGTTGATGACATTCCACTGGTATTTTAATTCCAGAATATAATCATTAATTCATGTAATGATGATTGCATTTGAGAAAATGAGTAACATCCCAGGTGGCATTCCTATGAAAAAAAAGTTTGAATGGGACATCTACATGATTACAGTTGAAAACTCCATGGAAATAAGAATAATATTGGAAAAGGAAATACCATCCAGAATTACATTGGAGAAGGCTGCTTCATTTCCTTTCTTGGCACTCAGGGTCATAAACTTAAAATCCAGGGATGGGTGCCAAGTGATAAAACATAAGTACATCCAGTGGTAAACTGCCACTAATTGTGAGTGCAGCAGAATTTTAGAAATCACAACTGCCAAGTCAGCTATTGCCCACTGTGCACTTCTTAAAATTCCTTGGATGAATTCTCACTGTTTCGAGTGAATGAAAATAAATATTAGCACCAGAAAGAAAGGGAATTCTGATTAATTAACTTCTGGTTTGCAATTCCTTCCCAAAAAATTATCAACTGATATTATTGTAAATGAATTGCCAAATTCTCTAAGAGTTTGTTATTATACTATCCTGTGCCAGTAGATTACAGGATTGATACACTACAATGCTCAGGAACTGGAAGCTGTTTTCTTCTGCAGATCTTGCTGGAATATAATTGAAGTATTTCTGGTGCCTTCAGAAACATCTGATACCCCTGCAAAGATTATATTTGTTAACACCATGGTGTATCTGCTGTTTAACATACATAGTTGCAGAGAGACAAAAGAATGCAAGTAATGGGATCAGGAGCAACAAGGATATCAGGTCTTGCTACAATGTTTCAAGCTGAAATACTGACAATTCCTTTCCCTCTATTGACGCTGCTTGACCACCCCCCCCCACCCCGCCGCCGAACACCTTCAGTAGATTCATGATACTAATGTAGCTTCACCAGATTGAAATGTCTTTTGGATGTGCTTGATCCACTCCTGCTCTGGTGACCCTCGTTGAACCGAAGTTTGTCCCCTGGTTTGATGCCAATGAGAGAGTGAAGGACTGGTTGTGGCTGATTTGTTCTTCCCCATTTGATGGCACACAGCAATTCATGTGTGGTAAAGTTTGAGCTTTTCAATCTGTTCTTAATCCATTCTATTTAGCATGATGGTAGTGTTACAGAAGATGGTAGAGGCTATCACTACCCTAAAGATAGGACGACATCTCAGTCTTACTAGTGTTGTCAGGGAGAGATTCAGCCATAATAGAGAATAATCAGAGTGAGACCAAACATGTTTTTGTCTGTGTTGGTTCTTTCACTGGTTTCCAAAGGCCTAGTATGGTAATTATGTCCTTCAGGACTGTCAGTGCAGTCAAGAAGATGCCTTCAAAACACTCTTGGTGTAGGAGGTTGCAGCCCCTACTTGGAGTGTGTGCTCACTAGACTCAAAGTTTCTTCTGATTATGTTCAGCATGATTAGAGGCACAGTGGTGCAACAAATAGGGCCGCAGATTCACAGCTCCATCAACGTGGATTCAATCAATCCATGAACTTTGTACAGTTCTCCCTTTGACCACATGCATGTATGGGTTGATTGAATAACTTGTTACTCTAAATTGCCCCACATGAAAATGGCATGGGGGAAATGTAACAAAAAGAGTTTAAAAAAACTTAAACTGTGGCAGAAATGGAGGGAGGGAATAAACTCACCTTTTTTATGTGTTATAAAGCAATGAAAGTTAACATTTCAGAAATGTTCAATAGTTCAATGTTTCAATTTAATGTCGGAGAATTACAGCCCAATAATATAAATTAGCTGTGAGGAGAATAATGCAGAGTGGATGTAGGCTGTGCATTAGCCATTACAACTTGATGCATAACTGAGTGACTCAAGAAAAAAAACAAACTCTTTGTTGTTGATAGAAGGACAAAGTAGAGGGAAGATCACGAGTGTGTGTGTGTGTGCCTGCATCTCTGCTGGACACTGATCACACAAATCTGTAATCAGAGACCAGATAGCAGTTAGCTTGCTCATCATATTAAGCCCCTGGGTTAGAGATGGAGCAAGAGAAAATGGAAAATATGAAAAAATATTATGCTCAAAAAACAATCTCATGAAGTCCAGATGTAATGAAGCTTATGGTTCCTTATTGCTTTCTAAAGCTGGTTGTTTGATTCTAAGATATATTTATTGAAGTCGTTTTTTTTTAACACTAGAGTATATCTGTTTTATCCAACTGCAGGGAGCGGAACACTGTAACTGAAGACTTGGATTTGAATAAACCAAAATGAATCAGGCAGTGAAATACAAAAAAAAAACTTCCCCAAGATCAGCTTTACTGTTTTAATGCTGTCACTTTCTTGCTAGTTTTACAAGAATGCACTCATTGTGCAAGGGGATATTGTGATCCAAAGAAAGTTTTTAGAATAACTTCTGATAGATGTATAGTCCTTTTTAAACATTAGATTGATTAAGCAAAAGGCAGTTATTAACAAGCATCTGTCTGCTGGCACTGCTAATCATTGGGAGTAAATATGGATCAATATTTACAATATGACTCAATACTTAAAGCTTTATTTTATTGGTTTGAAAACACCACAATGTCATTCGCTGGTGATGCAGCTCAAAGTTTAAAAAGAGCATGGGAGTTTTTAAGCTTTCTTTTGGCAGGCTGAAATCATCACTGGGCCAATAAAAAGGAAGGAGGTGTAAGCGTAGCAGCCTTTCTTGGAGAGGCCATTGTTGGAGTGGACTAGTGTTAGAATGGTCTGGTTTTGGCTCAATAGGTTTGGACAAGAACAGAGTTGGGCAAGTATAGATGGTGGTTCTAAGTAGATGAGTTAGTTTCTAGTAAGTTCTCTTTTTACTGAGAATGGATCTGGAGCTATGGTCCTCGTACGAGATGTGGGAAATTTGAGAGACCACCAGTCTCTCTGATAACTACATCCACACAAAGTGCACCAAGCTGCAGCTCCTTAGAGGCCGTGTTAGGGAACTGGAGCTGCCACTCAATTACCTTTGGCTCATACAGGAGAAGAGGAGGTGATAGATAGGAGCTACAGGGAGGTAGACACCCCCTACATTGCTGGAGATGGGTACCTGGGTGACTGTCAGGAGAGGGAAAGTGAATAGACGGCCAGTACAGAGTAGCCTGTGACAATATATATCACTTTGGACACTGTTGGGAGGGGGGTAACCTACAAGCAGGAAGTCACAGTGCATTGAGTCTGGCTCCGTGGCTCAGGAGGGAAGGAGGGAGAAGAGGATTGCAGTAGTGATAGGGGATTCCATAATTAGAGAAGCAGAAAACAGATCTGTGGACATGAAAGAGAGACCTAGAAGGTACGTTGCCTCTCAGGTGTCAGGGTCAGGGTGTGTCAGATCAGGTCAATGTCATTCTAAAGGGGGAGGGTGAAAAGCCAGAAGTCATGGTACATATTGGCACCAACCACATAGGCAGGGAAAGTGTGAGGTCCTGATGAGAGAATATAGGCAGAAAGCTGAAAAACAAGACCTCCAGGGTTATAATCTCTGGACTGTTCCCCAGCCACGTGCCAGTGAGCGTAAGAATAGAAAGATTTGGCAGATGAATGTGCTGCTGAGGAATTAGTGCAGGAGGCAGGGTTTCAGATCTCCGAATCATTGGGATCTCTTCTGGGGAATGTATGACATGTACACAAAGGACAGGTTACACCTGAAACTGAAGGAGACCAATATCGTTGCAGGCAGGTTTGAAGAGGTGTTAGGGAGGAATTATAGTAGTTTATCAGGGGGATGGGATCTGGAGTGATAGGACCGAGGGTGGAACAGTTGCTATACAAGTGTAGTGAGATTGTGAGGAAGGTCAGTCAGTGGGAAGAGGTAAAGTGTACTAAGGGGCCAAGCTCAAACAGAGTGAAGAATACAGGATTGGAAGTATAGTATTTGAATGCACGCAGTATACAGAATAAGGTTGGTGATCTTCTGGCACGGTTACAGATTGGCAGGTATTATCCTGTGGGCATCTCTGAGTCATGGCTGAATGAAGCTCACAGTCAGGAGTTTAACATCTGAGGATAAACCTTGTATCAAAAGGACTGGCAGGTAGGCAGAGGGCAGTAGGCTGGATCTGTCAGTAATAAATTAACTCAAATCCTTAGAAAGAGGTGACGCAAGATCGGAAGATGAAAAATCCTTAAGGGTTGAGAGAGATAATAAATCAAATCATGATGGAATGGCAGAGCAGACTCAAAGGGCTGAATGGCTTAATTCTTATGGTTCAATTATCTGAACAGTTGCACCTAATCAAAAGGAAGATGCAGAAACTTTTTATGTGGATATGTTGCTGTTGAAATGGTTACTAGAAGCTCACCATGTGGCTGTTGCACAGCATGCTAGTAGTTTGAATGAGGGCCCATTGTTGCAGACTTCACACTGAGGCTTCCAGCGTTGCACTGTTTCCTCATATATTGCAGAGCTCTCTATAGGGGTCCAAGGCTGTGTCCAGCCAAAGTCAGGAAGAGCTGGGGGGAGGGGGGGGGGCTAGCATTCTAAAACCTAAAACCTATCAAGTACGGATAGTGTTATGTCTTGTAACTTCAAAACATTAAACTGATTCCAATGAGATGTGGGTATCTGAAATAAGGATGTAAGTTCATCTGCGCTTTAAGCTAGGCACACATGTATCATGTGATAGCATGATGATGTATGCAATTCATGTATTTATATATTTAATATAATAACTATGTACAGACATCCACAACATAGCAAATTTAAAATTGTCCCATATCAGCAAAAAGGTTTCATTGCTGTGGAGGCTTTCTTACTCTTGTGGGATGAAGTCCTTGCTGACAAGGCGGGGATCACTCTGCTTGGCAGGTGAGACCTGTGGCCGTGAAACAATCTCAGGTTCTGGGGCCTCCTCTGTGGTGGTTGTACGAGTTGACTCTGAGACTGCAGAAGTGGTTCTCACAGCCCTGGACACATTTCTTCTCATTCTCTCTCTCTGGATCTACTTCAATCTCTTTACCTTTGTCACGTTCCTTTTCTCCATCTCTTCCTTTTTCTTCTTCTAGAATGTGCATCTTGATCTTGGGAAGGTGCATTTACTTCAGTGGAGTATTCTCTTACTGATCATTCTCTGACTCCCTTTACAAGCTGATCTCTCCTTTTGGTTTCCCCATCCACAACATCTTCCGACAAATCCTCTGTTTCTGTATCTCTCTCGACTCCTTTCTTTTTGGCCTTCCATTCATCCAGCTGGGCTTTGGTCTTTTAATCTACTTTTTCAAGCAGCACTTTGTCTCCCATTTGAAGTTTAGGCAATGACCTTAATGGATGCAGAGTAGATGCTGGTTCCTTATACTCACAAAAGCTGAATGCTTGCAACTTTCCTGAAGCTCCTTGAATTCACTTCCAGCTTAAAACCAAGCTGCATTTTGTAAGTAACTGTCTGATTAACATATCAGAAGCTTCTCAGGTACGTTGCCTACAAAAACTGTTGTAGACAGACCACTGCTTTCGTCACTTTCACGATCCCTCTAAGCAGCTTGGTCCTTCCTTGGTCCAACATGCTTCCCATGTATCTTACAGTGTATCATTAAGCTCATTACTGAACTGACAATGCTCAGACAATCTCTTCATTTCATCCATGTACGCTGAAGTGGACTCCCCTTCATTTTGATTTCATTTATAAAATCTAAAACATTTTGAAATCAATGATGGCTTTGGTTTGGATAGTGTAGTCAGCTAGTGCAGCGGATAGTGAAGTCAGCTGAGAAGATCATCGCGGTCTCTCTTCCCGCCACTAGAGACATTTACACCACACGCTGCATCCATAAAGCAAACAGCATTATGAAAGACCCCACGCACCCTTCATACGAACTCTTCTCCCTCCTGCCATCTGGCAAAAGGCGCCGAAGTATTCGGGCTGTCATGACCAGACTATGTAACACTTTCTTCCCCCAAGCCATCAGACTCCTCAATACCCAGAGCCTGGACTGACACCAGCCTACTGCCCTCTACTGTGCCTATTGTCTTGTTTATTATTTATTGTAATGCCTGCACTGTTTTGTGCACTTTATGCGGCCCTGGGTAGATCTTTAGTGTAGTTTTGTGTTGTTTTTTACGTAGTTCAGTGTAGTTTTTGTATTGTTCATGTCGCACAATGGTCCTGAAAAACGTTGTCTTGTTTTTACTGTGTGCTGTACCAGCAGTTATGGTCGAAATGACAATAAAAAGTGACTTGACTTGACTTGACTTCTCAGTGCTCCTGCATAACTTTTACAATAGCACCAGAGCTCAAATCTGATGGTTTGGTTGAGCTAGTCAAACTTCAAAGTAAACTGTTTCCCTTTAAACCTAATGAACTCAGCAAAATTGGGATTCGCTTCTCATTGGCTATTCATTTTCTTCAAAATATTGTCCCAATAGTTCAGTATACATGAGCCAAATACCCGTGGTGTAATCAAACTCATCAACATCAGAGGGTCAGGCAGGCTGTGGGCCTCGAGGGTGCAGAGGAGGGTGTCAAAGAGTTGAGGTTGGTGGTCTTGGAGGATTAGAGGATGGGGTGTCAGATGACTGGAAAAGGATTAGACCCATTAAAACCCATTAAGTGGTTTTAGAGAGTTGTGAATGGCATCATTAAGGTATTGGGGGGGGATCAAGGTAAGAGTAGTTAGTGGTGGGATGTACTGCAGGGTTGCTGCAGAAGAGAAGGTAAATTCAGGCTCCTCTTGGAGGTCCCACCATATTTCTAGGCAAGTACCATTACCAGGTGCTTTCAGAAAAACATGGTCTAAAATTTCCTGCAAGAAGTAATGACACCTGATGCCATTTAGTATGTCAGACGTGGTAGACACAAGTACAGCTCATACTGGAAGTGCCCAAGCACAATTCCAGGATGAAACAAAGAGACCCAGATGTTGTTGCTACCATTCCAGTCGGGGTAAACTACATTTGTTTTTTGCAGGGTGCTGAAATAAATCAGTTTACTGGTCACAAGTGGTTGATGATTCCTCCCGAATTATCTTCTAAAAAGAATCAGCATCTTCAGAAAACTGAAAGTGGGAGAGAGAAATTTGAAAGGCAGATGCCTTAGGGTTCCAAATGTGTTTTAGCCTAAAAATAACCCCAATCACTGACCTGCAGATCATTTGATGAATTAAATGAAGAGGTTTTCCTATGTTTGAATTAAAGTTAATACTTGGGTCATCTTTACCAAGTCCAATGGGAAATTTCAGAAATAAGTATTTGGATTTGAAATGTGTCCACGCTTACTTTAAGTAAATAACTATATTAAAATGATCACCTCGGCATTTTGTAACACAGTAATTATGATCAGTTGCAATATTTTAAAATAAACAGTATTCATAGCTTAAATGGTGCATATTTCAAAATATTCCAGAAACAGGACATGCTGAGCATAAGAAGGAAAGAGGAAGTACCTTGTATTGAAGAATTAGTACACCTGCTGTGTTCTTTTGGCAATGGTTCCTCAGAACCTTCCAAATCGTTGCTTTCATCCTCCTCAGAATCACTTCTTTATTTTCCTCTACCTTCTCAGATATCACAAAGGCTTCTTCACCTGAGAGGGCACCCAGTGCAGGGGAAACACATCTATCATGGAAGTATCAGGAAACAGCATTTTTCGAACCAGCATTTCATAAGGATCTGGTATTTGTACGATCTACTGCTACAGAGTTTGGTATAAATTCTTTAGTCATTTACAATATATGCACTTCAGATACAAGAAGACAATGAGATAAAATGTGCATAAAATATAATACTACATTAGTATCAAGCTAATCTACACCACATGTGTTTGACATCTGTTTATAGTATTCCTTTACTGAAGTCAATTGAATTTGAGCTGTCTGTGGAATTTTTCATTTTCTCTTTAGTCCTCACTGCATTACCAACTTTCTTTCTGGTTTATTTTTTTCTTTCAAATAACCATTTTTTTTTTGTATTTCTATTCTTGCTTTAGATTTGTACCTAGTCATCTGGAGTAAACAATTTCTTTCAGTCTTTACGTTTCAGGTGAAATGCAACAAAAGATAACTTATGTTTTTAGCTTTTTCTGTCATGGCATCTCAGTGATGTCTGAAGTTAATTTCAGAGGCCCTGTAATGCACTCCTATCCTGGAATTTCCTCTGTAGCGAATTCAGGTTTCCAATTCATTTCAAACCATATCAAATATTAAGAAGTTTATTTTTTAGGTGCTAAATCTGTAAATTTTAATTATCAGACTATCCTTGGCAATGTATTATGAAGTAAGAATGTGGCCCACGCAACCATATGTGGTGTTCAATGCCAAGACTGCTTCAACTTGAGCCAGGCAAGAAGCTGGAAGCTTCCCTGCCAGCTTACTATTAGTTTGCTTACTGCTGAAAGATTGTCCTCCACGTTCTACTCATAATTACTTTAAGTTGGTTGACTTTGAAAATGACATGCAAAACATACAGCGTCGGTTTTTGCAACTATGTTGTTGTACAGCAGCAAACATGAGTATAGGTTACTATTTTTCCAATCTAAGTGTTTACTTAACTTTTGATATTACTATTTAGGCCACATATTTCAAGAGTTTGAAGTTCAAATTGAAAAGAGAGCCTCTGTTTTTGTCTGTCTAGAGATTTTTGTAAGGATAGACAAGATCCTCACAAGTATTATTTCAGATTTTGTTGCTGGTGAAAATAATCATGTAGCATTCCAGAACTACATACTGAGGTCAATGCTTGAGCTTCAATTTCTACCTGTTTGACTTAAGATGATTGATGCAGACTCACGGCTGGAACTGATTAAAGGTCACCCTAGCTGTACTTGAGAATGGGGAATGTTGGACAATATCTCCAGCAGGTATCCCATCTGAAAACAAGGTTAAACAAAAGGAATCAATTAGTAAAGAGTGTGAATGAAAGATATATGGCTTTGATGAATAACTTCTGCCTTTGGCCCCATGCAACTCTGTAGTAGTGTTTCCATGGCAGTAAACTCAACAAATATATATAAACACGCATGAGAAACCATGATTTTAATACATTGGGCAATGCCAAAGCTTACGGAGAAATAGCTTGTTTAAACAGGGAAAGCAGGCAAGTTGTCTCATCTTTGGTCTATTTCACTGTGATCTCTTTTCCCAAGATGACACCGGAAAGTGGCAGCACTTTATGTGCCGCTCCAAAGTGAAACATCAACGACAGGGGTATAAATACACAAGACTAGACATTCCCAAGCATCATCCCTGATGAAGGTGGCAGAGTTTGTCATTGGAACGTCAGTTAAACTTGATACCTGCACCAGGCTGGAAGCCCAAGAAGAGTTTGTTTGTCATGTACGCCAGGAAAACACTGAATCCTTTAGTGGAAACATTAAATATTCACATTTAGAACTACTATAGCAGAAATACACAGCCACATGGGTACTTCCGTAAGCAACAAAATTTCAAGACATTTAAAACACCTTTCGATCTTCGATATAAGCGGACCCGGGGCTGCAGACTCAGGCTGAGCGTGCAGTTCCCCTTTAAGAAAAAGGAAACATGGATACTGTTCCGGCCTGCAGGTAAGACTGTGCCCTTAGACTCCCACTCCCTACTATCTTGCAGCCTCTGGAAAATAAAATTGAAGACCCAGAGCAAAATTGCTGTATCAGAAGGACATCAGTTACTGTTGTGTACATTGTCTCATGGAAACTTGGCTTCACCATTCACCGCAAAGACAGGACAGCTGAGTTTCTTAAAGGTTAAAGGCAGGGTATGCTTCATACTTAACTCATCATGGTGCACCGATGTGGCAGTTCTTTCTCAGTCCTGCTCACCCGACCTGGAACAGTTAGCGGTCAAGTGTCATCCATTTTATCTTCTGAGTGAGTTTTCCACCTTCATTCTGGAAGTGGTGTACATTCCACTCTTGGCCAACGTCAGGCAGGCACTGGAGGAACTGAGAATCATGATCAACCGCCAGGAAACAGTGCACCCTGATGCCTTCCTTATCATTGCGGGGGGATTTAGCCAGGTCAACTTGAGGAAGTCTCTGACCATCTACCACCAACATATCACCTATGGAACCAGAGGAGACAACACATTTGACCACTGTGACCACCATCAAGAAAACGTACCGTGACACTCCATGCCCACACTTTGGAAAGGACATCTTCAGTCACCTAGCTGTACTTCTTCTCCTGGCATACAGGCAGAGATGAAAGACTGCAGCATCAGTGGTGAGGACCAGAAAGGTATGGCCAAGGGAGGCGGAGGAGCACTGATAGGACTGACAGGACTGCTCTGAATTGGTGGACTGGAAAATATTCAGGGATTCATCTTCGAATCAGAGTGAATATGCCACGGTTGTCACTCACTTCATCAAGACCTGTGCGGATGAGTGTGTGCCTTCAAGAATATACTGGAACCTAAAGCCAAGGCTGAACAAGGAGATTCATAGTCTGCTAAGGACTAGATCTCTGGCATTCAAGGCAGGTGATCCTGAACCATACAAGAATTCCAGATACAACCTATGGAAGGTTTTATAAAAGCAAATTCTGACTGATTTGGGATGGAATTGGATGCACATTAGCTGTGGCAGGATTTGTAGGCAATTACTTCATACGAGCCGAAATCTAACATTGTGAATGGCGGTGATGCTTCACTCTTGGATGAGCTCAACCCCTTTTATGCACACTTTGAAAGGGAGAATAAGACTACACCTGTGTGAATCCTGTGATCTCTGTCTTGGAGGCCAACATCAGAACATCTTTCGAGAGGATGAACCTTCAGAAGGTGTAAGGCCCTGATGGTGTTCCTGGTAGCGTACTGAACACCTGTGCCAACCAACCAGCAGGAGTGCTCAAGGACATCTTCAATCTCCCACACCTGCTTTCAGAGGTTCCCACATGCTCCAAAAGGGCAGCCATCATACCTGTGCCCAAGAAGCCTCAATAACTATAGCCCAGTTGCACTTACACCTGCTGTGATGGAGTGTTTTGAAAGGTTGGTCGTCACCATAATCAACTCCTATCTAAGCAAGGACCTGGACCTACAGCAATTTAACTATCACCATAGTAGGCGACTCTTGAATCTTGAATAGGTCTATAGCAGATGCAGTCTCACTGGCTCTCCACTCTGCCTTGGATCTCCTGGACAACAGCACTACCCATGTCAGGCTGCTCTTTCTTGACTATTAGCTCAGGGTTCAACAAAATCATATCTCCATTTGTAATCAACAAGCTCCAATACCTGGGGGGGGGAGGGGCTCTGTTCCTCTTTCTGCAACTGCACCCATGACTTCCTCATCGGGAGACCACGGTCTGAATCGGAAGTAACATCTACTCCTCATTGAGAATCAACACTGACACACCTCAAGGATGTGTGCTTAGTCCACTGCTTTACTCTCTCTACACCTATGACTGTGTGGTTAGGTACCATCTATACATTTGCTGGTTGCACACCTATTGTTGGCAAAATTGCAGATGGTGATGAGGAAGCTGGTTGATTGGTATTGCAATAACAACCTTGCACTCAGAATCTTCATCTCTGACGATCTACCCTGGATCCACCACATTGTTGCAATTACAAAGAAGGCATAACAGCGCTGACCTTTCATTAGAAATTTGAGGAAATTTGGTATATCACTAGCAAGTTTCTACGGATGTACCATGGAGAGCATTCTAACTGCTTGCATCACAGTCTGGAATAGAGGGGTCACTGCAGAGGATGGGAAATGCTGCAGAAAGCAGCGCACTCAGCCAGCTCCATCATGGGCACGAGCCTCCACAGCATTGAGAATGTCTTTAAAAGGTGATGCCCTAGACAAACCAGAGCAGCTCTGCCACAGACAAAACCCATTTTTGAGCTCGCAGGAATGCTCTCTACTTGCCTGGGTGAGTCCACGCTCAAGAAGCTGAACTCCATACGGGACAAAGCAGACCATTTAACTGGCAATGCCATTTGGCTCTCTGAGCATTTATTTCCCATGATGCCATGCACAGTAACTTCTGCAAAAAAGGGTTCTCACCCACGTAGCAGCTGCTAAGCTTGCAGTGTCTATCACTAGCCAGGACAGGGCCGGCAGATGTACTGGAACAATACCATCTATAGAATCCTCTCCAAGCTACGCTGCATCCTGACTGGGAAGTCTGTCACAAATTCTTCACTTCTGGATCTAAACCCTGGAACTGTCAGCCCAGCTGCACTGTGGGAGCTACCTCTGATTGGAGGATTTGAATAGTTCAGGAAAGCAGCTCACCATGAGCAATTAGGGATTCTGAGGAAACACTGGACATCTACATTCAGAAAAATAACATCAAATTTATGAAAGTCTGGCATTAGGACAGTCAAATCAGTCCAATTGTTTTTAACAAGGATTTCTGTTGAGCTAGGCTACTTTTTCACATTCCCTATCACCGTATCATATGTCACTAACACTCTACTTTCAACATAAAGTAATACAGAGATACGTAAAGAAACAGGCCCAGCAGAACATCAACCACACATCTACACTAATCTACAATAACTCCATTATTTTATTCACCCCATAATCTCATAGCCCCACCTCAGGTTCTACCAATCACATTACACCAGGGGCAATTTAAGTGGCCATTTAACCCAGTACCCGGCATATCTTTGGTATGTGGGATGAAACTGGAGCACCTTTGTGAGCTCCTAAAATTGTGTTTGGAATATTCACATTAATCATTCAAAATTATCCCGCTTACATTCACAAATCATTTCACATTATATGCATGAAAATTCAGCCTTCTTGGCCTTGCCATGTGTCCACTCTCTGTTTATTTCTATATGCCAAGCAATTCCTAGGCCAAAAATCCTCATTGACTTTTCAGAAAATACAACACATTTAACACCACTTCTCTAACATCACCCACATACAGACCACAAGGAGAATATTTCAAAATATCAGACATATCATCAATGACAAATATTAGAAACAGAGCAAGGATTACCACCAAATTCTCATGAAAAAACTTTAAACTGGCACAGAGGGAGATTAAAATGCAAATCATAAGGTTTTGTAATCTAAAACTCATTGCAAAAGTAGGCTTTGAACCAAGTTTGAAAGCATAGCTGGTACACGCAAACTTTGTTTGTTAGTCTTTTTGTGGCTTTTTTTTCATGCTTTTGAGAGGTCAACAGATTTAAAAGCAAAGACAACCATGATCTAGCAGGGTCTGGCCGATTCACATGGTGTAACATCTTCTGCACAGCTCCCACAATCTCCTCTAATTTCAGAGAATAGAGCCAGCAAAAGTGAAAGATGGATTAAATAAAAGTAGCATTACAGGGAAACATAAATCAGTGAAAATTGCAAGATCAAATTACAAGTATTAGAACATAGAGCATAGAACAGTACAGCACAGGAACAAGTCTTACAACCCACAATACTATGCCAAACCAGTTAACTTAGTAGTCAAATAGCCAACTAAACTAATTTCTTCCACCTGCTTATGTCCTTTCATTTTGCTCACGTTCACGAGCCTATCAAAACATCTTTTAGAAGTCTCTGCTGGATCTGCCTCTCTACCATCACCCCAGGCAGTATTGCACGTCAACTGAAACTTGGTGGCTGCTTCTCTATTGAAGTAATTGAACCTAGTTCATGAGACATTTAACAGCAACATTAATGCCATTTTGATAAGATATTTAAGATAATAATCTATTAGTACACTGTACAGATGAGACAAACCAAATTACAAAGTCTCAAGTTTGATCCCTTATTGATAATGATTTCAGCTGACTGGGGTGATGAGAAAGAACTGACATCAGGAACTTGGGCATGGGAGGAGATTACTGATTACTGTTCAGTAGCCATTCAAAATATGCATCCATAGGTATAGACAGCGCTGAACAAAGTTTTGTTGATCTCTGTGTCACGGAGCATAGTGATGTTAAGGCTACAGTCACAGAAGTAAATAGAAGATTCTAGAATGCATCAGCTTGCACCCAAATCTGAATCACTGACTTCAGGAGAAAAAGGTGGTAAACAAGATAGAAAATTAAAGGAAAATATTTAGGCCTATATTAAGAATATAAAATTGGTCTCCAAGCATTGTGTATAAGAACTGGTATATGTATAACCAGCTAATGCACCTATTCCATAACGTTTTTCCTGAATATTTATCTTCATGTCTTCACCATCTTAACTGTCTGCACGGGGGTTGGAAGCACAGCAGTTAAATTACAGAGCCAACATTCAGGCTGGACTACAGATCGACATTTGTTGATTCAAGTACCATCATGGCACTATTTCAGTAAGTCTGATGATAATGAGACTACCGGACTATTATAAATTTGTGTTATTGTCATCAAGGGAATGAGTTTGTCATTCTTATCAGACTGAGTGTGTAGGTTACTCCAAAACCACCAACGTAATGCCTATTAACTACCTTCAGAAATGGCCTAACTAGCCTCTCAGTAGAGGCTAATAATAGAGCCAGCCAATAAACGCTAAGCTTGCTAGCACTGCCAACATCCGGTGAAAGAAGAAATGAAAATTTGGAAGAATTTCTATCCTCTCAGGTTCAGCAGGGGTCTTTCAACAGCTAGTCATTCTGGACAAGTGCAAGTCTATCTGGCACAAGAATCTTGATGGATATAAAAAATGAATAAATGATAGCAAACTCTCCTGTAGTACAATTTCTCTTTAAAGGCCTTTATGTTCTGTAAATTAATCTCTTCTGGGTACTGTCATATGTGAAAATACTTAATTTCTGGTTTTTGGAAGACATTAGTGAAAAATAGCATATCTCAGCCATTTGAACTAAAGTCAAACTCTGATCCCAAGAGGTAATGGCAGCAACTCAAGAGATTTGAAAGTGCATAATCAGTATTTTATTATAGCGTGTACCAAGCAGAACACGTTAGATAAATGATATTCAATCCGTGCTGCAGAACGAAAGTTAAAATAATATACACTGCCAAAGTGTACATGCATCTTCTGAATAGATTGTAGACACTTGCACAAATATAAATAACACACTTAACATTGCTAATTATTCCTCCTGATTCCAAAAGATGATGACTGTGCTACGAACCATATTTAATGACCAGGTGCAGAATTTGGCTTAGTTCTTTGGTTTTTTTAAAGCATTAATATTAGTTCCAATTTAGTTTAACAAATTGTTTCAGCTATTTGCACGTGGACCTTGTTTAAGTCGGTTCCTGGCTTCTCCAGTTGCATGAATGGAAATTTGTTCCATTGCTCATTCTTGGTCATCACTAAAAGCTGAAGCTTTTCCAAACATCAGATAATCACACTCTCCTACTTCCAAGATTCTGCATGTAATAAGTCAATGTGACACCGATTAAAGGAAACATTTAGGATATTTCAAGTGAAATGACCATCTTAACTGTGTGTGAATCGGCTGGGATCTCATTCAATGCGAGAGGGAAGCTTTTCATTTTAGGCTCCGTTTATGGGCTTTCTACAAAATTATATGTCCAAAACTTATTATTGCTCATAAATGAGCACAGCCTCAATGTATCGGCTGTGTGGGGGAGACATTGATGGAGATGTGGGGGTGGAGAACAGGGGCAGATTTGCTGCTGATCTCTCTCTGTCATCAGGACCTGGCTGGGAAATTTCTAGAGAAATAATGCCTCCTCTGGTTCATGATAGCACAAAGAAACTTAACCTGTTGAGAGCAAGTGGCTGAAGAGGATTCGTGGCTTTACAGGAATGACCGAAGAGCTCTGTTGGCAGCTGAAAGGGAGTCACCCAGTTCATGTGAGGCCCAATCTAGGCTTCCCATGTTGTGGAGCAGGAGGTAATGAGCTATTGTTGCCTGTTGCTGTCCCAAAGGCACCTTACTCTCCTGCTTAAACACATCTTAAGCCATCTGTCATCTTGTTGTAGCCTCAGGTGGATGCAGGAGGGCTCCACGTGAATTATTTAAAAGATGCCAAAAGCTTACATTTCTGGTGGAAGTTGTTTTGCAGGCTGTATCCAATTCAGGGCAAGCTGAGAAAAGGAGGTCTGTGCCAAATTCCCGGGGAGTCCTGGAACATGCATCAGGTTCCCTTTTCACACATGTAACCAGTCAGCCACCTGCTCCAGGAGAATCCCAGGGACACATGAAAGAAGGATTGTCCAACCTAATTTCATCAAACATCAATCAGCGGCCCTTATGGTGCAGGACATCACCTATCCGTTATACACTTGTTTAAATTTATAACTTAACGCCTCTTCCAGTGCAGAGTGAATCGAACTAGCCGTACAGTACAAAAACAAACTCCTGTGGATGTTGGAAACCTAAAATCAAAGCTGAAAATGCTGGGAAGTCTCGGGCTTCAGATGAAAGATCACTAACCTGAAACAGTAACTCAGTTTCTCTTTTCTCAAATGCTGTCTGGTCTCCTGAACACCTCCGGCACTTTCTGGTGTTGCAGCCTGTAGAATAATGTTTATTTTATATTAGACTCCCATACCTACTGTAATTTATGTAAATCAATGAGAATGGCAAATGTCATTTGCCATATGAGGGGTATCAATGTCAGAGGTTAAACCCATTTGTGCACAAGAACAAATTTTTCAAAGTTTATTCGGCAGAATGAGCATTTCTGAGTGAAAGACAGCTCAGTGTGAAACTGGACCAGGCCCTTTTGGGCACGATACATCTTGAAAGCTTTGGTGATATTCCAACATCAGGCCCTCACTGACTGTTGTCACAAATCAGGTTATGCCTATTTCAACCCTTGCCAAAATAAATTGGAGCTTTATGCACAAGCTAACTCTTTACTCTCCACTCAGAGTAGGACCATGCACACATTGTTACATCTCAGTCTGTTCAAAAGGACGTCTGCTGGCATTGAGAGGCCTCACTGGGCAGCTCTTGAACTCACTGGATGCCAACACTGAAGGAGATGTTCTTTTTTCTGACTATATCCATTGAGATACTATTTCAACACACGTCTCAGTGGTAATGCTTTTGGTGGGGTGTAGTTATAGCAAATGATTGGCCATGTTAAAAAGCAGATGAAATCAAGACAACACAAATACGATGCCTGGTAAACTCTGATTCTGCGTTGAACAGAGAAGTTTGGCAGAGATTTGCTCTGGTGACTTCCAAAGAAAGCTGGCACAGAAGTTGTTAGTTAATATGACTTGATTGATAGAAAGAGAACAATCTAGGGTTAGGGACATCATGGTCGGGAGCAAACACATGCCTATCCTTGAAAACCTACTTCCAGGGAGTCTCAAGGATAGACTCTCTGAAGTATGTGGCATTCTCTGGAAAAGCCTTTGACTAGATTCTCAGCCTCCATCCCTCTCTCTCCATGGAGGCTGAGGTCAAGGTCATGTTGGCCATCAACATCCTCACCACAGGATCTTTCAAAGTGGCCCCAACAGATGGCTGCCATGTTGCTTCACCACAGAATCAGAGAGGTGATTCAGGCAATGTATTGACGTGGAGATTACTTTAACTTTTTCAGTTTCCGTTTGGCACTGGAATCTGCTGATAAAGTAGGCATCTGCCAAGTGCAGGCAGACATAAGGATTCACATTAATAACCAGGACCAACTGCTTAGCCAAGGGAGTTTGCACTCCCTTACTGCTCAGCTGAACAACGAGTGCCTGGAATTACACGAGGCAGTTTCATCCTCAGAGAGACAAAGCAGCCAGACATTTTCCATTGCTAGCACTTCCCAGAGAGAGGGATACTGGAAAAGAGGGCCTAGGACCTTAACGTTGTCTGAGAGTCACTGCAAGTAGAGCCATGCTGTTGCCAGAATTATCATGACCTTAAAATATGATTCTGCTGTCTGCATAAGTCCGGGGGCACCCTGTGATGTACACACCAGTGGCTGGTACGCAGACTCCAGCATCCTGAACTGTGTATTGTACAACGTCCCTATTCCAGACACAAAAACTGAGTGACAAGACGAGCGGGTCCGGAGAAGCTTCAGAAAACACCCACCGGAAGCCTTATCTTAGAGCAACCGTACAGCGGGAAGTAGGCATTGACTTCATCAGTAACCAAAAACTCTCGGACATGAAGAAACTTCCCCAATGTGGTCTATAAAATTCCAGTTCCAATTCCCAATCCATAATAAGTGACCATCTCTGCAATAGAGTCATTAACATCAGTCCATTTCCAATTAGTCCAACTGTAATCACCTGAATAATTGCAGATAATGCATATTCATTCTGTACATCCTGATGTGAAGAACCATCTGCAACTTATCTGATACTTCAGTGTTAGATCCCCTGACCCCGTTCGCTGCAAGGGGCAAGGACATGTCTTCCTGTGGATAATAAAGGAAACACATCTCTCGAAGGCTGCTGCAATGACTCGAAAGCTGCAGTGACATAGAGCTTCACAGAGCTGGCAAATCCATCCCGCCAGTGCCCCAGGCATTCACTCACGTAAGTCAGGCATTTGTAAGCTGGGGAGGACCTGTATTCATGTTTCATTGCCAACATGAAATGCCAGATGCAAACCATTTTACAGCAAATAAGATTTACCAGGCATGGCAGACAAGGGCTCTGAAAGACCATGTGATGGCTACTAATACTGCCGGTTATTCACAGCAGACCGTGAGTTCTCAGGGCTACAGCTCGCCGGTCACAGATTACAAAGACAATGGGTAATGTTAATGACATGAGGACAACAAACTGTAACTTCCAATGTGCCGTCTTGGTCAAAAGCAAATCTGTGACCAAAAAAAAATGTGTACAAAATAGACATCCCTTGGATCAGCAGAACTCTGCAGACGTAAACAAAATTAAAAGAAATACTAAGCAGATGTAAACATCAGTTGAGCTATTGACCCCTCTCAACTATCTTCAGTGGTTAGTCAGTACTGTAGCCACAGCAGGCTGTAGATTAACATTTCTGCTAAGGCCAACATTTCATACCAGCACTCTGTTATGTAATGCTGTCCCCTGCACAAGTTAGTGATAGATGGTTCTTGAAAAGATGCAAGTAGATGTGTTATTTCAACATGCAGTTTCTCTCAAATCCCTCCGCGTCTTGAGTGAGTGCCTCCTGAGAGATGGCTGTGATAACTACTGCAAAAACAAAACAAATAAGGATATGCATTTTGATAGTAGTCTATCTTGCATTGGGAGTTCAATGTAATCAACACAAGAACAACATGGGAACAGTGGCATGAGAATTAGAATATCTTTAAGGTGTGGTCCATCATAGTGATGCACTGATTATCAAGGGGAAAACATTATTCAATGTGCAGACACAACCAAAACGTACGTTGTGCAGAGTGCTCGTCTTATCAGCTTTTCTTTCCAAGTGAGGTACATTTAGGTATGCAGCGCTAAAAGAAGCTGCCACACCTACACTATTAACTATCGCTTTACTCTTGTGACTAAGCACAGCTCCAATGCCATATTCAAGTTTGCTGACAACACCACTGTCCTAGGCCAAATCGAAGGTGGCGATGAATCAGCATGTAGGAGGGAGAATGAAATTCTGGCTGAGTGGTGCCATAGCAACAATCTCTTACTCGATGTCAGCAAGATCAAGGAGCTGATTATTGACCAGGAGAAGGAAACCAGAGTCCTCATCAGAGGATCAGAGGTGGAGAGGGTCAGCAGCTTTAAATTCCTCAGTGTT
Source organism: Mobula hypostoma (assembly GCF_963921235.1). Lineage (NCBI taxonomy): Eukaryota > Metazoa > Chordata > Chondrichthyes > Myliobatiformes > Myliobatidae > Mobula > Mobula hypostoma. The sequence continues at coordinate 61,639,147 of NC_086099.1, read as the reverse complement.
ATTATTTCAGAGGACCTGTCCTGTGCCCAGCACGTAAGTGCAATTATGAAGAAAGCATGGCAGTGCCTCTGCTACCTTAAGAGTTCGTGGAGATCTGGCATGACTTCTAAAACTTTGACAAACTTCTATGGATGTGTAGCGGAGAGTATACTGGCTGGCTGCATCACAGCCTGGTATGGAAACACCAATGCCTTTGAACAGAAAATCCTACAAAAAGCAGTGGGTATGGCCCAGTCCATCACGATTAAAGCCCTCCTCACCTCTGAGCCCACTTGCATGGAACGTTGTCACAGGAAATCCGCATCCGTCAGGCAACCCCACCATCCAGGATATGCTCGACTCTCATTGCCGACATTCATTGCTTATTTATTTATTATTATTAGTTATTTCATTTTGTATGTGCACAGCTTGTTGTCTTCTGCACACTGGTTGAATGCCCAAGCTGGATGTTCTTTCATTGATCTGTTACGGTTATTATTCTATAGATTTATTGAATATGCCCGCAGGTATATGAATCTCAGAATTGTATATGGTGACATATATGTACTTTGAACTTTGAAATACACCACTGACATTAAATACAAATGTATTTCACATTGACAATTTCCCAAGTGTAATTTGCAAAATAGAAAATCCTGATATTAATTTGGAGAATAAAAACTTTAAATACTGGAAATATTCAGCAGATCAGGTAGAAGAAGAAGCAGAGTCAATATTTCAGGTCAAAGATGCATCATCAGTACAAAGCATGGAAAACCTTTCGTAGTTCAAAAAAATAGTGTCTTAGTCCCTTTCTCCTTGTATGTGTGTCTACATCTAAGAGTGGTGTTCCTCTCTCCTAACTGGTTGCAGTCTGAGTGCTGGAATGGAGCTCAGACTGGTGCCGTGGACAAAGTGAAGGAGCAGGCCTGGAGCAGCAGCCCTGGCTGAGCTGCTTGAGAGATTGCAGTGAGAGGTGACCTGGTGGCCTCATAAACCGGGCTGTAATCTGTCTAAAACCTGCCCACAAAATGATCTCTCTGACGGGGTAGATGACAGTGACACAATCTGCACCGCCATTGCTTTAATGTCCAGACTCAAGTCACTAATATCTGGGCCCTGTCTTCTTCACCCTTCCTCTTTGAGTCATCTCCTCTGCACTAACTCAGTAGGACTGTCCTCATGATGAAGAGGTGTGTGACTTGTGGCTGTATGTCTGTGCTCTTGGAGAAGAGGGTAATTCTCTACCTGCATATCTCTACTCTGCAGGTGTCTGATCAGTTCACACTTCACTTCTCTCACACAGGTGAGCAGCCTGGTGACCTGCAGCGTCTCTCTAGGTTGTGCAGGACAGACACAATCCGCTTACTCCTGGAGAACTACCAGATGTCTAAGGGTTACATTCTTGTGTACATTAGAAGCAGTAAGCTACTCACAAATGGAGTTGTGCTGAACTGTGGTCAGCTCCCTGTTCTGTTCTCTAATTTTCACTTACGGCCGAGGACAGACCTCTCAAGGGGTTAGGGTGAAATGACATTGAGGTAGATGCAAACAGCACAATAGCACAAGGGTGGCAAGGTGAAGCAGCAGGTAGTGCAGCTGTCTGACAGTTCTGGTTCAATTCTGACTTTTGACACTTCCTACGTGGAGTTTGCAGTCTCTTCCTCTGATCATGCTTATTTCATTTGGGTGCTCCAGGTGCTCCACATCCATAGAACATACTGGTTGTCATGCCTATTGACAATTATAAATTACCCCTACTGCAGTTGGGTTGGGAGAATCAGGGGGTGATATTGCCCATGTGAGTGAGAATAGGTTACAAAGGGAATGTAAGTGAGAGAGTGGGAATGCTGGGATTGCTCTGTGAGCTGGCCTAGCCTCAGTGGTTTGACTAACCTCCATTTATGTTGTAAAGAATTCAGAAACACCCTTCATGTTATCACTGTGTATGGATGTGATAAAATGTGTATCTGTGTGGATGTGTAACAGTAGAGATTGTTGTTCGTCCATCGTCGACGTCGATGAGGACCTCGACACCATTATGATGGTGTCGAGACTAGCGCGTGATTTGGATTTAAGTGAGGGAGAGTTGCGCAGCGTCAGCCTCACTCTCTGTTCCCAATTCCCATCTGGATCCAGTGGCAAGACAGTCTAGACGGCTGGAGATGGGACTAGGCGCAGTGGATGACCAGGACGTCTTCTGTGTCTTGTCGTGCTCTACGTGTTCCATGACGCTTGCAGAGACCGCCTTCTTGACCGTTGGACCTTCCATTGGTCTCGTCCACTCAATCCGCTGGAGTCTGTCTTCACATGCTGGGATAGACAACTCTCTATCTCACCGAGGGTTTGAGACCCGTCGGCTATCCTCACCTGGTTTAGCCGGCTTGTGGAAGCCTTTGCCCGGGGTGTGGCTGCTGTCGCATGCAAACAGCTACGGCGAGCCACAGGTGAGAGCTGAGTGCCAGGTGGGGACCAAAGGTGGACTAACCGCCTTGAAAAGGACGCAACATGTTCCCCCACCAGAGGTGCTACCCCTCCCTGACACCCCATACACCCCAAAAGGAGAGCTACTGTATGGATATGTAACAGGAGGGCTACTGCATGGATGGTGGTGAACCCAAGGACATAGTAAGGTCTAGAATTTACTCAGACACAGACTCAAAATAAACAAGATGACACAAATGAAATCCCAAAGCACAAATCACAATCAGAGTACTAGAAATGGAACTCCTGTGACTGAGCACCGAGTGCTCAGCATGAGGACTTTAAGTACAGACTTTCCATGAAGGAATGTGGTAGGCAGTAATTGGCAGTCTGAATCATAAGGGAACAGTGGCAGCTAGCCATACTGCAGTGATTGGAATGCCAAAACCTGAATACCTGACCCTGTTCATTCAGGAACCCCCTCCCCTCCCGCCCACAACCAGCGCCTGGCAGCTCAGGGAAATCAGAATGGTGCTGATGAAAGCCATCTACTATGGTAGGGTCCCATGAAGGAATCCAACCTTTTCTCTGGACCTTATCCTTCCCAATCTACAATCCTCAACAGGGTGTAGAGTGAAGTTTCATGGTGCTTGGGAGCTGGAAATAATAGGTAACTGGGTTGACACGTCACAGGATCTTGAACAGACCGATGTAACGAGGGGCTAATTTTCTGGATTAAGCCCATATGCTGAGATCTTTAATTGAGAGCCAGACCCATTGACTGGGAAGAAGTGCTTGTTCCTGTTTTCTCTGGCAGTTGGCCTGGCCTTGTTTTGTCATTGATAGGCCAACAACTTCTCTCTCACCGTAACCCATTTCTGACAACATCTCTGGACTGGTTGGTCCACTGGTAGAACCCAGTTCTTGTTCCAGTAGCATAGGGTGGTACTCTGATTGCTATTTGATGGGGGATATCTCAATAGACAAATGTTGAAGTGTGTTATGTGCAAGCTTTGCCCGTATCAGGGTCACTCCAGGTTGCTGGGTTTCCTGGGGCTAGACATCTGGGTGTTGTCTCTGGCTCCTGGTTGACCCTCTGCGTTTGCCCATTGCTCAGCGGATGGAACCCAGATAACAGATTGGCAGATGCTCCAAACAGCTCACAGAAAGCCTTCCAAAACCTTGAGCAAACTGGGGGTCGCATCGGAGATGATAACTTAGGAGAAACCATGAATCCTGAAGAAGGGCTGTAGCATGAGCTTGGTAGTCTCCGAAGCCGATGGTAGCTTGGGAAGGAGTACGAAGCGGCAGGCCTTGGAGAATCGGTTGACAACCACCATTACCCAAGATGCTGGAAGACCAGTGATGCAGTCCATAGAAATGTGGGACCACATGCGGACTCTCTGTGTGATAGATCTTACTGGGGCAACCAAAAACACAAGTTCAAACTTAACTCTGAGAACCTCACCAAGCATCTTTGACCAGGAGGCGGGCTGGAAGGTACCTTTACCGCCTGTGTTAGAGTAAGCACTGGCTTTCTCCCTCAACCTTACAAAGGCAGAAGCATCAGCTTTTTTGATTCTATTCTCATGAATGCGTTCCATTCTCTGACTTACCTCACTGCCATATCACCTTTTGTAACGTCTTCAGCTCTCATTATCCTTCCTTGTACGAACACTGCCTCTGCTCTCATCCATTTACCCTCTTTCTGTCAAACGATGCATGGTTTTAAATCCTGCTCGAGGCACTGACTGCCTTCTTCCTAAGTGCTCAGGACCTCCCGGGATATATCTGGCAGGGATCATATGTTGGTTCCATTCAGTCAGGATCATGTTAAGTTGATGATGGAACTTAAAATTCCTGAGTTTTGGCTAAGAGTTGAGCCAGGTTTTGCAAAAACAATCAAACTTGAAGAAGGATCACCACTTGAAAGTTATTTTGTACCAACCTCCCTCCACAAATGCTGCCTGAGCTGGAGACTGTTACTAGCAGTCTTCTGTTTTCTTTTGTTTTAGATTTCCAGTTTCTGCAGTATTATATATTTAAATTTTACAACTTAACAATTGTTTTATCTGGGAAGCTGGGAAGTAGATAATGACTAACAGTCACTAGATCATATTTTGAACTGACTTTAATAAGGACACAAAAAGTCATGTGATTGTTCAAAACTCTGACATATTGTACGCCTTGTGTATGAAAATCTAAACATTAAAGTGGATAATTGATTTCGAGTGTAACCACTGAAATAATAAACAGTCTATTATAAATTTTCCAGATTAATTTGTCATAAGTAAACACTGCTTTGAGTAATGAATCTACTTGCCGTTCCCTACAATTTCTTATGGGAACTTGAAAATACTTGCTTTGGTAGCCAGCCTTCTGTGAAATCCAGGTGCAGAAGTTGGCTTAGCATGTTGGCTTGCCTCTGTCATTTTACAGCTAGCCAGTAGTGCCACAGGGCCTCATATTATTGTTGGGCAGAGGTCCAGGATTATATTAACATCAGCTTGGCTCGACACAGACTTTGCTTTAGTTTCATGTAGTTGCTGTCAACAGTTGTAGTTGCTTAATGAAGAAATAGAAGTAACTAAACTGCGCAATACTGATAAACAAATGCCTCTGCAGAAGGAATATTCTTTCACAGTTAACTCTGAGCTTTAATACTATCCCATTGTACAACTACTTGCCCAATTTGGAAATCCAAGATTGACCTTAAGATATGTACTGGGATCACAAAGTTCATTGATAAATTTTTGGTACCCACCCTATCTCCAGAGCTCATTGATTTTCAAACAAATGTGAGAAACTAGATCATGAAATGTTCATTTTCTAGACATTAAATTTGCGTAATTGGTGTTACCAGAATAGACTGGTGAAGTCCTGCCAGTTATGAAAAGAAATCAGACACGTCGTGTGGTGTCTACATTAGCAAGGCTGAACTTTTCCTGAAGTCAGGTGCTCACCTAATTTCCTATTTCATATTTTAATTACATCATTATTTAACTAATTCCATTTTGGATTATACTTGTATATCTTGGAGATTAAATTCCGAAGTAGGAACACCACAGAAGAGTTTCATTAGTAAATGGAGGAGATTCTGTGAGTTTGTTGCTTTTACATTATTTAAGCGTGATGTATTGACATTGAAAATCTGATTGAATAGATTCATGTATTTCTTCAGACTGCTCAACCAGCTTCCAAATCCACAGAATGTGCTTAACCTAACAGAGAGTACTTCCCCCACAACATGATTGCTGAAATACTCATTCCCTGGATGTCTTTCCTCATGCACAAATTGTCAGTATTCAGATTCCCACAAAAAGCCCATAGTAGCTTTAGGCCTGACTCTTACACGTCAGTAATGAGTTCAGAGAGTATTACACTTGATTGTCATCCTATCTACCTCCACCACTGGTGGGGTGAACACTCAGTTCTGTAGTTTTGTAAGTTATATGTATACCATCTACAAAAGCTGGATTTTGTGTACCCTCCTTATGTCCTCTTGACAACTTAATTTCCCACCTAACAGTGTTATCGGCAAATTTAGCAACCATACCTTTGATGGCTCCAGTCAAATCACAAATGCAAGTTGCAAATGGTTGAGACCCAGCACTGATCCATATCACATATTGCCTCCTCTCTGTTTCTTGTTAGCCAGCCAATCCTCTATCCACACCAATATGTTATCTCCTCAACCATGAGTTTTTATTTTCAGTAATAAGTTGAGCTAAAATTTCTTATGCCTTCTGGAAATATTTATTCACCTTTTTTCCCCTTTATCCACAACATATGGAATTCTACTTTCTAGGCCTAATCAGATACCTTTCAGCCTCTGACCTCAGAATCCCTGTTAGGGGGCTACATGGATAATGATACTCCTTGTCAGTATTGCACAGCTTAGATGCTCCTATTTCTCTGTTTAGCAATTATATTTGTTGAGAACAGCAATGGTGAGATATGGTGAGGTTTGTGCCAAACAAAGCTGATGTTAATATAATCCTGGATCTCTGCCCATCCAATAGATATAATGTTCAAATTCTCACTTCTCCGTTGCAATGTTAAAACCCTTAAGGGAAACATATCAGAAATTATATTTTATCTCTCCCTTAGCCTGCTCTAAGTTTCAACAACAAACTGGCTTACAGGGCCTAATGACACAGCAACCAAATGCGTTGGAGTGGAGGGCCAGTCAAAGACATTGTCCTTTCTCAGGCAAACTCCTTAGCACTGAGACACAGAATCTGAATCAGGTTTATTATCACCGGCATGTGTCATGAAATTTGTTAACTTAGCAGCAGCAGTTCAATGCAATACATAATATAGAAGAAAAATAAATAAATAAATACATCTATTACAGTATACATATATTGAATAGATTAAAAATTGTGCAAAAACTGAAATAATATATATATATATTAAAAAAGTGAGGTAGTGTTCACAGGTTCAATATCTATTTAGGAATCGGATGACAGAAGGGAAGAAGCTGTTCCTGAATTGCTGAGTGTGCGCTTTCAGGCTTCTGGACCTCCTACCTGATGTTACAGTGAGAAAAGGGCATGCCCTGGGTGCTGGAGGTCCTTAATAATGCACGCTGCCTTTCCGAGACAGGTTGCGACCAGGTTAGGTCCTTGGAGATTTTGACACCCAGGAACTTGAAACTGCTCACTCTCTCCAACTCTGATCCCTCTATGAGGATTGGTATGTATTCCTACGTCTTACCCTTCCTGAAGTCCACAATTAGATCTTTCATCTTACTGATGTTGAGTACAAGATTGCTGCTGCAACACCACTCCACTAGTTGGTATATCTCACTCCTGTATGCCCTCTCGTCTCCATCTGAGATTTTACCATCATTGGTCGTATCATCAGCAAAATTGTAGATGGTACTTGAGCTATGCCTAGCTACACAGTTATGGGTACAGAGAGAGTAGGGCACTGGGATAAGCACACATCCCTGAGGCACACCAGTGTTGATCATCAGTGAGGAGGAGATATAATCACCAATCCGCACAGACTGTGGTCTTCCGGTTAGGAAGTCGAGGATCCAATTGCAGAGGGAGGTACAAAGACCCAGGTTCTGCAACTTCTCAATCTGGATTGTGGGAATGATGGCATTAAATGCTGATCTGTAGTTGATGAACAACATCCTGATATAGGTTTTGTATTGTCCAGGTGGTCTAAGGCCATGTGAAAAGACATTGAGTTTGTGTCTGCCGTTGATCTGTTGTGGCGATAGTCAAACTGCAATGGGTCTAGGTCCTTGCTGAGGCAGGAGTTCAGTCTAGTCATGACTAACTTCTCAAAGCATTTTATCACTGTAGATATGAATGCTACTGGGAAATAGTCATTAAGGCAGCTCACATTATTCTTCTTAGGCACTGGTATAATTGTTGCCTTTTTGACACAAGTGGGAACTTCCACCCATAGCAGAGAGAGATTGAAAATGTCCTTGAATACTCCCACCAGTTGGTTGGCATAAGTTTTCAGAGCCTTTACCAGGTACTCCATTGGGACCTTCCTCCTTGCGAGGGTTCACCCTCTTTAAAGACAGCCTAACATCAGCCTCTGAGACAGAGATCACAGGGTCACCGGGTGCAGCAGGGTTCTTCACAGCTGTAGTTATATTCCCCCTTTCAAAGTGGGCATAGAAGGCATCGAGTTCATCTGGTAGTGAATCATCACTGTTATTCATGCTGTTGGGTTTCGCTTTGTAGGAAGTAACGTCTTGCAAACCCTGCCAGAGTTGTTCTCTGATTAGTACTCGCAATTAGCTCCACTAGGTGCACACATTGACTACATGGCTGACACATGATTTGTGAAATGTGTTGATAGTGATGAAAAATCTGTGGATGCTGGGACTAAAACCAGAAAGTTTTAACAAGGGGCCCACGACCTAACATACTGATTCCCTTTCTCCGCTGCACCTGATCCTAGGAAGTGGCTTTCTTTTCGAGGACATCAGAGATGTTCTCCTTCTTCAATGAATGGGTTTCCCTTCCTCCACTATTGATGCTGCCCTCGCTACATCTCCTCCATTTCCTGGACATCCACGCTCACCCCTTCCCACGCCTTAACAGGAAGAGAGTTCTTGTCCTCACCAACCACCCATTGAGCCTCCACGTCCAACACATCATCCCCCACAACCTCTGTCATCGTCAATGGAATCCTGCCACCAAACACCTCTTTACCTTCCCCACCTCCACTCTCTGCTTTCTTCAGCGATTTCTCCCTGCATGATTCCCTTGTCTGTTCGTCCCTCCCCCTAATCTCCCTCTGGCATGTATTCCTGTATCATGAAATTTGTACAATGAAATACATAATAAATAAATATAGAGAAAAAAATCTGAGTTACATTAAATATATATATATATGTCTATTAAATAGTTAGGTTAAAATAAGTAATGCAAAAAACAAGAATAAAAAAATAGTGAGGTAATGCACATGGGTTCAATGTCCATTTAGAAATCTCTCGGCAGAGGGGAAAATATCTGTTCCTGAATTGCTGAGTGTGCGCTTTCAGGCTTCAGTACCTCCTTCCTGATGGTTACAGTGTGAAGAGGGTGGGTGTTTGGTGGAGGGGACCCGTAATGATGGACGTTGCCTTCCTAAGACACCATTCCTTGAAAATGTCTTGGATACTATAGAGGCTAGTACCATGATGGAGCTGACTAACTTTACAAGTCTCTACAACTTATTTTGATCTTGTGCAGTAGCCCCCCCCCCCACCACACCCCCCCATACCAGATGGTGATGCCTTCAGTCAGAATTCTCTCCATGGTACATTTGTTGAAGTTCTCAAGTGAAGTTTTGAAGTTGACAAAACAAATTTCCTCAAACTCCTAATGAAATATTGCCGCTGTTGTGTTGCACTTGAAACTGCTCACTCTCTCCACTTCTGATCCCTCGATGAGGATTAGTTTGTGTTCCCTCATCTCACCCTTCCTAAAGTCCGCAATCAGCTCTTTGGTCTTGGTGATGTTGAGTGCAGGGTTATTGCTGCAACACCACTTGACTAGCTGGTTTATCTCACAATCTATCCCTTTTGTTACCATCTGAGATTCTGCCAACAATGGTTGTATCATGAGCAAATTTATACATGGCACTTGAGCTGCGCCTAGCCACACAGTCATGGGTGAAAGGACAGTGGATCAGTGGGCTAAGCCCACATCCTTGTGGTGCGCCAGTGTTGATTGTCAATGAGGTAGAGTTGTTATTTCCAATCTGCACAGATGGTGGACTTCCGGTTAGGAAGTTGAGGGTCCAGTTGTAGAGGGAGGTGCAGAGGTCCAGGTTCTGTAGGTTTTTGATCAGGACTGTAGGAATGATGGTGTTAAGTACTGAGCTATAATCAATAGACAGCATCCTGATGTAGGTATTTGTATTGTTCAGGTGATGCAAGGCTGTGTGGAGACCCACTGAGATTACGGAACACAGTGCAGAATACGTCCTTCAGGCCTGTCGAGTCACACCATCCAGTAACCCCTGATTTAATCCCAGCCTAATCACAAGACAACTTACAGTGACCAATTAACCTACCAACTGGTATGTCTTTGGACTGTGGGAGGAAACTGGAGCACTCAGAAGAAACCGACGCAATCATGGGGAGAAACGTACAAACTCCTTATAGGCAGCTGTGGGAATTGAACCCAGGTCGCTAGACCTATAAAGCATTGTGCTAACTACCATGTGGCCCCATTTCTGAGTGTTGTCGACCTTATCCAGTGCTCCTGACGTGGCTTCCACTACATTGCTGAGGCCCAACATAAACTGTGGGCCGCTTTGTTGAACACCTCTGCTCCATCCACAAAAAGTGGAATTTTCCAAAGGCCTACTGTTTAATTACCCTCCCCATTCCCATTCCAACATGTCAGTCAATGTCCTTTTCTGCAATGATAAAGTCACTCTCAGGGTGGAGGAGCAACACCTCATATCTCGTCCAGGTAGCCTCTAGCCTTATGGCATGAACATCAATTTCCGCTCCCCTTTCCCTCTTCTTTTATTCTCCTCTCGAGCCTCTTACCTCTTCTCCTCAGCTGCCTATCGGCTCCCCCTCTCCTTCTTTCTCTTCCATGGTCCACCTTCCTCTCCTATGATATTGCAGTCGATTGTTAAGGATGTGGTTTCGGGATACGTGGAGGCACGTGATAAAATAGGCCTTAGTCAGCATGGTTTCCTCAAGGGAAAATCTTGCCTGATAAATCTGTTGGAATTCTTTGAAGAAATAACAAGCAGGACAGATAAAGGAGAAATGGTTGATGTCGTGTACTTGGATTTTCAGAAGGCCTTTGACAAGTTGCCACACATGAGGCTGATCAACAAACTATGAGCCCATGGTATTTCAGAGAAGATTCTAGCATGGATAAAGCAGTGGCTGACACGCAGGAGGCAAAGAGTGGGAATTAAGGGAGCCTTTCCTGATTGGCTGCTGGTGACTAGTGGTGTTTCACGGGGGTCAGTGTTGGGACCGATTCTATTTACTGTACATTATATATCAATGATTTGGATGATGGAATTCATGGCTTTGTTGCAAAGTTTGCAGATGATATGAGGATAAGTGGAGGCACATGTAGTTTTGAGGAAGGTGGCGAGGCTAAAGAAGGACTTAGATGGATTAGGAGAATGAGCAAAGAAATGGCAGATAGAATACAGTGTTGGGAAGTGATTGGTCAAGCATTTTGGTTGAAGAAATGAAAGGGTTGACTATTTTCTAATTGGAGAGAAAATACAAAAATCTGAAGTGCAACGGGATTTGGGAGTCTTTGTGCAGGATTCCCTAAAGGTTGATTTGCAGGTCGAGTCAGTGGTGAGGAAGGTAAATGCAATGTTAGCATTCATTTCAAGAGGATTAGAATATAAAAGCAAGTTTGTAATGTTGAGACTTTACAAAGCACTGGTGAGGCCTTGGAGTATTGTGCGCAGTTATGGGCCCCTTATCTTAGAAAGGATGTCGTGAAACAGGAGCAGGTTCAAATGAAGTTCATGAAAATGATTCCAGGATTGAACGGCTTGTCATATGAGGAGCATTTGATGGCTCTGAGCCTGTGTTAACTGGAATTTAGAAAACTGAGGGGTGACCTCATTGAAACCTATCGAATGGTGAATGGCCTTGATTGAGTGGATGTGAAAAAGATGTTTCCTCTGGTGGGAGTGTCTAAGACCAGAGGACACAGCCTCAAAATAGAGGAGCTTCCTTTCAGAATGGAGATGAGGAGGAATTTCTTTAGCCAGAGTGGTGAATCTGTGGAATTCTTTGCCATAGGCTGATGTGGAGGTCAAATCTTTATGTATATTTAAGGCGGAGGTTGGTAGGTTCTTGACTGGTCAGGGCATGAAGGGATACCGTGGGGGGTGGGGGGTGCGCGGAAGGCAGTAGGTGAGGCTCAGAGAAAAAGATGGATCAGCCATAATGAAATGGCAGTGCGGACTCGATGGGCCAAATGGCCTAATTCTGCTACTATATATTATGGTCTCATCAGATCCCTCCTTCCTTAGCCCTAAGCACTTTCCACCTATCACCTTCCATCTTCTTACTTTAACACCCTTGCCCACAACCTAGATTCACCTATTGCCTATGTTTGTCCTTCTTCCTCTCCCCCAACTTTTTTTGTTCTGGCATCTTCTCCCTTGCTTTCTAATCCTGGTAAAGGGTCTCGGCCCAAAACTGTTCATCCTTCTCCACAGATGCTGCCTGGCCTGCTGAGTTCCTCCGACATTTTGTGTGTGCTGCTGTCGTGATTGCTGCTTATCTGGTGCAACCTGTTTGTGATGTTCTACCAGTCAGTTTTTCATGGCACCTGGACTTACATGTATTTGCGCAAATGACAATAAACTCAATTTTGACTTTGATAAATGTCATTATGAAGAATAATGCTATATTCATTTCCTTTATTGTGCCTTTTGCACTACTAGTGCCTTACAAGGAGGAATGAAATCTAATTGTGCATATTTATGGCAGATAAAAGATTCCTAATGATTGCTCCAACCAAATGTGATCTGACAATCAAGGCGAAACCAGAAAACTTAGAATATATTCAATATATGTATTGTGAATGCTTGTGATCCTTACTCCCTATGAAAAAACTCAGAGACTTCTTGTGGTACGTGGTCAGCTAAACAGAGAGAGATAGTTTTGGCTGTGTAGATTCCACTGGGGTCAGTACTGTTCCGCATTACTTTTTGCCAAGGAATGAATGCATTGCTTGACAATTTTTTGAAATGTCCTTATTTGGGCAATAAAATTCTGATTCTAAGCAGGTTTTTGACAAAGAGTTATAGCTTTAACTTATTTAACATTTGAAGGGATAATGAAAGAGACCCTTGGAACTATATCCCCATATTTCTTGAACGTCTCAATAGTAATGAAGTGTAGTGTGTTCAGAAGTAACAGAAACCAATCAGCCAGTTTGCACACAGTATGCATGCATAAAGCTGGAGCAACTTGATGATCACCCCAGATCTGTTTGTGTGATGCTGGCTGAACATGTAACCTGACATCTGGAATCATGCAATGTTCTGTTTGGTAACTCCAAAATCTCACTTTCAATCTTTTTTTCATTGATTTAAAAGAATAAGGATAAATACAAACCAGACGAGAGGTTATCTCAAATACGTATTTCAATAATAGTACGAACAAAGAAAGGAATATACATTGTCAAAATCATATATAGTATTAAGCTAATATAAAGAAAGAAAAGAACCTCTTCTCCTCTTATCAGTTCATAGAAAAAAAAGACTCAAGATTTCTGTTATTGAGAAAAAAACCTCCACTAAACTAACCTAAAACAAAGAAAAAAGGGGACTGGGCAGTCCATTTTGAGGATACAGTTAAAAAAAGGAAAAAATCCTTCTGGTCAAATCAGGGAACTCCAAAATCCAATGGGAAGGAAAACACGGGAGCTGGGAAACGGGTTTACTTAGTTTTACTTTGGTGTGGTGCACACATATGTCATGGTGGTATAAAGACAGGTACTCTTACATATCACCCGTAATGAATTATGTAAACAACAAAGAATGCTTAATCAAATAATATATTTACAATATTACTCAAATATTATTGAAATATTAAATACTCAACACTCCTCCCTGCTTATATATAAACTCCAGTTAAATATAGAATGCATCTCAACCTACATACCATATTTTCATAGACAGTATACAATATAATACAACTACTATATAGACATCCACAGCATAGTAAATTTTAAATTGCCCCATTCAGGACTAAATATTGATTCGCTGTGGAGGATTTATACTTCGGATAACATTTTTCCTGAAAAGAGGAGGGTGGTCACTCTGCTTGGTGTGTGAGGCTTGTGGCTGTTAAACGATCGCAGGTTCTGGGGCCTCCACCATGGTGGCTGTAGGAGTTGACTCTGGCGCTGCAGGAAGTAGTTCTGACAGCTCTGGGCACTTTGCTTCTGGATGTGTTAGCATCCCGAACAGTGCATGGCGAGCTGCTCGATCTGCTGATCTATCTCAGGCCAACAGACAAAGTTTCAAGCCAGCAATTGCATTTTGACCATGCCTACATGACAGGCATGTAGCTCATCCAACATTTTAGCTCTCAGCTTGGATGGTACAACAACTCTCAATCCTCACATAAGACAACTCCTGTCAAGGTCAAGTTCATCCTGACACTAGCAAATTTCTGCTGCATATTCTGGCCATTTTGGGTGACCATGTAGACCTGAGACAGGTGTGGGGTCTTTTCTGATTTCCCTTTGGATCATCTCTGCTATAATGAGGAGATTTTCGATTTGTATTAGGGAGAATGTAAAAAGAGGAGTATCCTCCATTGTAATTTTTTTCAACGTTACCTTTTCCAAGGGTAAATAGGACAATCCATCAGCATTTCCTCTTGAATTTGATCTTGTAATTGTGTCCTCAAAGAAAAAGAGTCTATCTCTTCATTCGTGCTGCCGCTGTTGGTGGAACACCCTTCTGTGGATTGAAAATGGACACTAGTGATTGATGATCAGTAATGAGGGTAAACTCTCTCCCATACAAGTACTGGTTAACTGTTTTACACCCCAAACCAGATGGGCTTTGTAAAACTTCAGTGTGGCATTTCCATTTAAAATTATTTTACCCTTGGATATGCTTTCCAATGCCATCATTGAACACTGCATCCAGTTTATGTCAGGTAACAAAGCTGTCCCCCACTAAACAGTAAACAGCTTGCTATCTTAGTAACGAGACCTCAGTGGAGGCAGGGTATTCATTACTCTTACAACCTGAGGGAATAAACCGTTACCCATTCTGGCAGTCCTATTCCTGATGCTCCTGTACCTTCTTCCTGATAGTAGTAGCTCAACGAGATTGTGGGATGGGTGGTAGAGATCTTTAAAAGTGCTGCGGGCTCTTTGTATACAACACTCCCATTAAGAATCACAAATAGGAGGGATGGTGAACCTCGTGAATCTCTCAGTGGTTTTTACTATCCTCTATGGCGTCTTGCAGTCCAATGCCTTGCAGCTTCCATTCCATACAATCATGCAGCCCGACAGGACACTCTTAATGGTGCTCCTGTAGAAAGTTGGTAAAGTGGGGGTGGGAATTCTTGCATGCCTCGGTCTCCTCAGAAAGTGTAGACAGCACTATGCCTTCTTGACTACTGAGGCAGCCTTGTAGGTTTAGGTTTGATCATGCATTATGTGCACACAAGGAATTTAGTATGTTGGAGCGCTAGATTATCACTTCCTCCTGAATCTGAAACACATTCTCTTTCTGATCTCTGGACCGAGTGAACTTCATTCTGTTTTTGATTTGTGTTGTCTACATGTCTGAACTACCAAGAGAATTCAAATCCAGAGTAACATATTTCTGGAGGAATCTCATTCCAATATTTTGTTAAAGCTGTTCAGGATAGAAGATTACTTTTGCTGAAACTTAATAAACAGTTCCTCCTGTCTAGCTCCAAAGCCATCGTTTCCTACTGTGACTTTGACTGGGTCTGATCACATAACATTTGCTTGCATTTTGCAAGTTGCTGCAAAGCTTGCTGACACTCCTGTACCAACATCTCACTGTTAACCGAATTCATAAGTCCCAGATGTACAGGCGGCAGCACTATCTGCTGTACCATTTCTCCATCCTTTATTGAAGTGTTAGCTAATTTAGATCTTTTTGATTTCACGCATCTTTAAACTAATTTAACTCAATGAATAGGAGAGGTTCAGGGGATATGGGCCAATTGCGGGGAAAATGGGATTAACAAAGGTTGACATCTTGGTCAGTGTCGATGATTTGGGCCATAGAGCCTGTTTCCAACCGTATAATGCTACCATATAATGATACTAAATATTCTACATTTTTAATTGTTTCAGCTTTTTTAGCTGATACAATTCAGCTTGTTTCAGTTTTAGCTTTTACATTTCTTTTGTTTTACATTTGATTGTTCCTTAACCATTTTTGAACTTTTGTGAATTCACTGCATATTTCTGTGTGTTTTGAATAGTCACTGAAATGAGAATAATTGCATGTTGCAAGGAAGGCCCTCCAAGGAATCATTTTCATGCATTCTTTGCAGCACTTATTTGGGTTAGGGTATGTGTTTGTGGACAGGAACATAGTTGCCCTTCTTCTTTTGTGCTCTCATCTCCTTATATTCTTATTTTCATTGGTCACAGGTCCTAGGCTGTGTTCTTCATTGCACCCAATCCAAATCCTTGTCCTTATCCAGTACCGACTGCGATATAATGTCGGACTTGTGGTAAATATACAGCCACCCAAAACATGAACGTATGTCATCAACAATGTACTTGTAGTTAGCCTTAAGGAATTCTTGAAGCATTTTAGTGAAATTTTAAGGTAGAGTTTGGGCTAACTCTCAATAACTTTTCCAGCTGTTTTAGGCAGAGCTTGTTCTAGCTTACGGGATGCACTGGGCCAATATATTCATGGTGTTAATTGAATGCGCCATTCTGTTGGAATGCTGTGTTCATGCATCATGTTTAATGTATAAGACATATATAAGTCACTCAAGAATACTGTGAGCAGGCTTAATTTTTCTTCCGAATCATCACTGCCTATTTCCTAACAATCTCTCACACATTTTCATAATTCTAGTTAATTTGCCAATAATTCCATGAGCCACAACTTTGTATTTAACAGACTCACACACAGAAGGGTAATGATTTATATCTCCTGACAAGCACACATCCTCAAGGGGCCATTTTAGTATAACGTATCCACCAGGAAACCAAGAGGATGAGGTCAAACCCTGGTTTTACACGCTGTCTGATTTTATTCTCCACTGAAGTCAATTGCAGGGGATGTAAAACTAACATTCAGTCCAATCCTGTCAGTGCCTGCTGGGCGGGTTCAGTTGAAATGACCCCTAATAAATCCAGCAGATGGAGTGAAGCATGAGCTATGACTTCAAAATCTATTCACTCTTTGGACACAGAGCTCTTTTCCCATCTATTTATCAGCTGCAAAGAATTCCCTTAGTTCCTTCTCTCAGAATTTTTTGAAGATTCAGAAGTAAATTGCACCTTGCCTAGTTAAAGACATTTATTTCAATTTCACCATAACACAAGTTTCACTGATTATTCTAGGATCTGAGTGAGGTGAGGTGCTCATAGGCTATATTGGAAATTAGTAACTTGGTAGAATGGATGTCTTCAAAATATATAACGTAATCTGTAAACTTTTTGTTGAAATGATAAGGCAAAGAACTTGGTAAAATTAGTTGTTTCTTCACCCTTTCAATTTTCCTAGTTTGGTTTTACTTGCTTTAAATCAGTTTTGCAGTCCATCCGTAATCAGTAATGAGGCTAAAAGATTAACTTCGCATGGAGGTGGTTAATGCGATATCAATCAGAACAGAAATGTTCGAAGCAAGTCTGTCAACATTTGAAAAATAATCTGGTTAATGGTTCCAGGTTCTACATAGAAACTTAACTTGAATTATTAATCTATCTTTTCTTTTCAGGTACTGTCAGAGTTATTGCACTTTGATAGTATTGTCTGAATTTATTTCACATCTCCAGCAGTTACTGCAAAGTCACTTTACAAATTAGTGCCCCTGTCAGGAAGCTATTTCAAGAGTGCTTTTCTCCGCTCTCTGTATGACCTTTCATCCGCTCATGGAAAGTGGAAAATCCCTGAGAGAGACATGCTTAAAAATTGTATATGTGATCCAGTGGGTAGCTGGAGCTTGTGAAATAGCTCTTCTATAGTAAAGATACTGTGGTGAACCTCAATTACATGATTGAAATCTGACCATGCTTTTCAAAGCAAAACTCTTCAGCACTTAATGTTTGATTTATAGTCAAATAAAATACTATACGCATATTCTTCATTTTGCTGAAGAGTAAAAAGTAAAATCCACATTTGTGTCTGTGTGAACTTGTGCCTTAAACTTCCATCAATTTGTCTAAACCCAGATTTTCTATTCACAGTCTCTTGTTCTGTTGTTGTGCAGATCATTTCCAGGACATTTTAGCAGATTCAGATTGAGATTCCAACTTGCTTATCACACATACATCGAAACATACAATGAAATACATAGTTTGCATTCACAACCTACATACACAAGGATGTGCAGGGGACAGCCCACGTGTCGCTGCACATTCCAGTGCCAACGTCGAAAGCACACAATGCTCAGAAAAACAGCACAGAGTACATCAAGAGACAAAACAACAACAGCAAGGTAAGTCCCGTTTCCCCCTCCCACCCACCCAGACACATACACAGTCCTCCAACACCAGGACAGGCTGCCTTCAGCCTCCAGCCTCCAGTGGACTCAAACTGATACAGTAGATGATACAGAGTAAATGTCATCAGTGATGACTTGATACATTTCAATTAAATTGCCAGTTCTGATAGGTATTGGAGTTAAAGGTATCCTATGCCTTGCTTGACTTCATGTGAATGGTTTCACTGAGTCATTGGAATGCTGTTTTTGCAACTCCCATGAATACTGCAATCTTCATCTGCAGGGTTCCCAGAAACAATGTTGTCAAGTTTCTTTGTGGAACACCATACTGTGTCAGTTTCAGCACTTTCAATGTCTTGCAGCCTTGACACATAATTGTGCAGCTGTGATCTTAGCAGATGTGCCTGAAGGGGCACATCACAATACAAGCAGTACCCATTTACCGGTGGCTGCTGTTTTAAGGAAAGGATCACACAATGACTGGATGGAGGTGAAGTGGTGGAAAGCTCCTTGGGGCCCAGAGTGTCTAGGGCAAACTGGTGAAGTATAACGGCCATAGGAGATACTGCACTCATTATGCAAGGGGTCTACAGAGACCATCCAGCCTTAAACCCCAGGCTGTCCCGGCAGATGTTACCAGGGAGGTCTCTGTAAGAAGTAATACTACACGAGTGCAGTCTATGAATGCCTGCACTTTGGGGAATACCGAAGTTCTAGAGAGTCCCCATGCTGATTCTGCTGTGGACAAAAGGAAAAGTGGACGAGATTTTCTGTCCTGAAGTATGGAGCTTGGGTAATCTCCCTAAACAGTATATGGGAAGCTATGGCAGATAGCAGCAGTTTGGATGATCCTGGGGTTGGGAAGCTGACAATGACCATGGACTTGGCCACCTCGGACAGTAAGTCCCAAATAAGTGCGAGAGGTTGCAGGAAGTAAAGACAAAGAATGCAGTTTGCATATTGGCCTTTCAGGGGAAATAGAGCTACTAAAAGCTGGTTACTTAGTGAGTAAACAAGGCAGCAAAAATCCTGCTGAAGACACGTTTTGGAACATAGCAACATCTCTGACTTTGCTTTGGGGAGTTTTACAGTGAAAAGTGTTTCCAGTGTTAGAAAACCAGGGACTGAATTTCCCACCCCTTCCATCATTGGTTAAGTCTGTTTCCAACTTTTTTCTTCTTGTGCTGTTCCTAGATCAATGACTCTATAGCCCCTGAGCAGAATGGATTTCTTAGAATGGGTAGGAAGAGGTGCAGCTGCTGCCAATGCTTTACACTGAAGAATGCAAAATCTTCAAAGACGTATATGTCTGTGGACATATAAAGCAGTTGTGTTTCAACAGTTATGTTTGTATAAAGCTGTTCCAAACTCTGAAACCATTTGAAACCATTTCAAATATAACATGAGGTTCTGGGTCAAAATGTCCACTGGGCAATGTTGCTCTTCACTGTTTTAAAATTGATTAGAGTGGCCAGGACTAGCTGATGGAAGGCAATGTGAGATAGAAGCTGTGTGTGTCCATCAACCACCCCTAATCCTTAGTGCTATAAATCCAGAGATCTTATGAAAATTTTGGTAAGAGGTGCTGTAATATAAATATAAGGGCTTTGATGACATGAAACATTATGCAATACACATACAATTCTATAGGAACTCAGCAGGTCAGGCAGCATCTATGGAGGGGAATAAAAAGTTGATGTTATGGGATGAGACCTTTTGGTCCTGATAAGGTGCCATAACATTGACTGATTATTCCCCTCTATAGATGCTGCCTGACCTGCTGATTTCCCTCAACATGTTGTGTGTGTGTGTTACTCAAGATCTCCAGCATCTGCAGAATCTCTTGTGTGCGCGGACGTGAAACGTTAACACAGAGGTTTACACAGTTCAACAGATAACTTCTTTACACAGAGGTTATCTGATCTGCAGAGTATTCTCAGCATTTTCTGTTTGACTTTGGATAAAAGAGCCGTTCCACACATGCACAGGGACCTGATGCCAAGATCATCTGCTGGAGCAGTTCTATCTGCAGATGTGAAACTGACTACTGCACTCAATTATAATGCAACTAACTCATTTCAGATAGTCAAAGGATTTAAGAAATAGCACTTGGGGTACCATTTGAGAATGCATTACTCAATCAATGCATTTTAGCTTTGTGAACTAGCAAATGCTTTTAGTATAGAAAGATGTAATATGGGACATTGTGCAGAATTCAGTGACTGTTGCCAGAGTGATCTGAAACTGACACCCCAGTGAAGAGTTGTCATCTGTTTAATCGACATTCTTGAATTGAATTGACTTTATTTTATACATCCACATACATGAGTAAAAATCTTTACGTTATGTCTCCGTCTAAATGTGCAATGTGCAATCATAGTGGTGGTGGCATCGTTAGTCTCACGAGACCATGGATCTGCACCTGGAAAGTCTAGCTTCAGTCTGTGTTAGAGCAGTGCCTGTAGAGGTCCACACGGGATTGACAGTCTCGGCTGCATCGATCATAGTAATTTATAATAATTTATAATAAATAGAACAGACAATGTAACATAGAAATACACTCAGTGTGAGTTAATCACTCTGATGGCCTGGTGGAAGAAGCTGTCCCGGATCCTGTTGGTCCTGGCTTTTATGCTATGGTATCGTTTCCTGGATGGTAGCAGCTGGAATAGATTGTGGTTGGGGTGACTTGGGTCCCCAATAATCTTTCAGGCCCTTTTTACACACCTGTCCCTGTAAATATCCTGAATTGTGGGAAGTTCACAACTACAGATGCGCTGGGCTGTCAGCACCACTCTCTGCAGAATCCTGCAATTGAGGGAAGTACAGTTCCCGTACCAGGCCGTGATGCAGTCAGTCAGGATGCTCTCAATTGTGCCCCTGTAGAAAGTTCTTAGGTTTTGGGGGCCCACACCAAACTTCCTCAACCGTCTGAGGTGAAAGAGGGACTGTGTATACAGACCACGTGAGGTCCTCGGTGATGTGGATGGCGAGGAATTTAAAGCTGTTTACCCTCTCAACCCCAGATCCATTGATGTCAATAGGCGTTAGCCCGTCTCCATTCCTCCTGTAATCCACAACCAGCTCCTTTGTTTTAGCGACAGTGAGGGAGAGGTTGTTTTCTTGACACCACTGTGTCAGAGAGATGTCTTCTTCCCTGTCGGCCACCTCAGTATTGTTTGAGATTAGGCCAATCAATGTAGTGCTGTCAGCAAATTTAATTAGCAAATTAGAGCTGTGGGTGGCGGCACAGTGATGGGTATACAGGGACTAAAGGAGGGGACTTAGTACACAGTCCTGAGGGGCTCCTGTGTTGAGAGTCAGAGGGGTGGAGGTGAGGGAGCCCATTCTCACCATCTGCCCACGATCAGACCGGAAGTCCAGGATCCAGCTGCACAAGGCAGGCTGAAGGCAGAGGTCTCTGAGTTTCTTGTCAAGCCTGGAGGGAATTATGGTGTTGAATGCTGAACTGTAGACAAGAACAGCATTCTTACATAAGCATCCCTCTTCCCCAGATGTGTAAGGATGGTATGTAGAGCAACACTGCAATTTCTTGGTCACCACTGCAATTTTCCATTGCTTTCTCTGAACTCCAACACTAAGTCCAGGCCACCCTCAGTGCCAGCTCATCTGAAGCCCTGCAAATTTTACAACCTATTTGCATATCCGAACACATTGGACATTGAAGAGGCATTCTGTAATGTCAAATATGTCATATAAGGCCATAAGACATAGGTTTAGAATTAGGCTATTCAGCCCATCAAGTCTGCTCCACCATTCCATCAAGGCAGATTTATTATCCTTCTCAACCTCATTCTCTTGCCTTCTCCCTGTACCCTTTGATGCCCTGACTAACGAAGAACTTATCAACCTTGTTTTAAATATACTCAATGACATGGCCTCCACCACTGTCTGTGGTAAGGAAATCCACAGATTCCTTCTCACCTCTATTCTAAATGGATGTCCTTCTATTCTGAGGCTGTGCGATTTCGTCCTAGACTCACTCACTATAGAAAACATCTTCTCCATGTCCACTCTATTTAGGCCTTTCTATATTTGATAGATTTCAATGAGGTCCACTGTCACTCCAATGAATACAGGCCCAGAGCCATCAAGTGCTCCTTATACATTAGCTTTTTCATTCCCAGAGTAATTCTCTGTAACTTCCTCTGGACCTTCTCCAATGCCAGCCCATCTTTTCTTAGATAGGAGCCCAAAACTAATCACAATACTCCATGTGTGGCATTACATCCATGCTCTTGTATTCTAGTCCTCTTGAAATGAAGGCTAACATTGCATTTGATTTCCTTACCAACAAATCAACCTGCAAGTTAACCTTTAAGGAATTCTGCACGAGGACTCCCAAGCTCCTTTTCCCCTCTGATTTTTGAATATTCTCCCCATATAGAAAATAGTCTACACTTTTATTCCTTCTACCAAAGTGCATGACCACACACTTCTCTACACTATATTCCATCAGCCTTTCTTGCCCATTCATTCAATCTGTCACGTCCTTCAGAAAACACTCTCCTAAATTCAAGTAAATAACATTCACTGACTCTCCTTTGTCTATTTTGCCTGTTATTTCCTCAAAGAATTCCAGCAGATTTGTCAGGCAAGATATCGCCTGAAGGAAGCCATGCTGACAGGCCTATTTTATCATGTCCCTCCAAGTACCCCAAAACCTTACCCTTTATAATGGACTCTAACGTATTCCTAACCACTGAAATTAGGTTAACTGGCCTATAATTTCTTTTCTTCTACTTCCCTCATTTTTAAAAGAGTAAATTGGGATTTGAAATTTTCCAGTCCTCTGGAACCATTCCAGAATTTAGTGATTTTTGAAGGATCATTACAAATGCCTCTACAATCTTTTCAGCCACTTCTTTCAGAGACATGTGTGTAGTACATTTTGTCTAGGTGATTTATCTGCAGAACTTACAGCTTCCCAATCACATTCTCCTTAGTAACAACAACTACGTTCACTTCTGCCCCCTGACACTCTCAAATTCCGAGCACAATGGTAGTGTCTTACATAGTGAAGACTCATGCAAAATACTTATTAAGTTCGTCTGCCATTTCTTTGTCCCCCATTACTATCTCTCCAGCGTCATTTTCTAGCATTCCACTCTCACCTATTTTACTCTTTATATATGTGAATAAAACTTTTGATATCCTCTTTTATATTGTTGGCTAGCTTACCTTCATATTTCATCTCTTCTCTCCTTACAGCTTTTTAACTGCCTTCTGTTGCTTTTTAAAAGTTTCCCAATCCTTTAACTTCCCACTAATTTTTGCTATATCACATCCTCTTTTACCTTTTATGCTGTCTTTAATTGCCCTTGTCAGCCACAGTTCTGTCATTCTTCCTGTAGAATATTTCATCTTTGGGATGTATCTATCCTGCGCCTTCTGAATTACTGCAAGAAATTCCAGCTATTTTAACTTTCCTAATATTGATTGGCATCTCCATGGCGCAAGGGGTTGAGATGGGGTAGAGTTTGTTAGGTGTGTTCAGGAAGGTTCCCTGACTCAATATGTAGATAAGCCAACGGGAGGAGAGGCTGTACTTGATCTGGTATTGGGAAATGAACCTGGTCAGGTGCCCGATCCCTTAGTGGGAGAGCATTTTGAAGGTAGTTAAAGAACCATGGTGTACAAAGTATGCAGAAAATCTAGTTAAAAAAACAAAAGCTAACGAAAGGTTCAAGAAACTATGTACTGTTAGAGCTCTAGAAAATTACAAGGTTGTTAGGGAGGAGCTTAAGGATGGATTTAGGAGAGCCAGAAGCGGCCATGAGAAGGCCTTGGTAAACAGGATTAAGGAAAACCCCAAGGCATTGTACAAGTATGTGAAGAGCAAGAGGATGAGCCATGTGAGAATAGGACCAATCAGGTGCAAAAACGTGTGCATGGAGTGGGAGGGTATAGCGGAGGTACTTAATGAATAAGTTGCTTCAGTATTCACCAGGGAAAAAGACCTTGGCAGTTGTGGGGATGACTTACAGTGGACTGAAATGCTTGAGCATATAGACATTAAGAAAGAGGATGTGCTGGAGCTTTTGAAAAGCATCAAGTTAGATAAATCACTGGGACTGGATGAGATGTACCCCAAGGTACTGTGGGAAGCGAGGAAGGAGATTACTGAGCTTCTTGCAGCAATCTTTGCATCATTAATAGGGATGGGAGAAGTACTGGAGGATTGGAGGGTTGCAAATATTGTTGCCTTGTTCAAGAAAGGGAGTAGAGATAATCCAAGAAATTATAGACCAGTGAGTCTGACTTCAATGCTGGGCAAGTTGTTGGAGAAGATCCTGAGAGGCAGGATTTATGAGCATTTGGAGAGACATAATATGATTAGGGATAGTCAGCATGGCTTTGTCAAGGGCAGGTCATGCCTTACGAGCTTGAGTGAATTCTTTGAGGAAGTAACAAAATACATTAATGAAGGTAGAGCAGTGGATGTAGTGTACATGGATTTCAGTAAGGCATTTGATAAGGTTCCCCATGCAAGGCTCCTTCAGGAAGTATAGAGTCATGGGATCCAAGGAGACCTTGTTTTGTGTATACAGGACTGGCTTACCCACAGAAGACAAAGGGTGGTGTAGATGCTTCATATTCTGCATGGAGGTCGGTGACCAGTGGTGTTCTGCAGGGATCTGTTCTGGGACCCCTCCTCTTTGTGCTCTGGATGAAGAAATAGAAGGGTGGGTTAGTGAGTTTGCTGATGACACAAAGATTGGGGGTGCTGTGGATAGTCTGGAAGGTTGTCAGAGGTTACAACGGGACATCAATAGGATGTAGAACTGGGCTGAGAAGTGGCAGATGGACTTCAACCCAGATAAGTGTGAAGTGGTTCATTTTGGTAGGTCAAATTTGAAGACAACATATAATATTAATGGCAAGACCCCTGACAGTGTGGAGGATCTGAGAGATCTTGGGGTCCGTGTCGATAGGACGCTCAAAGCTGCTGCGGAGGTTGACAGTGTTGTTAAGAAGGCCTATGGTGTGTTGGGATTCATCAACTATGGGACTGAGTTCAAGAGTTGTGAGTTAATGTTATAGCTGGTCAGACCCCACTTGGAGTATTGCGTTCAGTTCTGATCACCTCACTACAGGAAGGATGTGGAGAAAGGGTGCAGAGGAGATTTACAAGGATGTGGCCTGGATTGGAGAGCAGGCTTTACGAGAATAGGTTGAGTGTCCTTTTGTTTGATTTGTGTAATTTTCTGTGTGTCTGATGCAAAGTGCTTGTGATACTGCTGTGAGTAAGCTTTTCGTTGTATCTGTGTGTACGTGTACTTGAGCATATACCAATACTCTTGACTTTGACTTTTTGATGCCCTGGACCAGGCTCCACAACTGCTTAAGTCTGTACCCTGCAACATACCAGCCTCACCGACCACTTACCTCACCACCTCACTGCCTCACACACTGAATACTGTATTCCCAACAGCAGCTCCTGACTGACCCTTGTCAGCTCATTTGTCCAACATCCAGAACTCCCTCACTCTTGCCACCCACAAGCCTTTCACATGCTCTGTGTACAAGTCTTTTCTGTGACAGGACTGTGTAAATTAGTTCGAGTCACAGGTTACTTCTCCACTTGATAGCACTTTTATAAGATCAGAATAGGCAATTCAGTCTTTGATGCCTACCACTTAATCTGCTTTTCCACTAGCCTGCTGTCCCAGTCTTTTCCCATTCACAATTTTATAAAGCCTGTGGTTTATGTTTAATGCACCTCTCTTAGCATTTAACAAATGGGTAGAATTTCAGCTTTGCAGTGAGTAGAGCTGATGAAGATGTTTCACACTGGATTTGAATTATTAGGTTGAAGTTAAGATCAGTTCTACAAAATTTCTTTAGTGGGATGAAGGTCTGAGAGGTTGGATATATTCATTTCAATTGTAATTTACAACATTTTGCAACTCTAGACAACAACAATGCAAGAAACTGCAAAAGTTGTGGATGCAGATCAGCGCATCACAGAAGCCAGCCTTACCTCCATGGACTATATGTATACTTCTTGCTGTCTCAGCAAAACACCCAGCATAATCAAATACCTCTCCCAGGCTAGAAATGTTCATTTCTTCCCCTCACACTGGGCAGAAGATACAAAATCCTGTAATCACTTCCCACCAGGCTCAAGGACAGCTTCTATCCGACTGTTAGAAACCTATTGAAGGATGCCCTAGTACAATAAGTTTAGACTTTTGACTTCATATTTTAATTTGCCATGGTCTTGCATCTTATTGTCTGCCCGCAATGCACTTTCTCTGTAACTGTAACACTTCATTCTGTGTTCTGTTATTGCTTTCCCTCAATGCATTGATGTGATGAATTGATCTGTACAGATGCGATGTAAATCAAACTTTTTCACAATAGCTTGGTACATGTGGCAATAATAAACCAATTTAAATATCATTGGTAATTTAAATTACACCAGGAGCTACTTATTTTGCGTTAATATATCAAACTTGCCACTAATTGCATAGAAAGTCAAGAGATTGGAACTTTGGCCTGAGAAATTTAAAAATGAAACACTACTCAGCTGGGAGCCAAGATGCTGAGTGAAGAGAGAGACACGTGGCAAATAGGATGATTCAAAATATGATACAGGTATCAGAGTATTGATATACTCTATGGATAAACGAGGGTGGAGAACCTGCCAGAAATGATCTACTCTTGAGCATTACGAGTTTTGTGAGCATGATTTGTAAGGTGGTGCTTTGTCAGTGGAATAAGGCAACTTTACGTATTGCACAAGAATGAGATTTTTAGGGTCATTTATGACATCAAGGATGCAAGCAGTCAGTAGGACTCACAGTTGCCATGGGGAGGGACGGTGTCTGTGGAAGAGGAACAGAGACTGTGCTCTCAGTGATCAGTGCTTCCTCAGAGTTTTGCATTATTTGTATGACTGATGCCATGAATCATTCTGAAAACAAACAAATAGCCAAAGTTTTAAAACTCAGCAATATCTGACCTGTTATCTAGAGTACCATGACAGCTGCAGGGAGTGAACATGTGGCTGAATCTGGCACGGTGATCCTCTGCTGGCTGACCTCATTTAGACTGGTGTGTTTGAAGAAAACAGGAAGATCTATTCATCTCGTTTTCCCTCCAATTTTACTCTCTCCAGCTGCTTACATTAACTTTATTATTCACAAAATTTCCTTTCAAAAGATCGTTTTAAGAAATATGAGTAGCAAGCTTTATTTCACTAAAGTGGTCTCTTTGTAACTTGACAAACACTTCTCTTCAACATTCTTCACTTCCTAAACCAAGACAAACACATGCCTGTAAAGTATCTACATGGCATCCTTTCAATAAAAATTGTCATTCTTTTACCAAAGATAGAAGTAGCATAAATTCAGGTTCCAAAGACCCTGGGGGTTAACCATGACTGAATGGAGCACACAGTGTTACATCTGTTTACCATCAGCAGTCTTTAAGCTAAAAAAACACTTTTGAAGTCCAAGTTAAGGTACAGTGAAACTGTGTAACCCAGCTGGTGTACACTATCTTATTTGAGTAATTAAGAACTCTACAGAAAAATTTGTCTCATAAAGTTTGTTCACAGTCTAATGAAAGCATAACTTTTTGATATAAAGGAAGCTCATTTTATCTCACTCCGCTCCAAATTTAGAACAATGTTTAGAGGAGCTGTCAAACTATTATTATCATACTTGATGATAATCCATTCATTAAGTTTTATTATAGAGTCATAGAGCACTAGACAAAGAAGCAGGCCCTTTGGCCCATCTAGTTCATGCTGAACTGTTATTCTGGCTAGTCCCATCTGTTATTCTCCAAAACATAAAAACTAATCGAAAGAAAAACACAAAGCCAGGGATAAAGTACATAAAAACTTTGTTTTTACTTTAAGTGAGGCATGCTCTTATGGCATGGCAGCATAATGACGTATGCCATTTATGTACTTTTACATATAACCCATAATGAATTATGCAAAGCACAAAGAATATATTTAAAATATTACTCCAATTCAATGCATCTCAAGCATATACACAGTATACTATATAATACAATTACTCTGTAGACATCCACAGCATAGCAAATTTGAAATTGTCCCATTCAGACCTGATGATTTAATCACTGTGGATGATTTCTTACCCTTGTGGGATAACACCCTTCCATACCAAGGGGAGATTGCTCTGCTCGGCAGGTGAGATGTGGCTGTGAAACGATCTCAGGTGGTTGCAGAAATTGACTCTGGGACAGCAGGAAGTGGTTCTGACAGCTCCCGACACCTTGCTTCTCTAACAATTGACTTTGCTCTCCTCAACTGATCGATGTGTCAGCTTCAGATGACATCAGATGTAATTTCCACTGTGTAGGAGACTGGTCCAGTTCTGGCCTTAATTTTCTCAAGTAACCACTTTTGATCCCTTCTGTGGTCCCTGGCCAGGGCTGCTTGTCCAACAGTGAAACTTGAAACTTTCTTGTTTGAGGAGCCCTCAGTTTGTCTCAGCTGTTTGTCCTGTCTGCTCCTTCTGAGACTGGGGATGACCCAGGAACAGCATAGCTGACCTCTTTTGTAAATATTTCAGGTTCTTCATTTTCGAAGGGTAAATCCATCAGCATTTCCATGACTAGTTGCCCTCTTGAAGTCAATCTCGTAATTGTGTCCTCCAACAGCCCGTCTCTTCATTCCTGCTGCCGCTGTTAATGGAACACTCCTCTATGGGTTGAAAATGGACACTAGTGGTTGATGATCAGTAATGAGGGTAAACTCTCTCCCGTGAAAGTACTGGTTGAAACATTTTACACAAACCTGATTCAAGGCCTCTCTGGCAATCTGTGCATAATTTTTTTTTTTCTGCAGCAGTAAGGGAACATAAGGGAAGGCATTTCCTTTATCTTTTGGAAACTATCTCACTCTGCTTTGTCCATTGCCATTTCTTCAAGGGGTGGTGTACATTAGCCAGATATGGCAGGAACGTCTTATAGTAATTCACAAATCCCAAAAAGGACCGCAACTGTGACACATCCTTTGGCCTTGGAGCATCCACCACTCCTTGAATTTTGTCAGGACACACGTATAAATCTTGTGCGTCAATGGTGTGACCACGGTAAATGATACCTGGTTTAAAAAATATATGCTTGTTGCGTTGCACTGTGAGCCTATAATCTTATAATCTTTTTAACACTGTCTTGATATTTTGGAGATGTTCCTTGTCATCCTCTTTGGTAATAATGATGTCATCCAGGTAACACTGAGTGCCTGGGTAGCCTTGTAGTGCCTGGTCCATAGCTTTCTGCCAGAGTACAGCTGCAGCTGCTATTCCAAAAATAAGCTTATTATAGTGATAGAACACTTTGTGAATGTTTATGATTAGAAATACTTTGGACTCTTTCTATTTCCATCTTTAGTTAGGCCTCAGCCAAGTTCACTTTGTTCAAGTGTCTCCTTCCAGAAAGGTTTGCAAAAATATTCTGTATCTTCTGCTGAGGGTATTGATCTGCTTCCAATACTTGGTTGATGGTGACCTCAAAATCACCACAGATCCTGACAGACCCATCCTTCTTGGCTACTAGGATCACTGGTGTTGCCCACGGGTTCCATTCAACCTTGGAAAGAATTCCTCCAGTCTCCATGTGATCTAGCTCACTGGCTGCTTTATTATGGATGGTAGAATGAACCAGATGGGCCTTGTACAATGTGGGAATGGCATCTTCATTAAACACTATTTTACTCTTGATAGGTTTGAGTTTTCCAATACCATCCTAGAACACTGCTGTGGCATCATCTAGTACCTTTCTTAATTTGCTTTCAGCTGAGTCTATTGTAGGGACTGTGGCATGCAAATGGGGGAAGGATCTCCAATCAAGTTGTAGTTGTCACAACCAATCACGGCCCACAATGCTGCCCTCCTGCTTTTACCACATGCAAGCCCAGTGTGGCTTATTGGTTGTTGAATTTCACTGTTACAAATGTCATTCCCAGTGGAGTTTTCTTTTCTCTAGTATAAGTTCTTAGTTGGATATTTGTAGGCTTCAGTTCAGTATTTTTGAAACACTATTTTATCATATGGCTGAAATAGCCGAGCCAGTGTCCAATTCCATTTCAATTATTTGGTTGTTTTTTTTCTGATGTAAGCCATATTGCTTGTCTCTTGTTAGTTTTCACGTTGTAAATCTCTAGGCTACCTAGTCCTGAGTCATTCTCATTATTATAAAAAATCATTCATCAATGCCATGCAGTTTAGTGCTCTTTATGAAACTGCAACCTGACTTTTTATCATTTCCTCATTTCCTTGTCCTTGTACAGTCCATTCATTTTTATCTGCCAACATGATTTTTGTATATGTCCTACTTTGTTGCATTTTCTCCAAGTTTCACCTTTAAACCAGCATTGGTCAGATAAGTGTGAGCCTCTGCCACAATGGTAACACAATTTGTTTGCCAGTCCAGTTTCTTGCTTTGATATTACAATTTTGTTCACACTCACTTTCGTTCCTCACTATAGCTCAATTACATCTCTGGCTGCTGTTTCCATTGATACAGTGATTTCAACTACTCCTTTAAATATGAGTTATGCTTGGAGCTGTTCTTGAATGCTTTCTTGTAGGCTTCCACAAACTAAATGATCTCTGTGTATGATTAAGCCCATCGCTGAACTGACAGTGCTCAGACCATCTTTTCAATTCAGCCACATAAGCTGAAATTGATTTCCCTTCTGTTTGATTCCCTATATGAAATCTAAAGCATCAACATTGGTTTCTATTCCAAATGTTCCTGCATTATGTTTACAATATCAGCAAATTCATTTCGACTGGTTTGGTTGGAGCAGTCAAACATCTAAGCAAACAATAAGTTCTTCCACCTGTTACACTCAGTGAAACCAGGACTCAGTTCTTATTAGGTATTCCATTTGCTTTAAAATACTGCTCAATTATGTCCGTATACATCACCCAGTTATCTCTTGTGCAAGCAAACACATCTATCTTTCCAATATCACCAGCCTTTTCTGCTTTTTTATGATTATTATTTTATCACCTGGTGCTCAGTGTTTATGAAGCTATTAATTTCATCTATTTTCTTCCTTTTTTTTTAAACTTGACCATCTCTGTCCCCTTGCAAGTTAAAAAACAATGAGCTATGCAATTTTTTTACTGAAGTGTCTCGCTGCACTTCAACAGGTAGGTAGAAGTTATGGGTTCATTCCTCATTGCCACTGTTATGCTTTGTAACTCCAAAACATAAAATTAATTGGAAGAAAAAACACAGAGCAGGATGTAAAGGGGAAGAGAGGAGTAGATACAGGAAGTGATTACCACCTTGTTGTAACAGTGATGAAACTCCAGCTGAGAAGCTCTGAGACCAGGACACATGTACCAAGATGTTTTGATGTTGCGAAGCTCAACGACACCAGTGTGAGATCTGCCTTCACCATTCAGCTTAAGAACAGACTCCAGGCCCGCAAGACCTTGATGTGGATGTGTCAGGAGACAGGATAGACACAATGCGAAAACAAATTGCCTCTGTCTTCAAGGAGGACAGTGAGGCTTGTCTAGGTTACAGAGCAGGAGAGAAGAACAAAGATTGGATACAACAGGAAACATGGACAGCCTTAGAGGAAAGATGCAAAATTAAGAAGAAAGGGGACAAGTACCCAAGGACTGGACAAGGGGAGTTATTGTTAGGACCCCCAAGAAAGAAGCACTAAATGTTTGCAACAACTGGAGTGGCATCACACTTTTATCAGTGCCAGCAAGATTCTCGCCAAAGTCCTTGTCCAATGGATTACAGATGCTGTCAATATGTGCTTGAGGTAAGAGCAAGATAGTTTCAGGAGAAACAAAGGCTGTGTTGACCAGAACTTCACACTGTGTGACTTCATAGAACTGTGCACAGAGCAGTAGAGACAACTGTTTGTGAATTCCGTGGACATTGAAAATGCTTTTGATAGCATCCACAGGGAGAGCCTCTGTTGATTTCTCAGATCAGATGAGATCCCTTCAAAAATTGTCCCCTTTATCCAGTGTTTCTATGCTAACTTCACCTGCATAGCTAGGGACTGGAGTTTGAGCTTGGAAGCCAAGACAGAATCCAGGCAAAGCTGTGTAATGTTGGTGATATTATTTAACCTAGTGATTGACTGGGTTACGAGGCAAACATTGAAAGATAAGCAGAGAGACATTAGGAGGACTCTATTCTTTACTTTAGAAGACCTTGACTTTGCAAATGCCCTTGCATGACTATCACATACACACCAGCACATGCAAGAGAAAACTCAGTGCCTGTGTACCTTTAGTGGAGAGCTTGGAGTCAGAGTCAGCCAGAGAAAGACTGAGACCATGACCCTCAATGCAGTGTCTCCTCCTTCCATTAAGGCAAATGGCATCAACTTATCCAACACCTACAGATTCAACTACCTGGGCAGCATCATTCGACGGGATGGTGGGACCAAGGATAGCATCCAGTTCAGACTCAGCGAAGCTAGAAACGACTTCCCATCTATGACCAACATATGGGGATCAATCAGATACAGCATCCACACCAAGGTGAAGCTGTGCCAGAGCTGTGTTCTGTCCACACTCTTGTACGGGTCAGAATGCTGACACATGACAGAGAACGACCTTGCCCTGCTGTGTCATTCCACACCAGAAGCCTCCGGAAGATCCTCCATATTTTCTGGCCAAGATCTCCAACCATGCCCTAGTCCTTCAGTGTTACCAAGAGGACGTGGCTACAATCATCATAAAGAAACGTTGGAGATGGATTGGGCACGTGATAAGAAGAGAGGCCAAGTCCATCAGCAAGACAGCACTGCATTGGACCTCTGAAGGATGGAGGGAAATGTGGGAGACCAAAGACAACTTGGCACTCCACTGTCGAGGCAGAAATGAGGACCCTGAACCACACATGGGACACAATAGAGAAGATGGCCAAGGACTTAAAGAGGTGGAGCACCCCAGTGCTGCCCTAAACACCAGCAGTATCACAGGCAGTAACTAACTAAATATTTGGCATAAATATGCATTTGCAAGATTTGTAAATGTGAGAACTGTGAGGATTCTGTGAGCAACATGGACCAGTTGGGCCAGAGGACCTGTATCATTCTATGACCCTATAAATTCAAATTCCTTTTCTATAGGAGAATAATGATTTGTTGTGCAAGTGTGTCTTATAGAATTGAAAAACACAGTGAAATAATTTCAGAATCATGCGAAGATATACCTAAGATAGCAATTCTATGTGGCCAGATAAATCCTGGGTTGATTTCTGTACCAGAGTGCAAGGAATAGCCATGATATTACTTTTTCTACATAACTTGTGTACTTATGGACACGTGGCAGAAGGAAAATATCATTAGTACTTTCATCTACAACAGGAGCTGCTGCATTTGTGTTAATACATCAATCTATCCACATGCAAGTTTACTTTGTCTCTATTGGAAATTGAGGCTGGGTTGGGCCACATTTGCAGCTGCACCTAGGAGCAGTAAAAAAAAATACTGGCAAATAAGATTAGAAGCTATCTAGTTAGAACTCCAGTTAAGTTTTTCCTTTTCCTAATCTAAATGATAATTGTACTTAACAAAAAAACTTTTGCCCTCACCCATTATTATTTTAAATAACAACATTTTGATGGTATTGTGATTTTTTACAGTCCTCAAAGAAGACTTGCCTTCTCGTATAAACTATAGATGAATCATTTATTAATTGTCTCATTTTAATTGTTATGACACAATCTAATTTACATACATAAGAATAAATTTTCCTCCTTGCATTCCTGACAGGACTTACTGAAATTCTGGGACAAGTTTATACAATATTCTGACCTTTTAAATTAATGGTAAATAAATCCTGTACCCGGAAATCTTCTAGGTGTCTCCCAGAATGAGTCATCTATTGCAGAAATCAAAGGCAGAGGAATAGATTTTAGTCCCTGAATGTCTTTCTGTCATTGTACTTGTCATTCCTTGACCATTCTGAACAAGCCTGACTGCTCTCTAACATTTATACTACTTTTTATTACTTGATTACTTCGCACACATGTGATATTTTTGTCACAGTGGCGAGGCATTGGGAGCAAGGGTGGACCCAAATGCAAGACTCACCTTGTGAGGTTACTTAGATTTAGTTTATTGTTCAATACCTGGAGAGCAAGGCAGGAGCAGGAGTAGCAAACTGGACAAGGACTGTGGACTACGACTAGGCTGGGACCAAGGGTCTGGTCTTGGATACGGAATCGGCTCCCAGAACTAGAGGAGATATGAAGAGGCTAGGGTATGGACTCCGAGCTTGAGACTGGGCAAGGACCCAGTACCTGGGTCTTGCCTCGGGCTCGGACCCCAGAACCGAGCAAGGACATGACATGGGCTAGGGAGAGGA
The DNA here is from genome assembly GCF_963921235.1 of Mobula hypostoma. Classification (NCBI taxonomy): domain Eukaryota; kingdom Metazoa; phylum Chordata; class Chondrichthyes; order Myliobatiformes; family Myliobatidae; genus Mobula; species Mobula hypostoma. The sequence goes on along the minus strand of NC_086099.1, from coordinate 61,604,719 downwards.
GGAACATGGGAACACAGAGCCTCGGTCTCGGGGAGCAGGTACTTGGAACCATGGACACATACACAGAACATAGAGACGGGACCCCTCCTTGGGTACAAGACATAGGGCCGGGACTCATGACCCTCCGCAGGGCAACGGCAAGACGGCCTGACTTACCCCACGGAGGCGAGGACAAGACAAGACAGAACATGACCCCCCACGGGGAAATGGCAAGATGGCCTGACCTACCCCATGGAGGCGAGGACAAGACACGACAAGACCAACACGAATGAACATCAGACAGTACCTATCTAGCTCCGGTGATGGAACCAGACCAAAGTGCAGGCGGGGTTGCAGACGAGGGCTAGAGGCAAGAGGGGCAGAGAAGAGATTCAGACAAGGGGGTAGGACAAGAATCACAGACCGCCAGGGCCAGGACTTGACTCAGAACTGGGAAGCCGCCCGGGCCAGGACTTGACTTGGAGCCTCCGGGTAGTGGCGAGCTCGCGACTTGGCCCGGGAACAGTAGACAGCGGTTTTTGATTCCCTCTGGCGGGTTAACTGACGGACCCACCTCGGTGAGTAAACTTTGTAGGCTCGCTTCGTCGAGGTAACTGGACAGGGTTGCTCTGGTGAGGAAGGGCGAATTACCGGCACTCACTTCGGCAGAGACTAGGCTTGCTCCGGCCAGATGACATCGGCACACCGTACCTTGGATGACTTTGCAGACACTCCCGCGCCGAACGACTGAAAGCCGGAAACTATGAACTACCGGTTCAGCCGAGTGTTAATTGCCTCTAATCACCAAAGTCGAGGGACACAGGAAAACAGGGAATCAATGGTCCGAATCTTAACATAAACAAGCTAAATTTAAAGGGACCCCGATCCGGACCATGACAATTTTTGAGTTACAATCATTGGGTCAGGTGAAAGCATCATTTAATTAAGCTGAAGTAGACCCAATATTTTCTCCTGATTAAATAATGAGCCAACAAAGATCCTATTGTTCACTTGTTTATGCCAAGAGGCTGAGCAAGGAATATTGGTTGGAAGTTTAACTTACTCAAAAACAACTCTTTGACCTCTGGAAGAGTCAGCTGATGTGTTAGAACTTGGCTCCCCAAGCTCTGGACAGTGAATATCCACCACTGCACATTTTCTAACACTTGAACTGTATATGCAAGTCCTCTAGTATTTGAGGCGAACACACATTTCAGTTCCTCTAATTCATTGTAATTCTATTCATGATATGTAAAACAAAGCTAGATAAAAATCTGGCTGATATGTTATTAGATAACAAGGAATTCCAAACTACTAATTCATCTCTAAACCTACGACAAGACACATGTATTTAGATAATATGTGGATCTTTTATAAGATTAAAGTTGTTCAGTTAACTTTTAAAAGTTAATGAATTCTATAAGCTATTGTTGAAGCTGCCGAATATCACAAATATTTTGTTTGGAATCTTTTGAAAACAGCATCACTTTGTTCTACCTTGGAACTGATTTACTTCACATACTCCAGTTTCATCAGAAATGCAATTGCAAATTAAGTTTGGCCAGCAAGCCATAAAATAACCACAGCTAAGAGAATGCAATTTTTAAAAAAATGACCCATCTAAAGTGTCTATATAGCACTTTAAACATGGAAAAATACCTTCCCGGCCTCAGGGAAATAAAATAAAGTAAAAATTGATCCTGAAGCACTGGAGCAATGTGATTCATTGTAGGTTCCATGGAGAATTGCAAAAGAAGGTAATGAGTTGGAGCTGTGGAGGGATTCAGGGAGAACATTTTAGAGCTGAAAGAAGTTTAGCAATATTGGAATGAAACAATAGACTGGAACCAGATAAACACAGTGATAAAAAGTAGCAGGAAAATGAAATTGTGGGGTTGAAAGATATTACAGAGTTATGAATGGACTTAAATTGTGCTGTGCAGTGAACCAGAATAGAGAGCTTAAGGTAAAAGAACAATTAGAAAAAAGTGATTGAACTCACCCTGAAATTTGAGAAGGAGAAGCTAAAGTCAGATGTATCAGTATTACAGTGGAGTAAAGGGAATTACAGAGGCATGAGAGATGAGTTGGCCAGAATTGATTGGAAAAGAACACTGGCAGAGCAGCAATGGCTGAAATTCTTGGAAGCAATTCGGAAGGCACAGGATATATACATCCCAAAGAGGAAAAAGTATTCTAAAGGAAAAATGACACAACCGTGGCTAACAAAATAAGTCAAAGGCAACATAAAAGCCAAAGAGAAGACATATAATAGAGCAAAAATTAGGGGAATTTAGAGGATTGAGAAGCTTTTAAAACCAAATAAGGCAATTAATAAAGTCATTAAGAAGGTAATGATGGAATATGAAAGTACGCTAGACAATAATATTAAAGAGGATATCAAAAGTTTCTTCAGATACATAAAGTGTAAAAGAGATGTAAGAGTGGATATCGGGCCACTGGAAAATGATGCTGGTGAGGTAGTAATGGGGGACAACGAAATGTCAGATAAACTGTATAAGTATTTTGTATCAGTCTTCGTGGTGGAAGACACCTGCAGCAGATGGAAGTTCCAGGTGTCAGAGGTCATGAAGTGTGTGAAGGTACCATAACTAGAGGGAAGGTTCTTAGGAAACTGAAAGGGCTGAAGGTAGATAAGTCACCTGGACCAGATGGTGTACACCCCAGAGTTCTGGATGAGGTGTATGAAGAGGTTGTGGAGGCATTAGCAATGACCTTTCGAGGATCACTAGATTCTGGATTGGTTCCAGAAGACTGGAAAATTGCAAATATCACTCCACTCTTCAAGAAGGGAAAGAGGCAGAAGAAAAGAACCTATAAGCTAGTTATTCTGACCTCAGTGGTTGGGAAGATGTTGGTGTTGATTATTAAGGATGAGGTCTCAGGGTACTTAAAAGCACATGATACAATAGACCATCGTCAGCATGGTTTCTTCAAGGGAAAATATCTTGTCTGACAAATATATTGGAATTCATAACAAGCTGATAAACAATGGAGAATCCTTTCATGTTGTGTACTTGGATTTTCAGAAGGCCTTTGACAAGGTGCCACACGTGTGGCTACTTAACAAGCTACAAGCCCATGATATTACAGGAAAGGTTCTAGCATGGATAAAGCAGTGGCTGATTGGCAGGAGGCAAAGAGTGGGAATAAACGGCGCCTTTTCTGGCTGGCTACCGCTGACTAGTGATGTACAACAGGGGTCTGTTTCGGGACCAATTCTTTTTACGTTATATGCCAATGATTGGATGATGGAATTGATGGCTTTGTTGCAAAGTTTGCAGATGATATGAATTTAGATGAAGGGGTGCGTATTTTTGAGGAAGTAGAGAGGCTACAGAAAGACAGGCAGATTAGGAGAATAGATAAAGAAATAGCAGATGGAATTCGGTGTCTAGCCTTTTAGTAGAAGAAATGAAAGGGTTGACTATTTTCTAAGTAGAGAGAAAATACAAAAACCAGGTGCAAAGGGACTTGGGAGTCCTTGAGCAGGATTCCCTAAAGGTTAATTTGCGAGTTGAGTCTGTGGTGAGGAAGGCAAATGCAATGTTAGCATTCATTGCAAGAGGACGAGAATATAAAAGCAAGGATGTAATGTTGAGACTTTATAAAGCACTGTTGAGGCCTCACTTGGAGTATTGTGAGCAGTTTTGGGCACCTTATCTAAGAAAGGATGTGCTGAAACTGGAGAGGTTTCAAAGGAAGTTCACGAAAATCATTCCAGGATTGAATGGCTTGTCATATGAAGAACGTTCGATGGCTTTGGACCTGTATTCACTGGAACTCAGAAGAATTTGGGATGACCTCATTGAAACCTATCAAATCGTGAAAAGCCTTAATGGAGTGGATGTGGAGAGGATGTTTTCTATGGAGGGAGAATCTATGACCCAGCCTCAGAACAGAAGGGCATCCTTTTAAATTTCTTTAGCCAGAGAGTGGTGTGTCTATGGAATTCTTTGCCACAGGCAGCTGTGGAGGCCAGGTCTTCATGTATATTTAAGTCAGAGGTTGATAGATTCTTGATTGGTCAAGACATGAAGGGATATGAGGAGAAAGCAGGAGATTGGGGCTGAGAGGAATATTGGATCAGCCATAGTGAAATGGAGGAGCAGATTTGATGGGCCAAATGGCCTAATTCTGCTCCTATATCTTATGGTCTTAAATATAGGAGGAAATATTTAATTTCAGGTAACAGAGAAGTATGAATCAATAAGATTAGGTTTTTAGGATTACAGTAGTTGGTTTTTGTGTGGGATTGATTACAGACTCTAGGGGATTTGTATGAACTAGAGTTTGCTGAGAGTGAAAGACAGGACAGTCAGAAGACTACTAGACTGGGAAGCAACTAACCCATGGACGAGGATAGATTTACCATATTGGCAATCCAGTCATCAACTCAAATATATATATATGGAACAAATAGAATACACAAATCTGGAAAATGAAGTAACTCAGGAATGCTGAGTTACTGATTCATTTCACATGTTTATGCTGGCTAATCCACAAAGAACTTGTGCCTTTTTGACATCTGCAGGGTTGAAAATAACTGGAACACCCTTACCTAGTGACATTCACAGACTGTTTTCAGTGTTTTGTATGCTTAGAGAAAACTGTCTATAATAATGTATATTTTCGCCAAGGAATCTCATTAGCTGGCTGATAAATTTTTGTTATGTTTCATAACTCCAAAATATAAAAACTAATTGAAAGGGAAAAAAGGGAGCCAGGAATACAAGCCTGAATTCGTGTTTACTTTAAGCAGGCTATGCACGTATCAGCTGGTAGCCTCATAAAGTACGCAATTCACTTACTTTTATATATAAACCATAATGAATTGTTTAAATTAACAAGAATACTTAATCAAACAATATATTTACAATATTGCTCAAGTACTCCTGAAATATTAAATACACAACACTCCTCCCTGCTTAGCTATAAACTCCAACTCAATAGAGAATATCTCTCAACTTAAAATGTCCTATTCTAGACCTAAAGCTTTAATCACTGTGGAGAATGTCCTACTCTTCTGGGGTAACATCTTTCCTGACAAGGGGAATCCCTCTGCATGACAGGTGGTTGTAGGAATTGACTCTGGGACTGTAGGAAGCGATTCTGTCATCTCTGGATACCTTTCTTCCTGATATGTTGGTATCCTGTAGCAAGCTTCACTGTGTGAGAGCAGTGTCAGATGTCACAATTTCCTTTGCCTTTTCGGAAAGCCACATCGCACTGCTTTGTCCATTGACATTTCTTCCAAATCTGTAGTATTGAGTCAAATGGGTGGAGCACAGTAGCGGGTTTTGGCAGAAACACATTATTGTAATTGACAAATACTAAAAAGGACCACAGCTGTAACCCGTCCTTTGGCCTTGGGGCATCCACCACCACTTGAATTTTTTCAGCACACTTGTGTAAATCTTGTGCGTTGATGGTGTGACCACAATTAGTGATGATTAGGTTAAATAATTCACACTTGTTGCATCATGCTCTGAACTGATAAACTTCTAATTTTTTTAATACTGTCTTGCAATTTTGGAGATATTTCTTGATGTCCTTACTGGCACCAATCATGTCATCCAGGTAACACTGAGTACCTGGATGGCCTTGCTGCATCTTGTCCATACCTTTCTGCCAGAGTGCAGGTGCAGATGCTACTCCAAAAATAAGCCCGTTATAGTGATAAAACCCTTTCTGAGTGTTTATGGTGAGAAACACTTTGGATTCTTCTTCCATCTCCATCTGTAGATAGGCCTCAGTTAAGTCCACTTTGCTTAAGTGTTTTGCTCCAGAAAGGTTTGCAAAGATATCCTCTATCCCAGACAGAGGGTATTGATCTACTGATGGTGACCTTAAAATCACCACAGATCCTGACAGACCCATTATTTTTTGTTACTGGGACAATGGCATTGCCCATAGTCTCTTACTCAACCTTGGAAAGAATTCTTTCAGCCTCCATGCAATCTAGCTCACTGGCTTAATTATTACAGGTTGTATAAGGAACCAGATGGGCTTTGCAAAACTTGGGTGTTGCATTTTTATTTAACACTATTTTGCCTTTAATATTTGAGTTTTCCTAAGCCATCCTAGAACACTGCTATGGCATCAAACAGTAAATTTCTTAATCTGCTTTCAGTTGGCTCTATTGCTGGTGATGTGGCATGCAAATGGTGGATGGATCTCCAATCAAGTTATAGTTGTCTCAGCCACTCATGGACCCACAATGCTGGACTTACTGTTTTTACCACATTCAAACCCAATATGGCCTGTTGGTTGTTGTATTTCACTGTTATGAATGTCATTCCCATAGGAGTTATCTTTTCTCCAGTATAAGTTCTTAGTTGGATATCTCCATACTTGAGTTTAGTATCTTTGAAATGGCATTCAAACTCATTTTGTCGAATGACTGAGACAGTCGAGCCAGTGTCCGATTCCATTTTAATTAGTTTGCTGCTCACTTCTGCTGTAAGCCATATTGCTTGCGTATTGTTAGTTTTCACATTATAAACCTCAAGTTCTGCTTCAGTTAGGAACCATTTTTGAAAGCTTTCTTGTAAGATTCCACAAAGTAAGTGATCTCTCAGTGCATCATAAAGCTCATCATCAAACTGAAAATGCTCAATCTCTTCAATTCAACAAATTTACTTCCCTTCCTTCTGATTCCATTTATGAAACCTAAAGCATTCTGCAATCAACAATGGTTCCGGTTCTAAATGTTTCTGCATTACTTTCATGATATCAGAAAAGCTCATTTCAGCTGGTTTGGTTGGGGCAGTCAAACTTCAAAGCAATCTGTATGCCTTTAAATCCAATGTACTCAGCAAAATTAGCGCTCATTTCTCTTCGGCTATTCCACTTGCTTTAAAATACTGCTCACTTCGCTCAGTATACAATATCCAGTTATCTGTTGTTATTATCACATGGTACTCACTGTTTAAGAACCCGTGAATTCTTCCACTTTTTCCTTTTTTAAAATTCGAACATGTCTGTCTCCTTTTCTGAAGATGTATGTGCTGCACTACTTTATTTAACTCAAATGTCTAGTTGCTCTTCAACATGTCATCTTGGGTTCATTTTAAAGCTTCCTTATTGCTACTGTTATGCTTTGTAACTCCCAACCATAAAAACTAAAACAATATATTTCCGAAATTACTCAAATGCTGCAGAAATATCAAATACACAACAGTTTTTATTGGACAGGTTCACCATATAGCACTGTAAACATTATTTTATTTTTGTACCACATGTTGATAGATCTTTATTCTTTAAATAATGCTGCAAGTTAGGAATCTATGAACTTGTTGTAGTCTCCACTGTGACTACTCCAAACAAGGTTTGTTTTGGCATAAAATGTTGCTGTGTCTTAAAATGACATAGTTTGGTAAATTCTTATCATTATCTTGAATAAGTAAAAAAGCAAGATGTTTTCTATTAATAACGTTTCAGAATTTAGTTGTGGTTTTCGATGATATTTTTAACTTCATAGCAGCAGCTCTAACAACATTATGTCATGGCCAGGTCTGTGATGTCACTCTGCCCGGACCCACCTGGACAGCCCCAACTCTTACATCAGAATGCTGTTCATTGACTTTAGTTCAGCATTCGATACTGTGACCCCCTCCAAGCTGATTGCCAAACTTCACCAGCTTGGTATCAGCTCATCCCTCTGCAACTGGACCTTGGACTTTCTGACTAACAGACCCCAATCAGTTAAGTTAGACAACCTCTCCTCCTCCACTCTCACCCTGAACACTGGCGTGCCTCAGGCTGTGTGCTGAGCCCTCTTCTGTACTCCCTTTTCACCTATGACTGCATTCCTGTACATGGTTCTAACTCCATAATCAAGTTTGCAGACGACACCACGGTGGTTGGTCTGATCAGAGGGGATGACGAGACGGCCTACAGGGATGAGGTTCAGCACCTGGCTGCGTGGTGTGCCGACAACAATCTGGCCCTTAACACAGAAGACCAAGGAGATCATTGTGGACTTCCGGCATGCCAGGAGTCACACTCACGTCCCCATCAACATCAACAGAAATGTAGTGGAGCGTGTATCAAGCTTCATATTCCTTGGTGTCCACATTTCTGAGGATCTCACCTGGTCCCTGAACACCTCCATCTTGATCAAAAGCCTTTATTTCCTGCGGAGCATGAAGAAAGCTCATCTCTGTTCCAGGATACTGACGGACTTTTACTGCTGTACCATTGAGAGCATACTCACCAACTGCATCTCAGTGTGGTATGGCAATTGTCCCGTAACAGATCGCAAAGCACTCCAGCGTGTGATGAAAACTGCCCAGCAGATTATCGGCACCCAATTGCCCACCATTGAGAACTTCTACCATAAACGCTGCCTGGGCAGGGTGAAAAGCATTATCAGGGATGCATCTCACCCTAACCATGGACATTTTACTCTCCTCCCATCCGATAAGTACTACAGGAGCCTCCGCTCCCACACCAGCAGGCACAGGAAGAGCTTCTTCCCTGAGGCTGTGACACTGCTGAACCTCTCATCACAGCGCTAAGCAGTATTGCATTCGTATTGTACTGTCTCAGTACTTTTATATTTGTGTGCTGTAGCACTTTTTTTTATTCGCAGTTATTTTGTAAGTAACACTATTCTTTGCATTTCTGGTCGGATGCTAAATGCATTTCATTGGCTTTGTATCTGTACTCAGCACAATGACAATAAAGTTGAATCTAATCTAATCTAGTGATCGCATTCCGGTTCACGGTTCGGTCCGTCGATCCGTATTCCAGGTTTTCTGGTTTTCCATTGTTCTGTTGGGTGCTCTAATTAAGGCAGGGGTCCCCAACGTTTTTTGCACCGCGGACCGGTTTAATATTGACAATATTCTTGTGGACTGGCCGACCCGGGGGTGGGGTAGGGTTGCCAACTTTCTCACTGTGATTACCCCGGGAAAGACTACCATGACCATGAAGCCTTGCGCAGTCAGCTGTGTGCGCATGCGTGTACGTGCCAATTTTTTTCTACAAATCAGTTTTGGCGATTCTGTTCAGTAAAACTACACTGTACATATATTATTTCTACTTTATATAGGCTGTGTATTTATCATATCATTCTTGTTTTTACTATATGTTAGTGTTATCTTAGGTTTTATGTGTTATTTGGTATGATTTGGTAGCTTATTTTTTGGGTCTGGGAACACTCAAAAATGTTTCCCGTATAAATTAATGGTAATTGCTTCTTCCCTTTATGCCATTTCAGCACAAAAGGTTTCATAGGAACGCTCTACCTTAGCGGGGGAAATACGGGACAAGGGCGGTCCCATATGGGACAAACCAATTTAGCTCAATATACGGGATGTCCCGGCAAATACGGGACAGTTGGCAACCCTAGTGGGGGGGGGGGGGGGTCTGTGTTAATCACGACTGGAATATAGGTGATAAGTCAACTATAAGTCACTTGTAAGTGGCTAATACTCCCAATTTCATTTCTAAAAGGGTTTATCAAACGAATTTAATATTAAACACACAGCGCATATTTTCCTCACATGAATATAGTGATAAGTCAATTATAAGTCACTTATAAGTGAATAGCATAATGACATTTTAAGTAACGTTTGGATATTAAACACACAGCACATATTTTCCTTGTATGAACATATAAAATCATTGCAACACTCCAATATCGCTGAATCAGTGGGAGCCCTGGGCTTGTTTTCCTGCAACAACACGGTCCCATCGAGGGGTGATGGGAGACAGCGATACTCGAAGGGGGTTCCTTATGTCCAGACTATTCCGCGATTTAGCTTTCGTTGCATTCATTGCAGAAAACTCCACTTCGCAGAGAATTTTGGAAATGGAAGCAACGTTTTCAGTGCTTTCGTGGCTATCTCAGGATATTTAGCCTTGACTTTGATCCAGAATGCAGGCAGAGATGTTATGTCAAACATACTTTTCATCCCGCAGTCATGTACAAGCTCGAGGAGTTGATCTTCTTCCTGCACTGACATGGATGACGCGTGCTTAATGACCTCGCGTGCGTTCAAGTTCAATAGCGGGCGTGACAGGGAATGAGGAAAGGTGCAGCTGACTCATATCGCCAAATCATATCTTTCCTCATGACCCGGTAGCACGTGCTTCGTGGCCCGGTACCAGTCCGCAGCTCAGTGGTTCCGACCACTGAATTAAGGCACATGATTCTCGTTTGGGCAGACACACAAATACCTCCGGAGACCAGGGCTTGGCTGCTGGATTGTTCCTGTCCAAACCCCCTGTCTGAATCCCTTCTCTGCTCACTCCTTCTGAAGCCTTGCCCTGCAACCAGTGTCTGAAGCCTTGCCTCGCCTGTAACCCTCACCTGCAACCTTTGCCTGCACTGCTGTCAAGTTCAACTGCCGGAGCAAGATAAGGAACTGCCTATCGCTGTTTTGAACTGTCTCTGTGTCCATGCCTTCGCTAGGTAGGTCCAGCCATTTGCCACTACCTTGTGTTGGGAACCATCTCTGTGTCCACGCCTTCGCTAGGTAGGTCCAGCCATTTGCCGCTACCTTGTGTTTGGAACCATCTCTGTGTCCACGCCTTTGCTAGGTAGGTCCGGCTGTTTGCCACTACCTTGTGTTGGGAACTGTTTCTCTGTGTTCCGTGTATGAGTCACGGCCCTACGTCCTGTTCCCAAGGAGGGATCCTGGCTCTGTGCTCCATGTTCCTGTACTCCCCAAGACCAAGGCTCTGTTCTGCTTTCCTGTCTCCTAAGTCCAAGGTTCTGAGGTTCCTGTCATCCCAAGTCCTAGGCTTGGCTGTTCCTGAGTACCAAGTCAAGGCTTCGTGTTCTCGTCCTGTCCATGTGCCTCGTCCTGTACATGTGCTTCGTCCTGTGCTGGAGTTCCCTCGTCTTGCCCAGGAGTCTCTCATTCTGTCCTGTAGCCTTGCCTAGTCCTGTCTCCCAAGACTACATCATGTCTTTGCCTAGTTTCAGAGTCCGAGCCCGAGTCAAGACCCAGGTTCTGGGCCTTTGTCCAGTCTCTGGTTTGGAGTCCAAACCCAAACCTCATCATGTCCTCGCCTCGAAGAACCCAAACCTCATCATGTCATCGCCTCAAAGAACCCAAGCCTCGTCATGTCCTTGCCTCGAAGAACCCAAGCCTCGTCATGTCCTTGCCTCGAAGAACCCAAGCCTTGTCATGTCCTCGCCTCGAAGAACCCAAGCCTTGTCATGTCCTCGCCTCGAAGAACCCAAGCCTCGTCATGTTCTTGCCTCGAAGAACCCAAGCTTCGTCATGTCCTCGACTCGAAGAACCCAAGCCTTGTCATGTCCTTGCCTCGAAGAACCCAAGCCATGTCCAGTCCTGTAGCCACTTCATGTCCTTGCCTAGTTCCGGGGTCCGAGCCAGAGTCAAGACCCAGGTTCTGGGTCCTTGTCCATTCTCCAGCTCGGAGTCCAAGCTCAGGCTCCTAGTTCCCAGTTCCTTGCCCTGGTTCCGCTTGCCTAGCCAATGTCCTAGCCCAAGTCTGTGTTCTTGTCCCAGCTCTCTAGTCAAGTCCTGTTCCTAGTACTTTAGTGTCTATGTTCTGTGTCTTGCATTTGGGTCCTCCACCAGAGCCCCCTTATGACACATTAGCTAGGAAGGGAGCGCAGGTTCTTTGGCATGGAAATTCTATTGTGCATAAGATAAGAAGGTCGACAAATATTAGTGTGAGGAAGGGCCTTTCCACTACGAAGAACAAAACTAGTGGAAATCTGAAACAAAGAGAGGAAACACTATATGTGCTCACCATCTGTGGGGAGATGAACAGAGACCATATTGAGGGATGACAACCTTTCATCTCTGAAGAGAGCAGGCTCATGTCCCTGGACCCTTGCATTAGAATCCTTTGCAAAGCTCTTCCAGTCTGGAGTTGTCAGGAGTGTGGTAAGTCCTGAGGAAGGGGCAGATTATGAAAGAGCAAACCTGGAGTCAGGGTTGTGACTATTCAGGAACACTGGTGGAAGACGACTCAGGGATGAAGCATGTTCAGGGAGGAAGACTTCTCGGGAATTCGGGAGAAGATGGAATGTGGAAATGAACACCAGCGGCCCGAAGAGCAGGGAATAGGCCATCAGCTGATCAATCATCAGTAGTTGAGACTTCACTAGGAAAAGCATCATATTAACAAGTAGGCCCACCTATAAAACACAGATGTCTTCAGCTCCATGGCAAGAGACCAAGAACATTCAGCTCTCCTCAATCAGTGCCACAACAGCTTCCAATTCTCTATTTCTGACCTGTTTTAGTGTGAACAGCATCTATCACTCATTACTGATGAAAGCTGCTGGAGGACCTGAATCAAATTCATTTTTGCACATTGGATGCAATAGGATTTAGCAAATAAGTCTTGGGGAAAGATTTACTGGTGTAATGCACTGATATTTTGCACTGTTGACAAGATTTTGTAATGCACAGAACTGTAAGGGAATCATGAATCCGTATACAGTATTTTAGTTCTGGAGATCCAACAGTGCTGTTTAGGGATAATTACCCCTGAATGTTGATAAAACAGGGCTTAATTTCTTTTACAGCATGGTACAGTAAATATTGTTTGCAAATACATGAAGTTTTCATAAGATAACAGGATTTAATTAAAATGAGAAACAGTCTTCAGGAAATACCTGTTCACAATTCAACATCCCCTGACTCTCTAAGGCTATCAAAACCAATGTCGGGGGTGGAAAGTTCTGATTCTATAATATTGCAGTGCACAGGTGAAGACAATAGATGAATGCTCAAGTTAAATAGTGCTCACTGAAACCTTCATGAAGAGATCAGGAGAGCCGTTTAGTGGCCATCTCCCGCATCAATACAGTGTTGGAAGTATTTCCCCACTTCATAGCCAGATATATCTCTTGTCACTTCATATTCTGGCTGCATTTTTTAGGGAGCTATCCTTCCACTCTGTAACAAACAAGGTAAATTTACAATGTCTGGTCTTTGTGCCCAGATGTTCTCAGATCAGTCACCGATATTTGAATATCCCAAGTGGTTCTGCCTGTTGTGCTGTGCCCTCGCTGTAAATATATTATGCTGCACAAGCTATCTGCTTGCATAATGAAATATTAAAAATAAGTAATTTATAGTCATTGAAACTGTAATTAATCATTTATTGTTGTTTTGTGTTTAAAATGTATAAAACATCACTGTTCCTTTGTGCATCGGGAGAGGAGAAATAGATTCTCAAGATCGATTGGTTGCAAGAGTCTGTTGATGCTAGAATCTGGAGCACCCTGTCCTGATGCAGGGTTTCAACCCAAGACATTGACAATTTCATTCCTCCCATCCATGTTCATTGACCCACTGAGTAACTCCAGATGATGGTTTGTTGCTTCAGGACTTCCATGTTCTTAATGTTTAAAAGGATTCCAAAAGTTGCACAAAGTGATAATGGTGATGAAAGATAATTTTGCCATCATTACTTCTGAAAAATATGAGCTATACTTTTCTCACATTTCCCACTCTCTTTCACCATTTAAGTAACTTATTTATGTTAGTCCCCACCCCGTGGTCCTCAACATGATGTATGAGTGACATTAGAAACATATTTCTGTGACATCAACCAAGTGTGTCCTGCAGGTATAAAAACTTGAAGATAAAAATGCTTTAACATTATTGGAACACTGTGTACATTGTATCATCAAAGTTGAACAAAAGATGGAACTGAACTTTTCCTTAAACACATTGTGTGGGTGTAAATAAGCACAGCATGAGTAGTCTGAGACTGCTGGTCTTGGAGAAGAAAGAAAATATACCTTTTACACTCTTTCCCGAACTCATAGATACGCCTTTATGCCCATTACATTGAAACCCTCCCTCAATTTTAGAAAACCCTCCCTCCCTTTAGGAAATCAGGCAAACAAAATAGGTTGTACAGTAGCATAGTGGTTAGTGTACCGCAATTTCAGCTCCAGCGACCCAGATGCAATTCTGATGATTAACAGTTGACCACCTTCAGTAAAGAATGTTTTGTAGGTGGCTTGACTTCTTTTAGTTGCCTGAGTAAGCGGCAAAACCAAAGAACTTACAGGCATTATACTGACAAGCTGGGGATATTGTTTGAGAGAGCAGTGGGTCAGTAATCAAGACTGGGCTTAGTAGAGCAGTGTTCATGACAGGCAGTGAGCATGGTTGCCCTGTCAGTGAGATTACAAAGTTTCAACAGTCACAGCCATTTGCTCTACACATATGGGTGGAAATGTATCTGACGGCGAATGATACTATTGACATCCCAGAGGAAGAGACAGAGCAGAGCAGCAAGAAAAGGAAGGAGATATGATTATTGGTTGTTGGGCCAGCAATGCTAACGAGTCTACTGGCATCATAAGCAATGCATGAGTTCACTCATAACGATAACACAAAGAAAATTGCAAGAGATAATGAATCCAACACATTCAGGGATCAGGAAAGCAACTGGCAAGTATATACTGAGGCTGAAGACACTTTCAAAAAGATATGGTTTCCACACCTTTCATTGGAGGTTTACTTTGTGTGCAGGCTGCCAGGTGAAACTGTTTGATACATTGCATCTAATTTAAGAAGGACGCAGAAAAGCAATGGACTGGAGAGGGCACTTAAAATGTGACACAGCTTAATCCTGGTTGCAATTCAAATGTGCAGGCAATAAACAAGCTGCCAGTGATGGTAACAACATTATGGTCTTCCTCATCACAACTGAGTCATGAGGACATTGCAAGCTGGTTTGCAGAAACCAGTCAATCACATGAGTGCGAAAAGCAAGAAGGCTGCATGCAGGTGCAAAAGCAGGAGCCTTTGCCATGGATGTTAATGGGACGATACAGCCTCAGAATGCCTTTTCATAATAGACTGGTCCTGCAAGTTTTGTACAGGCTTCAAGTTCGTCAAGGAAACTTCCACCAGCAAAGACCCCATTTGCTTCATATGTGAAGCAACCTTACTGGTATAACTTAAACACACACGCACACATGCGCAATCCCCAATGTTTCCCGATATTTATGCCATTTTCTACTAGATGGCATCATCTGCATGTGACGTTTTTCAAGTAACTTTGCTGGGACAGAGTAACTTTCACTTTGTCTAAGAGCTTCTGAAGATAATGGTGCTACAGCTGCCTGGTTTATTGTAGTCCAATTAACATAGCCCCACTGTTTTGTATTTGGCTAATGCAGTAAAGAAGTTTCATGGTCACTTTACTGTGCAAAGCACATCACTTGGCAGCTTGAATCAAATTACTGCTTGCAATTTATATTAAAATCTGAAGACTGGTTCTTGTTTACAGGAAGTTTGAGCAAGGAATATTAGTTAAAAGTTTAACTCTGACCCTTTGGAAAGGTCATGCTGCTGTAGTGGAAAGCTGAGGTTAACAATAAGCCTCTCCGGCCCTGGGAAGTGAATATCCATCACAATTAGGGACAGTTGTTTCAAACTCACCTCTTTACCATACTACGTCAAATGAACAGATTACAGTCTGTCAGCAGTTCTATTTTCAAATATTATCATAATAACTAGTTTCCATATAGCTAGCCAAACAAGTCAAGATTGCATCTTACAAAAGTCCTTTTAGTGACCTTTTTGGAGTGTGTCTGTTCCATTACTTCCAATACATGAATGAAACTCTTCAAACACACGACAGACAGACACTTCACTGCATCTTTTACTTGAAGAGATCATAATATTGCTGTCAAAAATCATTTTCACGTCTAAAATGGCCACCTCTGCCTTCAGATAAATTACTTTTGATACCAGTGCAAACTCCAAGCCTGGATTGTGTAAAGGACTATAAATCAGACAATATGTGCCCCTTTCTGCTGACTTCAGCAACTTGAAAGGAAATGCTTGTAGAAGTGTTGAACTGCAGAAATTCAAAAAGACAGCTCACCAACATATTTTCGAGGACATTGCAGGATATCGTCCCTACCAGTAATGGCCAAACACCATCACCGATTAAAAAAAAAGAGGAAATCTGCAACTAACTGATAATTGGCCCTGCTGAGAGGAGGTACCTGCTGCTGAATGGATGTTTAGCTATGCCAGTTTAAGAGGTGATATTAGCTGAAAATAATACAGTTCATGACAAACTTGTCCACAACACAACTTTACGTATTGGTTTTCACACTTCTGCCTGATGTTCTCTGAGTATGTGTTAACATTCTCACAAGAAAATATCTCAGAACTCCATAGTTAACATTTTTAAGTTCCAAGGACATTCAAATCAACTAAATGTTCACCAACTATCTCAACTTCATGCTGGGTAATGTTGTGGAATTATATTAAATAATGATAGCTGTGGAACAGTGCATTTTGAGCTCCATTTATATTCTTCAGCCATTCCCCGAATGCCTTTCCTTTTGTAGGTCAGATAACTGCACAGATTGCCTTCACCACTGGGGGTTCACTGTTTGCTTCTATCTCAGCAGTACATTACTTATTTAATGTTGAAATGTCCAGAGCTTGTGTTTGAACATGCGGTCATGCTGTTTGTTGTAAATTTTACATCAATAAAGAATGCTATACCAACAAACATACTTTCAAAATAATGTAACAACATGGGAGGTGTTTCAAATCTGTTTGAAGAGTACGGCTGTGTGTAATTTCTGTTGTGTCATTCTCTTTGCAAAGTTTCATTTAACAAATGCACTGGTCTACAGTACAACTAAGGTTCCTCTGCTGGACACTCTGGAAATACCTACTGAAAAAAATAAAGTGCCTACTTACTTGTTATACTCTTTACTGAACAAAAAACCTTGAGTGGGTGAGACCACACTCAGTTAAGGAATTCACCAGTTCCCAAATACAGTTTTAATATTAAAAAGGTTGTTTCTTTTTCTCCTTAAGGTCATTTTTCAATGAAGTTCTGTCAACATTTAGCTTGGATGCTGTACTTTGAAAAAAAATTACAAGACTTCTCGCACTGTAGGCATATTCCAGATTCCCCATTTTGTAGAAACAAAGGCTTAGGTAGAAATGGTCCCAGAAGTGGCTGGACTTGTCAGTGCTCTGAAAAAATGAGACTTGAGGGACCCCTGTTCATATGTTGTCAGTTAATAAGAGGTATCACATTCAAGCTATAACTGTTACATCTGCAAAACAAAATAGTGAGCTCCTCACAACTGAGTAACAAGGGAATTCATTCTAGTTCACTTCTGCCAGCAAGATGCTGCGATTGCCAATTCAAACTGACAGAAGGTGCCAAAAGAGAAATTAACTGATCTAAACTGAGCCTGTTTGACCATGATGTTTCCTCTGACTAGTTTTCATGTAGCATACTGACAGAAGTAATACATTGGTTTAAATCAAGAGTTTTAATTGCTCTTCAGAAGCTGTAACCACTCTCAGTCAATGGGGATAATTCTGCTGTGTTGCGAGTGTAAAAGACTGCTCTTAGATGAAGAATCATTTGAGATGCTGTAGCTCTCTCAACACAATTAAATACCATTAGTGTAATAATTTGTTGTTGTATTTTCTATCCCTGCAAACTTTTATTCTGGGTTAACCAACTAAAGAAGCCATAAGGAGAGAGAAGATGAAATATGAAGGCAAGCTAGCCAAAAATATCAAAGAGGAGAACAATTTTTTTCAGATTTATTAAGATTAAAAGAGAGGTGAGAGTGGATATCGGACTGCTGGAAAATGATGCAGGAGAGGTAGTAATAGAGGAGAAAGAAATGGCAGATGAACTTACTAAGTATTTTGCATCAGTCTTCACTGTGGAAAACTCTAACAGCATGACAGCAATTTGAGTGTCAGGGGGCAGAAGTGGGTGTAGCTGCTATTACTAAGGAGAAGGTGCTTGGGAAGTTGAAATGTCTAAAGGTAGATAAGTCACCTAGACCAGATGGACTACACCCAGATTTCTGAAAGAGTAGCTAAAGACATTGTGGAGGCATGAGAATGATCTTTCAATACTCACTAGATTCTGGAATGTTTCCTGGTTGGGAAGTTGTGGAGTCCATTATTAAGAATGAGGTTTCAAGGTACTTGCAGACACATGATAAAGTAGGCCAGAGTCAGCATGGTTTCCTTAAAGGGAAATCTTGCCTGATGAAACTTCAGAATTCTTTGTATTACAGCAAAGATACTAGCAAAGATGGAAGCTTGGCTGATTGCTAGGTGCAAAGAATCAGGATAAAAGGGGCCTATTCTGATTCGCTGCTAGTGACAAGTCGAGTTCCGCAGTGGGAAGTGTTGGGAGAGTTCTGAATGAGGGGACATAGTTCACGAAAGGGAAGGTCATTTGAAACTGTATGTGTAAATGTTTCCTTTTGCAGAGGGTACAGAACCTTAGGGATTCTCTACACCAGGTTGCCTTCTTCTCCTCCTACTTGTGTTCAGTTTCTTTCTCACATCTAAGCTCAAAGAATGCATTGTAAGAAACCTTTTCTGTGTTTTCTATTTTAACACCTCTTCCTGTAGTATTAAGGTCTCAGAAATAACAGTCAAAGTGAGTTTTCTGCAGAACTTACAAAGCTTTTTCTTATTTTCACTTTTACATAAATGCTTTGTACTTTTAGGAGAACAAAAAATGTCCCCATAGGAAATGTCAGAGCTGAGATTTTGATTCGCTCTCTCTAGATCTAAAGTACAAGTCCCCATTCCAATGACTTCCAATATTAGACTCCTACAAGACCCAAAGAACCTACTTCCACCAACAGTGTCATCTTCACATTGATAAGGTCCGAGGCATGGTGGACCTTGGGCATAACCATCTTTGTGTGGGAGAAAATCGATACACCATGGGAAGAGCAGCATGTTTCAGGAATGTTAGGTGTCTATGCCAGTAACAGTCTGGTGTTCCAATTACCAGTATCAAGAAGGCATCCTTGCACCTTTAAATATCTCTCTACAATATGTTTTACCATATTTAGGTGAATGCATTTTATCTCTCTCAACAAGAATAGAACCCGTGCCCACTCTACTAACAGATTTAAAGCAAAAAAATTGAAATACAAGCCTGACCCTCTAAAAGGGGCTTCGCACTATAGCAGGTAGGTACTTCTGCACCACTTTTAACTGGCAGGTAATAATTACCTACAATAAAGTCACACCATTAATAAACATATGTAGATTTATTTATGTATGACAAATGTACTAGTGCCTTGTTATTATAAATCTACTTAGTGATTGATTTGTAGTCTATCAATGCTTTGAATTCTTTGCATAATTTTGACAGACACATGTCAATAGCATTCAGTAAAGGTGAGCCTTGCCTGATCGAAGCCATTATACAAGAGAGAAGGCAAATGTCACTAAAGAAACGTTACTGTGTGGTTACTGAAGTATCAGAATCACCATTGACTTTGGGAAATAGATGGTGACTCCACAGTAACAATATTGTAAAGCTCTCAGTTTATTACATTTGATATTCAGTAGAGGGCACTATAGGATTGAAAATAATTTCACGCCAAAGTCCGAATAAATATGGACTGAATTCTCCGTTGATGAAATAAGACTAAGGGTCAAAGATTTATTAAGAGTATATTGTCTGCCCGGAGAATTCTGCACTGTAGATTTTGTGACTTACACATCGGGTTACATAGCTCCATGCTCTGTTTTGAAGTTCAGATTGGCACTCCTGGTCACGGTGGGCACAGGCATGATCAGTGTTTGCTACAAGGGACAGAGTGGGACTTCAGTTTTTTGGAGTGTTGGAAGCTAAAATAGATAATGATTTTCTGCTCCATTCACTGCTGTTTAATGGGTCTGTTGGCCTCTCCGGGTCCTTACTCCTACAGAATTCCACAGTGAACTTAGCAAGGCTGCACGGCCCCCCACCCCCAGCAAGGGGCGTTATAGCCTGGCAGAGTGACGTGACTTCTGACGTGCTGTACTATTTCTCCACATTACTTCCTTGTTTGTGTATG
The DNA here is from genome assembly GCF_963921235.1 of Mobula hypostoma. Taxonomy (NCBI): domain Eukaryota; kingdom Metazoa; phylum Chordata; class Chondrichthyes; order Myliobatiformes; family Myliobatidae; genus Mobula; species Mobula hypostoma. Next base: position 61,584,888 of record NC_086099.1, on the reverse strand, counting down.
GCAGTCTGGGCTAGGTGTATAGCAAGGGATTGCAAGGAGCGGACTACAGATGAGCCGCAGATGTAAGATGAGCATGGCAGAGACTCCAAGAGGCAAGAAGAAGAGCTTGTGCCTGTCTCTATATTCCCTAAAGTAATTGGTAAGTTGGTCTGCGGTACAATGAAAGACATTGTTTAGCCTGCCATCCTTACAGATCATTTCATAACATCAGTACAAGGAAAAGCAATAACAGGATGTGATAGGTAGTGTTACAGTTACAGAGAAAGGCAGTGCAGATAGACATTATGATGCAATCCATGACAAGGTAGATTATGAGGTCAAGTCCATTTTGTCATACAAGAGGTCAGTTTAACAGCAGGATGGAATCTGTCTTTGAGCCTGGTGGTACTTGCCTTCAGGTTTTTGTATCTTCTGTGTAATGGGAGGGAAGAGTAGAGGGAACGTCAAGGTGGGAAGGGTCATTCATTATGGTTCAGGGATACTACTGTTAGGAATCCTGCTGAAGGGTCTTGGTCCAAAGTATCAACTGTACTCTTCTCCATAGATGCTGCCTGGCCTGCTGAGTTCCTCCAGAATTTGTGTGTGTTGCTTGGATTTCCAGCACCTGTGGATCTACTCTTGTTTTTGATTGGACCGCTACTACCAGTTGTTTCTCATCTTGAAGTTCCAGTTCTTTACATTAACAGTTACATGGACTCCCTATGATTGAGGATATCTTCAAAAGGCCATACTTCAGAAAGGTGGCATCCATCATTAGGGACCTCCACCACCATGGACGTGCCGTCTTCTCATTACTACCATCAGGAAGGAGGTTCATGAACCTGAAGAGACGCAGTCAGTGTTTTAGAACAGCTTCTTCCTCTCTGCCATCAATTTCTGAACAGTCAGATTCATAAACACTACTTTACTATTTTTTGTTCTCCTTATTTAATTTTTATGCAAATTTATATTGTAATTCATAGCATATTTTATGTATTGCACTGTACTGCTGCCATAAAACAACCAATTTTCTGACATATCTCAGAAATAATAAACTTGATTCTAATTCTGATTCTGGGCATGGTGGATAATTATGTATATCTAAAATTTAAGAAGCATGAATCCTTTGGAAAAATACATTTAAATCAATGTGTGACTCCAGAGCCACAGCCATTTGTTTGGCTCTTATCTGCCCTCCGAAATTGCTTTGCTAAAGTCGTTCCATTCAAAGCCAATACAAGAGACACCACAGTAAATAGGTGGCCTGCTATTGGCACCTGAATCCCCTAAATCTCTCCAAGAAAAGGAAATGATGCCTTCTCCATTGCTCTGTTATTACCACCAGTGGCCTAAGGAATCCTCTGCCCTTGTTCCATATTCAATACCCTTTCCCCAAGTTTATGCAACAATAAATGTGGTGATAGGAATGTAGAGAGATACACAGATTTAACTTCATTGGTATGCGGAAAGGAGCTTCTGTAATGGTCCCGTAGATAGATACATTCCTTCTGTACTTATGCTGACGTTATCACTATCAGAGATAATGACCATGTCAACCAACGCCCATTAGGAGAAGGGTTATTTCTTCCAGCATTGTGAGGATTCAGTTTAATGTGACAGGTACCTGTTACAAACCATCTTATCCAAAAGGGAAAGTTAATGTCATGAGGATCACAGAGGTGCTGTTACAAGTGTGTCTTATGCATGCTTAGAGTTGCTGAGGTGAAATGCATCATAGACATAAAAGGAGGAATTTGGAGGATTTGCTGCCAAACGGCTGAGCATCCTTGTTGCAATGTTGAATGTGTGAGCAGTGTGGATAGATCTATTTCAAGGCTGCTTTTGTCAGCTGTGGTTTTCAGTATTGAATTAAGTATCAGAGCTCTAAACTTAACAGATCTAGTTACATCATGAAATTTCTTCCAATTCTATTCCTAGGATGATGGTTACATTAGTCTGTGCAGCAATTACTGCTTCCACATCTTATCACCATCTTGTAACTGCGCTGGGCCCCTCGTAAAGGCCAATCCCTTGCACGACCTCATCCACGTTAATATAATCGGCTTGTCTCTAAATCAGGAAAGAACTCAAAGCAATTAGAAAAGCCAGGAGAGGCCATAAAAAGTCCTTGGCAGGTATGATTAAAGAGAATCCCAATGCATTCTATGCATACAGTCCATCAAGAGCAAAAGGATAACTAGGAAGAGAGGAGGACCTCTTAAGGATAATGGAGGGAATATTTGCTTGGATGCAGAGGATGTGGGTGAAGTCATTAATGATTACTTTGTATCGGTATTTACCAAGGAGAAGAATGTGGAGGACAGGGAGGCAGTGCTGAGCATATTGATATGCTGGGGCATGTTGTATCTCTGTTTATTTTTTGATCCTTGGGGTTCTTCCGGGAGTCAGGAATGGCGGGCAGTCTTAAATTCTTAACAATCATTTATTTTAAAGTACAAACAAACAAACAAGTGCTAAGCAAATGAAATAAAAAGCTGAGAAACAAAGTATAGAGGTGAATGAACAACAAGGAATGATAAAAGGAAAGATGGCGCCTCTGAAAAATCCATTACTTTTATAACTGGGATAACAGAAATTCCTGAGATAAAATAAACCAATCAATGATTACACGGGTACATCACATGGGTAAGGTGCTAATACTTTGCCAGTGAATAATGAGAAAGTGATAAACCATTAGTTTAACTGCAAATCAGTTTTCTGCCTGTAAGTGGGGAAACGACCCACCACATACTGTGAAAAATGCATGAGTTTGTTAAAAAATACAAATGATTAAAACACAACTTTAATTTTACATTAATTCATCTTGTACAAAGTATTAAAAAACAGTGGTTTCCAACAGGCATTTCAAAATAAAAGAGGAGGTAGTGCTGGATCTCTTAAAGAGCATTAAGTTGGATCATTCCCCAGGGTCTGATGGGATATACCCCAGGTTATTGAGAGATGCAAGAGAAGAAATGGCTGCGGCCATGACTGATACCTTTGTGTCCTCCCTAGCTTCAGGAGAGGTCCTGGAGGACCAGTGAGTCTCATGTCAGTGGTAGGGAAGCTACAGAAGGGAATTTTTAGGGATACGATTTATGAGCATTTGTAAAATCATGGCTTAATTAAGGAGAGCCAGCATTACTTTGAGTGACAAGTCCTGTCTTATTAACTTGACACAGTTTTTTGACGAGGTGACAAGGGTGATTGATGGAGAGCTGTGGATGTTGTCTACATGGATTTTAGTAAGGTATGTGACAAGGTCCCTCATGGGAGGCTCATCCAGATTAAGATGCAGGGTATCCATGGTAAATTAGCTTTTTGGATTCAAAACTGGCTTGCCCATAGATGATTGAGGGTAGTGTTTGAAAGGATTTATTCTAGGTGGAGTTCTGTCATTACTGGTGTTCCGCAGGGAGCTGCATTGGGATGTCTGCTGTTTCGAATGTATATAAATGACCTGGATGAATATGTAGATGGGCAGGAGAGTAAGTTTGCAGATGAAGGAAAGACTGGCAGTGTTATAGATAGCATATAAAAATGACAAAGAATACAACAGGGTATCGATCAGTTGCGGATACGGGTGGGGAAATGGCCTAAAGAATTTAACCCAGCCAATTGTGAAGTGTCACACCTTGGTAAGTCAATGCAAAGAGACAGCACACTGTTAAGGGCAATATCCTTAACAGTACTGATAAGCAGAGGAATATCAGGATCCACGTTCATAGCTCCCTACAAGTGGCTGCACAGTTGATAGGGTAGTAAAGAAGGCATATGACATGGGTGCCTTTATTGGTCAAGGCACTGAGTTCTAAGGTCAGGAAATTATGTTTCGGTTTTTAAAAACTTAGTTGGGCTGCATCTGGAGTGTTGCATACAATTCATATCGGGACTTTGGAAAGGGTGCAGGATGTTGCCTGGATTAGACGACATGTGCTATAACGAGAGGTTGGACAGACTCGGGTTGTTTTCTCTAGAGTGGTGGAGGCTGAGAGGAGATCTGATAAAGATTTATAAGATTATGAGAGGCAGACAATATCTTTCTCCAAGGGGTAAAAAGTCTAACACCAGAGGGCATGCAGGTGCGAGGGGGTAATTTCAAAGAAGATGTGAGGGGCAAGGTTTTTTACCTTGGGTTGCGTGTCTGAATGTGGTCAAGGCAGATACATTATAGACTTCTGTAAGAGGTATACGTAGGCACATGAATGTGAAGTAAATGAAGGATGTAGGCAGAAGAGATTAGTTTAGTTAGCCATTTGGATTACTAATTTCATTGTGGGCTGAAAGGTCTGTTCCTGTGTTGTATTATTCGATGTTCTAAACCGAGGCATGCGTCATCCCCTTCGCTGTTTCTCCTCCAGTCATTTCAAATGAACAGCAAGATGCTCACTTCCAGCCGTTAAGGCTTAGTGGAAAAGTTCTCGTTAAAAGTTGGAGCCATGACAACATTCAATGGAAGAATTAGTCAGCAGCTTCATGGCAATGATCTACTGACCATAGCGAACTTTGATGAAGAAACTACTGCACACTCAAAAGCTAGCCCTGGATGTTATGAACATGATTATGGTTGAATACTAAATGCAGGATCAGTGTAAACCTTCCATTACTGGAATGAAGACACTGCTGCTCACTCAGAATCTGGCACAGCATGATCATGGCTGAATGCAAATGCAGCTCACTGCAACACAAGCAGGCAGAAGCTCACAAGGTATATTAAGGTATGATCCAACTTCCAGATGTCATTCCAAAGTTGCCACATTTTTTTTGGGGGGGGGTTCTCCCCTGTTAAATACTGCTAATGCATTCCATTACAACTACTTTTGATCCCTGAAGCCAAGGGGATTTCCTGAGTGGAAGCATATGCAAGGATGGAATTCCTTATAATCTACCTGCACTTCCAGACTTGAAGAAAGCATTTCCCTACTTTGTATCATTTGGAGCATAAACCATAAAGAGAGCGCCTTTTACTTCTCAGGTGTCTCTGGAGGGCAATGGCATGCGGTTGCCACTTCCTCACATGATACTCCATCCATGCAAACTGTATCTAGTAATGCTAGGAAAAGGTGGCAAGCAATTCAATCCAATCGAGAGATGGTCCAAATTTCCACCATGCATGTCGTGTGTATTTAAAGTCATACTGTCAAGTTCAAAGCTCAAGGTAAATTTATTATCAAAGTACATACTGCATGTGTCACCCTATACTATCCTGAGATTCATTTTCTTGCAGAAATTCACAGTAGAACAAAGAAATAAAATAGAATCAATGAAAAACTATACACACAGACTGACAAAACAACCAATGTACAGAAGACAAATTCTGCAAATACAAAAAAAGATAGATAGACTGACAGACAGACAGATAGATAAAGATACTTGCTGCCAAAAAAATTAACTTACAAGACAGCAGGTCTGGTGAAAGTAAATTATAAATAGGCATCCGTTAGTATTATGAGACGATGTATTTGCGCCTTGGAAAGTTTCCAGGGCGCAGGCCCAGGCAAGGTTGTATGGAAGACCAGCAGGTTGCCCATGCTGTAAGTCTCCCCTCTCCACGCCACCAATGTTGTCCAAGGAAAGGGCATTAGGACCCATACAGCTTGGCACCAGTGTCGTCGCAGGGCAATGTGTGGTTAAGTGCCTTGCTCAAGGACACAACACGCTGCCTCAGCCAAGGATCGAACTAGCGACCTTCAAATCACTAGACAAACGCCTTAACCACTTGGCCACGCGCCAACACAAACTATAAATAATCCAAGGCATTCACAGTAATGTAGTACTAGCCACAAAAAATACAGTGATGCTCCAGAGGTCATTCAGTTTTGCTTCTCATGCAACAGTTCTGTTTATTTTTATTAGCACCATGGTGAGTTTCACTAGGAATTCTCTGCCTTTTAAGAAGCAGAAGATAAGCATTCAAAATCAGCCAAGCATTAAATAGGCAGCAATGAATTGACTTCCCATTATACTATGTAGTGTATGTTGTGATTTTCCTTTCTGTTGGCTGTCCTCATTGCACACATGCCGAAGGTAAGTTCAAACCCTTTAACTATTTTAAGACTAACTAAACCTTCATTAAAATTACAGGATGATGCTCTTCCCTCCTTCCCCATTCCTAGAAGTGTTAGGATAAATCTCAGGTGCTGAGACCTGTAACACAAGCTGGTAAACATCCAAGTACAGAGCTCTCAGGTCGATGGTTCAGCAGGCTTAGTATAGCTTCAGTTATGGTACAGACATGGAAGGCCTATTCAAACCTGCGTCCTTTTTCCTGATCTAACTTGACAAGTTAACGTTTCTTTGTTGTAATACTTTTGTGGGATAAAGAAAGACTAAAAATGAATGGAAGCCTTCTAATCATGTTCATAAAAATGTAAACACGAGGAAATCTGCAGATGCTGGAATTTCAAGCAACACACATAAAAGTTGCTGGTGAACGCAGCAGGCCAGGCAGCATCTCTAGGAAGAGGTACAGTCGACGTTTCGGGCCGAGACTCTTCGTCAGGACTAACTGAAAGAAGAGCTAGTAAGAGATTGGAAGTGGTCACACATTTTAATTCCACATCCCATTCCCATTCTGATATGTCTATCCATGGCCTCCTCTACTGTAAAGATGAAGCCACACTCAGGTTGGAGGAACAATGCCTGATATTCCATCTGGGTAGCCTCCAACCTGATGGCATGAACATCGACTTCTCAAACTTCCGCTAATGCCCCACCTCCCCCTTGTACCCCATCCGTTATTTATTTTTATACACACATTCTTTTTCTTTCTCTCTCCTTTTTCTCCCTCTGTCCCTCTCACTATACCGCTTGCCAATCCTCTGGTTTCCCCCTCCTCCCCCTTTTCTTTCTCCCTGGGCCTCCTGTCCCATGATCCTCTCATATTCCTTTTGCCAATCAACTGTCCAGCTCTTGGCTCCATCCCTCCCCCTCCTGTCTTCTCCGATCATTTCCGATCTCCCCCTCCCCCTTCCACTTTCAAATCTCTTACTAGCTCTTCTTTCAGTTAGTCTCGACGAAGGGTCTTGGCCCAAAACGTCGACCATACCTCTTCCTAGAGATGCTGCCTGGCCTGCTGCGTTCACCAGCAACTTTGATGTGCGTTTCATAAAAATGTACATTCTTTTCCATCTAAACTTATAGCATAAAATAATGTGTATCCCTCTCAGAACATTATTTGTTATTCATCCAGGGTGCAATGTCTTACATTTCATGTGTATAGACATAGACATAGACATAGACATACTTCATTGATCCCAAGGGAAACTGAGTTTTGTTACAGCTGCACCAACCAAGAATAGAGCATAAATATAGCAATACAAAAACCACAAACAATCAAACAACGATATGCAAGCTATGGCAGATGGAAATAAGTCCAGGACCAGCCTATTGGCTCAGGGTGTCTGACCCTCCACGGGAGGAGCTGCAAAGTTCGATGGCCACAGGCAGGAACAACCTCCCATGACGCCCAGTGTTGTATCTTGGTGGAATATGGCCGGAGTCCAACAACAAAAAGTTCAATATCCGGGCTACAAACACGTTCCTTGATCATAATATGACCAGGATTGCACCATCTGTTGTTAACCAGAACAGCAAGCCCCCAACTCCTTTACGCTTACCGCTCTCAGTGCACTCCCAGTCAGCCTAAACGGTCTGGAAGCCCTCCATGGAAAAGTTTTGGTCAGGTATATCCACATGCAGCCATGTTTCAGTAAAACACATAGCACTGCTCTCCCGAAATGTTCTCAGACTCCTGGCTAGCACCGTCAGCTTATTACCCACCGAACTCCTCTTCTCCATAAGTCTCTGTTGTCTCGACCCGGTCCTCTTTTGTCGCCTTTTTGATCCCCCTCTGCATCCTCTGTGTGTTTTCCTCCAGATTTCAGCTGGGGTGTCCGCCGCTCTGTTCGCTAAACCGGCCGGCATAAGCGCAATCAGCTGGTCCCTGGAATAAACAATGCGACCATATTGCTGCCCCGCTAATGAGACATGTCCGAATGTGTAATCTGAGCTCTGCAAATATCAGCTGTCTCAGGGTGAAAAGGGTTAATGCACAGTATATACAAATCAGTTGCATAGTCACCAGTTCTAATTCCAAAACATTTCTGACTGAAGAAAAGTTTCATGTCCTCAAATGTCTGAAAAATGATTAGATCTCAGATGATTCACATGCCTAAAAAGTGGGCCAATTTGGATCGACTTAACCTGTATAAAATGTTTTGAAGTGTTTGCAGCTATTTACAGAGGAAGTTTCACCCATAAGGGATTAGGTCGGGATATTCCGAACACTATCCTGAACACAGACCCATCTGCCCATCATATTTCCAATGAACCAATAATTGGATCAAACTTTTGTGACCTCTAACCATCATAACATGGTACTAACTATCATAACATTCAAGATTAAATTTTATTTGTTGAACATCATAACAAGCATTTACAATAAAATAAGGAATATATCACATTGAATGTAGTGAATAATGCCGGGTCCAACTTCTCATATTTATGTTCAATGAATGCTGCCATGATATTTTTATTCTCGAACAGTCAGGGCTGACAGACTCAGTAAAGGGGAAGGATTCTGTGAAATGTTAACTACAGCTTGCACCGCCCTTAGTCTGAGAGTCTACTGGTTAACTCTGATCAGGGGGAGCCATCAGGCCCGCTCTTTAATCAAACTTAAATCAAGTCGAGTTAATTGTCATCTCCATAGTGAGGTACAGGTACAATGTAAAACTTGCTTGCAACACCATCACAGGCACATAGATTCAGCCAACACATAGAACATAAATGTAGATTTTAAAAAAGAGGCCTGTCTAAGTGTGTGGCAGCTCAGCCAGTAAAAAGAAGGTTGGCTAAAGTGGAATAGCTATTTTGGAGCAGCCATTGGGAAAGAGGGGAGCCAAAGCTTTGAATCAAGATGCTTCAGCAAGGGGATACAGGTGAGTAGCAGGTAAGAACAGGTTAGGTTTCGTTTTCCTGTTGGTGCGTGATGTTTGACTTTCTGTAGATAAAATGGCAATCAGAACAGTGGAATACCAACAAGGTGTGGGAAGTCAGGTATCTCATAGTCTCTGTAATGACCACATCTGAGGGAAGCGTATCCAGCTGTGGCTCCAGGCAAGCGATGTCAAGGAACAGGAGTAAAGGTGGATGCACCCTGGATGATCCAAGAGGTTGAAGATATCATTGATGAGAATCTTAGTGAGGGGGTCAGGCTGACCATCAGGGAGTAGGCAGACAGTAACAGATATACAATACCCATTTGGTACTGTTAAGGGTGACGGCCTTTCAGAGGCCAGCAGCAGTAACTGGGTTAGTGGCACCATGCCAAGCTCTGGCAAAGCAGGAAAGGAGCTGTAGCGGAGCGTGTATCAAGCTTCAAATTCCTTGGTGTCCACCTGGTCCCTGAACTCCTCCATCCTGATCAAAAAGGTACAACAGCACCTTTATTTCCTGCGGAGCATCAAGAAAGCTCACCTCTATCCCACGAGACTGACGGATTTTTACCGCTGTACCACTGAGAGCATAATCACCAACTGCATCTCAGTGTGGTATGGCAATTGTCTCGTATCGGACCGCAAAGCTCTCCAATGTGTGGTGAAAATTGCCCAGCAGATTATCGGTACCCCATTGCCCACCATTGAGAACATCTACCATAAATGCTGCTTGGGCAAGGCAAAAAGCATTGTCAAGGATACATCTCTCCCCAACCATGGACTTTTTACTCTCATTCCATCTGGCAGGCGCTACAGGAGCCTCCGCTCCCGCACCAGCAGGCACAGGAAGAGCTTATTCCCTGAGGCTGTGACCTTGCTGAACCTCACATCACAGCGCTAAGCAGTATTGCACCCATATTGTACTGTCTCAGTACTTTTATATTTGTGTGCTGTAGCACTTGCTTTTTATTTGCAGTTATTTTGTAAATAATACTATTCTTTGCATTTCTGGTTAGATGCTAATTGCATTTCGTTGGCTTTGTATCTGTACTCAGCACAATGACAATAAAGTTGAATCTAATCTAATCTAATTTAATGAAGTCAGGCAGATCAATAGTGATAAGAGACTCAATAGTAAGGGGCACTGATAGGTGTTTCTGTGACTGCAATCGAGACTCCAGGATGGTGTGCTTCATCCTTGGTAGTAAAGTCAAGTATGTCTTGCAGCCACTCGTAATCTTGCCCATTCTCCTAATCTGTCTAAATCCTTCTGTAGACTCCCTGCCCTTCCACCTACCTTCATAGTCTCTGCAAACTTGGCCAGAAAGTCATCAATTCCCTTATCCAAATCATTTACATATAACATAAAAAGAAGCGGTCCTAACACAGACCTCTGTGGAATACCACTAGTCACCAGTAGCCACCCAAAAAAGGCTCCTTTTATTCCCACTCGTTGCCTCCTGCCAAACAGCCAATGCTCTATCCATGCTAGTATCTTTCCTGTAATACCATGGGCTCTAACTCATTAGGCCACCCTCATCTATGGCATCTTGTCAAAGGCCTTCTGAAAATCCAAGTACACAACATCAACCAATTCTCCTTTGTCTATCCTGTTTGTGATTTCTTCAAAGATGGACTACTCCATAGACACAATTTTCTTGGACCTGTAGTTCGCTGTCTTCAAAGACTCTTCTCCTTAATCTTGCACAGGCTCCACTAGCACACTGGATGATCTCTAAGCCGACGTCTGCTTTTAAGGAGAAAATGCTGGCAAGGTAGGGAAAGTGGCCTACATTTTTAGGGATGATATTGTCAACTTTTATAGAGAGCTGGGAAAATGGCAGATTGGGCATTGGCTGATAGAGGACCTATTTATTTTTTTGTTTTCACAACAAAACCAAGAGTCCTATATGCCATGGCATCCAGGATACATTGAGGTCTTCTTCAGAATGTGCTGCAATGCATTGGCATCCACATACTGAAGCCCCATAACAGTGGTGGTGCTGAGCTTGTTCTTGGCCTTCAGCCAGTTGTGACTGAAAAGCCTGTTGTCCATTCTATACGTGACTGGGATTCCCTGTGGCAGGTCTTGGCCAATGAAGTGAACAGTGGTAACAATAAAGATGGCAAATAAGTTGGGTGCAATGATACAGCCCTGTTTGACTCCTGTCTTGACAGTGAAGGGTTCTGATTCAACACCACTGTTGCTGAGTACTGTGGCTGGCACACCCATCATGCAGTAGCCTCAGTGTTTGTAAGTACTTGTCAGGACAGCCATGTCTTGAGAGCTTGGCGGTCTACTGTATTAAATACCTTTGTTAAATCTATGAAAGTCAAGTACAAGGGTTGCCCTTGTTCAAGCCAGCTTTTCTTGCAATTGATGTGCTGTGAAGGTAATTGCACTTTGACCAGCAACCAATCCAGACATTGAAAGTTTGAGAGGAGGGGATTTCACCCAGGTGTACTGTCCAAGAAGAAAAAGGTTGCAGCATAAATTGAGTTTTGACCAGCAACCAATCGGCGTTTGGGATTGATTAGCAAAAGCAAATTAAAGGAAGGCAAGGGGAAGCGCTGCAGCCATTGTCTGAGTGGACAGATTGGTCATCTTGAGGCTTTAGATCTTTACTCATAGATAGCAAAGAAAAGCTCTAGTTTTTTCCTTCTCTTCTTTGTATCTACTCAGCTAGGGCAGTAGAGACGCCAGGCAGGATAGTGAAATGCTCCTTCTGCAGGACGTGGGAGGCAGGGAGACCTCCAGTGTTCCTGAAGACAACAACTGCGAGAAGTACATCCAGCTGCAGCTTCTAACAATCAGTGTTAAGGAGGTGGAGCTGGAAATGGATGAACTCCAGATTATTCGAGAAGCTGAAGGGGTGACAGATAGGACATATAGAGAGGTAGTTACAGGAAAGCTGCAGGACACAGTAAACTGGTGACGGTCAGGAAGATGAAGGAGTTAAGGAGCTAGTGCAGAGTACCCCTGTGGCCATCCCCCTCAACAACAGGTTTATGACTTTGGGTACTTTTGCGGAGGAAAGATCTAATGGAGGAAAGTCACAGTGGTCGGATCTCAGAAGGGAAGATGGGAAGAAGAGGCACGCTATGCTGATAGGGGATTTGTTAGTTAGGGGAAAGGACGGGACTTCTGTGGGCGAGTACGAGATTCCCAGATGGTATGGTGCCTCCTGTGTGCCAGGGTCCAGGGCATCTCTAATCAAGTCCTCAGCCTTCTTAAGTGGGAGGTGAACAGCCAGAGGTCGTGGTCCATGTAGGTACACGGGTAGGATAAGTGACGAGGTTCTGCATTGGGAGTTCAGGGAGCTAGGTGCCAAGTTACAGGGCAGGACCTCTAGAGTTGTGTTCTCAGGATTGCTACCCGAGCCACATGCTAGTGAAGCCAGAACTAGGAAGATCATACAGTTTAATATGTGGCTAAGGAGTTGGTGTAAGAGGGATGCATAAGAGTTTTGAATCATTGGACTCTCTTCCAGGGAAGGTGGGACTTGTACAGTCAAGTCAAGTCACTTTTTATTGTCATTTCGACCATAACTGCTGGTACAGTACGCACTAAAAACGAGACAACATTTTTCAGAACCATGGTGCTACATGAAACAATACAAAAACTACACTGAACAACGTAAAACTACACAAAAACTACACTGAACTACATAAAACAATGCAAAAACTAGACTACAGACCTACCCAGGACTGCATAAAGTGCACAAAACAGTGCAGGCATTACAATAAATAATAAACAAGACAATGGGCACAGTAGAGGGCAATAGGTTGGTGTCAGTCCAGGCTCTGGGTATTGAGGAGTCTGATGGCTTAGGGGAAGAAATTGTTACAGAAGGGACGGTTTGTACCTGAACTGGAGGGGGAACTAATATCCTAGTGGGAAGGTTTGCTAATGCTGCACAGTGGGGTTTAAACAAGAATTGCAAGGGAACGGGAACCAGAGTCCCAAAACAGACGGTGGAGAGATTGTGGAGACAGATGTTGTTCAGACCTCAAACAAAATCAGGAATCAAAAGATTGAGTATGCCGCAACTGGTGTCTTGAGCTGTGTATATTTCAATGCAAGATGTATCACAGGAAAGGCAGATGAGCTCCAAGCATGGAATAACATCTGGAATAATGACATTGTAGCCATTAGTGAGACTTGGTTGCAGGAGTGGCAGGTCTGGCAGCTCAGTATTCCAGGATTATGTTGGTTTAGAAGTCATAAGGTGGAAGGGATTTAAAGGGGTCGGGGGATGGTATTTGCTGGTCAGGGAAAATGTCACAGCAGTTCTCAGTCAGGACAGACTGGAAAACTCATCTAGTGAGGTTTTGTGTGTGGAACTGAGGAATAAGAAAGGTATGACCACATCAGTGGGGCTATATTATAGACCACCCAACAGTCTGCGGGATTTAGAGGAACAAATTTGTAAAGAGATCATAGACTGTTGCAAAAAGCACAAGGTTGTGTCAGTAAACGATTTTAACTTTGCACATATTGACTGGGGCTACCAAACTGTAAAAGGGCTAGATGAGATAGAGTTTGTCAAATGTGTTCAAGAAACTTTCCTTCATCAGTACATAGAACTCCCAATGAGAGAACATGTAATACTTGATCTCCTACCAGAGGATAGCCAATGCTGTTTAAAAAAGGCTTTAAACAGAATCCAGGAAATTATAGGCCGGTGAGTCTGACATCAGTTGTGGGATAGTTATTGGAAGGTATACAAGTACAAATGTATATATACCTTCTGCATATATAAGTATTTGGATAGACATGGACTGATTAAGGATAGTCAGCATGGCTTCATGAATGGTACGTCATGTCTAACCAACCTTATAAAGTTTTTAGAGGAAGTTACCAGGAAAGTGAATGAAAGCAAGGCAGTGGATGTTTCTACATGGACTATAGTAAGGCATTTGAAAAAAAAAATCCCACATGGAAGGCTGGTCAGGAAGGTTCAGTCACTCAGTATTCAGGCTGAGGTAGTAAATTGGATTACATATTGGCTTTGTGGGAGAAGTAAGAGACTGATAGTAGACGGTTGCCTCTCTGACTGGAGGCCAGTGACTAATGGAGTGCCGCAGGGATCGGTGCTGGGTCTTTTGTTGCTTGCCATCTATATCAGCGATCTGGATTGTTGCTTGCCATCTATATCAGTGATCCGGATGATAATGTGGTTAACTGGATCAACAAATTTGTAGATAGCACCAAGATTGGGGGTGTAGTGGACAGTGAGGAAGACAATCATGACTTGCAGAGGGATCTGCATCAGCTGGAAAAATGGGCTGAAAAATAGCAGATAGAATTTAATGCAGAAAAATGTGAGGTTTTGCGCTTTGGTGGTACCAGCCAGGGTAGGTCTTAGGCAGTGAAAGGTAGGGCACTGAGGAGTGTGGTAGAACAAAGGGATCTGGGGATACAGGTGCATATTTCATTGAAAGTTGCATCACAGGTAAATAGGTTGTAAAGAAAGTTTTTGGCATATTGGCCTTCATAAATCAATGTATTGAGTACAGGAATTGGGATGCTATATTGAAGTATTAAACGATGTTGGTGAGGCCTAATTTGGAGTATTGTATGAAGTTTTGGTCACTTACCTACAGGAAAGAAGTAAACAAGGTTGAAAGTCTGCAGAGAACATTTACAAAGATGTTGTCGGGTCTGGAGGACCGGAGTTATAAGGAAAGACTGAATAGGTTCAGATCGTATTCTTTGGAACGTAGAAGATTGAGAGGAGATTTGATAGAAGTATACAAAATTTTGAGGGGTATAGATAGGGTAAATGCAAGCAGGCTTTTTCCACCGAGGTTGGGTGAGACTACAAGCAGAGGTCATGGGTTAAGTGTGAAAGTAAGTTTGGTTAGCTACTTGGATAGTAGGGATATGGAAGGCTATGGTCCCAATTCAGGTCGTTGGGAGTAAGCAGTTTAAATAGTTTTTCGGCTTGGACTAGATCGGCTGATGAGCCCGTTTCTATGCTGAACTTCTCTATGACTCATATCTGCGGTACACCTAGATGGGCAGAAACCACCCTCTGATTCAGGGAGTACTTCTTCAGGCAGCAGAAGGAGTTGGTTGACAAGGATATGTACAAACACATTGCACGTTGGTGACAGAGGGAGATGCCTCTGTAATTTCTAAGATATGTATACAGATTATGGGAAAGTGCTGAAACAACTGGTTTGTCATAGCAGCGAACTTTAACTTCCTCAGTATTGATTGGAACTTCCTTAATACAAAACACTTGGATGGGGTGGGATTTCTTCACTGCATCCAAAAGGGATTCTCGAAACAGTATGTGAAGAGTCCAGTTGAATGAAAGGGAGTAAAAAAAGTTCACGGGAAGAGGAAGTCATTGATAGTTCTTGTAAAATCATTTGGAGGTATGGTTGGTCATATAGCTCCTGCACTGTAAAACATGATTCTACTTTTTTATAGAGGAAGGTACATAGCCTTCTTGTGCCATTTGGGACAGTAGATATAAGTGAGAAGCGAAGAGGATAAAATACCGTGTATTTAGCAACCACATAGACTTTTTTTTGTATTAGAGATGCACGCGGATAAATCTTTTCAACATTTTGGCCATTTTAATAGAACTGAGTTTGCTTAACTTAAGAAACTTAATTTACCTTCCAGATGACCCCGACAATAATTTGTCCTTTTTAGTCCATTGGAAACTTCATATCTCTCAGTGCTACAGTCACTTCCAGTGCAGAAGACACAGCCTGGATTGTGTAAAGTCATGGTTGTGAAGTGCTGTAAACTGAGCATTGTTTCTCATTAAAGCTGAGAATGCTGATCAGTACTGATGAAAGGTCTCAGCCCAAAACGTTGACACTTCACTCTTTTTCATAGATGCTGTCTGACCTGCTGAGTTCCTCCAGCACTTTTTGTGTTGTTTGGAACTTTAATTGTTTCTTTTAACACAAGTAATGCCTACTTTGCTACTTCCTGCATTTTGCTATTCATTTCAGATTTCCAGAAATTTGTATTAAAGCCCTACTGCTTTTCTTCCCCAGTAACTTCCATAAAGACATTTTGATCTTCTCTCTGGCCATGTTTTGTTTTCTTTTTCTCAAGTCTTCTTTCTCCATTTCCAAGACAGGATCTCAACTAGAAATCCACAACATCTCAACAGTCACTAACTCTTGCCCCAGTGTTTGCAAGCTCTACTGAGTTTGAAAGAGAAGACTGAGAGGTTGAATGACTTCAAAGATGTAGTAATGCTTCGTAGAAGAGACTTCATTGTTTTATTCGTGTAAAATCACTGCAAAAATCAACATTTATTTTGTGTACATTAAGACCTTAGAGAAGGTGATGTTGAGAGCCCTTCTTGAACTGTTGCCGTTGAATGGCTGTTGTTGTTTCTACCAATTTACTGCAACTAAGTGACTTCTTCTAAGAGTTAACGATGTTGTTATGGGTCTTGCCTTGTAGGCCAGTGAGAATGGTTTTGCAACCATATGATTTCTCAACGATCACCATGAAAAATATGGGATACAAGTCTCTATTGGGGCACATATTTGTCACAGAACATAGAACAGTACAACACAGTAGAGGCCCTTTTTCCCACAATGTTGTTCTGCCATTTTAACCTATTCTGAGGTAAATTTAATGCTTCCCTCCCAGATAGCCTTCCATTATAAGAGTCTCTTAAATTTTCCTAATATATCTGTCTCTATGACCACCCCAGCAGTTCATTTTTTGCACCTACCACTCTATGTAAAAAAAACTAAATCTGACATCCCTGTATATATTCCTCCAATCACCTTAAAATTATGCCCTCTCATTCTAGCCTTCCTGCCTTGCATAAAAGGTGCTGGCGGTCAACTTTATCAATGCTCTCTATCAACTTATACACTTTCATCATCACCTCTCATCCTCCTTTGCTCCAGAGAAAAACCCCAGTTTGCTCAGCCTTTCCTCATAAGGCATGCTTTCTAATGTAAGCTGGATCCTGATAACTTTCCTCTAAGTATTCCACAGTCTTCACATAACTAAAGCAACCAAAGATGAATAAGTGTGGTCAAAATATAGTTTTAATAGTTTTATAGAGTTGCAACATTACCTGGTGGCTCTTGAACCCAATCCCCGAACTAATGAAGGCCAAAACACCATATGCTTCTTAACAATCTTATCAACTTTCTCACAATAGGTTTAATATTGTAGAGGAAGGGAATGGAGGACAAGTCTGTGGGAGAGCAGAGGTTACTGGGAGAGAATGAATGGTGCAAGTAGTTGCAGAAAATGGTGCTGAAGGTTAATAAATAAAAAATGGTGTGAAGATGAAAGAGTCTGTAGATGCTGGAATCTAGCACAAAAGCAGAATGCTGGAAGAAGTCAACGGGTCAGTCAGCATCTATGAAGGCGAAAGATGTGAGTCAATATTTTAGGTTCAGACACTGCAACCTCCTGTGTTCTGTTTTTGTTGTTGCTGAATAACCAAAGGTATGTCTGGATGAGATATAAATAGAAGGAGAATTGGAAACGCCATAAAAAGGAACAAAAACTGATGCTGGAAATACTCTAAGTTTGAATGAATCTGAAGTGGCAAATTCAATGTTGACTCCAAGTCACAAGTTGGGGTTGCCTTCAGCTTACATTTGCCTCTGTTGGAGCGGTTTTGAGGACAGCCAGAGTGAGTTATGGGGTGAAGAAGAAAAGTGACTTGAAGTAACATTCAGAATGGGTTCCCTCAGTTTAAAATTATATTGTTTATCTTTGTAAATGGTCAACAGGTTTTTGGTGCTGCATGCTTTGGGTTTTTGAAGTAACCACCAGTTCTCCAGATGTTTCTTCAACATCCCACAAAATGGATGCTTTGAAGCTGCAAGTGTGGTAGGTGAATCCGATGGGCAGCACTCATCACTCATACCTCAGTCAAATGCTGCACTGCTGAAGATGCTGCCTCGTGGGCGAAGGTATTGAATTGAAACTCAAACTGTTCTCATACCTGCATATAATATATTCCCTGCAGTAGTTTAAAAAATACAGAATCACCCTTGGTATATGGGCTCTTCATCAACATCACTAAATCTTTTACCTGCTTGTGACTGCATTTGTGTTATTGACAAACTACATGGAAAATATTGCTGCTTGTTTTCACAGTGACTGCATTTCATATGATACTTAATTGCCATAAAGCATTATAGTCTGTTCTGAGTTTGTGGAAGATGCTATTTAAATACAAGCCTTGCTTTTCACCATTTGTACTTTAGTGGGCCATTTAATGAGATACTGAAGTTAGATCGTCACAATGAAACCAATTACTTTACAACACACTTTCTGAGAATAATATCATGAAAAATGTGTTCAATTAAAGATTAGTAATTGCAATTTTTATTAATCACATGCTGTAAGTAAAATTCATTTAAAATAATTTGTATCTTGTGCTGTGCTCCTAAAAGTCAGCTAAAATTGAACGGTCATAGAGATTTCCATATAGCTTGTGGGTCTTTTGCAGACTGGTTCAAAACAGACATTGTTACGAAAAACACATGAACTGTAGCAAAATCATACCCCACAAACCTGTTCGGAGCCAGCTATTCAAATGCTTTCAAAATTGATTAATGTTTCCCTGTCCAACAATTCTGTAGCTCTTGTGCTCTAAACTGTAGAAGTAAATAATGCAGAGACTATCCTTCTTTAGGTACACATACAGCTCCACCAAGGGGTATGGCAAAAACTGTCATAAGGGGCCACTGAAAGCAGACCCAAATGCAAGACACAGACACTGAAGTACTGGGAACTGGGGGAGTTAGAGACGGGACTGGACACGGACTAAGAGCTGGGACAGGAACACAGACTTGGGCTAGGACTTTGGCTAGGAAAGCAGGACCAGGACAAGGAACTGGGAACTAGGAGCCTGGGTTTAGACTCCGAGCCAGAGACTGGACAAGGACCCAGAACCTGGGTCTTGACTCGGGCTCAGATCCCGGAACTAGGTAAGGACATGACGTGGCTACAGGACTGGACATGGCTTGGGTTCTTTGAGGCTTGGGTGGGCAGGACGAGATACTCCTGGGCAGGACGAGGTACACCTCCTTGGAACACAGGGCCGGGATGCTTTCACAGGGTCGGGCCCCTTGGGCGCCAGGACAGGATGCTTACTAGGATGTGAGACCAAGATGATTGCCGAGGTAAACCGCCGAGGAAACCGTCAGGGATTCAGATGGAGAGAGGAAGGGAACAGTCCAGCCTCAGGGTAACGGCAAGGATGGCCTGGCTTACCCAACAAAGGCAAAGGACAGGAAGGGACAGATCCAACTGCAGGCTAACGGCAAGAACAGCCTGACTTACCCAACGGAGGCAAGGACAGGAAGGGAGCTCAATCCAGGGTAGCTCCGAGTCTCGGGGCAGCCAGCAACCTTTGCTGGCCATGGAAACAGCTGAATCCATATGCAGCACAGAGTGGCAGACGGCCACTCAGCTGGCCACAAAAACAGCCAAATCCATACCACGAAGACTGCTCTGACTAGAGACAACAAGGCTCCATGAAGCAGTGGTCCTCCAACCAGGCCTAGAGATCATGAATGGCTGCTCTAGCCTTCCCCCGGCAGGTTGCTTTAAGGGGAGACTGACAAGACAAACCAGCCCCCACACTCGATCCCAGGGCCACCTACATTCCCAGCCCCAAGACCAGCATCAGGTGCCTATGATTAAGCCCAAATGAAACAAGGGACAGCTGGAAGACCCGGAGTCCGGAGTCCATGGACCAGACCATGACAAAGACAGTATCTTATAAATGAAACGAGCATTCCTTGGTTGCAAACATCTCCCCAACTCTTAGAAAACAGTTCCGTACAATCTATCGCCCCATTATTTTACCACAGAGACAGTTAAGAGATGTAAATGCAATGCAAAAATAAGTCTACAGTATAACCTTTTAAGAGATGGGAATGAAGCATTGTTCAATTAATCCCTCTGCATTTTATGACTATTTCCTTTCTCTGGCAGAGGAGCCCTCAGCAAAGTGGCCATAGTACCCGCAAAAACCCAGATCTGTCAGGGGATCCCATCTTCTCCTTGCTTTACAAGCATGGATCATGATCAGGTGTTGGAGAACTGAAAGAGCTTGTTTTTAACAGAACCACACAGCGTGAGTGAGCCATTCAGTTCAATCACCCTGTTCTCCATTTCATCCTGGAAGAGGAACCTTCTCCCTGCTCCTCCTCCAGGATAATTGCACTGAAACTCCAACCTAAACAATCCTGGAATTGGTTGTTGGGTCTGTTCTTGGCCTTTCTCTGGTGATTCTTGTCAGAGAAAAAGTACATTGAGTGACAGCTGAGGCTCGAATTGGACTTGAGTGCAACATTCCCCGGGGTTAGGAAGCTCTTTACATCTATTTTGTAGGCTTACAAATGAAGAGCAGCCTTCTGGGCACACACCCAGGTCGGCAGTTGTCCCTCACATCTCAGCAAGAGTCTGCACCATCGGGGGGCCAGGGAAGAAATCTGAGGAGGAGGCAAAACAGCACCATGGGGGATCCACAGCTTGAGTACTCCCAGGTGGGGTTTGAACTGACACAGACAACATTGCCTTAGCCTGCAGGCCAAGGCGGCTTACGAAGGAATTTCAGTGAGTCTGCACCACACCTGACTGCTGAGAAAGGAGGGGATCCCAAGAGCTGTCACTTACATGTCAGCCTGCAAATTCTGAGCAGCAAACACCTCACTTTGCATCTGGAAGGCAGCTGCAATCTATTTCCTGCCTGGAGCAATAAGTCTTCATTCTCCAACACAAGACAAATTGAACTGTGGGGCACTCACTCGCCAACATCCAGTCAGTCAGCATCTGTTGTTTCACTCAATTGACCCCATGTGCCCAGCTTTAAATGAGAAGTTAATCCATCTCTGACCCCTCGCATTTTGTTCATGTTTGTGTTAAAAACAAGCCAAGTACAACAAAGTACTCAGAAATAGAGGGTATATTTTCTCCATGTGTGTGCAGCAGCAAATAAATATAACACAGGTATTGTTCTTTGTACTTACAATGGACTTTTTTTAGTTAACATCAAGAAATGAAAGGAACTATAAAAGTTCAAGTTGCAAAGAAACAGTTTCTTTGGCCATTCTTTCTTCCATTTTCAGCACTCCATATCACTAAGATTTGAAAATATTAGCCATAGTATAACGTGCATCATTATTATTTTTCTGTTGTGAAGATGGAGGCTTTCCCAATTGCTTGTTTACTTATGACCATAAAAAATGCCGGTGAATAGCAAAAATGAATACTTTCAGGACTGCAATGTTATGACCACAATCCAAAACTATCCTCATTACGCCAAGGATGCTGGGATGTTGCAACAGTATTATCTTTTTATATAGTTTCTGTGTCAACAGGTCAAATTCCTATATGAATGAAATAGATAATCTTCACATTAATAATTCTCCCAATCAATTTCTCATTATCTCTAACTTTTGAGGGTTTAAAACACTGATAGACTTTACCGTCCTTGAAACATATTGACCTACAAAGTTAATTTCAAGCAAGGAGCTCCACCACAATGATATGAAAATTTGAGAATAGGCACTACTCTTTTAGGTCTATTCATCCAGATATCATGTCAATCTGCAAAACTTTACATGGCATTATAGTTTACCTTTTGACTTTTCAAAGTTCAAAGTTAAAAGTTTGAAGTAAATTTATTATCAAAGCACTTGTATGTCACCATATACAACCCTGAGATTCATCACTTTTTTTTCTATTGATCGCTAAAGGAAGTCAGATAAACAAAGTTATTAACAAAATTAAAACTGCCAAGATACTCAATGATCTTGATATCATCATCCACTTAATTGTATTTGTCTCCTTGAAACTTAGCTTAACAGAATCTTCTTGCTTGTTCATAACAGTTCAGTGCAGACTAAATGGGTTACAGGGCCTGTTTCTGTGCTGTAGTGATCTGATTCTATGACTACTATTCTCCAGTAGGAATGCTACATTAGAGAACAAAGGCTGGCAATTTACTTTGTAGTGCAAGCTTTTTAGGTATCAGGCAGTACAACTGCAATGCCCTAGTTAAAATTTCTACTACTGTGCTGTAGTTATTTCACTTTAGCAGTTCTTGCAAGAGTAGTAGAATTCTGCTGGTAAAATGTCTTGTTTTTGGTTAGAGATAAGAAGCCCCGCTGTTCAACTTAGGAGTGTTGTGTCAGCCAATCAGGATGGTGGAATCAGGAGAAAGTTCTAGAGAGAGCAGGGGGAAGAGAGATTTGTGACGGGCAGATAGTCTGGTTCAGGGTCAATTTGGCAGGAGCTGTGGAGAGGACCGACAATTGTGTATGAGGAGTATTTACACAGCATTCGCTCAAATCGAGGTTTCTTTCATTGGAACATCACGATAGTCCTGTTGGGTTGAACCCCAAATCATACCAAACCTGGACGTATATTGTTTGTGAAAGGTGGCCCTCCCACCGCTGAGTCACATGGCTGTTAGCAGAGCTGGCTAGTGAGCTGAGTTTGCATATGAGCCTGGTGATGACGGGGGCGGGGGAGTGGCGGATGGTGGACTACATTTGCAAGGACTGTCGTCCAGGGATTCTCGAATGCTGTGTGACTGCTGTTTTAGAATTGATTAAGTGACTTGTGTGTTTAAGCCTGTGTTTAAACTATTGTTGGGGAAAGTGACTAAGGTACTTTATTGTGGGTATTGTAGGGATTAGGGTTTTGTGCAATTCAAAGAGATTATCCACAAATATCGCTTGTGTTTTGAGTGCAGTGGATGCCCGAGCTCCCAATGAATGGTTACTCAGAGCGCTAAGTTCTGTAAGAGTTCTGGGGAAAGTTATGCTGATTGAAAGGCATTTTGACCAATTGGAGGGTAAGGATGTCACATTAGTCCAGACTAGCAATGACGTGACTGAAGCTGGGAGATCCTGGAGAAGCGGGGTAGGGGCAGTCCATATTTTAGAAAAGTGGGGCACACAGCTGAGGGCAAAGACTTTGAAGACAAGTTGTTCTTGTTTCTGCAAAGTGAGGGAAAGGAGTTGTCTGATGTGAAGGTCTAATGGGTCGTTCAGCAGTTGATTTAAATTCTGAGCTGGTTTTGGCTGTTACCTGACTGGTTGATAAATGCAGAAGTGTACCTGCAGAGAGCCGAAGTTATCATAGGCTGGGAATGTTCTCTGGGGTCAAGCCCACATCCGAGGGGGAAGAAGAATATGAGGCTTGGGCTGAGCAGACATCTCCGTTACTGGATGAATGGCAGTGCTCAGATAATATGAAAAAACTGAGACTGGTAGAGAGCTTGAAGGGCTCAGTAGCTGATACAGTGAGGTTTCTCAAGGCAGAAAACCCATTAGCCAAGTCAACTAATTGCCTGCAAGTTCTGGAAGATGCTTTTGGTGCTGCTGAAAGCACAGTCGACCTTAGGCTGAGGTTTAGACACACATTCCAGAAGGAAAAAGAGAAGCTGTTTGCCTACCTTTTCAGGTTGGAGAGCCTGCTGCACAGTTTGTGCCACAAAGGGGGCATTCAACTGTTGGAGAAAAATTGCTTGAGGATGGAGCAAGTGTGAAGGACATACTATCACATGACATGATTGCTCGACATGTTCAGATGACCCACAAGTTGCGCCCTCCTCCATCTTTTACTGAGTTACTCAGAGAAGTTAGAGAGGAAGAAATCATGATTGAGAAGTGGAACATTTCCAAAAGCCGGGTAATGTCTTCCGTGGTAGCTTCTGCTGCTAAAAGAGACGGAGGAGATTTTGAACAATTTCTTTTCTTCGGTATTCATTAAGGAGAAGGATATTGAATTGTGCAAGGTGAGGGAAGCAAGTAGGGTAGTTATGGAAACTATGATGACTAAAGAACATAGAAACATAGAAAATAGGTGCAGGAGTAGGCCATTCGGCCCTTCGAGCCTGCACCGCCATTTATTATGATCATGGCTCATCATCCAACTCAGAACCCTGCACCAGCCTTCCCTCCATACCCCCTGATCCCCGTAGCCACAAGGGCCATATCTAACTTCCTCTTAAATATAGCCAATGAACTGGTCTCAACTATTTCCTGTGGCAGAGAATTCCACAGATGCACCACTCTCTGTGTGAAGAGGTTTTTCCTAATCTCGGTCCTAAAAGGCTTCCCCTTTATCCTCAAACTATGACCCCTCGTTCTGGACTTCCCCAACATCGGGAACAATCTTCCTGCATCTAGCCTGTCCAATCCCTTTAGGATTTTATACGTTTCAATCAGATCCCCCCTCAATCTTCTAAATTCCAACGAGTACAAACTCAGTTCATCCAGTCTTTCTTCATATGAAAGTCCTGCCATCCCAGGAATCAATCTGGTGAACCTTCTTTGTACTCCCTCTATGGAAAGGATGTCTTTCCTCAGATTAGGGGACCAAAACTGCACACAATACTCCAGGTGTGGTCTCACCAAGGCCTTGTACAACTGCAGTAGTACCTCCCTGCTCCTGTACTCGAATCCTCTCGCTATAAATGCCGGCATACCATTCGCCTTTTTCACCACCTGCTGTACCTGCATGCCTACTTTCAATGACTGGTGTATAACAACACCCAGGTCTCGTTGCACCTCCCCTTTTCCTAATCTGCCACCATTCAGATAATAATCTGTTTTCCTATTTTTGCCACCAAAGTGGATAACTTTACATTTATCCACATTAAATTGCATCTGCCATGAATTTGCCCACTCACCCAACCTATCCAAGTCACCCTGCATCCTCTTAGCATCCTCCTCACAGCTAACACTGCCGCCCAGCTTCGTGTCATCCGCAAACTTGGAGATGCTGCATTTAATTCCCTCATCCAAGTCATTAATATATATTGTAAACAAGGTCCCGTTTATTCCCACTCTTTGCTTCCTGTCTGCTAACCAATTCTCTATCCACATCAATACCTTACCCCCAATACCGTGTGCTTTAAATTTGCACACTAATCTCCTGTGTGGGACCTTGTCAAAAGCCTTTTGAAAATCCAAATATACCACATCCACTGGTTCTCCCCTATCCACTCTACTCGTTACATCCTCAAAAAATTCTATGAGATTCGTCAGAGGAAGTATTGATGCTTTTAAGGAGTAAAATAGTGGATAAGTCTCCGGGTCCTGACAGAATATTCCCTGGGACCTTGAGAGAAGTTAGTGTGGAAATAGCAGGGTCTCTGACAGAAATATTTCAAATGTTATTAGAAACAGGGATGGTGCCGGAGGATTGGTGTATTGCTCATGTTATTCCATTGTTTAAAAAGGGTTCTAAAAGTAAACCTAGCAATTATTGGCCTGTGTGTTTGACGTCAGTGGTGGGTAAATTGATGGAAAGTACTCTTAGAGATGGTATATATAATTATCTGGATAGACAGGATCTGATTAGGAACCGTCAACATGGATTTGTGCATGGAAGGTTCATGTTTGCCAAATCTTATTGAATTTTTTGAAGAGGTTACTAGGAAAGTTGACGAGGGTAAAGCTGTGGATATTGTCTATATGGATTTCAGTAAGGCCTTTGACAAGGTTCCATATGGAAGGACAGTTGGGAAGGTTCAATCTTAGGTATTAATATTGAAGTAGTAAAATGGATTCAGCAGTGGCTGGATGGGAGACACCAGAGAGTGGTGGTGGATAACTGTTTGTCAGATTGGAGGCCGGTGACTAGTGGTGTGCCTCAGGGATCAGTACTGGGTCCAATGTTGTTTGTCATATATATTAATGATCTGGATGATGGGGTGGTAAATTGGATTAGTAAGTATGCAGATGATACTAAGATAGGTGGAGTTGTGGATAATGAAGTAGGTTTTCAAAACTTGCAGAGAGATTTAGGCCAGTTAGAAGAGTGGGCTGAAAGATGGCAAATGGAGTTTAATGCTGATAAATGTGAGGTGGTACATTTTGGTAGGACTAATCAAAATAGGACATACATGGTAAATGGTAGGGCATTGAAGAATGCAGTAGAACAGAGGGATCTAGGAATAATGGTGCATAGTTCCCTGAAGGTGGAATCTCATGTGGATAGGGTGGTGAAGAAAGCTTTTGGTATGCTGGCCTTTATAAATCAGAGCATTGAGTATAGGAGTTGGGATGTAATGTTGAAATTGTACAAGGCATTGGAAAGGCCAAATTTGGAGTATTGTGTACAGCTCTGGTTACCGAATTACAGGAAAGATGTCAACAAAATTGAGAGAGTACAGACAAGATTTACTAGAATGTTACCTGGGGTTCATCTCCTAAGTCACAGAGAAAGGTTGAACAAGTTGGGTCTTTATTCTTTGGAGCATAGAAGGTTGAGGGGGGACTTGATAGAGGTATTTAAGATTATGAGGGGGATAGATAGAGTTGACATGGATAGGCTTTTTCCATTGATAGTGGGGGAGATTCAAACAAGAGGACATGAGTTGAGAGTTAAAGGGCAAAAGTTTAGGGGTAACATGAGAGGCAACTTCTTTACTCAGTGAGTGGTAGCTGTGTGGAATGAGCTTCCAGCAGAAGTGGTAGAGGCAGGTTCGATGTTGTCGTTTAAAGTTAAATTGGATAGCTATATGGACAGGAAAGGAATGGAGGGTTATGGGCTGAGTGCAGGTCGGTGGGACTAGGTGAGAGTAAGAGTTCGGCACAGACTAGAAGGGCCAAGATGGCCTGTTTCCATGCTGTAATTGTTATATAGTTATATGTTGGAAAGTGACCCCTGATGCCACAGGGATAGAGCTTTTGAGGACTGAGGTGGAAAGCCTTTGAGCTGAGCTGACCCAGTGGATGTCTGTTAATGTTTCAGCTAAACATACTATGTCCATTGGGAAACCTGGCCCACCTGTAGGACTTACAAGGCAGAGGAATGCCTCGGAAAAGGGTCTCTTGACTAGACTGGTATTTTCTGTTACAACACTGGAGAAGATAAACATTTC
Source organism: Mobula hypostoma (assembly GCF_963921235.1). Classification (NCBI taxonomy): domain Eukaryota; kingdom Metazoa; phylum Chordata; class Chondrichthyes; order Myliobatiformes; family Myliobatidae; genus Mobula; species Mobula hypostoma. Next base: position 61,558,100 of record NC_086099.1, on the reverse strand, counting down.
AAGCAAGACTGTAAGGGATAGGAAAATCTTCAAAGTGTAAATAAGCAGTTGATCAAATGGAGAAAAGGGGGGTCAAACTATAGAGGGACCCAGTAAAGGAACAGGCTGGCATTTCGGAGAGGACACATCCCTATCAGTGTATCAAGGGGAATCCCAAAGTGCAAAACACTACTCCTGAAGGGTTTGTGGGACCAAGCTCTGATGTATCCATATGATTGAAGGTATTTATGCCAGAGCCATACTTGCCACAGGTTCTCAAGTTACTTTGCTTTATGGATCCTTTCACAACTGCCATTTGACACATTTACCATTGAGACCACTCAGTGCCCTTAAGATTCGGGTGCTTAGTACTGATGAGTACCTGCAAAATAGTTACTTGTCATTGAAACTTGTCATTGAGTTTTAGGAAGCAGATGGTGAAGTAACTGAGATTATTGACACACCAGTGCTGGCCTGCCCAGATCCAGCTGAAAAGGGTGGAGATTCCATTGTTATAGGAACCAATACTTCCATTGTGAGACGGCTTGTGGAAGCATGCAAGGAGAGAAATGGAGAGAACTTTTTTGAAAACCTTGCCCATTCAGCCCATGTTCAGAGCTGCATTATAAGAAGTGCGAGTTCCTCCTAAGCAGGATGATGAGCAGAAATGAGGAACTATGTGATACACCCAGTCTAAACCTGTCATGTTACATCCTGGAGAAATAGCTAGAGTGACAGGAACCACTCTCCCCCCCCCCCACAAAATTTGCTGGATTGCCCACCACCTCGACAATCCAGCTGGATGCTCCTGATGATCAGAAAGAATAGTCACGCAGGAGGTGAGACCTGAACTGCAGAAATCTTCAGCTGTCTACGCAAACAGAATGACAGTGATTATCACGAACACCTCAGGAAGAGATGTTACCCTCAGGCGTGGGATGCCAATTGCTCCTCTTCTTCCTGTGACAGTACTGACTTCCCTTCTGGGGGAACAGAAAAGAAGCCGTCTCCTGGATCGAAGAAATTGACATCAAAGTCATGCGACTTTGGTGACTCACCAATACTCAAGGAATGGAAAAGGAGACTGACTGAGATGTTGGAACATGAAGATACCTTTTCTTATGAGTCTGATATTGGTTGCTCTAAATGTACTTGCCACACTACTTACCCCTAGCTAGACTGACAGAGGATACACCCGGCATATCTCTCCTGGTGAGATATGCTACCTTCATTTACAAATGGATTGGGGTCTTGAAATCACGACATTCATTTGAATACTGTGTTACTAATAATGGTTTAATAAGTTCCAAAGTCATGAGGACATGACTATTTTTGGTGGAAGGGAGAGTGTAAAGACCTGGTTAAGATTTCTACTGCTATCCTGTAGGTATTTCATATTAGCAGTTTCTGCAAGATTAGTGTGTCCTGCTGGTAGAACATTTTGTTTCTGGCTAGAGATAAGAAGCCCTGCTGTTCAACTTAGGAATGTTGTGTCAGCCAATCAGGATGGTGGAATCGGGAGAAAGATCTAGAGAGAGCCCGGGGGGAGAGAGATTTGTGATGGACAGTAGTCTGGTTCAGGGTCTTCTTGGCAGGAGCTGCGGAAGAGACTGGATGAAGGGCCTGTGGATGCCGCAGGAAGGACCGTCCCCGTTGTATGACGTGCTTTGTGCAGATGAATAGCTCCAAGGAAGAAGAGCCACGACTCCTGAGGGAGAGCCCCTTTGATCGAGATGTTTCGAGTGCAATTTGGAATATGGTGTGTGCTTTCACGCAGACTGTGGGTCCAGCACACCAGTAAAAGACAACTCGAGGATGAGCTCCGCCTTTATGTGCGCATTTGGGCTGTGTTAACTGTAATGGGTCATTTTATTTTTTTTAACTTTTCTCTTTCCTACTAATTGTTCAATAACGCTGAAATTTGTAAATATGCTTTCTTTATAATTTTACGCGGTGTACGATCTGTCATTTCTTGTCGACTGATAATTGTGCATGGGCAGTATTTACACAGCATTCACGCAAATCGAGGTGTCATTAATCGGAACATCACGACATTCCTGTTGGGTTGAACCCCAAATCGTACCGACCCTGGATGTATATTGTTTGTGAAAGGTGGTCATCTCACCACTGAGTCCTGTGGCTGTTAGCCGAGCCGGCTAGTGAGTCAAGATTGTATATGAGCCCAGTGAGGGGAGGGGTGGGATGCGGCTACACAATCTAAATGTGATCAAATACGCTGTTCATGTTCATGGAACCTCTGGAAGTACTACTGCTGCAGTCTGTGCAAATGGCATGCCCACAAAGGGTGACATCTTGGAAGCCAAAAGAGACCATGATACCCAGATGCTGTGATGCTCCAGACATGATCAAAGATGCACCCTCAGTTAGAGAGTATTAAACAGAACTCAAGTGCCTCGGTCCATGGAGGTCGGTCCTTCTAGCAGATGTTGTTCAGCGTCCCACCACTGGCCAGTGTCACACCTATTACTGAGGTGCTTTGTAACAATGGTACAGTAAAGGGAATATTCAATCTACAACAGGAGTTTGAAGTTTCAACATGTCTATGTTAACTTTATGTACACTGTGCATTAATGTATTTGTGAAGACATTAAAAGTTGACAATGAGAATGGGATCTTGTTTTTTTCTCTTCAGAATTAATAGAATTAATTAACAATACTGGTTTCCTGAAGCATTTTCCTGTAACCATTCCACTGGGTCTCAGTGGCTTCACTGTGAGTAACGAGAATACATAGGACAGCATGCTGAAGTGGCAAGCAACAGGTGAGTTTATCTGTAATTCACTCTGTTTAAAGGTGCTAAAAATCATCTCATTCAGATATTGAACAAGTGGACATGGTCCTTTAAACATGCAATATCATGGCAGGTGAATGGAAATACAGTGATGTGAATGCCCAGAACAATGAAGTATATGTGCACAAAAACACTCCGGCATGTTGGACAGACAAATCTCATAGTTAAAAATTGTTTAAATATGTTGTGTAGCAATGAGAAGAATGTTTTAACTCAATGCAGTTAGAAATAACTGAAAATAATAAACTTGGAACAAAACCAAAAGTCGCTGAGATAATAAATATATTACTTCACCAAAGAATTTACTCTTATATTGCAGTTTTAAATGGCCCTTGTACAACAGGTTGTGTTAAGACTGTTGTGAACATAAATTCATTTGAAGCTATCATGCAACCAAAGGGTTACCCTGACTTTGCACATACATTTATAAATGGAAATAGCATTCAAGAATACTAGAGTATTTCATCCTCCACAAATGTTTGGCAATACGCAGCCAGAGCAGTGCAGTCAAATCCAAGGATAGAAAGAAGGTCTGAACCATACTGGTGAGACCAGTTCAGTTGTTTGCTAAATTTGTGATGGCTATCTTACACCTCAATTTAGAGCAGCTGGGTAACTCAGGTAGCTCAATCTAGGTCACATTCCAGCAGCCTGCAGATCTGAGACTGGGCCAGAAAACAAATGCAAACAATGACAGTTAATCACAAATCATTAGAAAGCAAATGCAAAATTGGCCAGAGTTGTAAGAACAAACACTGAAACGTCTTTGCACTCATTATCAGAGACCATTAGACTTTTTCAGAGAATGCACATAGGGCAGTGATTCCCAATGGGGGTAGTTAGTGTTCTAAGGGGGTGTTAGGTGAAGTAGAAGTCATCGGGGGGGGGGGGGCAGGGCAGTAAGTGGCACCCTAGCTTCAGGCACAAGACCTGACCAACCGTGTCAACTCACTGCTGTCATCAACATCCAAAGGCATTCCCAAGTCGTGTTAATTTTTTAATTTTAATTTAGCCCTATTAATGATGGATAAATACATATGGCACAATCTCTATGAGTCTGAAGGCAATGAAGCCTTGAATTCTAATCCTGCCAAGAAACAGAAACTATAGAAAGTGCATCAATACAATGTTACATACCTGAAGTGTAGTTTTATTCTGTTCCTGTCAGATCAGTGATGCCCCATGTGTCTCATTTGTAATACTGTACTGTCTAATGAAGCCATGATACCATCAAGATTGCAGGAAATCTTCCATAAAATACACCCTGAAAAGGCTACTTATGGTATTACTCAGTTCCAGAAGATGAAAGAAGCATTTAAAGAGCATTGGACATGTGACTCATTTGCCAAGAAAGCTAAAAATGACCTTGATAGTGCTCTCATTGTTTCTCATAACATTTCAAAATTAGTCCTGCAAAGTGTGGAAAATCTCATACAATTGGTGAAAGATGAATAATGCCTGCTGTATCAGAAGTGCTCACCACTGCTCTCATAAGAACATAAGAAAATAGGAGCAGGAGTAGGCCATCCGGCCCATCAAGCCTGCCCCACCATTCAATGAGATCATGGCTGATCTGTCCATAAACTCAGCTTCATCAACCTGCCTTTTCCCCATAAGCCTTAATTGCCTTACTATGTAAAAACTTATCTAATTGTTTCTTAAGTATATTTAGTGAAGAAGTCTCAACTGCTTCCCTGGGCAGAGAATTCCACAGGTTCAGCACTCTCTGGGAAAAACTGTTTCTCCTCATCTCCGTCCAAAATCTTCTCCCCTGAATCTTGAGGCAATGTCAAAACGGATACCAGTATTTTAAAATCAATTCCCCTGAGTAATAACTCTGTAGCTGGTTGTATTGACAAAATGAGTGACCACATTGAGTATCAACTATTCATGGAGCTACAAAAATCAGAATTTGGGATACAACTGGAGGGGTCAACTGTGCGAGACAACAGGGTATTGCTAGTGGCATATGCACCGTTTGTCAAAAATGGAAAAGTTTATGAAGAGATTCTGTTCGGTAAAATGTTAAAAACAATATCAATAGAGATTCAATCTATGATGAGTTCAAAATGTATATTGAGGATAAAAGTATTCCGATTAGAAACATGATTTCTTGTGCAACTGATGGAGTACCATATATGACAGGTTGCATGCTGGTTTAATGGCATCTATGAAAAAGAAATTCCAAATCTGTTTGGAATCCATTGTGTAATTTATCATCAACATCTTGCAGCCAAGAAACTCAGCCAGTAACTTTTTTCAAGCATAACTCTTGTAATATCTGCTGTCAACAAAATTGATGCTCATCTACTAAATAGCAGAATAATTCATCAGTAGTGCCAAAATAATGATGAAGAGTTTGAGCACTTGCTTCTTCATACTGGTGCATTTGCTGTCAAAAGGCTGCTGCTTAAAATGTTTCTTTGATCTTTTTGACACCGTGGTTGAATTTTTGCTCAAAGTTAACAACAAATGAGAAACAAAATTGAACTTCTACATGGAGATATGGCATACCTAGCCGATCTCAATGACAAAATGAACATTCTAAATCTGAAACTGCAGGGTGAAAATTTCAATTTAATCCAGGGAAAAAGTGCAGTGTCCAATTTTATCAGAAAATTGGAAATATATAAGCACAACATTGGGAGAAGAATGTTCTCATATTTTCACTGCATGGAAAGTATGGCGCTCTCTTTCACAGATGTTGATTTGCAAGAGTACTGCTTATACCTGCAGTCACTGAAGGAGGATTTTCAGAATTGTTTCAAGGATTTGAAAGCTCTGGAAATTCAGGACTGGGTAATTACCTCACTTCTTTGCTCCGTGGGAGAACAGGAAGTGAGCTTGCAAGAAGAAATTATTGAAATCCAGAAGGATGAAGCAAAAATGCTTTTCAAAAATGACAGCTTTTGTGGTATGTGGCTGCACTTGTCATATGAAATTTCCTGGTCTTTGGAGAAGAGCCAAACTGCTCTTCATTGCATTTCCATCCACCTACTTTGTGCAGTGAAACATACTCACAAAAAACAGAAACTGTTTGGATATTGATACTCATGGGGACATAAAGTTTTTGCTGTCACAACTTGAACCAGATATTTCGACTCTTGCTAAAAACTATCAAGCTCAAGGATCACATTGATATCAAAGCTGCTGTACAGCGCATAGGTATTGCGTAAGTTAGGTTTAAAGACATAAAAAATTTAAAGCAGAATCATTTTTCTACTGTTAGCATATGGTAGACATGTTTTTACACCATGGGGGTGCTGGAAAATATATTGTGCAGAAGATAGCATTGGAAAGTATGAAGGTGCTTTAGGGCGGTGTTGGCAAAAATGAAAGTGCTTTGGGGGGGCATTGGCTAAAGAAGCTTGGGGAACAGTGATATGGGGTTTATTGAAAAAGTGGATCACATTTTCCTGGCACTGATAGATGCTTAAAACAGATTGAAGTTAAAAAAAAAACAAGAAAACATCTGCAGATGCTAGTAATCTGAGCAACACACACAAAATGCTAAGGAACTCAGCAGGCAAGGCAGCATCTATGGAAAATAGTAAACAGTCGATGTTTCGGGCTGAAACCAGTCCTGCCAAAGGGTTTCGGCCCAAAACATCAACTGTACTCTTTTTCCTAGATGCTGCTCGGCCTGTTGAATTCCTCGAGTATTTTGTGTGTTGCTTGAAGTAAAAGGCATGGGTCCAAATAGAAAGGTCTGCATGTGCATGCCATTCTTTAACTAAAGAGCATATTTTAGATGAAGACTCAATTTCACTATAGAAACAAGAAATTCTGCAGATGCTGGAAATCTTGAGAAACACAACAGGTTAAGCAGCGTCTATGGAGGGAAATAATCCGCTAACCTTTCGGGCTGAAATCTTTCATGAAGTGCCCAGTCTCAATCAGAAATCTCAGCTGTCTGCTTCCCTCCATAGATGCTGCCTGACCTGCTGAATTTCTCCAGCATTTTGTGTGTGTGTAACACCAGTTTCAATTTACTCTGTTTACAACTGTTATCAACTAGAATAGTACTGAATGCTCACATCTTCCATTATATTGTCTGGCTTCAAATGGAGAAGCCAAGAGATCAATCAGAATAGGCATTAAACTATCAGACAGCATGTTTTGCAGGAATTTTCAAACCTCAGCACAAAACGTTGCTGGGCCAATTAGGTGCCAAAGTGGTGATCAACTCTGGAGTCTTCCTTGAGTTGTACACCAGCATTTCTTGAATGAAGAGAAGATCGAGGACACATTTTAGCTGTCTCCAACCAAATTTGACTTCTGGTGTTAAATTGAGGTAGTTGAGTAACCTGCTCCCTACTCCGTTGTCTAACCATCAGCAAGATGAGGAGGCCAGAGGGCTAGAGAATAGCTAATGTTATCCTATTGTTCTAGAAAGACTCTAAGAATAAGCCAAGAAATTATAAACCGGTGAGCCTGATGTCAGTAATGAGTAAGTTATTGGAAATAATCTAAGGGACAGGGTATATAAATATTTGGATAGACAGGGCCTGATTAGGGATAGTCAATGGGGCTTTGTGTGTGGAAGGTCATGTCTAATCAATTTTATAGATCTTGTCAGGGAGGTTACCAGGAAAGGTAACGAAGGAAGTATGGTGAACGTTGTCTACGCGGACATCAGCAAGGCCTTCGACAAAGTCCCGAACAGAGGCTGCTCCAGAAGGTTCTGTCGTTTGGCATACAGGATGAGGTAGGAAATTGGATTCAATGTTGACTTTGTAAGAAAAGCCAGAGAATGGTAGTAAATGGTTGCCTCTCTGACTGGAGGCCTATGACTGAAGGTGTGCCGCAGGGATTGATGCTGGGTCCGTTGTTGTTTGTCATGTACATTCATAATATGGACGATATGTGGTAATCTGGACAAGCCAATTTGCAGGTGACACCAAGATTAGGGGCATGGTGGACAATGAGGAAGGCTACCAAGGCTTGCAGTGGGATCTGGACCAGCCGGGAAAATGGGCAGAAAAATGTCAAATGTAATTTAATGCAAAGTATGAAGTTTTGTACTTTGGTAGGACAAACCAAGTTAGGACATATACAGTGAATGGCAGTGCACTGAGGAGTTCAGTAGAACAAAGGGATCTGGAAATACATAATTCATTTGAAGTAGTGTCACTGGTAGAAACAGTCATAAAGAGAGCTTTTGGCACATTGGCTTTCATACATCAAAGCATTAAGTACAGGAGAATATCATGTTGAAATTGTATAAGACATTGGTGAGCCCTAATTTAGAGTATTGTGTGCAGTTCTGGTCACCTACCTACAGGAAAAATATTTTTCTGTAAATGAAAATTTATCCCTTCTGTAAATGAAAATGAAAAAATAATCTGTCAATGCTAGAAATCTGAAGTAAAATAGAAAATGATGGATGCATTCAGCAAGTCAGGCAGTATTTGTGCAGAAAGAAACAGAATTAATGTTTCAGGTCAAAGACCTTTCAACAGAACTGCAAAAGAAAGAAAACAGATTTGTTTTAAGTTATAGAGAGAGTTGGGGAGCGATCTGCTTTCATTCATTGGATCTGGTGTGAGGAATACTCAGATAGCACAATATGTACAAGTGGGGAGGGAGCGGTGATAAAGACTTGGCAGGCATCTCAGCCACTAATCCCAATCTTCTTTGTTGCACTTGAGGAATATAAATTCCCTGACTGCACAAAGTCTCTCATCTCATTTTGCTTACTTCATCTGACATTGCTTCCAGTCAATTTCCTAATAGAGCATTATGAGGAGTTGCAAATTTTCAAGGCTTTCTTCTTGTAATCTTATAATAAAATTAACAGGACTGCCAACAGTGCAGAAATATCAACCTATTCATTAACAAAAGCCACCATTTTACCATTTCTGCTCTTATAAGTTCAGCTTCAGCTTCAAGTTCAAGTTCAAGTGTCATACAACTATACATGAACACCATGAATAAAACCAAACAAAACAGTGTTACCCGGGCGCCAAGGTGTAAAACACAGTACCAACAGCCGTAGACAGCACAAGGCACATATATCACACATAAGATAGCAAGTACTTATACGATAGCAAGCACATATAAGATATGAGCAAAATACAGTCAGACAAAAAATAGTACAAGTCCTTGAGTCCATGAATGTTGCAACAGTCTGCCGTTAAACACAATACAGCTTGTCTTCTGCCAAGTGAACACGGGGGAGGGTGTAGCAACTACTCCAGCTCGGACGCCATGCCACACCACCCCCAGCACTCCAATGGAGGACCCCAACTCTGAGACCTCACTCCTGGGCATCTGTAAACAGCTGGCAATATGGCTTGAGTCCTAGTCCTTACTACAACCAAGGCCACACAGCTCCCCCACCATCCACCAATGAATCAGACTATTCCTCTATCGCCTCTCTAGCGCAAGTGGCAGCGCAGTCCGCACCAAGTCCAGCTCCTTCAGTTTCTCTGCCAAAGAGCAACTTGCTGATGGGTTAACTGGCAGTACCTTGAGTTCTTAATGTCCATCAGGGTGTTTGATCATACAAAACATACTTTAAAAAGATGGTAACACCTTTGGTTGGCCCCCGAAAGGCCACTGTATCCAAGCATGCCACCATCTTATCAGAAATTTTGCAACCAAACAAGCTCAATAGCCCTACAAATATATATTGTGCTGAGTAATTTCTAATTGTGGATTTCAAACCAGGTAAGAGGGATTTTTCAATCCAAGGTAAAATATAGACTAAATACTTAACATGACTGTGATTATAAACCATAATTTTCACCACAAATTGTTTTTCTGAAGTGCTGAAACACTGAACTTCAAATTAGGTCAAGATCCTTGCAATTGGTGAGTACAATGTGAGCAGGATGAAGCAAAATTCCAGATGTTTAGTCTCTCTGAGGAGTAAAAACACATTTTTAAAAAATGTGCTTTGCACCAAGATTTAAACTTTGGGACCTGATTACTGACAGTGGTGATTTGGGTTCTGTGTGTGGACACATTGCTGGATATAAGGTGGCATTCTTATAACACGTCTTACAGAATAGGTCATAAGAATTTTTTTTCATTACAGGCACTTCATATCGCTGTTTCAATTAGCATACTGCTCGCGTGAGAAAGGAAACCTTTCACGTGATTGTGTATTTAAACAAGATCCTGAAGTGTAACGGTGTCACTGATACAGATCCACGTGTAAAAACAGAACCTACTTCTTTGTAAAATGAGTCAGAAACCTGAGACATAGCGTAACCTCATGTTCCAAGTCACAACAGAATGAATGACAACTTCATCAGAAGGCATTAAATATTTGGCAACAAGATTGCTTTTGTAATCTGTTACCCATTTCCTGTCACTTATTAATCCTAACACTTGTAGTTTGGAAACATAAGGCTCCGTTTCCTTTCTCCCAGCCCTCTGAGTTCATACATGCACAAGTAAAGTCAGCAAGTAAACTCGAATGGTCTCAATTTAGTGTCTGTATTCAGTTCTGTCATGTTTCTTCCACACCTTGGGATGTGTGTATTTAATCTTTCAGTAATACTTGAGTAATATTGTAAATATATTGTTTGATTAAGCTCTCTTTGTTGTTTAAATAAATCATTTTGGGTTATATGTAAAAGTACGTGAATGGCATACATTATTGCACAACCACATCATGTATGCAAGCCTCGCTAAAAGTAAAAACAAAGACTGTTTGTCCCAGTCTCCCTGTGATTTTCTTTTGATTAGTTTTATATTTTGGAGTTTCAAAACATAACAATGGCAATGAGAACATTTTAAATCAAATGGAGACAATTACCTACAGTACCTGTTGAAGTGCAGTGAGACATTTGAAATTTTAAATAAAGAGTGCATCAAGATGTGCGAGCTTTAAAAAAAGCACAGCATCATTTCTTCACAAGAGGAAAGAAATGATCAAGTGTTAAAAAAAGGCAGAAAACGGACAATTCCATGGCTTCAAAAGCAGTGAGTACCGGGTGATAATAATAATAATAATAAATAAATCAATGCAGAAATGGCTGACTACATTAGAAAGATAGACGTGTTTGATTACACAACAGATAACTAGATATTGTATATGGGGCAGATTGGGAAGTATTTTGAAGCAGCTGAAATAGCCAATGCAAAGAAAGTACAAATTTTGCTGAATGCACTCAGTGGAAGAGCATACAGTTTGCTTAGAAGTTTGGCTGCTCAAACCAAACCATCAAAATGAGCTTTTCTCATATTGAGAAAGTAAAGCAGGAACATTTAGAACTGAAACCATTGTAGATTGCAAAATGCTTTAGGTTTCATAAGTAGAATCAAAAGGAAGGGAGTCAATTTCAGTACACATGGCTGAATTGAAGTGATTCTGTGTGCATTGTCAGTTCAGTGACAGCCTCAACGATTCACTGAGAGATTATTTATTTGTGGACTCTTACAAAAAAAGCATTAAAAAAGGCTCAAGGCACAGCTTACATTTAAAAGAGCAGTTGAAATTATTGTATCAATGGAAACAGCAGGCAGAGAAACAATTGAGTTGCAGTCGGGAATGAAAGTGAGCGTGAACAAAATTGCAACACAGAGACCTGGCTGGCTGAACAAGTTGTGTTAATATTGTGGCAGGGGCTCACATACATAAGACCAATGCAGGATTAAATGTGAAACTTGCTGAATATGTCACAAAGTAGGACACATACAGAAAGCATGTCGGACAGGCAAAAAATAAATGGAATGCACGGGAAAGAGGAAAGATAAAACGTCAAGTCGCAGTTTCAGAAGAGCACTAATCTGCATGAAAAATCTGATAATGATAAGAGTGACATGGGACTGGGTAGCCTTAAGATGTACTTTGTGAATAAATCTCTGCCTGCTGTTTCCATTGATACAACAATTTCAACTGCTCTTTTAAATGTGAGTTGTACTTTGAGACAAGCAATATGGCTTACACCAGGAAGTGAATGGCAAATACATTCAAAGGGAATTGGACATTGGCATGGTTGTTTCAGTCATTCCACAAAATGAGTTTGAACAAGCCTGCAGATATCCTACTAAGAACTTTTACTGGACAAAAGATAACTCATGTGGGAATGACATTGTAACAGTGAAATATAACAACCAACAAGCCACATTGGCCTTGTATGTGGGAAAAGTAGTAGGACCAGTTTTATGAGATTGTGACTGCCTGAGACAACTACAACTTGATTGGTGAACCAGCCACCATTTGAATGTCTCATCCCCTGTAAAAGAGTCAAATGAAAGTGAACTAAGAAAGGTCCAGGATGATAGCGCGGCAGTGTTCAAGAATGGCATCGAAAAACTTAAACATATCAAGAGTGAAATAGTCACAAACAAGCAAAAATCTGCGGGTGCTGGAAATACAAGCTGAAAGGTCTTGACCCAAAACTGTACTTTTTTCCATAGATGCTGCCTGGCCTGCTGAATTCCTCCTGTATTCTATGTGTGTTGCAAGGGTAAAATAGTGTTAAATGAAAATGCCATACCCAAGTTTTACAAAGGCCATCCAGTTCCTTATACGATCCGTGATAAAGTAGCCAGTGATCTAGATCACATAGAGGCAGAAGGAATTATTTCCAAGATTGAGTGGAACCCATGGGTAATGCCAGTGGTGTCAGTAGCCCTGAAGAATGGGACTGTCAGTTTCTGTGGTGATTTTAAGGTCATCATCAACCCAGAACTGAAAGTAATTCAATACCCTCTGCCCAGGACAGAGGATATCTTTGCAACCCTTTCTGGAGGAAAACGCTTCATCAAAGTGGACTTAGTTAAGGCCTACTGTAACTACAGGTGGATATGAAAGAAGAGCCCAAGGGGTTTCCCACCATAAATCACAGTTTTATAGCTATAATAGGCTTATTTTTTGAGTAGAATTTGCACCTGCACTCTGGGAGAAAACTATGGACCAGGTGTTGCAAGGTTGCCCAGGCACTCAGTGTTACCTGGATGACATCATTATTACAGGTAAGGATGAGAAAGAACATCTCCAAAATCTCAAGACAGTGTTAAAAAGATTAGAATATCGTGGACTCACAGCACAATGCAACTACTATAAATTCTTTAAACCAAGCATCAGTTACTGTGGTCACACCATTGATGCACAAGAATTACACAAGTGTACTGAGAAAACTCAAAACAGTGGTGGATTCCCCAAAGCCAAGGGACATGTGACAGTTGCTGTCCTCTTTTAAATTTGTCAACTACTATAATAGATTCTCGCCAAGTCTGGCTACTGTGCTGCACCCCTTGAACTCATTATTACAGATAGAAGTGAATGCCTCCTAGCTTTTGCATCACATTCCCTACTGCTGCAGAGGAATATTATGCACAAATTGACAGAAAGGCCTTGAGTCTGGGTTGGGGTGTAAGATCTTTCAACCAGTATTTGTATGGGGGACAGTTTATCCTCATTGCTGATCATTAACCGCTATTGTCCATTTTCAACGCACACATGGGTATTCCACTAACTGCAGCAGCACGAATGCAGAGATGGGCTCTGTTTCTTGGAAGGACACAATTCTTCAGGTCTATGTAGCCTCCAAAATGGCTGGAATGTGCGGCAGAAACTCCAGTTGCACCATTTTTACCAGGGCTGGGCTGAACTTGCCCTTGAAGAGGGCTGCTTTATGTGGGAATTGAGGGTTGCTGTACCATCCAAGTTGAGAGCTAACGTGTTGGAGGAACTACAGGTCAGTCATCTCAGTGTGGTCAAAATGGAACTGTTTTCTTAAAGCTTTGTCCGATAGCCTGTGATAGTTTAGCAAATTGAACAGCCTGCCATGCACTGATTGGGATTCCAGTATGTCCAGAAGAGGCCAAGAGCACCTTGGAGATGAAAGAAGAAAGGAGACAAAAAGTGTCCAAGTTGAGTGACCCCGTCCTTGTCAGGAAAGATGTTATCCCACAAGAGTAAGAATTTACTATGATACCTATGTCTATATAGTAGTTGTATATATATGTTATATATATATATATATATATATATATATATATATGCGCTGGCTGGTGGCGCAGTGACATCAGCGCCAGACTCTGGAGCGAAGGTTCCCAAGTTTGAATCCAGTCGGGCCGCTCCCGGTCACGCTTTCCATCTGTGCCGGGTTGAGTGTCGAGCTCACAACTCGGCCTCATAAAAAAAAACTGCGCTGTGAGAAGGACGTGGGGGACCACTCACAGAATCTTTCCTCCAAGACAACCAATTGAAAAAGTAGTCGCCGAGGCTCTGGCAGAGTATGGCACACACACACAGAAATATATCTATCTATCTATCTATCTATCTATATATATATATATATATATGGAGAGTGAGAGAGAGTTGTTGCTGTAGTAACTTTCTGTGTCTTGTGGTGCATGAACTGGCAACCTTACCATTTCTTTAGCATTTTTGTCACAGATAGTTGATGGATTCTATATTGAGTTGGAGTTTGTATCTAAGCAGGGAGGAATGTTGCATTTTTAATACTTCAGTACAATTTGAGTAATATTGCAATTATATTGCTTGATGAAGCATTCTTTGTTGTTTAAATAATTCATCATGAGTTATATATAAAAGTATGTGAATGGCACACGTCATTCCACCACCACGTCATATATGCATGCCTCACTGAAAGTATAAAAAAAAATCAGTCTCCCCATGATTTTCTTTCAATTAGTGTTATAGTTTGGAGTTACAAAACACAACAGGAAGAAGAAATAAAAGTTCTGGAGAGCTCCTGAAATGTAGTTTCTGGCCAATAATTGGTAACTCAAGATAGCACTGGAAGGCACAGAGGAGAGCATACCCATTTACCAGATGAAGTCCAATAGTACTATTCTGATGAGCTGCAGGAATCAGCAGACACAGCCCACCAGACTGAATGGGATTAATTTTGGTCGGTGTCCTCAGTGTTCTTAGGTCTATCGCAATGAGGAACATTTTATGGGAGAGAGGGCAGTGAAAATTGTGGTAGGTCAGCAACGACATTCACTATTCCTGTGAGCACAATGCTAGGTTACATTACTTTAGCAGAGAATTATTGAATGGGGATATTTTTTGCTGGCAGAGGGCTTCATGTCTCATCCTCCCCTTTTCCACTTGTCTTCCACATGCTTTTCTGTTTGCGCATTGGATGCTTATTAATAGGAAACAAGAACATATCATGTCTCAAGTAGAACTGTCAGTTTGCAATATTGGCCCATTTCAATAATTTTCAGGTTTCGTATTAGACTTCCATACCACCAATACATCAGGACAAGATCCTAAAATGTTATCCTGCATTTATCTTTTAGTGTGAGATTTCTACCCCACTAGCTTATTACAAGCATGTAAACATTATTTAAACAATAAGTGTTGCAGTGAAAGATTGTTGATAACATACTTTGGAAATTAAAACAGAAGGTGTTATGATCATCATGCAAAACAGATCAAAATTGTGACGAGGTGTTCCTGGGTTCATGCACCATTCAGAAATGTGATGGCAGTTGAGAAGAAGCTGTTCCAAAGAAGTTGAGTGTGTGTCTTCAGGTTCTGTGATAGCAGTGATGAGGAGAGGGCATCCCTGGAAGGTGAGGGTCCTCAACAATGGAACTCACCTTCTTGAGACACCTCATTTTGAGGATGTCCTAAATGGTGGGGAAGTTAGTGTCCATGACAGACTTGGCTGAGTCTGCAAACCTTTCCAGCTTTTCTCGATGCTCTGCATTGGAGCCTCCACACCAAGTGGATCTTCCAATCAGTCAGAATGCTCTCCACTTATATCTGCAGAAATTTGCTGGAATGTTTGGTGACATACCAAATCTCCTCAAACTCCTAATGAAGTATACCTGCTGTGTCTTCTTCATGATTGCATCAATAAGTTGGGTCCAGAAGACATTGATGCTCAGAAACTTGAAGTTGCTCACCCTTTCCACTGCTGACCCCTCAATGAGGACTGGGGTGTGTTTTCCCAAATTCCTCTCCCTGCAGTCCATGGCCAATGCCTTGGACTCGCCCACGCTGAGTCAATCAGCCTATCTATTTCACTTCTGTATGCCTCCTTTTCACAATCTGAGATACTACTGACAACAGTTGTGTCATTGATGAATTTATAGATGTCGTTTGAGCTGTGCCTAGCCACAGACATGAGTGTAGAGAGAGTAGAGCGGTGGGTTAAGCGTGCATCCTTGAGGTGCACCTGTGTTAATTGTCAGTGAAGGGGAGATATTATTTCTGACCTGTACTGACTATGGTCTCCCAATGAGGAAGTAAAGATTCCAGTTGCAAGGGGCAGGATAGAGGCACAGGTTTTGAAGTTTGTTGATTAGTACCAAGAGGACTGCTGAACTGTAATCAATAAACAGCAACCTGACATAGGTATTGCTGTAATCCAGGTGATCCAAGGCCGAGTTCTGGATTTCCATCATGGTTCTGATCTTTGGGCCTCAAACCCAGGACTTGCCATTCAAGTGTTTGAGCTTTGGCCTCGACTTATCCGATCTCTGGGATCGTTGAACTTGACCACAAATCACCTGAGGCCTCAGCTTCTGTACTTGCATGCTACTCTGATCCTGACGGCCAGCTTGGTCGGCGATGGGGGGGGGGGTGGGGTCTCCAGAACTGGTATCCTCAGTGCTTGTTGAACTGACAAGACCCAACCTCCAAATCACTAACCTTCAACCACAGAGCATTCCAACCTGAAGTCCAAACACAGGCTTCTCTCTCTGACTCATCATTCTCCCTCATTCTTTTCCCTAAATTTGACCCCTAACTCTCCACGCAGTCCCCAAAACCATCCCTATGAACCTAACCAACAAGCAAGTCTGAGCCACAACGTCAATAGACATCACAGCCTGGCACCATCTTGACTAGAGTAGAGTGAGTGCTATGGGGTGATAGTCACTGAGAAAGCTCACCCTGTTCTTCTTGAGCACCAGAATGATTGACGCCCTTTTGCAGCAGGTGGGAACTTCTGACTGCAGCCGCGGGGTTGAACCATGTCCTTGAACACTCTAGTCAGTTGGTTTCACACATGTATTCAGTGTCCTGACAAGTACACCATTGGTTCACCTCTTGAAAGATGGTCTGACGTTGGCCTCTGAGACAGAGATTACAGGGTTGCAAGATGCTGCAGGAATTCACACAGGTGTAGTTTTATTCTCCTTTTCAAAGCATGCATAAAAGGCATAGATCTCATCAGGGAATGAAGCATTTTTGATGTTAGGTTTTGCCTTATAGGAGGTAATGGCATGCAAACGCTGCCACAGCTGACATGCATCTGATTGTGTCTAACTTCTCTTGGAATTGCTTTTTCTCTCTTACAATAACCTTCCGTAGGTCATATCTGGACTTTAGTACTGTATGTTCTGTATCACCGGTCTTGAATACCACAGATCTAGCCCTCAGCAGACCATGAATCTCCTGGTTCATCTATAGTTTCTGGTTTGGTTATGTCTGGTATGTTCTCGAAGGCACACACTCATCCACAGAGGCCTTGACAAATTCAGTGAGGAATATGGCATATTCATTTAGTTCTGAATCCCTGAGTATGGTCCAGTCCACTGCTCTGAAACACTCCTGCAAGTACTTCTCTGCCTCCCTTGACCATACTTTTATGGTCCTCGTTACTGGTGCTGCCTGTACGTTGGGAGTAGAAGTACAGCCAGGAGAGGTACTTGCCAAAGTGTGGGGGCACTGTAAGCATTCTTAATGGTGGTGTGATAGTGTTCAGGTGTGTTGGCTCCTATGGTTCCACATGTAGCATGTTGGAGGTCGGTTGTCAGACACTTCCTCAAGCTGGCCTGGTTGAAGTCCCTGCAATGCTCGGGAAGGCAGCAGGACATGCTGTCTTATGACTGTTGATCACGGTGCTCAGCTCCTCCAGTCCCAGGCTGACATTGGCCCATGGCGGGGTGTACACTGCAACCAGGATGACGGTGGAAACCTGCTTGGCAGATAAAAACAGACAACACTTGACTGCTAGATGTTCCAGGCCAGGGGAGCAGGACTGCGACAGAAACACAATGGGTTAATCATGAAGCAAATGCCACCACCTCTGCCTTTACCTGATGCCTCCGTCCGCCCATGAGGTAGAAGCTGAAGCCCTTGGGCTGCAGTACAGTGTCTGGAGTGTTGGGGGCAAGCCATATTTTTGTGAAGCAGAGTACAACAGACCCTGATATCCCCATGGTACTGAAATCTTGCTCTGAAATGTTCTGTTTTATTTTCCAGAGACTGTGCATTAGCCAGGAGAATGTTAGGAAGTGGGAGCCTCTGGGCCCCTGTGTTTCAGTTTTACCTGCAGCCTGTCCCAGCAGCTGTGCTTCCTTAATCAATGGAAACTGCACTCACTTCCTGCAGTCCGGGATTCTCTGCTACCTAGATTGGCCTGTTTTTTTTCTTTCACTGTTCTGATATAGAGTCTTCAGCGCTAAAAGTTAACTGTTCTCTTTCCTCAGGCAGTGCTTGACTCGCTGAGTTTTTCCAGCATTTTCTGGTTTTATTTCAGATCTCCAGGTTTGCTATTTTTAGATTTTCATTAAAAATTTACAAGTTTTTCTTCTGTTCTGAAGGCTGTCTCATGATTGACATCTATCTTCCAGTCTTTTGCACAGGAGTATCACTGAGAGCAGACGAGGCATTTGACTTCAGAGCATTAAAACTGAGCTAACACACCCCACAATTGGACACAAGTCGGATCTCGGTTGCAACCCCACAAGAGCAGGGCATGCTACAAGGGTGCGAATCCCACCCCCTGGCACCTTGGATACTGTGCTTATTGTTATCCTTCACCTTCTTCAAGAGCACTGGTGTCATGTGTGGCCATTCTCTGCCACTCTGAACAAATCAGCCAAAGCTCAGCGCAGAACAGTGTACGTCCTGCTCCACATGCCTCAGTACAGTACTGATATTTCTACACATAAGACAGTATAATTCCTTCGACCCTCGTGTCTGTGGCAGACCCACAGAGATGTCAGGATGCATTATAGAAATGTTAATGTTACAACGAGACTTAACAACACACGCAGCTATTTTGAGGACGGCAGGCTTTATCTTCCACCCACTGGGCAATTATAAGCATGAAGTGCACTGCAATGTAATGTAATAGCACCTGAAAAAGTAGTTCATTTCTTGATTAAGATAAATCTGAAGAGATTCAATCAAAATATTTTAGACCATGAAAGCGCTTTTCAATTATTTATGATATATAAGTGGGTGGATAGTATAACTCATTGAAAGCGCTGCAGGCCAGTGACATGATTGACCCGACTAAACAGAACCAGCTTGCAATCTTAACAAGATGGATATTCAAGCAATAAAAAGCAGCTGGAAAATTCTATTGTGTTTTATTGAATTTTTGTACTACCAATCTGTCTGGACAATATGCAAGACAAACTTGCACTCCACTGGCTGACTCTAAACCAAGGAGATCTGATCAACTGAATCTGTTTACAATTAACATTTTTGCAGCCTTCAGCAGAGGTTAGGGAAAATTCCTATCAATTCATTCAACCTGAACAATTTCAGCATCTCCCCCACCCCCCATCCAATCCACTCTTGTGATGTGGTGCTGCTGTTCTGTCTTTGCCAGCAAAGTTGTTGCAGTTCTGATCAGTAATTACCAGCAAACAGTAAGAGACTTTAGCCACTATTTGTGTATCTTTGATGGTGAGTCCAGCGAGGACTGCATCATAATGTGGGTCTCTATTGACCCCATGGTAACATTACCTCTTGCTATAAATGAAAAGCAAATGTACATTAGAGTATCATGGTGCTTCAGCAATTATATTTTTGGACTAGAAATCAAGAGGCTAGAACTGACAAAACAAAATCTTTTGCTGAAATCCCACAGTGACAGCTGTGGAATTTTTATTCGGTTAATAATCTTATTTTTGGAAAAAGAAGTCAGTTATGATTACTGAAAAAAAAACAGATTATTAAAAACATACATAATTCGCCAATGCCCCTCAAGGGAAAAAATCTGCCACCCTTATCTACCAAATTGGATGTGGCTCCAGAACATCAACAATATGGTTGATATTTAAAGGTCCTCTGGAATGGCCTATCAAGTTACAGTTAAAGGGCAGTTTAGGATGGGCAAGAAACACAGGGCCTCGCCAGTGATGCCCAGATCCCAAAAGGTGAATTTTTAAAAAATATAATGAAAAACGTCTACTCCTGTAAATTGTATCAGAAGCTGCAGATCAATATTAAGACAGGTTACATCATCATCTCTAAATAGAGGCTCTAACTAAACTTAGAGGAAAGTCTAACAACTCTACCCATTCCCTTCTTCAGATATACCTGGCAGTCCCAAGGGCACAGGGGAGCCTGTTCTGGTGCCTGAAACGCAAGAGATTCGGCAGGTGCTAAATAACTTGAGCAACATGCACACAAAATGCTGGCGATATTCAACAGGACGGGCAGCATCTATGGAGGCAAATGCCAGCTGTTCTCTTCCCTCTATAGATGCTGCCTAACCTGCTGAGTTCCGTCTGTTGCTTCAGCTTTCCTCAGGAGATCAGAACTAAGATTTTGTTGAGGTGAGGTTGTAGATGAGATAGATCATATTTTACCAAGGGGTAAAGAAATTACAGAAAGAATCCATACTAATTGGAGTCTTCCAATGAGGAAACCAAGGAATAGTTGCACGGAGGGGTTTTGGAGTTTTGTGATGAGCTTTGAGGGGTTGATGCTGAGTTGTAACAATTGAAGAGCATTCTATCATACCCATCTTTATTGTCCACATGTTCCAGAGCAGACTGAAGAGCCAGTTAAATCTCAGCTGCCAAAGTCTTGTTGTGATCCTCAATGGACGTCTCAAGCTCAGGCACTGTGAGAAACTAGCAGGAGCCCTCCCAACCAGGCTGCACTCATCTACAAAAGCATTGCCCACAACTCTGCAAGAGCGGGTATGAAGATGGATCTCTCCTTGTCTTTGTGCTATTTTGAGCAAAATCTGAACCACCAGAGGAATAAAAAAACGGGGAAAATCTGCGCATGCTGGAGTTCCAAGAAACACCCACAAAATGCCGGAGTTCTTCCTGCATTTTGTGTGTGTTGCACCAGAGAGATAGTAAATTTATAGTTGTAACAGGACCTCCATTAAACACTGACAATTATGATGTTCTCAGAATCATCGTGTGACAGGGGACCTTGAAGAGGATGGTTAGGACTCAAGTGCTGGAGTATCCGAGGCTGGAATCGAGACAGGATCCTAGACAGAAATGATAACTGAATACATAACAAGACATTAGACAATATTCCACAAAGAGTTTACGATTGAGCACTGAGGTTCCGTTTAGGTGCTCTTTAAATACAGAATTCATGGCGCCAAAACATGATTGCCGGATAGCAGGCCGGCCCCGAACCCTGAAAGGGGCCACACCAGCTATCCATAATCTGGAAAATTAAAGCATCTAAATTCCGGAAGCTGGCAGAGTTGGGTGCATCTTGTAACAGGACCCCCTCCCATATGGACGACTTCTGACACCCCTGGCTGCTCAGAGAGACGGTGAGGGTAGTCGTGAATGAGAACCAGATCCAAGATTCTTTTTCAGGCGCCCAGTGTCTTTCCTCAGTTCCAAATCCTTCTCAGTCCAGGAGGTATTGCCGATTGGTTCATAAGTCCAAAATTCTTCTCGTTGTGAAGACCTGTTCCCATATGACAAACCAGGGTGGTGACGGGGCTGATGGAGGTGGCAGTAAGGGGCTGGTGCAGGCAGGTTTCAATATAGAGATGTGCAAGATGGGATTGATCTTCAGGGTCCTGGGTAGCTGCAAGGTGTAAGCCACTGGGTTTACTTTCCTCGGGATCTTGAAGGGTCCGGTGAAGTTGGGCAGCAACTTTCTAGACTCCACCTGAGTGGACCGTCAGACCTGTTGCCCAGGCTGCAAGGTGGTTCCCTGCCTTCTCCTTCAATTAGCCTTGGTTTCCACCTTCCAGGTAGAGGCCAGCAAATCTCCCTTTCCCTAGTCCATTTCTGCTCCCATTGTTCGATGAGATCTTTGGCCGCAGGGACGCCAACCTCAGCCTCCTGCTCAGGGAAGAGTGGTAGAGAATAACCAAATTGGCACTCAAACCGTGACATCCCATGCGCCGAATGCTGTAAGATGCCAAAACATGATTGTCAGTAGCAGGACTGCCTGAACCCTTAAAGGGACTGTGATAGCTATCCATACTCCGGAGAGTTAGATCATCTGGACCCCAGAAGCTGGCGCAGTTGGGTGTATCTCATAACACATCGTACTTGAAGTATATTAAAGGAGTGAAAGGAATAGCAGATATTTCTGTCAAGAATCACAGATGTAAAGCAAAATAATAAAGTGGCAAGTAATTTATTTGGATTGGAAGTGAAATACCCAAGGCAGCACACAAAGTTGTGATCTGCAGAACTGAATTCGTTACATAAAAATACAAAGGCTTATTTCAACTTTATTATTATGTTTTAAGTTTACTGTCTGAACTTTGGGGGTAACTCATATAAGCACTACATCATTCAACATGTCCAAGCCACTTCATGAGTTACGGTTGCAATTATTTTAAATGACTCCCTTTGATTTAGAATAAAAGATAATGCCTCAAACTTGTCAGCCTGTTTTGTAACATAAACTTCTGCAGATACACCTGAGACACAAAACAACCTCAAGTTATAGACCCAGAGTCAATGGTTATTGATCTCTCTCCAATGTCATGAGATTTGTAAGAAATTCGGAATCTATAAAGGTTAGTTATGTGGGAAATAATGATTACTGCTAAGGTAATCACGGGATATACGTCTCTCATTGTTTGAAATTAAAGTCTTACTTGTCCTTAAAAACAAACTATGTTTAGAAGGTAATGCAATGGCTTTATGTTGTGTAGGTTTTAATTGTGGAAAATAATAGTAACTTTAAATAGAATTTAAATTGACTTTTAACTACTTTGTTTCACTTAAAAAAGCACCTTGACCTGAGGTGTGTAGTAGATCTAATTGGTTGTACCAAAACCTTAACAACTTTCTTTATATCCTCCTGTCAATGTTGAAAAGCTCTCCATATATCCATGTTCTTCGTGCTGGATATAGCCGGGGATGGGGTGAGGGTAAGTGGGAGGCATATTGATTTCTCCCCCTGAGTTTGCCAGTCAAATAGTCATTACTGTCTGGAGGGGCAACTTGATTCCAAGGCTCCTGAACCAAACACTGCTGACATTGAGAGCTCCCCCAATTTCCAGTAATGCTTTGACAGCTGGCTAAGCTATGCCCCTGGGATCGAAGACTGGGAAATGATTGGAGTAAGAGTCCAATTGCAGGATGCAACTGGACTGATAGCTCTCGGGAAGTTCCAGGCTCTGTTTTCCTGTGAAAGACCTCAGAGTATTCTAGATTATCAGTCTGGTTCTGCCCACAAAAAAGTTATCCACCACAGATGAAAAGCATATTGCAAGACGCAAAGGACACATTGTGGTACGGTGGGCAAAGTGGCCGGAGGAGTGGTGGAAAGAGGCAAGATGTCTGGGAGGCCTGGCTGGAAGTCAACGATTTCTGATATCTGTGTAAGACATTCGAACCGCCAAGGTGGGAATTCACTGATGAACCTATAAATAACTTATTAATGAAAATCACGTTACAACAAACTGCAGCTTCTTTAGTGCCCAAACAAGTGTTGCTGATGGTGTGCTAGAATAGAGGGCTATGAACTATGACCATCAATAAGCAATCAAATGTCCTTTCTTCTGGAGGCAGATTAGATAATGAAGCCTGGTGGGTGCATTAATCATTAGCAGCTTCAGAAGGAGGAAGAAACCAAGGGTCTATGAGCCAATCCTCATCGGAGGATCAGAAGTAGTGAGGGTCAGTAACTTTAAATTACCCGGTATTATCATTTCAGAGGATCTGTTCTGGGCCCAGCAGGTAAGTGCAATTAGGAAAGAAGTATGACAGCACCTCTCCTTTCTTAGGAGTTTGTGAAGATTCAGCATGATATCTAAAACTTTGACAAACTTCTATAAAAGTGTGGCGGAGAGTATATTGACTGGCTGCATTACAGCCTGGTATAGAAACACCAATGCCTTTGAACAGAAAACCATACAAAAAATTGTGGGTATGGCCCAGTCCATCACGGGTAAAGCCCTCTCCACCATTGAGCACTTCTACACGGAGCTTTGTCACAGCAAAGCAGCATCCATCATCAGTGACCCCCACCATGCTCTCTGCTTGCTGCTGCCATCAGGAAAAAGGCACAGGAGCCTCAGGACTCTCACCACCATGTTCAGGAACAGTTATTACCCCTCAACCAACAGGCTCTTGATTCAGAGGGGATAACGTCATTCAACTTTACCTGATCCATCACTGAACTGTTCCAATGATCTATGGACTCGTTTTCAAGGATTCTGAGGACTCTTCATCCCATGTTCTCAATATTTATTGCTTATTTATTCATTATTGTTATTTCTTTTGTTGTATTTGCAGAGTTTGCTGTCTTTTGCTCACTGGTTGTTCTGTTGGGTGCGGTCTTTCATTGATTCTATTATGGTTATTGGAGCTATTGAGTAGGCCCACAAGAAAGCAAATCTTAGGGTTGTATATGGTGACGTATATGTACTGTGGTAATAAATTTACTTTGAACCTAAGTGGGCCCGTGATTAAGCTCGGGTTAAACAGGGGGTTGCAGGGTGGTGCAGCTCAAAGGGTCAGAAGGGCTTATTCCATGCTGTACCTCAGTAACTAAATAAATAAATAGATGGTATTTCCCCAGATTAAACTGCCAATTAAACACAGAAATGAAAAACAGTAACAGACATTTGCCAAGCAACACTCCATCTGCAGATTCTCTTGTTTGTGACAGACATTTACCAGTAGAGGGAGTGAAATCGCCATCACAGAAAAAGTGTGACATTTAACTTCTTTTCTGTTTCTCTGTAACTCGGTCGGTGAAACATGTTTGTTTTGTATTCTGTTAAGGAATAACTGGACGAAACTTTGCAAGCTGCACGGAGAAAACTTGAATTGGTATTGGTATTGGCTTATTATTGTCACATGTACTGAGATACAATGAAAAACTTGGTTTTGCAAGCTATCCAAAGGTCCAAAAGGTTCAAAGGTTCATTTTATGGTCCAAGTATACAACTCTGAAATTCTGAGACCCATACATCATTTCAAAAACTTAAGTACTTTGAGGCAGTACAAGGGAAAAGCAGTAACATAGTGCAGAGTAGTTTTCAAAATCAAAAGAGAGTTTATCATGTACTTGAACAATGAAACTCTGACTTGCAGCAACATCACAGGCTAATAGCATCACACTTGCAACATTCATAAGAAAAACATAAA
Source organism: Mobula hypostoma (assembly GCF_963921235.1). Classification (NCBI taxonomy): domain Eukaryota; kingdom Metazoa; phylum Chordata; class Chondrichthyes; order Myliobatiformes; family Myliobatidae; genus Mobula; species Mobula hypostoma. The sequence continues at coordinate 61,533,076 of NC_086099.1, read as the reverse complement.
GGCTACGTAAATTACACACAATTTTTACAAGAAAACACAATTGCAACAAAACACAGGTTAACTTTCGAGCAAAATTGTCAAAGTAGTCATAATATTGCTAAACTGCAGTGATTAGCATTTTGTCAGTTGGTTCAAGAATCGAATGGTTGAAGGGAATTCGTTGTTCTTGAACCCAGTGGTGTAGGACTTCTGCCTCCTGTACCTACTGGCCAATGGTAGCTGTGAAAAGGTGACATGACCTGGATGGTGGGAATCTTTGCTGATGCACGACTATACTGCTCAGTCCAGCTCTAACCACATCATTACGTTCACTGGTGAGCACCATCAAGAATATCCTGAGCGTCTGGTATGGGAATTGCAAGGATTCTGACCACAAGACCCTGCAACGGGTTGTGAGGACTGCAGAGAGAATTATTAGGATCTCCTCCCTCCACCCCTCTCCCATACGAGACCTCTTGAGGTGGCATCGTAAGTATTACCAGTGGTGGGGAGGGATGTGCCCGTGATGAACTGAGCAAATTTCACTCATCTCTGCAGCTTCTTGCATTCCTGCATATTTGAACTGCTGTACCAGACCATGATGCAACCAGTCAGGATACTTTCAAAAGTACATCTGTAGAAGTTTGTTAGTGTTTAATGGCAAGCTAAACATCCTTAACCTCCTAAGCAGGTAAAATCGCCACTGTTTCCTTTATGTTTGCATCATTCCTGTTACAGAGAAAGTGTGGTGCAGGTGAACAATAACGATGAGGTAGATTGTGAGGCCAAGAGCTCACTTTCAAAGTTTAGGAGGTCTGTTCAAGAGTCTTACTGCAGTGGGATAGAAACTGTCCTCGCGCCTAGTGTGCGTGTTCTCCAATGGATTGGAGAGAAAAGAGAATGTCTTGGATGGAAGAGGTCTTTGATTATGCTGGCTGTTTTCCTGCGCCAGTAAGACATGTGGACAGAGTCCATGGAGAAGGGGCTGTTTTTTGTGATGGACTGAGCTGTGTCCATAATTCTCTGCAATTTCTTGTGTCTTGGACAGAACAATATCCAGCCATGATGCATCAGCTAGGATGCTTGGAATGGTGTCTCTATAAAAATTTGTGAGGGCCGAAACTTCTATCCCTTTCATTTTTTTTTGTACTCTTCATGAGACAGTAATTCATGCTGGGATATAACTGTTTAAGGCTTTCTGTTTCATGTACCAGCTGATTATTGTTGAACCTGGGGTTACGATTTAAAAAAAAAATAGGGGATCATCCATGTAAGTCAGAGATGAGTCATTTTTTTATTCATTCTGAAGATCACGAATTGCTTGAACTGTTTTTCACAAGGGCAGCGAAAGCAGAGTGTGTGAATAATTTTACAGTAAGGCAGTGATAAAGAGTAAATGGGTGAAAGATTACTACAAGGCAGACCTAAGTGTGGAGATAAGGTTATAATTGATGATCTTATTTAATGGCAGAGCAAGCTTGAAAAGCTGAACAACATACTCTTTGCTGCTATACATAAGGAAGACAGTGGGTTCTGATCATGTCAGAGCAGAACAGCAGCAAAACTGTTTTATTCCTGTAAGGGGGTTTCGTCTTTTATGTTACTGCGGAGGCCAATTAAAATGGCTTCTTTGTTTTGTTATACTTAGGAATGCTTTTTTGTTATGTTAAACGCTGAGAAAGTTCTTCCCGCTAGCAGTTTGTTGAATCACGTTACTGATAAGAAGATGTTATGAACCAATTGGGATAGTTGTTATGGTTTTGGTGTATTTGAAGATACTGTATGCGCGGGGTTTTGGGGCAGAGGGAGGGAGAGAGGGACAGAGGATGAACCAGGTGCTGTGAGTCCGCTAACGGGGTCGGACCCCAAGGAGGGCGTTCGGCGAGGAGATGGAGACGGACTCGTGTGGAGCGTCTGGTTGACCACCGTTGGTGGTCCCAGGTGGCCAGCTGAGGTGGTCCGAGGGGTCGCAGGGTGAAATAGGTGGTTCTTGAGCTCCAACTGTTTTGTGCACGAAGAGATTGAACTTTGATAAGTGTGGCGCCTTTTATTTTCCTTTTATATTTTATCCTCTATTAATTATATAGTTCCAGTAATACCTACAAACTGTAAACAACAGGAATTCTGCAGATGCTGGAAATTCAAGCAACATACATCAAAGTTGCTGGTGAACGCAGCAGGCCAGGCAGCATCTATAGGAAGAGGCGCAGTCGACGTTTCAGGCCGAGACCCTTCGTCAGGACTAACTGAAGGAAGAGTGAGTAAGGGATTTGAAAGCTGGAGGGGGAGGGGGAGATGCAAAGTGATAGGAGAAGACAGGAGGGGGAGGGATGGAGCCGAGAGCTGGACAGGTGATAGGCAGAAGGGGATACGAGAGGATCATGGGACAGGAGGTCCGGGAAGAAAGACGGGGGGGGGGTGACCCAGAGGATGGGCAAGAGGTATATTCAGAGGGACAGAGGGAGAAAAAGGAGAGTGAGAGAAAGAATGTGTGCATAAAAAAGAGTAACAGATGGGGTACGAGGGGGAGGTGGGGCCTAGCGGAAGTTAGAGAAGTCAATGTTCATGCCATCAGGTTGGAGGCTACCCATACGGAATATAAGGTGTTGTTCCTCCAACCTGAGTGTGGCTTCATCTTTACAGTAGAGGAGGCTGTGGATAGACATGTCAGAATGGGAATGGGATGTGGAATTAAAATGTGTGGCCACTGGGAGATCCTGCTTTCTCTGGCGGACAGAGCGTAGATGTTCAGCAAAGCGGTCTCCCAGTCTGCATCGGGTCTCAAGACCGCTTTGCTGAACATCTACGCTCTGTCCGCCAGAGAAAGCAGGATCTCCCAGTGGCCACACATTTTAATTCCACATCCCATTCCCATTCTGACATGTCTATCCACGGCCTCCTCTACTGTAAAGATGAAGCCACACTCAGGTTGGAGGAACAACACCTTATATTCCGTATGGGTAGCCTCCAACCTGATGGCATGAACATTGACTTCTCTAACTTCCGCTAGGCCCCACCTCCCCCTCGTACCCCATCTGTTACTCTTTTTTATGCACACATTCTTTCTCTCACTCTCCTTTTTCTCCCTCTGTCCCTCTGAATATACCTCTTGCCCATCCTCTGGGTCACCCCCCCCCCGTCTTTCTTCCCGGACCTCCTGTCCCATGATCCTCTCGTATCCCCTTCTGCCTATCACCTGTCCAGCTCTCGGCTCCATCCCTCCCCCTCCTGTCTTCTCCTATCATTTTGCATCTCCCCCTCCCCCTCCAGCTTTCAAATCCCTTACTCACTCTTCCTTCAGTTAGTCCTGACGAAGGGTCTCGGCCTGAAACGTCGACTGCGCCTCTTCCTATAGATGCTGCCTGGCCTGCTGCGTTCACCAGCAACTTTGATGTATGTTGCCTACAAACTGTAAATCATTTAATCGTATCTGGTGTATTGTCTGTTATTTGGGCAGGGTGGGGTACATCACACAGCATCCACACAAACTAATTACCCAGTTTGCTGGGGCTGAGGGCTGTTTCCCTAGATGACAGCTAGCCCTGCGACCCTGAGGGTGGCCAGGGGTCTACATTCCCATTTAAGATGCACCTAATGTGCAGACACATTTGGAGTTAATAAAACAACACTCAGCTGGCCAAACATCATTCATGGGAAGAGAACCAGAGTTAGTGTTACAGATCAAAGACACTTTGCCAGAAGCGGGTTCTAGTCTTTGCCCCAAAATGTTAACATGTTTCTCTTGTCATATATGCTGACTGGCCTGCTGAGTGTTTCCAGCATTTTCTGATTTTATTACAGATTTTAACGTATGAAGTTATTCTAACAGAGTATTCAGCCTTTCCTAATAAGCTAGATTTAAATGATATTTATTACCCAAGGCTTTGCTTCTACAGACAGAATTCAGATTCATTTGTTTATCACAAGTACATTGAAGCAAAGATGTGTTGCTTCCATTAACTGAAGGATATGTTGAGTGCAAGTCCGCAAGTGTTGCCACACATTCTGGTGCCAACATAGCATGCCGGCCACATTGATAGAAAACACAAGCAACCACAGCAAAGCAAGCCCTTTTACCCCCCTCGTATTCACCCACCCACGCACAGTCCTCTAACCCCAGGACAAGCCATCTCCGGGCCTCCAGCCCCCAGTGGACTTGAGGACTCACAGATGCCCCCAGTGGATCTATAGATTGTCAGACCCTTCGGCCATCGTGCTTCGACATCCAGATTTCTGATTGACTTTCGGGCTTTGATCTTCGGTATCAACCCCAGGCCATGACAGTAACGATGAAAGAGGACCCTGATTGGCATTTCTGATTATGGTTAACAATAGCATTGCAGAGATCCCATGACATCATTTTCTTCATAGATGAGGGAAGTGAGGTCATTAATGTGCCAGTATTCGTGCTCAACCAAATTTTAGTATATTATGAGGGATTTTGTCTTCTCCAATCTCTTACCAGGCTGATGGAGCATTGAAATTGCAGAAGATGGTGTGTTGTGAAACAGAGTCACCAACCCTCGAATTAAAGATAGTCCAACTGAACAGAACCTTCCCCAGGTACTGACTGACTATTTCTGCTGGATAAGCTTTTGCTCCAGTCTTGTCTCCCAGTGAGCTAGCTCTTGGGTGTTTAGCCATAATCCATATATGTCATGGTTATCAACAAACTGCTGGATTTCCTGTGTTCTTCCCAACCAACTTCTGTACACAAAGTCACGGGTTGCAGGTGACTATGGAACTGCTTTCCTACCACTGGGGACAAGACTTCGTTATCAGAAACATTCCTTATGTTTATGACTAGTCAGCTCCTGAATCTCCTGGTCATTCTCATTAGAACATCTTTCTCTTGGAGAAACTTGGTGTTAACCATGATAAATTCAGGGCAGAACAAGTAATGTTCCTGCTGGTTAGGAGTCATCATATTAGTTGTCCAGTGTTTCTGTAGCTTTCTCCATTTGGGAACCAGGTTGTTTTATTCTATCACAAACACAAAATAATCTGCGGATGCTGGGGTCAAAGCAACACTCAAAACACTCTGGAGGAACTCAGGAAGGTCGGGCAGCAACCGTGGAAAAGATCGGTCGACGTTTCCCGCCGGAACCCTTCGTCAGGACTGTAGAGGGAAGGGGTAGAGGGCCTATAAAGAAGGTGGGGGGAGGGTGGGAAGGAGAGGGCTGGTAGGTTCCAGGTGAAAAACCAGTAAGGGGAAAGATAAAGGGGTGGGGGAAGGGAAGCAGGGAGGTGATAGGCAGGAAAGGTGAAGAAAGAATAGGGGAAAAAACAATGGGTAGTAGAAAGAGGCAGAACCAAGAAGGAGGTGGTAGGCAGCTGGGGGAGGGGCAGAGTGACATAGGGATAGGGGAAGGGAGGGGGAGGGAATTACCGGAAGTTGGAGAATTCAATGTTCATACCAAGGGGCTGGAGACTACCTAGGCGGTATATGAGGTGTTGCTCCTCCAACCTGAGTTTAGCCTCATCATGGCAGTAGAGGAGGCCATGTATGGAAATATCTGAATGGGAGTGGGAAGCAGAGTTGAAGTGGGTGCCACCTTCAACAGGACCCCACCACTAAGCACATCTTTCCCACTCCACCCCTCTCCGCCTTCTGCAGGGATCGTTCCCTCCGCGACTCCATAGTCCAAACATCCCTCCCCACGGATCTCCCACCTGGCACTTATCCCTGTAAGTGCAAGTGCTACACCTGTCCCTACACCTCCTCTCTTGCCACCATTCAGGGCCCCAGACAGTCCTTCCAGGTGAGGCAACTTGTGAGTCTGTTGGGGTCATCTATTGCATCTGGTGCTCCTCTACATTGGTGAAACCCGACGCAGATTGGGGGACCGCTTCGTCAAGCACCTCCGCTCCGTCCACCAAAACAGACAGGATCTCCCAGTAGCCACCCACTTCAACTCTGCTTCCCACTCCCATTCAGATATGTCCATACATGGCCTCCTCTACTGCCATGATGAGGCTAAACTCAGGTTGGAGGAACAACACCTCATATACCGCCTAGGTAGTCTCCAGCCACTTGGTATGAACATAGAATTCTCCAACTTCCGGTAATTCCCTCCCCCTCCCTTCCCCTATCCCTATGTCACTCTGCCCCCTCCCCCAGCTGCCTACTACCTCCCTCATGGTCCCGCCTCCTTCTACTACCCATTGGGTTTTCCCCTATTCTTTCTTCACCTTTCCTGCCTATCACCTCCCTGCCTCCCTTCCCCCACCCCTTTATCTTTCCCCTTACTGGTTCTTCACCTGGAACCTACCAGCCTTCTCCTTCCCACCCTCCCCCACCTTCTTTATAGGGCCTCTGCCCCCTCCCTACAGTCCTGACGAAGGGTTACGGCCCGAAACGTCGACCGATCTTTTCCACGGATGCTCCCCGACCTGCTGAGTTCCTCCAGCGTGTTGTGAGTGTTGCTTTATTCTATCACAATTGGTGCTGCCTGACCTGCTGATTATTTTATCAATGTTTATTCATGAAACATATTCTGTACCATTTTACCTTAGTATTTTTAGACTAGGACTTGGGAATGGGGTACAGAAGTCCAACTCCCCACTGGAAGAGGTCTGCTGTGAAACTCTCCAGAGATAGTGAAAGCTTTTCTTTTGATTATATCTTTGAAGTTCATAAATCAGTTATGTTTTCCTTATTCAAAGCAAAATAACAGTCAGTTAAGTAAATTGTAAATACAGTACATGAAAACAGTTCTACTTTTATCTTTTCCCACCCATCTGACCAGGATGTGGATTTTTATAGTACATGCCAACAAAGTATAGAATTTGAATAAATATTGTACTAACCTGTGTCTTTACTAAATTTGTCTCTCAATTTAGAACTGCTACAAAACAATTCCCCAAAAAATAACATTTATTTATATTCAGAACTCTCTTCCATATATAAAAAAATGTAATAATCCTTCCTAAATCTTTATAATTTGCTTCAAATTGTTTACACTGGTGATATTTTTAAGTTCAAAACAAAAGTTGTAGTTGGCACAGTATGTAACATTCTCCTTAGAATCAGCAGTATTAGTAATCATTGTTGAAGAAATTTAGCTTGCACATAATCTTTGGTTTGATTTCAAAGTTACCTCAGATTTCAACGTTTAAGAGCAGCTTGGATAGGTACATGGTTGTTTGGGTTATGGAGGGCTATGGTCCTGGTGCAAGTCAATGGGAGAAGGCAGGTTAATGCTTCAGCATGGGAAAAAATGGGTTAAAGGGGCTGTTTCTGTACTGTACTTTTCTATGATTTTATGACTCTAAACTTCCAAGTGAAGAGGTATCCTCAATACAAAAAAATCCACTTATTTCAAGTACATCTGTTTCTGTAGAATAGGCGTGTTCATACAAACCCCATTTCCAGAAAAGCTGGGATATTTTCCAAAATGCAATAATAACAAAAATCTGTGATATGTTAATTCACGTGAACCTTTATTTAACTGACAAAAGTACAAAGAAAAGATTTTCAATAGTTTTACTGACCAACTTAATTGTTTTTTGTAAACATACACACATTTAGAATTTGATGGCTGCAACACACTCAACAAAAGTTGGGACAGAGGCATGTTTACCATTGTGTTACATAACCTTTCCTTTTAATAACACTTTTTAATTGTTTTGGAACTGAGGATACTAATTGTAGTAGATTTCAAACTGGAAATTTTTTCCATTCTTGTTTGATATAAGACTTCAGCTGCTCAACAGTTCATGGTCTCCGTTGTCTGATTCTCCTCTTCATGATGCGCCATACATTCTCAATAGGAGATAGATCTGGACTGGCAGCAGGTCAGTCAAGCACACGCACTCTGTGTTGTAGCCCGTGCAGAATATGGTCTGGCATTGTCCTGCTGAAATTAGCATGGACGTCCCAGGAAGAGACGTTGCCTTGATGGGAACATATATCTCTCTAAAATCCTAATATACGCCTCAGAGTCAATGGTACCTTCACATACATGCAACTCACCCATGCCGTGGACACTGATGCACCCCCATACCATCAGAGATGTTGGCTTTTGCACCTTTCGCTGATAACAATCTGGATGGTCGTTTTCATCTTTGGCACGGATAACTCGACGCCTGTTTTTTCCGAAAACTAGCTGAAATGTGGACTCATCTGACCACAGCACACAGTTCCACAGTCTTTCGGTCTATCTGAGATGATCTCGGGCCCAGAGAACTCACCGGCGTTTCTGCATAGAGTTGATGTATGGCTTCCTCCTTGCATAATACAGTTTCAAGTTGCATTTCTGGATGCAGCGACGGACTGTGTTGAGTGACAATGGTTTTATGAAGTACTCCCAAGCCCAGGTGGCTATAATTGTCACAGTAGCATGATGGTTTCTTAGGCAGTGCCGCCTGAGGGCTTGAAGATCACGCGCATTCAACAGTGGTTTCTGACCTTGCCCTTTATGCAGAGATGTCTCTGAATTCTCTGAATCTTTTCACAATATTATGTACTGTAGATGTTGAAAGACCTAAATTCTCTGCAATCTTGCGTTGAGAAATGTTCCTTTTGAACTGACTAACAATTCTCTCGCGAATTTTGGCACAAAGGTGTGAGCCACGACCCATCCTTGCTCGCAAAGACTGAGCCTTTGATGGACGCTACTTTTATACCCAGTCATGATACCTCACCTGCTACCAATTAGCCTGCTTAATGTGGAGTCTTCCAAACCGATGTTACTTGAATATTCTGTGCACTTTCCAATCTTATTTTAACTCTGTCCCAACTTGTGTTGAGTGTGTTGCAGCCATCAAATTCTAAATTTGTGTATATTTACAAAATACAATTAAGTTGGTCAGTAAAACTGTTGAAAATCTTTTCTTTGTACTTTTGTCAGTTAAATAAAGGTTCACGTGAATTAACATATCACAGATTTTTGCTTTTATTGCATTTTGGAAAATATCCCAACTTTTCTGGAAAGGGGGTTTTGTATGTAAATCTGTGTGAACTTAGTGTGATTTATAATGTCTTAGCTATTCTGGTTGTACTGTTGATTATATATTTTTTAAAAATCCTTTTGTACTGTAGTTATATTGGATGCTGACTAAAGAATCTTACCAGTTACGGCACTCAGAAGCAAACCTCTCAAAAGAGTTGCTGCTTCAGAATTAACAGGATATTAAACTTTCCCATCTCTACCTCCACCTACTCAGACCATTCCCTGCCAGGGGCCAACACTAGTACTATGGCCGTAGACACAGCAGTGGATAAGAGTAAGGAATAGATGGACAGCGAAGTTGAATAACACTGAACCATGAAAAATGAGAAAAAAGTTGGGGAGATAGAAGTGGGGCACGAGAAGAAAGAGGACAAAAGTGTGAAGGGCAGTAATACGGAGAGGAGATGGAGAAAGATCCTGGAGAGTATAGGTCAATAAAGGAGAAGGAGAAGACTGTAGGGAAGGAAGATGTAAAGAGAAACAAATGACGGAAAAGGAACAGTGAAAGAGGATAACAGGAGAGGAATAGTATAGTTGATGGGGGTGAGATGTGAATCAAATGGAGTCAAGATGAAGGAGAAGGGAAGAGCAATATGACAAGCCTCTGTTGGTTACTATACAAAATGATTTTATTCATTACATGATGTTAAGGGAAACTTTGCTCTGTATTTTTATATGGACAGCAAACATTGGGAATATAAAAATATAAGGACAAATTCTATGGCCAAAATCATTGTATAATGTCAGAGTAATGGGGAGATTCTACAACTTTCTCTTTAGCAAATGGAGTCATATTTCCAGACAGTAGATTATCTGAAACTGGCTTTTCTGTGTCCGTTGAGGAAGCCAAACATGTTGACCTTGGACTATCCAGCATCACTACATACATTATCATTAGCCAACTAAGCTTATTTCATGTGGACAGAAAAGATTGCATGACTTTGTTCAGAAAAGAGTTGAGGAGGTCTTCTATTGACATAGCCAATACTTCAATCTAATGCCCCCCAATAGATTACCTAATCATTTTAATCTTCTGACAGTTGTTTGATCTTGCTGAGTGTAAATTCACTGCCACAATTCATGTAAAGCTATGATTGATGTAAAAGTGCCTGAAAATTTCTGAAATCATGAAAGGCACCTTATGCATCTGGTATTCCTTTTATTTAGTCTCTATTATACAGATGTGCTCAAATATGCCAGTTAAGCTTGACATGTTCTGCAAAGTTTTTGAATGCAAAGCCAACAGAAAGACACAAGTAGTCAAATCCCAAATTGTGTCTGCTATTAACAACCATGGGGAGATATTAAGCTAATTTTACTGAAATAATGGTAGTAGGAAATGTTGGGCAAATTTGTGTTGTTCTCCCTAGACTGTTCCTTTTAAATTATGAGAGGCATAGATAGACAGTCAGAATCTTTTCCCCAGGATAGAAATGTTAAACAATGGAGGATATGCTTTTAAGGTTACTGGGTGGGGGGGGGGGGGCGGCGGTGGGAAGAGATAGCTTAAAGATGATTTGAGGGGCAAGTTTGTTTATGCAGTGAGTGAGATTTGCCTGAACAGGTTACTGGGAAAATAGTGGAAGCAGGCGGTTTGGTAGATTTGAAGACTCTTTTAGATAGACACATGAATATGAAGGGAATGAATGGTTATGGATGATAAGGGGGGATATTTAGCACAAATAAGTATCAAGATTAGTACAACACTGTGGGCCATATAGCCTGTCCAGTTTTATATTTTATATATGAAATTTAAGTTACTTGCAGAGCACTAATACCAATTTTTCAATATTCCTGTAACTAACCATCATGTAGCCTTTGAGGCATGACTCAGAAAACTCTGCTATATAGATTTGGTTATTGGTATATACACCAGGGTGCAATGAAATTTCCTGCTTACAGAGCTTGCGGTTAATATGGAATGTTCCCTGCGCTCCTCTCAATTCACATTTATTTTGCAGAAAAAAGCGTAAATAACCAAAACAGATTATAATAGTTTCAAACAGATTGGAAGATAATCTATATTTTTGGAGTCCATGGAAGCAGTTTTAGTACATTTGTAAAAGTTCTATGAGCTAGAGCTGCTTTGTTCTACAATGCACTAATTAATCCAGTGGGTCCCAGTTTTAGGTAGTTCCCTCAGCTTCCCTACCTCTACAACATTTGCAGTGCCCAAATCACACCATACCTTACACAAATACAAGTGAATATATTGACTAATGCTGGCTGGATAGGTCTATCGTGATTGTAATAATAATCATTGCATCATCAACATAGATACAAATGCTTTTGGACAGAATGACAAAGATAAATTAAGATTTTGATCTTATCTTTTGCTCAGTACATGACGTACTTGACTTGCTTAAACATTTCCAAGTTGTAAGTTATTACCATTGACAATGAAAATACCTAACTTGATTCTAAAAGTAATTGCAGCAATGAAAATAATTAATTATATTTTACATTTGATGGCATCTGTACTGTATTTAACATTGATATGTTGCAACATTGAAAGACATCGAGTGGAAGAAATTCATCTTTTATAATGCTAAGTCTATGAGATCATCAGCTATCAATTTTCCTCACTTAGAGCAAGCTTAGTGACATTGATTTCTAAGGAAGTAAATGGCAGCGATGCTTCACTACCAGATGAACTCAATGCCTTCTATGCACGCTTTGAAAGGGAGAACACAACTTCAGCTGTGAAGATCCCTGCTGTACCTGATGACCCTGTGATCTCTGTCTCAGAGGCTGAAGTTAGGCTGTCCTCGCAAGGCAGAAGGTCCTGATGGAGTACCTGGTAAGGCTCTGAAAACCTGTGCCAACCAACTAATGGGAGTATTCAAGGACATTTTCAACCTCTCACTGCTACGGGCAGAAGTTCCCACTTGCTTCAAAAAGGCAACAATTATACCAGTGCCAAAGAAGAATAATGTGGGCTGCCTTAATGACTATCACCCGGTAGCACTCACATCGATAGTGATGAAATGCTTTGAGAGGTTGGTTATGACTAGACTGAACTCTTGCCTCAGCAAGGAACTGGACCCACTATAATTTGCGTATTGTCACAATAGCTCAATGGCAGACACAATCTCCATGGCTCTTCACATAGCTCGAGACCACTTAGACAACACAAACACCTATGTCAGGATACTGTTCATCGACTATAATTCAACATTTAGTACCATCATTCCCACAATCCAGATTGAGAAGTTGCAGAACCTGGGCCTCTGTACCTCCTTCTGCAATTGGATCCTTGACTTCCTAACTGGAAGACCACAGTCTGTGCGGATTGGTGATAACATCTCCTCGCTGATGATCAACACTGGCACACCTTAGGGGTGTGTGCTTAGCCCACTGCTCTACTCTCTGTATACATATGACTGTGTGGCTAGGTATAGCTCAAATACCATCTACAAACTACTGACGATACAACCATTGTTGGTAGAATCTCAAATGATGACAAGAGGGCGTACAGGAGTGAGATACAGCAACTAGTGGAATGGTGCTGCAGCAACAACCTGGCACTCAACGTCAGTAAGACGAAAGAGCTGACTGTGGATTTCAGGAAGGGTAAGAGGAAGGAACACGTACCAATCCTCATAGAGGGATCAGAAGTGGAGAGAGTGAGCAGTTTCAAGTTCCTGGGTGTCAAGATCTCTGAGGATCTAACCTGGTCCTAACACATTGATGTAGTCATAAAGAAGGCAAGACAGCAGCTATACTTTTATTAGGGGTTTGAAGCGACTTGGCATGTCAACAAGTACACTCAAAAACTTCTATAGTTGTACTGTGGAGAGCATTCTGACAATCTGCATCACTGTCTGGTATGGAGGGGCTACTGCACAGGACTGAAAGAAGCTGCAGAAAGTTGTAAATCTAGTCAGCTCCATCTTGGGCACTAGCCTACAAAGTACCTATGACATCTTCAAGGAGCAATGTCTCAGGAAGGCAGCGTCCATTATTAAGGATCTCCAGTATCCAGGGCATGCCCCTTTCTCACTGTTACCATCAGGTAGGAGATACAGAAGCCTGAAGGCACACACTCAGCCATTCAGGAACAGCTTCTTCCCCTCTGCCATTTGATTCCTGAAGGGACTTTGAAGCTTTGGACACTACCTCACTTTTTTAAATATACAATATTTCTGTTTTTGCACATTTTAATAATCTATTCAATATACATAATTGATTTACTTGTTTATTTATTAGTATGTTTTTATTTATTTTTTTCCTCTCTCTCTGCTGGATTATGTATTGCATTGAACTGCTGCTGCTAAGTTAACAAATTTCACGTCACATACCAGTGATAATAAACCTGATTCTGATTCTGATGAGTATAATCAATGGTCAATGTCCATCAGAATCAAAATGGGCTACTTGACTTCTACTGAAGTCAATTAACATAATGTTTAATACTTTTTTAACTCCATATTGGAGGGACTAATTTTCAAGTGATCAGATGGAGGAAGCAGTTTTTGTATTTAGAAGGAAGCATTGTATAATAAAATATTGTATACACTGAGTGACCTATGGGACAGAATGGAAAACAGTCTCAACCAGAAGGTCGTCTCTAAAGCAATGTTAGAGAATTATTACGGCAATAAATTGCAATTCATTTTGTTGTAAAACACGCAAACTTACTCTGATTTTCCACTTTTGCTTCTCAGGAGTAAAAATTCCATTACTAAAGAATTACATGTCACCAGGGAAGGTTGTGACTCTATTAAATGTTAAGGGGATGCACAAAAACTAAGAACAATTCAGGAAACAGTAAACTATGAAATCTAAAAGGAGGCAATAAAACTGCAGTATTTCATTTTCTAACATTCTTTATGCTGCCCTTTTTGTACTTGTATAAAATCGAAGTAGTTTTTGGACTTATATAAAATCGAAGTACAAGCCTATCTAAGTAAAAATCAAAGAATACTAGAAACAATCGAGTTATGGAAACAGGAAAGGAGTCAGCATTTCAAGTCAAAGTGAGAAATCAAACATATATTAAGTTGCAGAGAATTGGTGGGGGTGTTGGAGAGGGGCTGAAGGGCTTGGTGTGAGGGGAAGCAGGGGTGATGGAAAGAACAAGGGATGTCAGTGATACAGTGGAAAGGTTGTTCAGGGAATATGACTGCTTTCAGTGCTGTCTAGTAAATAGATGAGGGATCCTTCAGTCTCCGAAATATTCATTCAAGTGTGTGGGTTGCCCGTAAGTCAGGCTTTCATAACCTGGGGAGGACCTATATGTGGATAAACTTGGGAAACTGAGATTGATCTTGAAACAAAAGGGTATGTGAGGGGATCTGGGATCGAGGGATTTAAAATTATGAAGGGTACAAACATATTAGACAGAATGGAACTACTTCCTTAGGAGGAAGGTTCATAAACTGAAGGACATGGAATGAAGGTGAATAGCAAAAGATCCAAAAGAGACATGAAGGATTACGTTTTGTCTACACAATGAGTGGAATGCACTGTCAGGGGCAGAAATGGGGGCAAATTCACTTGTAGCATTCAATGATAGTTAGGTAAGTATCTAAAAGGAAAGAATGTTCAGAGTTCAAAAGAAAGTAGAGGAGTAGGACAAAATGGATTTCTCTTCGGTTCAGCTAGTATGGATTTGATAGGCTGAATGGTTGCCTTCTGTGAACAGGTTGATGGCCCAAATACCAAATGGAGTCCTTTAGAAATGACTTAGTGGATTTCATTGCCTTGCCTCTTGGCTTTCCCTTTCTGAAGAGACTCAGGCACAAGGAATAATACAAGCTTCTTAGGATGGCTCCTTCACAACAGTTGGGTGCATCTTTTTCAAGAAACTGCTCAGCAATCTCAATGCTATACAAACAGCATACATACCTGATCTAATAACTGCACTCTCCTTTTCCTTTCTCTTTTCCCTGAATTAAGCTATGCACTGACTCCAAGAAAATCAAACATTAGTTACGTATGCAAACACGAGGAAATCTGCAGATGCTGGAATTTCAAGCCACACACATAAAAGTTGCTGGTGAACGCAGCAGGCCAGGCAGCATCTCTAGGAAGAGGTACAGTCGACGTTTCGGGCCGAGACCCTTTGTCAGGACTAACTGAAAGAAGAGCTAGTAAGAGATTTGAAAGTGGGAGGGGGAGGGGGAGATCCAAAATGATAGGAGAAGACAGGAGGGGGAGGGATGGAGCCAGGAGATGGACAGTTGATTAGCAAAAGGGATACGAGAGGATCATGGGACAGGAGGCTAGGGAGAAAGAAAAGGGGGAGGGGGGAAAAGCCCAGAGAAACACCTTTTATTCCGTCTGGGTAGCCTCCAATCTGATGGCATGAACATTGACTTCTCAAACTTCCGCTAATGCCCCACCTCCCCCTCGTATCCCATCTGTTATTTATTTATTTATATACACACATTCTTTTCCTGTCTCTCCTTTTTCTCCCTCTGTCCCTCTCACTATACCCCTTGTCCTCTGGGTTTCCCACCCTCCCCCTTCTCTTTCTCCCTGGGCCTCCTGTCCCATGATCCTCTCTTATCCCTTTTGTCAATCAACTGTCCAGCTCTTGGCTCCATCCCTCCTCTTCCTGTCTTCTCTTTTCATTTTGGATCTCCCCCTCCCCCTCCCACTTTCAAATCTCTTACTAGCTCTTCTTTCAGTTAGTCCTGGCGAAGGGTCTCAGCCCAAAACGTTGACTGTACCTCTTCCTAGAGATGCTGTCTGGTCTGCCTCATTCACCAGCAACTTTTATGTGTGTTCCTTAGTTATGTATGTATATGTGCGTGTATGTGAGTGTCTTGATGCAAATAATGGGTACTTTCTTTTCTGGCTTATCAAATGCTTGTTGCATTCTTGTTACATGTAATTGTGAATTTTTCATCTCATTCCATTGTGTTGACAGATTTCATAGTATATCAAGTTAATCATCACCATGTTCAGGATTATATGCAGTCATCAACCAGACATTCTTTCCTTCTTGTTTCCTTATGCCAGTGTCGGATGTGACCCCCATAAACCTTTCCTGCAGAATTGAAAATAATGAATAAATAAGTTAAAGAAACAGTCAATCATTAGAGAACAGATTGAAGCTATTTTCTATTCAAGGAAATGCAATAGTTTTAAAATGAATCTGTTACTTAGAAAATTCCAGAAAACCCATGCAGCTAAGTTTCACCACAGGGGGTATTTTAACTAATTAACTTTAAGAGTATGAATGGGATAAAGTTTTCAAGTATTCACTCTCAACCCAGAATCTCTCTCAATGTTTAATCTTTAAAAAATTACCACAAGTCCTGGAAAAGCAGCACCACTTCATGTACAGAGATTTGTTATATTTTTACAGCAGCAAAATGTTTTGATATGCAAGGTTGGGAAGTACCAATAGTAGTTTTAACGATCTTTGGCAACATGAACCCTTTAAGACAGACATATTTTTCTCCCCCTTTCGTATTAATTTGTGGGATATGGGCGCTGCTAACAACAATAGCATTGATTCCTATTTTTAATTACCCTCAGAAGTCACCAACATGAGTCCTCTGATAATGATATGCCAATGGCGCTGGAGGATAAAAGAGGTCCAATTTTTAGACCAAGTGACAGAGGTGGATCAGAGGTATAGCTGTGGACAATTAGACAACCAAATGGGAGAAGTCTGCTCCAAAAATAGCCACATCTTTAATAATGGCAACTCCAAGCATTTCAGTAAAAGGACAATGCAGATTAACCAGGAGCTCACAGACAAAGCTACAAATGAGTAGCTTGAAGAACCATAACCAACAAGGCTAAGGACCAAGAGACTGGAAGTGACAACAACTTAGAAGTCAATTATTGCAGGTATGGACATTATGAGCTAAACGGTCTCCTGTGCTGTGAAGTTCAATTATTCTGAACGGGATTTCCCTCCCACTTCTGAATTATCCTTTTAAAGATGTGCATTATACGATGTGATTCCAAGAATCCCAGATGCTCATTGAAGAATGCCACCCTCAACAGCAGGCAACAAGTTTCTTTGCTTTCTCCCTACCATCACAAATATCCCACTCCCAGCCTCCCAGTCGCCATCAAGGATTATTTTGCTACAAGTGTTAAGACTATCTATTCAGTTAGAGTCATGGAGAACTACAGTACAGAAATAGCTCATCTAGTCTCACCATCATTCTGCCTAGTCCCATCGACCTGCACCTGGATCATAGCTCTCCACACCCCTCCCATCCACGTGCATATCCAAACTTCGCTTAAATGTTAAAATCAAACTCATGTTCTCCATTTCTGGTGGGAGTTCATGCCACACTCACGACTGTCTCAGTGAAGAAGTTTCCTCTCACGTTCTCCTTAAACATTTCACATCTAACCCATAGCCTCTAGTTCTACTCTCACCCAGCCTCAGTGGGAAAAGCCAGCTTGCATTTACCCTATCTGTAACCCTCATAATTTTGTATACCTCTGCAAATCTCCCCTCATTCTCCTACCCTCCATGGAATAAAATCTTAACCTATTCAACCTTTCCCTGTAACTCAGGTCCTCAATTTTTACAGCATCCTTGTAACTGCACTCTGTGCCAGTTGAACATAGGTTGCTGTAACTGTGGGGCAACAACTTCACTACAGGCACAACTGTGCCAGCTCAAAGAATCACTACAATTTTATACTTTAAGGTTAAGAGACCGTGTAGGGACTTTAACACAAAGTTAAGAATTTCAAGCATCAGTCGTACGATTATTAAGACCCAATTCCTTCCCTGCACCTTTGTTTTTCCATCTCTCTTTTGCCCATCCTTAAAAAGCACTTTTAGAGTCCCTCTTAATACCTTCTTTTTATGATTTTGTAATCCATGTGATTGGAGAATTTTTACATTAAAAGCACAAATCCAGGTTGTTGTTGTGATTTAAGGTATCATATAGGAACAAGCAAACATTACTGGCTAAATCTAATAGCTTAGGGGAATGAATGACATTGTAAGAACGTCAGCCTCACACCAAATTGACACAAGCAATGACATGGGAAAGTCATTATACTCAAGACAGTCTTGAACTTTATGGCAACATTTTTTTTTGGATTCAAAAGGCCTTTTTTATTAACTCGGTTATAACAAGAACAAAATGTGCAATTGATCTGAGACGCAATTCTTTTGTTTATTAGGTGTATAGACATAGCCAAAGCCATTATGCAGTCCTTTCCAAGAACCACAGTTAACACAACAATAGATGTGTGGCAATAAAATTGCCCAAGTATTTCAGAAATGCTAACAACAAAAAACTGATGAGTTCACATGACTTTCATATTTTCACTTCATTTTAATATGAACTAATCAGTCCAACTGCATTTAGTCAAAATGTAGAACATTATACAAATTAAGCAGGAATGCAGAGTAAGAGAATATATAGATCAAGCGATTGGGGAAATAGGATAATGAGAAGTGGGAGAACGAAGAGGGGGAGGCACCTTGATGAGGGGAAAGGGAAAATGAAAGAGGGGAAAAAAGGACAAGGTGAGGCATATCAAATAGTAAATGAGGGATAAGAAGAGAGCCAGAAAAGGAAGAGGAAAGATTGAGTCACAGAATACCACAACACTGAAACATGCCCTTTGGCCCATCTAGCCCATGCTGAACTACTAATCTGCCTAGTTCCATCGGCCTGCACCCAATCCATAGATGTCCATATACTCCCATCCGTCTACCTATCCAAATTTCTCTTAAATGTTGAAATTGAACACACGTCCACCACTTTCGCTGGAAGCCCAAGTTAAGAAGTTTCCACTCATGTTTGCCTCAAATGTTTTACCTTTCACACTTAACCCATGACCTTCAGTTCTAGTATCACCCAACCTAAGTGGAAAAAGACTGTTTGCATTTACCCTATCTACACCCCTCATAATTTTGAGTATCTCTATCAAATCTTCATTCATTCTTCTACGCTCCAGGGAATAAAGTTGTAACCTATTCAACCTTTCCCTATAATTCACGACCTCAAATCCTGGTAAAACCCTTGTAAATTTTCTCCGCACACTTTCAAGATTCAAGGTTGTTTAATATCATTCCAGTGCACAAGTGTAAAGGAAAACAAAGTAATTGTTATTCTGAATCTCAATGCAACACAAAAAACAATAAAATAATGATGCTGGTGATGCATTGGTCAGTTTTGACTACCCCTAGCCTTCCTGTCTACTGCAGAGCAATTTCCATACCATGCAGTGATACAACATGGCAGGATGCTCTCTACTGCATATCTGTAGAATGACATGAGTACAAATGTGCAAAGTCCAGCTCTCTTCAGCCTCCTCAGGAAGTAGAGGCATTGGTAAGCCTTCCTGATTGTGTAGATTGTGTTCTGAGACCATGAGAAGTTGTGTGAGATATGCACTCCCAGGAGTTTGAAAATGCTCGCAGTTTACACAGCTGTTCCGCCAATGTAAAGAGGGGTGTGAGTGATGCGTAATCCCCTAAATTGATAACCATCTCCTTTGTCAAGTTGACATGGAGGAAAAGGTTATTTGCCTTGCACCAGACCTTGAGCTCATCCACTTGCTCTCATGTAGGTTGTCTCATTGTTGTTGGTGATGAGCTCCACCACTGTCATGTCATTAACGAACTTGACAATATGAATACTTGAGTGTTTGGCCAAGCAGTGATGCATGAGCAAAGTGTATAGCTATGGGCTCAGCATAGAGCCCTTGTTGAGGATGTTAGGGAGGGAGGAGCGTTTGGTTAGAAGTCCAGCACACAGTTGCACAGAGGTGTATTTAGACTGAGGAGTAGGAGATTGTTCACCGCTCACCGAGACACTGAACTGGCTCTATTTCGCTGCACTCACTTTCCAGGACTCCGCAGTTCATCTTCTGTGTGTTAGTTGTCTACTTTTTGATTGATTGCATGATTTATTCTTTATAAGGGTGTATAATGGTCTTTGTTGTGTGGGTTTTTTTAAATGGGTTCTATTGTGTTTCTTTGTTTTGTGACTTCCTGCAAGAAGACAAATCTCAAGGTTGCACATTATATACATACATCGGTAATGAACTTTGAAAATTTGTGGGACAATAATGTTGAATGATGAACTGAAATCCAGAAATGGTATCTTTCTTGTAGGTTGGTGACCAGAGCTGCACACAATACTGCAAATTAGGCCTCACCAACATTTTTAACAAATTCAACAGAACATCCCAACTCCTGTACTTAATATTTTGGTTTATGAAGGCCAATATGCCAAAAGCTTTCTTTACATCCTATCTACCTGTGACACCACTTTCTTTCTTTTTAAATCTTTTTATTGAATAAGTATACAAAAAGGTAAGCCATATAGGCACTAATACACTGTTAGAATATAATAAAATTACAGAAGATATTAATACAAAAAAATAATACAAACAATGTAATTTAAACATAACGTACCAAGGTAACATAATAGTATACTAATTTTTTATATATATCAATAGAGAAAAGGAAAAAAAAACACCCCAAAAAAACCCACCGTGCAACTAACTAAAAGCAAAATAAAGCAATGGGCTAACTTGAAACCAAACAGAGTTAAAAAACTTAAAATCATGTCCTCAATCCCGACCTCCATTAAAAACAGTAAAAAAAAACAAGAAGGGTATATATTACATTAAATGAAAATATTGAATAAAAGATCTCCAGGTCTGTTCAAATTTAAATGAGGAGTCATAAAGATTGCTTCTAATTTTCTCCAAATTCAGGCATAATATCGTCTGAGAAAACCAAAAAAAGGTAGTTGGAGCATTAAGCTCTTTCCAATGTTGTAAGATACATCTTTTCGCCATTAAAGTAAGAAATGCAATCATTCTACGGGCTGAAGGGGAAAGATTACTGGAAATTTTAGGTAGTCCAAAGATAGCAGTAATAGGGTGAGGAGAGATATCTATATTCAATACCTTGGAGATAATATTAAAAATGTCTCTCCAAAAAGTTTCCAGAGTAGGGCAAGACCAAAACATATGAGTTAAAGAGGCTATCTGCCCCGGACATCTATCACAAAAAGGGTTAATATGAGAATAAAAGCGAGCTAATTTATCTTTGGACATATGTGCTCTATGAACAACTTTAAATTGAATTAGGGAAGGTTTAGCACAGATAGAGGAAGTATTGACTAATTGTAAAATCTGCCCCCAGTCATCCACGGAAATGATAAACCCCAATTCCTGTTCCCAATCTACCCTAATCTTATCAAATGGAGCTTTCCTAAGTTTCATAATAATATTATAAATCATAGCCGATGCACCTTTCTGACATGGATTAAGGTTAATTATAGTATCTAAAATGTATGTAGGAGGAAGCATTGGAAAGGAAGAAAGTATAGTACTTAGGAAATTTCTAACTTGTAGATATCTAAAAAAATGTATTCTTGATAAATTATATTTATTAGATAATTGTTCAAAAGACATAAGGGAACCATCTAAAAATAAATCCAAAAACCGTGAAATACCCTTAGTCTTCCAAATTTGAAAAGCACAATCCGTAAAAGAGGGAGGAAAAAATGTTACCTAAAATAGGAATCGCTAACCCAAATTGATTAAGATCAAAAAATTTTCTGAATTGAAACCAAATATGTAAGGTATATTTAACTATCAGGTTAGACACCTGTTTAAGGCGTTTCAAATCAAAAGGAAGAGAGGAACCTAAAATAGAGCCAAGTGTATAACCCTGAACATATTGTAATTCCAATGCTACCCATTTAGGAATGGATAGTATATCCTGGTCAAGTAACCAAAATTTCATATGTCGAATATTAATTGCCCAATAATAAAATCTAAAGTTAGGTAATGCTAAGCCTTCATCTCTCTTAGCTTTCTGTAAATGTATTTTACCCAGTCTTGGGTTTTTATTTTGCCAAATAAATGAAGACATTTTGGAGTCGACTTTATCAAAAAAAGATTTTGGAACAAAGATTGGTAATGCCTGAAATATATAAAAAATTTTGGCAAAAAAAACATCTTAACTGCATTAATATGACCAATCAAAGTTAAATATAAAGGAAACCATTTAGATGAAAGTTGAATAATATGGTCAATTAATGGTAAAAAGTTAATCTTAAATAAATCTTTGTATTTACAAGTAATTTTAATCCCAAGATATGAAAAATAATTATTAATCAATTTAAATGGAAAGTTATGATATAAGGGAAGTTGTTTATTAATCGGGAAAAGTTCACTCTTACTAAGATTTAATCTATAACCTGAAAAAAGACCAAATTGTGCTAATAGCTCTAAAACAGCCGGGATGGATTTTTGGGGATTAGAAATATATAAAAGTAAGTCATCAGCATAGAGTGATATTTTATGGGACTTTAAGCCCCAAGTTATCCCAGTAATATTTGGAGATTCTCAAATGGCAATTGCGAGAGGTTCTAATGCAATATCAAATAATAAAGGACTAAGAGGACAACCTTGTCGAGTACCTCGAAAAAGAGGGAAAAAAGGTGAACTTAAAGAGTTAGTACGGACCGAGGCCACAGGAGAATGATATAACAGTTTAATCCAGGATATAAATTTCGAGCTAAAATTAAACATTTCAAGCACCTTAAATAAATAAGGCCATTCTACTCTATCAAAAGCTTTCTCAGCATCTAAAGAGATAACACACTCAGGAACATTTTGTGAGGGAGTATAAACAATATTTAACAGTGTGCGAATATTATAAAAAGTGTAACGACCTTTAATAAAACCCGTTTGGTCTTCCAAAATAATAGAAGGAAGTACTTTTTCTAATCTATTTGCTAATAACTTAGAAAAAACTTTAGAATCAACATTTAATAAAGATATTGGTCTATAAGATGCACATTGAGCAGGATCTTTATCCTTCTTTAATATCAGAGAGATTGACGCTCTATTGAAAGATTCAGGAAGTTTACCAAGTTTTAATGAAGCCTCAAAAACCCTACAGAACCAAGGGATTAATGAAGGAGCAAAACATTTATAAAATTCTATGGTAAACCCATCAGGGCCAGGAGTTTTCCCCAAATTCATAGAGAAAATAACATTCTTAATCTCATCCGTGGTAATGAGAGTATCTAACATAGAAGACATATCCTGTGAAATCTCAGGGAAGTCTAGATTATCTAAAAAATCATTCATATATTTAGAATCTCGAGGAGACTCTGATTGATATAAGGAAGAATAAAAATCACAGAAGGTTTGATTAATCCCCACATGATCAAGTATCAGTTGGTCATTTTGGTTATAAATCTGATTAATTTAAGATTTAGCATAATTAGACTTCAGTTGATTAGCCAACAGTTTGCCAATTTTGTCACTGTGTACATCAAATTCACTTCTTGTTTTCTTTAATTGGTTTACAATCGAGGACGAAAGTAATAAACTGTGCTCCATTTGAAGTTCAGTTCTTTGTTTATATAACTCCTCAGAAGGAGCTATAACATATTTCTTTTCAATTTCCTTAGTCTTGTCCACAATTACCAACTCCTCCTGCTTCAGCTTCTTCCTCAAAGCAGCAGAATACGAGATAATCTGACCACGAATATAAGCTTTAAAAGTATCCCAAAGAATGTTCACAGAAATATCCTCTGTATAGTTAATTGTAAAAAAAAGATCAATCTGTTCATTCATAAAGTTAACAAAGTCCGAGTCCTGAAGCAACAGCGAATTAAAACGCCATTGTCTATTATTTTGTGTATTGGCCAGAATTTTAATAGAAAGCTTAAGTGGAGCATGATCCGAAATGGTTATAGAGTCATAATCACATTTAATCACTGAAGAAATAAAACGAGAATCAATAAAGAAATAATCAATTCTTGAATAGGAATGGTGAACATGTGAAAAAAAAGAAAAATCTTTTTCCTGAGGTTTCAAAAAACGCCAAATGTCCGTCGACCCAGAATCAGAAAGGAATGAATTAATCAAAGTTGCAGATTTATTAGGTAAGGTCTGTAGAGGAGCCGAACGGTCCAAAGCTGGAGACAAACAGGTATTAAGATCTCCGCCCCAGATCAATGAAAACTCATTCAAATTCGGGAAGTGATTGAATAATGATTTATAAAATTCCGGACAGTCCATATTAGGAGCATAAACATTAACCAAAACTACCTTTTTATTAAATAGCAGACCACTAACCAATAGAAATCTACCATTCGGATCAGAAATAATATCATGTTGTATAAAAGTAACTGAGGAGTCTATAAAAATAGAGACGCCTCGAATCTTAGCATTGGAGTTCGAATGAAACTGTTGTCCCTTCCAGAATTTAAAAAAACGTAGTCCGTCCCCCCTCCACACATGGGTCTCTTGTAAAAATAAAATTTGTGCTTTAAGTCTCCGGAACACTTTAAAAACTATTTTCCTTTTAATAGGATGATTAAGACCATTAGTATTCCAGGAGACAAAATTAATAATAGACTCCATAAACCCTAAAGTCAACCCGCAACAAGGAGGATTGATGATAGGCTCAACCCACGAACCCGGAAAGGGAACAGAACATACAAGAGATACCGGGAAGAAGAACGCAACCAATACTTCAATAATGTACATAGCCCAAGAAGAAGGAAACTAAAACGTGAAGCCCCTCCCACCACCCCCCACCCCATGACCTCAAGGTTAAATCTAACGCAGACCAGCCCGAAAGAAGCAAGCACTAAAACTACCCCCATGACTTCCAGTATACGCTCCCTAAAAAAAGTGTAAATATAAAAAAGATCAGCTAATTATAAAACAGTAAAAGAATTAAAAAAAAGATAATTCAATTAAAATAAACACATAATATAACAGAGTAAAAGCCAGAAAATATAAAAAAAAACCGCAACAAACCCCAGACCCATGAGTAAACAAAACAAAAAAAATGAGATTATTAACATAAACTAGTTATAAAAACCTACAAAACAAAATAGATTTTAAGAAACTACAAAATTTAAGGCCACAAAGGAAATACGTAAAATGACGGTGAGGAAATAACCACCCAGAATCCCCTGGGAAAAAGAAAGAAATGACGCAGTTAAAAAGAAAGTTTAGTAACCGTATTAAATAATCAAAAATAAACTTTTCTGCCCATATAGGGCAAAAAAAAATTAAGACCGACAAATTCACAACCTCCGATCAACGGAGATAGTTAAAAATTACGATTAAGATGTTGAAGGTGAAAATTGATCCAGGTAACTCTGGGCATCCGATGGAGATTCAAAAAAACGGAGGGCTCCATCCAACGTACGAATCCTTAAACGTGCAGGGTAAAACAGCGCTGGTTTTAAATCCATCTTGTAGAGTTCTGACATCACAGATCTGTAACGAACCCGTTGATCCCGGATTGGTTTACTGAAATCCTCCACGAATCGGAACTTAAGATCCAGAAAATCAATGTAACCTTTAGATCGAACGAAACGAAACAGTTTCTCCTTGTCTTGAAAGTAATGAAAACGTAAAATGACATGTCGAGGTTTATCTGACTTAGGCGAGTATGATGGAACTCTGTGAATACGATCCAATAACGGTGGTTGGTCAGGAAATACAGTAGGAAATGCATCTTTTAAAAGTTGAGAAAAATACTTCATAGGGTTATCAGATTCAACAGCTTCACGCACCCCAATCATTCGAAGATTCTGCCGTCGCATTCTGGATTCTAAGTCAGAGTTTTTAAAGGTCAGAAAGTTGAGTTTCTTCTTCATTACATTAATTGTTTCTTCGATTTTCTCCATCTTGAGCTCACTTTGTTGCGTAGATTTTTGAAGATCAGATATAGCCGACCGATGTTCCGTAATAGATTTTTGTATCTTCTCAATTGAATCGGCAATTTTCTGGAAACTAGTTGAAATTTCCTCACGAATTAGCTCCGATATAGCTTTCAAAGTCACCAGTGGTTCAGTCGGAGGGAAATCGGTACCTTTCGGTTTACCCGGAGGTTTGCCGTCCTTTCCGTTTTTTCCATTCTTAGACATAGCAGACCTTAAAAACATCCGATTATCGAAGAGCCCAATTTGTTCCAAAGTATTATAAAAGTTGATGCCTTAATGGTTAATTAAAATATAGCTGATCATAAGAAGAAAAACTCAGAGGTAATGGAGCGAGTCAAGAACACGACTTCACTCCATGAGCGCTACCGGAAGTCCACTTTCAAGGAATTATAGTCCTGTATTTCAAGATTCCTCTTTCTATGACACTCCTCAGTACCCTATCCTGCAAGTTCTACCCTGGTTTGCCCTCCCAAAATGCAACACCTCACACTTATCTGCATTAAATTACATCTGCCATTTTTCAGCCCATTTTTCCAGCTGGTCCAGATCCCACTGCAAGCTTTGATAGACTTCCTTGCTGTCCAGTACAGCCCCATTCTTGGTGTTATCTGCAAATTTGCTGATTCAGTTTACCACATCATCATCCAGATCATTGATACAGATGCAAACAACAATAGACTCAGGACCGATCCCTGTAACACACCTAGTCACAGGCCTCGAGTCATCTACCACCACTCTCTGGCTTGTCCAATGTCAATTGACTGAGCCTTCTTGACCAACCTCCCATGCAGGACCTTGTCAAATACCTTGCTAAAGTCCAAGTAGACAACATCCATTGCCTTGCCTTCATTAACTTTCCTGGTAACTTCCTTAAACAATTGTGTAAGATTGGTTAGATATGACCTACCACATAACACCAGCTTGTCTATCCCTAATCAATCCCTGTCTATCAAAATAATTATATATCTGGTTCCTTAGAATACCTTCCAATAACTTATCCACTACTGATGTCAAGCTCACCAGCCTATAATTTCCCAACTTATTCTTGGAGCCTTCCTTAAACAATGGAACGACATTGGCTATCCTCCAATTGTCTGGCACATCACCCGTGGCTAAAATGTTTTAAATATCTCTGTTAGAGCTCCTGAAATTTCTGAACTAGCCTCCCACAGGATCAGAAGAAATACCTTGTCAGGCCCTCAGATTTATCTGCACTAATTTGCTTCAAAACAGCAAATCCTGTAATCTGTATGTGGTTCGTGACTTCAATGCTGCTTTGCCTCACTTCTATAGACTTTGTGTCTGCCTACTGAGTAAATACAGATGCACAAGCGAACAACACCACCTCGGGCAACATCTTTCAGATGGTCCACAAAACTGTTTCTTCCACTTCTTTTAAGCCTTCTTTTCCTTTGCAACAAGATTCTGGTACTGTTGGAGCCTGTAATCTTTAGTTTGATGGTGTGCTTTCAGTCCAATTGAGTGATCTGGCACTTCGCTCTCTGTGAGGGTGTCCCATGAGGCAAGCGGCCTCGAGCCAAGAAGCTTAGAGATGGGGCATGAGCCCGTGACTGAATCAATTTCTCACTGATTAAAGCATCAAGGACGATTGAAACATTGAGAAGAGTGTTCATTGCCAACTACCAGCCCCTCGGTCATTGCTGGCAGAGGATGATCTCTCTCTCTCTTTCTCTCTCTCCCCCTATCACTGGCTGCTCCCGAGGGAAGCTGCATTCAGATGGTCTCTCTTTCCCTCGATGCTGTTGAAGGATGCGCAATATGTTTTTTTTTCATGTGGCGGCGGGGTGAGGTTTTTCTTTGAATAGGTTCCATGGTGTTTTTTGTTTTGTGGCTATCTGTAGAGGAGACGAATCTTAGGGTTGAATACACATATTTTGATAATAAATGTACTTTGAAAAAGATCCATTGAAGATCTCCCCATCTTTCAGCTCCACACGTAAATTACCATTCTGATCTTCCAGAGGATCAATTTTGCCCCATGCTATCCTTTTGCTCTTAGGATTCTCCTTTACCTTGACTCCTTTCTTTTTGGCCTTCCACTCATCCAGCTGGGCTTCGGTCTTTGTACCTACTTTTACAAGCAGATTTTTGTCTCCCACCTGAACTTCGTGCAGTAACCTTAATGCACACAGAGTAGAGTCGAGCTTTTTATACTCACAAAAGCTGAATGCTTATAACTTTCCTGAAGCTCCTTGAACTCTCTTCCAACTTAAAACCAAGCCGCATTTTACAAGAAACTGCCTGATTAACATAACAGAAACTCTCTCAGATATGTTGCCTACAAAAACTGTTGTAGTTGGACCACTGGTTTCTTCACTTTCAAACTTCCTCTGAGTAGCATGTCCTTGCTTTCCAACCAGAGAAATAGAGGTTGGCACCAACACATGTTGGCCCTCTGTTGGTCAATGGTTCATGGTGTAGGGCATGGAGACAGATGAGGCATCATCCAGTACCTTTCTTAATTCACTTTCAGATGACTCTATTGAAGAGAATGTGGCATGCAAATGGTAAGTGGATCTCCAATCAAGTTGTAGTTGTCTCAGCCACTCACAACCCCACTATGTGGTCCGTCCTGTTTTTACCATCTACAAGCCCAATATGGCTTGTTGGTTGTTGTATTTCATTGTTACAAATGTCATTCCCACAGCAGTTATATTTTCTCCAGTATAAGTTCTCAGTTGGATATCTGCAGGCTTCAGTTTAGTCTCTTTGAAATGCTGTTCAAACTCATTTTGTGGAATGATAGAAACAGCTGAGCCAGCGTCCAATTCCATTTTAATTAACTAGCTGTTCACTTCTGATATAAGCCATATTGCTTGTCTATTGTTAACTTTCACAGTCCTGATTCACACTGGTCATGATCAGATTTTTCATTACTGCATGCAGACTGGTGGTTTTTTTGAAACTACAACTTGACTTTTTTTCCCTCTTCCCTATGCAGTCCATTATTTTGTCTGCCCAATATATTTTTTGTATGTATTCTGCTTTGTTGCATTTTCTTTATATCTGCATTGGTCTGGAGTATGTGAGCCCCTACCACAACTGTAACACAGTTTGTTTGTCCAGGCCAGTTTTGGTTCAGATGCTGTAATTTTGTTCACGTTCACTTTCATTCCTGACTGTAACTGACTTGCATCTCTGTCTGCTTTTTCCATTGACACAGCTATTTCAATTGCTCTTTTAAAGATAAATTCAGCTTCAGTTAGTAGCCATTCTTGAATGAGATTCCACAAACTAAACGACCTCTCAGTGCATAATTAAGCCCATTACCGAACTAACAATGTTCAGGCAACTTCTTCAACTCAGCCACATAAGCTGAGATGAACTCCCCTTCCTTTCTATTCCATTTATCAAACCTAAAACATTCTGCAATCAACAATAGTTTCAGTTCTAAATATTCATGCATTACTTTCAATATATCAACAAAGCTCATTTGGACTGTCTTGGTTGGAGCAGTCAAACTCCTAAGCAAACTATATGCCTTTAAACCCAATTCACTCAGTAAAATTGGTACTTGTTTCTCTTTGGCTATTTCATTTACTTTAAAATATTGCACAATTACACATTGCAGTTACCTGCTGTGCAATCAAACGAATCAATTTTTCCTATGTGGCTGTCCATTTCTGCTCTTTTTTAAATGAATATTATCACCCCTTACTCAAAGTTTATGAACCATGTCGTTTTGTTTTAACTTGATCGTTTCTGTCTCCTTTTCTAAAGAAACACATGCTGTGCTTCTTTTTTTAACTCAATGCTTCACTGACTTCTTTATAATTTGAACATCTCACTGCACTTCACTAGGTAGATAGTTGTTTTGGGTTCGTTTTAAATGGAATATAGGTAAATGCATTTACGACATAGAATGAAGCAAGGGCATATTCTATAAATGTAAGTTGTCTGAGAAGCATGGAGCAACAGAAGAACCTCAGATTCATTGTCCTAAATCCTTTAAAGTATCGGGCCAAGTAAACAAAGTTGTTAAAAATGCATCTGTAAAGCTTTCCTTTGTAGCTGAAGAGCAGATGGAAAACATGAGAAGTTAGGTTAGAACAGTATACATTGTAGGTCTGTACATTACAATTGTGCACAGTTTGATCAGCACTTTACAGAATGGATGTGACTGCACTGCAGATGGTCACAGAGGAGTTTACAGGAATATTACCAGAACTGGAAAATTTTAGCTATGATGGAAGATTGATAGACTTGGGTTTTTTTATTTGGAACAGAGCTAGCACAGGAGAGACTTAAGGTTATATAAATTCATGAGGGATTTATACAAAACAGATAGAAAGGGCCTAAGCTCCTTGACTGAGGGGTCAAATACCAGGATAACTGAATTTGAAGTAACTGGTAAAAAGATTAGAGGGGGATGAGGAATTTGTTAGGACTCTGGAACTAGACATGGAATCACAGAGTTGCAGACAGATACCACACAGAAACTGGCCCTTCAGCCTATTGCGTATGTGCTAAGCATCACCTCCTAGTAACATTAATTCTACATGTATCTTACTTTTTATCTTCTCTGCATCCCCACCCCACTCCCCAGATTCTACCATTCAACCACAGAGTAAGGGCAATTTACAGTGACTAATTAGCCTACCAACCCACATTTCAAACTTCAAAATTAATTTATAACCAAAGTACATATACAGTGCCTATAAAAGGTATTCACCACCCCCCACCCCCGAAAGTTTTCAGGTTTTACTGTTTTATGACAATGAATCACAGTGAAGTTAATTTGGCTTTTTTTGACACTGATCAATAGAAAAAGGCTCTTTCATGCCAAAGCGAGAACAGATCTTTACAAAGTCACATTTCTTGGGGATGTGGGACGAAATCAGAGCACACGTGGATGAATCCCACACGGTCACAGGGAGAAACTGAACTCCACACAGGCAGCACCTGAGATCAGGATGGAACCCAGGTCTCTGGTGTTATGAAGCTGAAGCTTTACTACCTGCACCACTATGCTGCCCCCAGGAATGAATTAATTCTTAAACTTGAAGCGCTGTGACTTGCAGGGCTACAGATCACGTACTGGAAGGTAGGAATAGGTTGGGCACAGGTTCAACGTGTCTCCTTCTGTTTCTGATGATTGTGTAATTTCATTTCCGTGAGTAAAAGACTTTTTTTATTCCACATGAGATGCGATGAAGAGATAAAGTTGAAGAATTGGTTGAATTTCTACAGTTCAAGGATTGAGGATTGGGCATTAGTAGCCAGATTTCTTGTGCGATGGATTGTGAGATTGCCAGCACAATGCAGGGTGTTGTAGACTTCCTGAACGGAGAGTCTAGTGTCACGATTTATGCTCTGTGATATGGTACATAGCTTTATTTCAGCACAATGGCTGTGACCCATTTACTGATTCATTTATATTGTGGCTGTTACTGCCTTATATTCTTTCTATTCATAAAAGGACAGTGTAAGGAATGGTATTGATTTTCATACGCTGGCCAGTAGAGAAGAAGAGTCCTGATTTGCAGTCAGTGGAGATGTTTAAGTATCTCGCCTAGCTGCAGTCTGTTGATGAGAGGAGGTTGTCATACCATGATTTTTATTCAATGGCTTCAGGGACTCTAGCTGCAGTGCTTTGTCACTTGAGAGAGGGTGGCAGACTGATGGGGGAAGTGTTACTGAATTCCCATTCACAACATCCGGTATATCACATTTCAGTATAACTTGATTCATGGATCAGACCAAGGTTGCTTCAATCCAGTTTTGAGAGATTTTATCGTCATACTTTTCACCACTGGTATTGGATCCTCTACACTTGAGTTCTTTGCCAGATTTTGTACCTATCTGCTTAAGTGTTGATGGGATGGTTGGCTTTGGTTGGCTTTGCTTGCCCAGTGCTTTCAGAAGAGTTTGAACCTGCCCATGGCTTATACTATCTGTAGCTTAAGGGACGCGGTGTCAAATGTTTTCTAATTGCATTGAAGTTTACTTTAGCCTTAGTTTTATCATGTGCACACCTTTGATGAACAGAAACAGAAACTTTCATCTTAGTTGTACAACTTGCCATTTGAGGGCTGTCCTGTGACAGTAGGTCTTCCCAGTTATAATGACTTATATCCTACCTATATACTACTAAAACTCTCATGCTCTGTCTGTCTGTTGTGACCTTCAATTAGCGCAAACGGTGCATTACAGCGGCACTTTTTTTTGGCTAAATCGAATTAAAATGCGCTAACTTACAGAATGCAGGCAAAGTTCAGGGTTATATATTCGTATAAAATTGCTCATTCGCCAAAAATCAACAGGCTGCCTTTCAGCCGAGACCCCATCGGCCATCATGGAGACCGCGACGCCACAGCCCGACACATCCACACGGCCAGCATCAGCGGCACTTCACGATGCTCACAGAGCCGGCTCCACCTTCCATGGAGACTGCGACACAACACCACGACACATGCACACGGCCAGCCTCAGCAGCGCCTGACAATGCTCACAACAGCCACACCAACCGCAGCGAAAGGGCAGGGCTATCACGTCCATTTAGGAGAACGCCAACCACATCATCAAGAAAAATCAGCATCCTGGAGGCTTTGGTGTTACTGCTTCATGTCTTCTATCAGGCATTAGGGTAAAAATATATGGATAGCCTAGTTATGCCACGTGGAAAGAGAAGGGGGACATTATGATCAAGAGATGACGCCAAACATCGTCAGGAAGCGGCAAGGAGAGGGAGAGAACAATAATCAGATGAGGCCAGGGCCGCACAACTCCAGGATCAAAGAGTCAAGACAAAAAAGATGAGAGAAGATGAGACAGAGGAGGACAGGCATGCAGGTCTCCAAAATGACAACAATAGGCACAGACGGAGGAGAGAACAAGAATCCATCAGGCCAGGGCCGCACAACTCCAGGATCAGAGAGAAAGAACAAATGGTAGAAGAGATGAAGAGACGAAGGATGAAAAGGCTGCACATCTCCAGAATGACAAAAACAAGCAGAGAAGGAGGAGAGAGGAAGAGACAGAGGAGAAAATGAAAGATCAACTCGAGAATATGCGGTAAAGAGTAATTATTGTGAGAGTTGCTGAAGACGATAATGGCCGCTTTCGACGACAATACCTCGACAGAGAAAGAGCAAGGTAAAATGCACGACTCGCACGGCGTAGCATTTCTGCTGATGTTGGTTCGCTGACCAGAGTATGCCCTCATTGTCATGCCTTCCTGTTCACTGGAGAACCCGCACATTTCTGCTGTATGAAGGGAAAGGTCAGGATAGGCAATTTGCAGCCTCTACCTAATGAGCTCCTCAATTTGTACAGCATTGATGAGCCTATTGCAAATGAGTTCAGGAAGAACATCAGACAATACAATTGCCTCTTCCAAATGACATCCTTTGGTGCCAAAGAACTCATTCCAACTAGGAATCGATGGAATCCTTCTGTGATTATTTAAGGCCAAATCCATCATTACATCGGACATTTAATGCCAGACCCCAACCAGCAAGCCCGATTCCTTCAAATTTACTTCATGGATCCTCAAGACAGCGTAGAATTGAGAATGGGTATACTCCAGAATGATTGAATTCAACGTGTGATTGTTGAATTATTGGAAAACCTACTACGACAATGAAACCCATATATTGCATCCCTTCAGCTTGCAAAAGAACAAATTCGGGGCATGCCAGAGGCGTTCATTGTCATTGATCATGACCGGAGACTGGCATTTGAACATGAGAGAAGATTTAATGCACAGATTGCCAACGAAGTCGCTGTCATTATACCAAACAGCACTGAACCTGAAGTAAGATCACGACACATTGTGTTGACAGAACGAGGAGGTGATTTGCAAATAATTTCAGAGTCCCATCGCTCATATGACAGGTTTCAATACATACTTTTCTTTCCAGTTGGAGACAATGGCTGGCATCATCCACTCCGAATAACCAACAACAAGAAACTGACGGCAATGTGTTATTATGCGTATTGAATAATGCCGTAAGAATGAGTTTAATAACCTTCTCAGAGGAGGACATCTACTCCAACAATACTTGGTCGATATGGCTGCTAAGATTGAAGGCGAGAGGCTGAGCTACATCCGAATGAATCAAGCAACCTTGTGATCAACAGCACACAGAGGCCTGACTGATGCATTGAATGATGACGATGATTTCAGAAACATCGGAAAGCGCATCATCCTCTCACCTACCCGACATTCGACAATCCTGCAGAACTTTTATAGAGGAATTCTATCTTGGTTCCTCTTAATGAAATGATGCAAAAAATAAACTTCACATGCATTAGACACTTCCCTGGAATCATGAAAGAATACTGCTCCTTCAACGTCGTAAGTGAAGGAGCTAATGCCACTCATTTTCCTACAGAATTCCTTGATTCCGTCAAACTCTCTGGATTGCCACCACATAAACTGGAATTGAAGACGGGATCTCCCATTATTTCAATGAGGAACTGGATCCACCAAGGCTTTGCAATGGAACGCGAATGATGGTGGAATAATTGCACGACAATCTCATTGTAGCAAAGATAAACATTGGTGTGTTCAAAAATGACATTGTCGTGATGCCAAGAATTAGTTTATCAGAAGGGGAAGATGTCCCTCTTCAGCGGAGCCAGTTCCCGATACAGTCATGCTTTGCTATAACTATACATAAGGCACAAGGCCAAACCATGGAGAATGTGTTGATTTATCTGGAGAAACCGGTATTCCAGCATGGTCAGCTGTATGTGGCTTTAAGCCGGGGAAAAAGAAATGAAAATGTTAGAGTATTCTTGAAGGGTGGCAGATCAACCAGAAATGTTGTCATCAAAAGTGTCTTTCGTTAAATGAGGAGGAGCTATATTTGTCTTGCTATGCGTCTTTCTTCTTTAATAAACTGAGTTTTTCTTCTTTAATGTCCAAGGCACATCACATCAGACGGCACTACCTTTCTCTCAAAGGGTGCCCCCAACGGGTCACCCGGTTGTCTAGTTATTTCTAAATCTCAAGGATTTTCATCATGTGGACTTTAATATGGATTGTTCTGTTAGCAAGAGTTTTACCCATCTTTAATAGGGAATTTCTCCCTATTTCCTCCAAGAGCACCACAACCCTGTTGTGGTTTGGAGGCTTGTAAGCCTCAGTGATCCAGAGAGCTATGTTGGTTGGAGTCAGAGCTTTGTGCTTTGGCTCTTGGTAGGGTCACTCATACCAAATAGGTCAAAGGGCAGAGGACAGACTAGGAGTGGTCCACTGGCCCTCCAGGTTCGGGAGTTCAGCTCAGGGATAACAACGCTGACTGGTAAAACAAAATTGTTTCAGAGATAGCGATGAAGAATCCTTCTACATCCAAGTATGATGGTATTCTTGAGTCTCCATCCAGGATTTGCATGACTGACAGTAGTGAAAACCATGCGTAAGCTATTGACATGATGAAAGGAGCCCTGAACACTGTCGGAAATGGATGACCTTCATTGCTGCCCTGGGTGCCAGGGGCACAATGGGCAGTAAGTTTTCCCAATTTGTCAATGCCTCATTGCCAGAATTGTGGCAAGGCGGCTAAAAATTGTACTGTTGAAGAAGAAACAGCCAGAGGGATATTCACACACAATACATTGTGCATTGATTTGAGCTTATTTAATGACAAATGAATTAAGTTACACGTAGTTATTTGACTACCTTCTATAAGGATGAATAGATTTAAATCCTTTAATTTTTAACCAAGAAATAAAATACCTATCTCAATATTACACTGCAATAAAGATGAATAACAAAACAATGGTTTATATGTAAATTAAAACCATCAAAGCAGTGTCTTTAAATGTGGTGAATGGATCATTCTTCTGGAGCACTTGATTTATCAAGCAGCCCCAGATGGTGATAGGCAGACCACTAACAAAGTGGAAAATGACCTCTGTTCAAATTACGAAAATCTTTTTACCTGTGTAGCTCTCTGTCTTTTTGTTGTTCCAACAGCAAAGTTACCAGGTGATCAGAGGACGGGGTATGCTTAACATCCCCACTTTGCTTTTGTCTCTGGTTTCTATTTTCCTAAAGAATAAACAATGAACATATCAGAATATAGAGACAAAAGTGCAGCTTATAATATGCAATTCTTTAACAGGAAGTAATCTACACACTAAATACTAGTAAATCTATCAGGAGGAGGAGAAGATGGCGACGTGACGCAGCGCGCAGTGGCCACTCCGATGAAATGATATCTGTTATCTGTCATGTAGGGTGCAGTGCACAAACCTGATTTGATGGAGACAGATGTGAGAGCATGGAGGAACATCTGGAGAAACTTCTGAAATGCCTTCTTTGCTGCTGCTGCTACTGTGTGATCCAGAATCTCCGGAGGAGAAGGCCCAGAGTCCTCAGCTTTGCTTGTTGCTCAGCGGCCAGGGCAGGGTCAAAGCGCTCAGTGGCTGAGTCGGAGGGGCTGGTCGGAGGCTCGAAGTTTTCGGACGGACTTAGAGTCGGCTGTGGTCAGGTGCTTCCAATGCATCGGCAGTTGTCGGCGCCTGGAGGTTTATGGCAGGGAGAGTTTCTCCCTTTTGCCGTCTGCTATCGGGACTATTGAGAGTTGATCGGAACTTTGAGACTTTTTTTTACTGTGCCCATGGTCTGCTCTTTATCAAATTATGGTATTGCTTTGCACTGCTGTAACTATATGTTATAATTATGTGGCCTTGTCAGTGTTAGTTTTTGGTTTGTCTTGTTTTTTTTTGTGATATCACTCTGGAGGAACATTGTATCATTTCTTAATGCATGCATTTCTAAATGACAATAAACGAGGACTGAGTGTCCTCATAATCTAGTATCAGTTATTTTGCCATTTACTATCATTTCTCTTTTAATCATGCATTGAAATTATTATAAGTTTTCTCTCATTTACGAACATTTACTAGAATTTAGAAATATGTCCATAGGGCAGCATGCTAGCGAGCAGTTAGCGCAATGCATTACAGCATGAGCTGTAAAATCGGCGTTCAATTCCCACCACTGTCTTTAAGGAGTTTGGATGTTCTCCCTGTGACCATGACAGTTTTCTCCCATATTCTAAAGATATGGGAGTTAGGGTCAGTAACTTGTGGGCATGTTATGTTGGCACCAGAAGCATGGTGACACTTGCTGACTGCCTCACCACATCCCCGACGCAAGTGATACATTTCACTGTATGTTTCAATATTTCAATGTACATTTGACAAATAAAGCTATCCTATAATCTTTAATAAAACAAAAAGGCTTTTGTCTAAACAAAACTATGATGGAACAGATTTATTGAAGCTTGAAGAACTAATGATAATTCTTTAATCGACAGTAGTCACTGAGCGGTCTCTATTATTTAACAGTGAACATACAAATGATAAGTAAAAAAGTCTAGCGCAGCCAAAACCTGACATAGGGACAAATTCAGAAATGCATCACAACCTTTACAATTTTGACTCCATTAAATTTAATAGATAGAGAAGCATATAGGATGTAACAAGCAAAATGATGTTCCAGAAAAAAACAATCGCAGAACAATTCTGTGAAATAAGAAAAGTATGAATCAACGAAAAGGAAACCAAGATGATGTTAAAGACTAAATGGAAACATGAAATAATTATTACTTGCATGCAGAGATCCAGAATTCTATCTGAAAATATATGCTTTGTGTTATTACTCCGTTACTGTAACTCAGAGTTTCAATGGAAGTATCTGGCACCCAATGAGTAACAGAAAAAAGAAATAGTCTAATCTAGGTTGTTATAATTGGCCTCAGTATTTTTGCCTGTGCAGAAGAGAAAAAAATCCAAAGTTCATTCTCTTGATCACTGCATAAATTACATGCCTACAAACAACAAAACTGGCTCTGGTTCCCTTAATGTGGAATAGTCTACGATCACCATTAACATTGACCATAGTGGTTCAAAAGAGAATGCAACATAAACTAGGACAGGTGTGGAAGTGAGGCTAAGTAAAAAATATCATACATTTATCCCGTACCAACCTGAACTGCATTAAAGATAACACCAAATGCTAATGAGTGGATCATCTGGCTTACTTTGTAGATCTCTTCAGCAACTTCACTGGACAACTCATGTGTAACCTGTAGATACATACATTGAAAAAAGAACAAATTAACACACAAAAAGGAACCCTGTAGAAGTTAAATATCATTGCCCTGACAGTAAAATAGATCAAAGGAACAATCCCAAACACATCATCGTCACAACTGTGCAATCGACATTAAGATTGGTCCAAAAATAACTTGTTTGCCAGCAGCAGCTTGTAAGTTAATTACTGGACTTTATGGCTCTTCAGAAGCAATACAAGATGGGCCTACAAACTGATAAGTATCCCTCCTTCCCATCTGCAATGAAAACTGGCTCAAATAGGACAAGCAGGGTTATACACTTATTGAAGTAAATATACAGATTGCAGACAATGATTCCTTGTCAGATGGAAGGGAAAGGTTGGGAACAAATCCGAGGCAGAGAAGGGAAAGCTGCTCATTGGATTGGGGTGAGGAGGGAGCAAGAGGTGAGAGATGGAAATCATTTGTTTCATCTGGCTATTCTACTCAGGTGTTTAGAATTTCACAGATACTTCAAGGAGTGTGGTTAATTCATTCTCTACTTTCAACCATTACCTTCCAAGAATTCACCACTTCCGATTTCATTAAAGGTAATGTCCGGCATCTTTGATACTGAGCAGGCAATCACTCCACTAGTTTACAACTCCAACAGTAAAGATTTTTAAAAAATCATTATTTCTATAATAAAGTGCATATAAACTGATGTTCTAAAGTACTTTGAGATGTTAGGCAGCTAGACAGGTTTGCAATCAAAAGTTAGACAAAGGGGTCTACTGTCACATGCACTAGTGCATGTGTGCCCCGATACAATGAACTTTACTCGGAGCAGAGTCACGCACACTTGCATCTAGAGACACAACATCCGCAAGAAAAAAAACGTAAGTGAAACATAAATTATACAAGAAAGAACATAATTAGAAAGAAAAATAAACAAAGTCCATTGTAGTGCAAAGTGATCAAAGTTGAGAAAGCACAAGATGGCAGTAGGGAGAGGTGACATTTTACTGACAGCTGACAGATTAGGTCATGCATATGAGGTTGAGATTTTATTTTATTTGCTTTCTATTCAAGATTGTTTAAAGTCATTTTCAGTACGCAAGTATAAAAGAGAATGAAATAATTTTTACTCCCAGATCCAATGTGTCACACAAAAAAACATAATAAATATGAGAAAGCTTATATACATAGATTGATTGTATGTCCATAAAGTGACGTTTCCAGATGTGTCTGTACACAAGGTGACGAGCAGGAATTGATAAAGTAGTGGTAGTTGGGAATTGTGGAGGGATGGGTTTGTGGGTGGAGATGTTGACCAATCTTACTGCTTAGGTAAAGTAACAGTTTTAGAGTCTGGTGGGCCTGGCGTGGATGCTATGCAGTCTCCTCCCTGATGGGAGAGGATCAGACAGTATATGAGCAGGGTGGATGGGTTACTTTATGAAGTTACTGGCCTTTTTCTGGCACCTTTAGGTATATATGTCCCTGTTGGCAGGTAGACCGGTGCTAGTGATGCGTTGGGCAGTTCTGGCTACCCGTTGTAGAGCCTTCTGGTCTGCCACAGTGCAGCTTCAGTACCAAGCAGTGGTGCAGCTCGTCAGGTTGCTTTCTACTTCGCATCTGTAGAATGATATGAGTATAGACGTGCATAGACCAGCTATCTTCCACCTCCTCAGAAAGTAGAGGCGTTAGTGAGCTTTCCTGATTGTGTAGATTATGTTCTGGGACCACAAGAGGTTATGCAAGAAGTGCACCCAGGCAACACACACAAATTGATGAAGAACTCAGTAGGTCAGACAGCATCTATGGAAATGCATAGATAGTCGACGTTTCAGGCCGTGACCCTTCTTCAGAGCTGAGAAGGAAGGGGGGAGATGCCAGAATAAAAAGATGGGGGTGGGGGGGGAGAAGGAGGATAGCTGGAAGGTGATCGGTGAAGCCAGTTGGGTGGCAAATGTCTAGGGCTGGATAAAAAGGAATCTGATAGGGGATAAGAGTGAACTATAGGAGAAAGGGAAAGAGGAGGAGGTCTGGGGGAAGTAATAGGCAGGCGAGAAGAGGAAAAAGGTCAGTATGGGGAATAGAGTGAAGGGGAGGGGAATTTATTTACCGGAAGGGGAAATCAATATTCATGCCATCAAATTGGAGGCCACCCAGACAAAATATATGGTGTTACTCCTCCATCTTGGCACAGAAGGAGGAAATGGACCAACATCATGGAACAGGAATAAGAATAGGAATTAAAATGTTTGGCCATTGGGAAGTCCTGCTTGTGGTTAATTGTGAGGAGGTGCTCAATGAAGTGGACCCCCAATTTATGTTGGGTTTTACCAATATAGAGGAGGCCACTTCAGAAGCACTGGACACAATACATGACCCCATCAGATTCGCAGAAGTGTTGTCTCACCTAGAAGGACTGTTTGGGGCCCTGAGAGGAAGTGAGGGAGGAGGTGTATGGGTAGGTGTAGGACTTCCATCATTTGTAGGGGTAAGTGCCGGGAGGAAGATTAGTGGGCAGGAGCGAATAGCCAAGGGAATCGCGAAGGGTGCGGAAAATGGAGGAGAAGTTGAAACTGCCCACAATTTCCACTGTTGTGCCACTGATGTAAAGAGGGTGTAAGTGGTACGAGTTCTTCTGACATCAATAGCCATCTCCTTTGTCTTCCTGACACTGAGGAAGAGATTATTGGCCTGGCACCAGGCCTCAAACTCCTTCATCTCCTCTCTGTAGGTTGTCTCATCATTATTGGTGATGAGCCCCACCAACATCGTGTCATCAGCAGACTTGACAATATGATTACTTGGGTCTTGGGCAATGAGTCATGTGTAAGCAGAGTGTACAGCAATGAGCTCAGCACACAGCCCTCAGGGCACTCATATTGACGATGATAGAGAGGGTGGAGGGGTTGTGCATCCTGTCTGAGGTCTGTTGGTTATGAAGTCCAACACAGTATTTAGACTGAGGGGTAGGAGTTCGTTCACCAAGGTCTGTGAGACAGAACTGGTGAATGTAGAGCAGCCAACAGATTAGATCATGCACAGTTGGTTAAGGTTTTATTTTGTTTGCTTAGTATGTTAACACGCATATTAAAAGTCTTCTTTAAACTCAAAATAGTTTATAAACTGCTTGAACCATTTACATTGCATGCAGAAAAAGCACTGCACATATTTTGTCTGATGATTGTCATAAAGTTTATAATTAAAAACTGCAACTACCTATCAAGTACAATTTACTTCTCTGCACTTGAATGGGATAAATAACCTAAAGAATTACTAAGTTCACTTCAAGACTGAGTGCGAAGAAAATGAAAGGAATTTCCAGGAGCCTCCCAAGCACTTCTCAACATAAGACCATCAGAAAAAAAAATACTGGCTAACAGAGGAGAACACTCCTTCCGTTTCATTCCCAATTTCCTAAACTTCAGGGATTTGGTGATCTGGTGATGGGGCTTGCAGACAATTTGCAGCTGGCAGCAAACAGGCTCAATTGCAATTGTCAAATCAACTCAGTCACATTAATGATTTGGCTCTCAGTCTCTGTATACTTGATTTCCAGTGGATGAAATATAAAAAGCTTTTCACCTTTAAGCAATACCATTTATATATTTTTAAAGTGCTTATATTAATTAAATGGCTCCAGTGAAGAGTGTTATGTTGAAGACACTTAATGCTGATGAAGAAAGGAGAAGATAAGAGCTGTATAACAAAAATCCAAGCAACTTTCTGTTTTGTGGTGAATGCTCAAAAAATTGTACCATTGCATTCCTTGTGTCAGATCATTCAGTGGCACCAAATCCATTTAAATTCATTCACCCGAGGCTGTGAAGTCTAAGATCATAATGACACAACATATGCACTAAAAGCGGCTTAGACTGCTATGAAACAAGGAACATGCTGTAGTGCTTACTAAGTCATTAAACAGTCAATTTATATTCTGGATAACAT
This sequence comes from Mobula hypostoma, assembly GCF_963921235.1. Classification (NCBI taxonomy): domain Eukaryota; kingdom Metazoa; phylum Chordata; class Chondrichthyes; order Myliobatiformes; family Myliobatidae; genus Mobula; species Mobula hypostoma. The sequence goes on along the minus strand of NC_086099.1, from coordinate 61,491,485 downwards.
TTTAAAAGATTGTAAATGGTGAACTTCATGCTCACTTAAAGGGGTTTCTATAGGATGTTACCTCCCAGTGGAATAGCATGCTTGACCCTTCAAATTTGACACAAAAACTGGCCCACTTGGCCGGTTCACTGGTTGGTAGAGTCATGAACAAAGCTGAACTTCTGGTCTCAGTCAATTTATATAGGAGGTGGACTTGAGGTCCATCAAAAGCTGGAAATCAGGTCATTTCTGTACTGTGGATTGATGGCAGAGTAATCAACCAAGATTTGGTAAGGCCATTTGGCCATTGGGTCTGCTCTGTCATTTCATCATGGCTGATTTATTATCCTTCTCTTGCCATCACCCTGTAAACTCTGACACCATTACTAATCAAAAACCTATCAGCCTCGGCTTTAAATATACCCAATGACATGTCCTCCACAGCCATCGATGGTAATGAATTCCAGAGATTCACCACCCTCCTCCTTAGTTCTGTTCTAAAGGGACATCCTTGTATTCTGAAGCTGTACCCTAAGCTCCTAGACTCCCCTACTATAGGAAACATCCTTTCCACGTCTACTCTATATAGGTTTCAATGAGATTCCCCCTCCATTATTCTAAACTCCAGCATGTACAAGCCCAGAGCCATCAAACACTCCTCATACCTTAACCCATTCGTTCCTCGAATCATTCTTTTTAAGCTCTGGGCCCTCTGCAATGCCAGCACATCTTTTCTTAGCTAAGTGTGGTCTGACCGATGTCCGATAAAGACTTAGCATTACATCCTTGCATTATATTCTAGTCCTCTGGAAATGAATGTTAACATTGCATTTGCCTTCCTTACCACCAACTCAACCTGCAAGTTAACCTTTAAGGAGTCCTGTACGAGGACTCATTACACCTTTGATTTGTGAATTTGCTCCCCATTTAAAAAATAGTCTATGATATTATTCTTTCTAACAAAAATGCATGACATACACTTCCCTACTCTGTATTCCATTTGCCACTTCTTCGTCCATTCTTCTAATCTGTCTAAGTCTTCTGCAGATTCACTGCCCTTCCAGCTATCTTCGTATAATCTACTAACATGCTCACAAAGCCAATAATTCCGTCATCCAGGTCATTAACATATAACATGAAAAGAAGTAGTCCCGACACTAACCCCTGCGAAACATCCACAGCCAACCAGAAAAGGCTCCCTTTATTCCCACTCTTTGCCTCCTGCCAGTCCATTAAAATTTCCATTAGTATTAGTAGTTCTGCTCTGCAAATTTTTGTCTTGGAGGTATAAATATTGACTTGCAGCCAAGAATTTTAAGACCACTCTTTTAAAGTATGTAAGAATTTGACCGTTCTCAAACATTGCCTCCAGTCTGCTAACATCAATGGCAGTTCTTTGAGCTATTTTTTGAAATTCAAGCTTGCTGGCATTCAATTTCCCTTCTTCTTCATGCCCTATTAAAGCTCGTTCTATAGTCTGAGCTTTTGCTTCTTCTACCTATTTCTGTCCAATATACAATATCTAGTCTATGTTTTTTAATTTGTTTGGAGATGCCTGTACAATGTGATAACAAGCCCTTCTGAACCTAATTCTACCCATTCAACCAATTAACCTACTAACCATTTGTCTTTGGGATGTAGGAGGAAACCCAGGCAGTCATGGAGAAGAACGTACAAACTCCTTACCTGGGTCACTGGTGCTGTAATGACAATATGTTAACCTCTATGCCATTTGCTGCCTATTCTGTACATTCTTTTGTTGCACGACATAAGTCATTGATGACAAAATATCCCATCAGTATCTGAATCATCATTGCCGTATTTCTCCAGTGGAAATATTTCACTTCCGTTAGCCAAATATCCTCACGTCTTCCATTCTTTGATCTGAGCATAATTGGATGTTTGTACTTTTGAACAAGTGCTGGATTCAGTCAAAGTATTTACCCATGAACAAACAGACGCAGTGGCTGTGGGATTGCCCTTGCTGACAGCTATTGCTAATTTCTACGTGGAGGATTTTGAGCAGAGGGCTTTGAGTTTATCACCTTTACGCCCCAAATGCTTCCTCAGCTACGTCGTTGACATCTTCATAGCGTGGCCTCATGGACTCCAGGCACTCCAACAGTTCCACGACCATCTGAACAGCATACATCCAAACACTCAATTTACGATGGAAATGGAGAAGAATGGTTGCCTCCAATTCCTGGACATTCTAATATGATGGAAACCATGTGGCATTTATCAGAAATCCACTCACACGGACTTAGAACTCCACAATAACAGCCACCATCACACCTCTCAATGTAGAGCATTTTTTTTCGAACCCAGATAGTCGCCACAAGGAAATAAGATGATTAAGCACAAAGTTCCGACAGAATGGCTACAAGGTGAAGGAAATCAATCAGTCCTTTAAAAGGGCCAACAGAAAAACCAGGAAACCTAACAATGAGGAGGAACCCATCACTACCGCCTGCTGTCTCTATATTTCCAGGGTTTCTGGAAGAATCATCAGGATCGTGAAGAAATACCAGATGAATACCATCCACAAACCCGTAAGGAAGGTCAAATCACAGCTTATGCAGGTCAAAGTTGACTTGGGTCATAGGTTGGCTGACTTTTACAGGATTCCCTGTGAATGTGGAGCAGTGTATATTGGCCAGATGGGATGCACGGTGGAAACCAGCATCACGGAGCACAGGTGGTGTATTGGTTTGGGTTACCTGGAGAAATTGGTGGTAACAGAAAACTACATTCACTATGGCCATAGGGTTGACTTTGATGACACAAAACTATTGTGCCATGCCAGTGGCTTTTGGGACCGCCTGGTGAAGGAAGCCATTGAAATAAAACTAGAGGAAAAGAATTTTGACAAAGATGAAGGTCTCGCTTTTAGTAAGAACTGGAATTCAACTGTAAACAAGGAGGGGGAGCGGAAACCTGATTGGATGAGGACTAACCAATCAGGAGGGATGGACCTCAGGGATATAAATGCCACCGGGTAGACATGCCCAGGCATCATTCCTGATGAAGATGGTGGGCCTTGTAACAAACATCAGCTATAATTGATACTTGTACCCGTCTGGAAATCTGAGAAGAGTTTATTCCTATTTACCTCAATTTCCCTTTAGGGAAGAGGAGAGAGTCAACTTCTCCATCTCTTTTTTGATTTCTCCTTGATGTTGATACATTACTCTCCTAATAGAGTTCAGTATAAACAATGCAGTTTACTCTTGCAGAGACCAGCAGATCAGGTTGCAGCTCTCCCCAGGACTGCACTCTTCCTACACTACACTTCAAATCAGAGGTGGGACAAGAGTCAGGAGTTCTACTCCCACTGCATCACATGGGCTCAAAACCCAGTAACTTGACAAAATTCATGATATCTTCATTAAGCACCCGGCCATGTGCTAACTGAGTCAACCATGGTAAAGGAAGGTGCTTTGATAACTTTGTAAAGTCATAGAGTTGTAGAAGACTACAGCACAGACGTGGTTTGGCCCATCTAGTCCATGCCAAACTATAAATCTGCCTACTCCCATCAACATGCACCTGAACCATAGTCCTCCGTACCCCTCCCATCCATTTATCCAAATTTCTCTTAAACATTGAAATCAAACACAAATCCACCACTTACGCTGGAGCCTACATTAAACAATCCAGACAACAAATGTGACACATCCACACCTGCCACATCCAATGTGAAGAACAAGCCACTGGTGATTCCACATCTCTGGTGAAAACCTTCAGTAAAGCAGGTGTTAATATCACTAGTTACCTGCTGCTTGCCACACTGTCTTGCAGTTGTGAAGATTCAAGTCACATCACCAGGTCTATGGACAAGTGTGGAGTAGCATGAAAATAAAGGAGGAAACTTAGTCATCCCTGTTATGTTTTGTTACATCAAAGCATTAAACTAATTCAAAGGAAAACAACAGAACTAGGAGATGCAAGTTTAATTCTATTCATTACTTTTAGCAAAGCGCGCACATATCACGTGGTAGCGTCATGACGTGGGCAATTCACATTTTTTACATATAACCATAATGAATTAAAAACAAATGCTTATTTAAACTCTGCTTGGCTGTGAAACGATCTCAGTTCTAGTGCCTCCTCCATTGTGGTTATAGGAGTTCACTCTGGGACTGTGGGAAGTGGGAAGCAGTTCTAACAGTGGTTCCACCTCACTTCTCTAACAATTGACTCTACGCTTCTCAACTTATCGATATGTTGCCTCCAGATAATATCAGACACAATCTCCACTACGTAGAAGAGTGGTCCAGTTCTGACCTTAATCTTTCCAAGTACCCACTTTGATCACCTCTGTAGTGCACGGCCAGGACAGCTTGTCTAGGAGTGAAACACTGAACCTCCCTGTTTGAGGAAACTTCAATTGGCCTCAGTTGTTTGTCCTGGGTTTGAGGAGATCCAAGCATGAACGCAAGGGACGGCCCAGTGAGTTGTTGGTTGTGGAGTGTGTTGCATTGCGTTGTACAAGGAGGAAATTGGCGAGCTTCTGATTCAGTATCAGTGTAGTGTGATCTGCTGACATTGCTTGCAGTGAATTCTTTAGACTCTGGACAAACCTTTCCACAAATCCATTTGTTGTTGATACGGTGTAAATGTAATATCTCTTATTCCATTCATAACATACTGTGGTCCACTGCCACTGACCAAGTGTTCTGGAACACCGTTCCTTGTGAGGGGCACTTCTTAACACATCAACAGTAGATGAGGCTGTAGTGGGGGCTTCTGAGAATAATTCTGACCACATCCACTACTACCAAGTAATTTGGGCCCATGAATGCTCCAGCAAAATCTACACAAATCCTCTGCCAGTGCAATGTAGGCCATTCCCAGGATGAAGAGACGCTACTCTTGGCATCTTCTGGACGTGTTGCCATTCCGCACAGTGCATGGAGAACTGCTCGATCAGCTGATCTATCCTTGGCTACCAGACAAAGCTTCAAGTCAACGTTTTCATTCTAACTTCACCTAGATGACCATCATGTAGCTCCTCCAACACTTCAGCTCTCAGCTTGGATGGTACAACAATTCTCATTCCCACATTAGGCAACTTCCATTAAGGGCAATTCTATCCCGTTGCTGGTAAAAATAGCTGATCTGGAGTTTCTGTTGCATATTCCAGCCATTTTGGGTGACCATGTAGACCTGAGACAGTGTGACTTCTTTTCTGATATCTCTGCTGTGATAGGGAGACTTCCAACTTGCGTGAGGGAGAATACATCAAGAGAAGTGTCTTTTTTTGGTAAATGATTCTGGTATTTCCTTTTCCAAGGGTAAATGGGACAGCATGGTCATGATTAATTGCCCTCTTGAATTCAATCTTGTAATTGTGTCTTCCAAGAAATGGAGCACATTTCTGCATTCCTGCTGCCGTTGTTAGTGGAACACCCTTTTGTGGATTGAAAATGGACACTAGTGCTTAGTGATCAGTAACGAGGGTAGATTCTCTCCCATACAAGTACTGGTTAAAATGCTTTACATCGCAAACCAGACTCAAGGCCTCTCTGTCAATCTATGCATAATTTTCCTCTGCAGCAGTCATGGAATGTTCATTTCCATCACTCAGAACATGCGACATGACTGCACATATACTATAAGGCCAGACGTCACAGGCAAGCTTGTATGTGGCTTAGCCAGTCACAACCCCACAATGCTTGTCCTTCTATTTTTACCACATACAAGCTCTATGTGGTTTGCTGGTCGTTGTATTTCACTGTTACAAATATCAATCCCACATGAGTCATCTTTTCCTCACTATAACTTCTTAGTTGGATATCTGCAGGCTTCAGTTCACTATCTTTGAAATGCTGTTCAAACTCATCTTGTGGAATGACTATAACAGCTGAGCTACAGTCCAATTTTATTTTAATTAATTTGCTATACACTTCTGATGCAAGTAATTTTACTTGTCTCTTGTTACTTATCACATCATGAATCTCAAAGCTATCCAGTCCTACATCATTCTTATCATTATCAGATTTATCATCAACAACATGGTTTTGAAACTGCAACTTGTCTTTTATCTTTTTCTCTTCTCTGTGCAGTCCATTTATTTTTGTCTGTCCGACATGCTCTTTGTACGTGTCATACTTTGTTGCATTTTCTACAAGTTTTACTCTTAAATCCACATTGGTCATGAGTATGTGAGCCCCTGCTACAACAGTAACATCATTTGTTCATCCAGTCTAGATTCTGTTTAGACATTGCAATTTTGTTCATGATCGCTTTCATTCCTAACTACAACTCAACTGTGTCTCAGTCTGCTGCTTCCATTCATACACCAACCTCAACTGCTCTTATAAGTGTAAGGTGTTTCAGGTAGGAGCCATTTTTGAAAGCTTTCTTGGAAGATTCCATATACTAAACAATCTCTCAATGTATCATTAACACCATTTCCAAAATGACAATGCTCAGACAACAGCTTCAATTCTGCCACATGCACTGAAATAGATATATATATATATATCCATAATGAATTATACAAACAATGAAGAATGCTTAGACAAGCATTCCGCAGTCAACAATGGCTTCAGATCTAAATATTCCTGCACTACTTTCACAATATCAGCAAAGTTTATTTCAGTTGGTTTGGTTAAAGCAGTTAAATTCAAAGCAAACTGTATTCCTTTAAACCCAATGCACTCGGCAAAATTAGTACTTGATTCTTATTGGCTACATTATCTGCATCAAAATACTGTTGAATTAGCTCAACATACATGAGTCAATTAGCTGTTGAACAATCAAACACATTTATCTTTCTGATGTGACCAGTCATTTCTGATCTTTTTTAAATAATTGTTATCACACAGAATTTCATGAACCAATTAATTGTTCTGTTTTCTGCCTTTTTTAACACAACTATCTCGACACGTGCTACCGTTTTTTCACTTGACCATTGCTCGCTGTTCTTTTTTTTAAGCTCAAATGTCTTCCTGTGTTTCAACAAGTTGGTAGCCATGTTAGGTTCATTTTATAAATACCTCATCACCACTGTTATGTTTTATAGCTTTTAATTAATTAAAAGGAAAAGAGAGTCCAAAATGCAAGTTCTTCTTTACCCTGGGCAGAGAGTTTGTTCTTTACTTTAAGTGAGGTGTGCACATATCACATGGTATCATCATGCTGCATTCAATTCATGTACATACAGACATATATATTTATACACATATACATATACACATACACAGACACATATATATTATACATATACACGCACATATTTATATATATACATAATGGATTATATATATACATAATGGATTATATAAACAACAAAGAATGCTTAATCAAATATACATACAAGATTACTCAAATATTACTGCAATATTAAATACACAACAGTCCCCTTCTGGTGAGGCTTTGTAACCAGCTCATAGTATCTTCTTGAACATGATAAAAGGCTGCACAACATTCTGTATTAAATTCTTCTTTTAAATTATCATTTGGATGACAACTAATCATCTGTGTGCATTCCCTCACCACCCACAATTTGTATGGACTTTAACCACTGGAAAGTAACATAAAGGGGATTGGAAAGAAATCGAATTTTAGGGAAACTAAGTTTCCAGAAAAGAAGATACAATCAAAAGGCATGAAGCAACAATGTATTAGGCATGCCAAAGCTATGAAAAGAAAAGTCAATTTTAGCTGTGTGGGGGAATATATTTGCCTTATCCAAGAATAGGGGAAGTATTCTAAATAGAGAGTGGTGGGAAGTAGCACCATATTTAATGAAAAGAAAAACAAGTTTTATTATTTAAGGATAATGTCATCATGAACCGATAAAATAAATTTTGTCACAATAATCTGTTGAGAAAGGGAAAAGAATGTATTGTGAATATAATGTCAAGCACTCTTTTTCTGAAGACATTACATTTTAAAGCATAACAAAATCCAAACCACCAATCCAACTTTGGTTGTGGCTCATTTAATAATAATTTCACTTCTGAAGAAGAAGTAGTTTAAGTCCTACTTCTGACGCTCAGCAACAGAAGTCTTGGTTGATACTCCACTGAAGAACTGAATGGGGGCTGCCTGGTCAGAGGTTTCATCACTTAGATGAGTTGTTGAATGTTAGCCACACCTCCCCATTCATTTAGAAGTGAGAGATCACCTGCTGTCACTATTCAGGAAAGCGCAAAAGAATTACTCCTTAGAGAATTTTCACCCAAAATCTCTAAAACAAAAATTTGATCATTATCATAAGGGAATTAGTGGGAATTGCTACACACTCTCATGGTTTATCACATAGAGCACAGAAACAGGCCCTTCACTTCATTTAGTCTGTGCTGACCTGGTCTTCTGCCTAGTCCCGTCTACCTGTGCCCAGATCATAGTCCTCTAAGCCTCTCACATCCATGAACTTATCAAAATGTCTCTTAAATGTTACAACTGAATCTGCAGCTTCCACTTCCACTGGCAGCTCTTTCCATACTTGCACCACTCTCTGAGTGGAGAAGATCCTCCTCAGTTTCTCCTTAGATCAAAGTTCAAAGTAAAATTTATTATCAGAGTACATAGATGTCACCACATACAACCCTGAGATTATTTTTCTTGTGGGAGAACTCAGCAAATCTATAGAGCAGTAACTGTAAACAGGATCAATGAAAGAGCAAAAGCATAGAAGACAACAAACTGTCCAAATGCAAATATAAATAGGAATAAATAACAAGAGCATGAAATAACAAGATAAAGAATCCTTAAAGTGAGACCAACGGTTGTGGGAACACCAGAAATAGAATGAGTGTAGTTATCCTCTTTTGTTCATGACCTGATGGTTGAGAGAAGTAACTATTCTTGAAGCTAGTGGTGTGGGTCCTGAGGCTCTTGTAACTTCTACATAATGGCAGCAGCAAGAAAAAAGCATGGCCTGAGTGGTGAGGAGCATGGATAATGGATGCTGATTTTCTACAGCACTGTTTCATACAGACAAGCTCAGTTGTTGGGAGGGTTTTATCCGTAGTGTACTGGACCAAATCCGCCACCTTTTGTAGGATTTTCCACTCAAAGGCATTCCTATACCAAGCTCTAATGCAGCCAGGCAATACACTCTCCACTGCACATCTATAGAAGTCTGTCGAGGTTTTTGATGATATGCCAAACCTCCACAGACTCCTGAGGAAGAAGAGGCACTGTTGTACTTTCTTTGCAATCACACTTATACGATGGTCCTCTGAGACAGTGACACCCAGGAATTTAAAGTTACTGGCCCTCTCCACCTCTGATTATCTTTTCACCTTTTACCTATGACCTCTAATACTAGTCTCGGCCAACCTGAGAGGAAAAAGCCTGCATGCACTCACTCTATCTATACCTCTCATAGTTTCCAGTACCTCTATGCTGTTAAATTATCTACAACAGTGACCTACAGTTTGAGAAGTACTTCATCTCAAAAGCATTTTGGAATGGCCCCAGTTTAAAAAAAACTGGAATGTAAAAATAAGACTTTATTTTTTTCAGCTGTATGGCTGCAGCCATTAAGACACATGCACAGCATCATATGAAAGCATATTAAACCACTGCCTAAATAACACGCATCAAAGTTGCTGGTGAACGCAGCAGGCCAGGCAGCATCTCTAGGAAGAGGTGCAGTCGACGTTTCAGGCCGAGACCCTTCGTCAGGACACTTTTCAACTTTTGATCCTCTCTTAAACCACCGCCACTAGTTTAATATATTTTCTCTGCCTTGACTTTTTCAAGCATGATTATTCTGTCATTGCCTATGGGACAATGTCCTAGAATTGTCTATTTTCTACACCATTATATAAATGCCATCTTCACAGGATGATTAAGGATAGGCAATCAATATGGCCTGGACAGTGTTACCTACATATTCTGACGGATATGCAAAATAATTCTAGAGGATTTTAGCAGCTTTCATATCAAACATTTGGCACTTGTTCTCACATCTGTAAAACATGTGAAACATGTAGTCTAGTTCCTAAAAATAAACTGTTCCAAGCTTGTGTTGGAAACTGAAAATACACGTCAAATAAATGTGGTAGGTATACACACTTCATCACATATGCTAAATTAATGAAAAAGGAATAGTTAGTTAATTTAATTATAACCTTGGATAGGGTGATCCATCTTAAACTGCTTAAAGATCAATTTATAGATTTATGAGTTATTAACTAATGTTCTGCTAGACACTAATGACCAAATTTAAATATTTATTTTAAGAAACACTGAAACTTGGGCAGAATTTTGACAGCAAATCTAATCATAAAATAAAAGTCTAATAATCAGATTCCAACTTGGATTAAATATAATCTTTCGATTTCTGTCTAAATTAAATATTGTTAGTTATCAGCACGTCAAATCCAATATTAAAGACTTTGTTTTCAACGTAGGAATTACTGGTTATCTAGAGTTATATTACATAATTAGATAAGAATTCCTATAAAGTAAGTCCCTAAAATAAACAAAATTTTCTAGTAAAAATGAAATTCTCTTTAATAATAGTTAAATTAACTTCAACAATGGAGTATGATTTTAACATTAAATGTTGCTTTTCATTTTGTTCCATATTTACTGTCGGCCCAAGGAAAGTTCCCATAAACACTTAACACTGATACCATGTGTCACATCTACTCATGTTCAGCGGGATCATCAACAAGGAAATACGCATGTAATTGGAACTCGGCACGGACGAGTCGGACCAAACGGTCTATCTCTATGCTGTATAATTCAAGGACTCTGTGAAGGGTTGTCTTCACTCACATCTTTTCCAGCTTCTCACATCAAAGTATTAAAGCAAAACACAGAGTTCTATCGCTTATTGACATATAGATTGGCTACTATGCATGTTACTTCAATTTCAATGTAGCTTATTTTTATCAATGTAGAGTTTAAGACACCTTCAAAGAGACTATTTTTCAAGAGCAAGCTCTAGACTAATTAATTTTGGCATGTAGCTCAAACTGTAAAAGTTGTTTGAGACTCATTCTGATGTCTTGCATATTGTTTGCAGATGTAATTAGACTCGTGATTAACGGGATTGCAACACTTCTTGGTTCAAAAACTTGAAGTGTCAGCAACCAGAAGTAGCGTTTAGTAAAACAAATCCTTATAAAGCTCCTTCTATAACTTTCCTCTTCCTGCCAAATCTTTATAGGTACAAAGGGTATCCTATCAATAATATCTAAATCTATTGTTGAGTCTGCTAGTTTACAGATGTTCCTGTCTCAATGTTTTTTGTGCTGGAGGCCTGACGTTAAAAATGAAATAAACTGCACTATATTTGCTAAATAATTTAAGCAAAGATAGAACTTTTTTTTTCTTAAGACACTATTAAATGAAAAGGATTCACGTTCTGGATTTTACAGTGATGTCATGGTGCCATGAAGTCTGGGTTTGAGACAGCCTTGTCCGAAATGATTTCCTTATACAATTGTCCTTTGGGATAAATTTATGAAATCACACTAAATATGCAAGATTCTAACTTGCATTTAGGCACCTTAAAAGAAGTTATTTAAACACCAGATCTTTTTGTTAGTTGAGAGAAAAAATTCAAACATAAAACGAATGGACATTTTAATTACTGTAAATAACTTGTATTAGCATTGGTGCAAACTAAGTTTAATAGCATTTCAGACTGAAGATAACATGTATATATTCTATTTCAGAATGAACTTTCAAATGAAATTCAATTCCTGTACTTGTAAACATTTGACAATAAACCATCAGTGATATTACTTCAATATCCTAGAGAGTAAAAAGACAACTTGACAGTGAGTGGAGATAACAATCTGCCTGAAAGGATTTCAAATATTGAGTTTCACTTTTGAGCTCCCTGCCAACCCAAACCCAACACATAAAAGTATACCAATACATGGAGAATTCAGAAAAGAACATTATCACAGATCTTTATGGTATAAAAAAATATACCAACACATGGAGAATTCAGAAAAGAACATTGTAACGGATTCTTATGGTATAAAAAAATTAAGAAGAGTATGCTACTTTTCCACTTAAAATAATAAGTGGAAAGCTTTTAACTAACTTCATAATGTAAACATACACATGGGATGATTTGAGGATAAAGAAATTAGTGTTTTTGTAAAATGTATTTATTTAGCTTAGATTGCAAATCAAAACTAATCAAATTACAAGTCACACAGGAAGCCTTTCATCAATTTCATTTTGTTATTTTTCCTAGTAAAACATGATTTAGTACAAAATATAGTCATTATTTTTTTCAATTATATTAATGTGGATCATACCAATAACTAGCTTTATAATTTGACTTTAAATTGTTATTTATTTATTAGCGATATAGCCTGAAGTAGGCCCTTCCAGCTCCTCAAGCTATGCTACCCCAGCAACCCAGCAACCCAACAACCCAACAACCCTGATTAGCCCTAACCTAATCACAGGACAATTCACAATAACCAATTAACCTTCCCGGGAGGAAATGGGATCACCTAAGGAAAACACATGCACTCCACAGAGAGGACATACAGAGACCGGTGCTGGACTTGAATTCCCAATCTCCGGAACATCCTGAGCTGTAACGGTTTTGCATTAACCACTACACTACTGTGGTGCTCATTGTAAAATTGTAAATCATAGCTCTAAAAGATTACATCAGCTTTATTGAAATTGTGTAGAAAGAACACAAAAAAATTGGCTTTCCAAGACTTATGAAAAAACCACTGAGAGGATCACCAGGGTCTCCCTCCCTTCTATTTGTGACATTTACTGGGACTTTGGAAATGAAGGCCCTGAAGATTTGCAGAGGATCCCTGCCACCCATCCCACAATCCCTTTGACCCACTGCCATCATGAAGGAGGTACAGGAGCATCAGGACTAGGACTGGGTAACAGCTTCTTCCCTCAGGCTGTGAGACTAATGAACACCCTGCCACCACCAAAGTCTTGTCACTAAGACAGCAAGCTGTTTACTGTTTACTGTACCTGTGTTGCGCAATGCATGCATTTTGAATTATATTTTGGTGTATGTGCTGTTTGTGATATATGTTTTGAGGGGTGTACCATGGTCCACTGTTTCATTTCAGAATCAGAATCAGGTTTATTATCACTGGCATGTGACATGAAATTTGTTAACTTAGCAGCAGCAGTTCAATGCAATACATAACCTAGAGAGAGTGAGAGAAAAAATAATAATAATAAATAAGTAAATCAATTACGTATATTGAATAGATTTTTTAAAAATGTGCAGAAGTATAAATACAGTATATTAAAAAAAGTGAGGTAGTGTCCAAAGCTTCAAAGTCCATTCAGGAATCGGATGGCAGAGGGGAAGAAGCTGTTCCTGAATCGCTCTGTGTGTGTCTTCAGGCTTCTGTACCTCCTACCTGATGGTAACAGTGAGAAAAGGGCTTGCCCTGGGTGCTGGACGTTCTTAACAATGGACGCTACCTTTCGGAGACACCGCTCCCTGAAGATGTCTTGGGTACTTTGTAGGCTAGTGCCCAAGATGGAGCTGACTGGATTTACAACCCTCTACAGCTTCTTTTGGTCCTGTGCAATAGCCCCTCCATACCAGACAGTGATGCAGCCTGTCAGAATGCTCTCCATGGTACAACTATAGAAGTTTTTGAGTGTATTTGTTGATATACCAAATCTCTTCAAACTCCTTGCTTGTGTGTGTAATGTATATATATATATATATACACACACACACACACACACACACACACAGTGAGATGACAATAAACTTGAACTTAAGAATAGTCTTACGATTGTAATTATTACCATGGTGAACTACAACATCATAAAGTGATAAAGCTCTGCCAACAAAATATGAAAAAGCATCATGCTAATACTTCTGTAAAGATTTAAGTCTGTTCTGCTTTCTACCATGACCCTTAGTAATATCATTCCGCAAAGTAGTACAAGTTTACAATCCATTCTGCTTTATATTTATTCACATGTGGACATGTCTGCCAAGTCCAACATTTATTGTTGGATTGGTCCTCTATTTATCCAGAGAAAAATTGAAGTCAGTCGACCACATTAGTGAGTCTACTGTCACATGTAGGTCAGACTAGGGAAGGATAGTGGATTGGTGAACCAGAGAGATTTTTAACCACATTGCACTGGTTTCGTAATCATCGTGTTAATAATAAACATTTTTTTTAAATTTTAAACTCCAGTTTCATTTAATTATTTGAATTAATCCTTAGGAATTAAAACTAAACAATACAGAATGAAATTTAAATCGTATGTGGGCCATTCAGTGTTGTATGGCACAGACCCTCCAATGAAAGATACTGGTGAACCCACTGACAGTTTATAACAATCCCAAGATTATAATGTTTTCCACTAGTGAAAATTTACTGTATTAAACTTCATGACTCGTTATATAAAAACTTAAGCTAAGTAACTTCGGCTTGGTATGTTGTAGCCATCAATTATTCCAGTTCATTCCTTAGATAAGATAGCATGGTAAGTAACTCTGAATCCTCAATCTACCAAGACCTTAATACAACTCTGCAAAGGAGTACAAATTTACAACCCTTTCTGAACATGTAACTGGACACTGCAGGTTCAATATATAGTTGTGCTAGAAAGTTTGTGAACCCTGTAGAATTTTCTCTATTTCTGCATAAATATGACCTAAAATGTGATCAGATCTTCATGCAAGTCCTAAAACTAGATAGAGAACCCAATTAAATAAATAATACAAAAAAAAAACATACTTGTTCATATATTCACTGAGAAAAATGATCTAATATGACATGTATTTGTTGGAAAAAGTATGTGATTCTTTGCTTTCAGTAACTGTTGTGATCCCCTTGTACAGCAATAAATTCAACCAAATGTTTCAGTAGCTGTTGATCAGTCCTTGCTGTCACCGGGTTCGGATATGGCCCAAGTGCGGAGTGAGAGACACGGAGGCAGGTCGATATTTCACAGACTTTTAATGCGAACAATGTTAAAGGGAAAAAGAAAGCAATAAACGCTAGGCCAAACAGGGCTGTTGACTAAAACACTCAAATGGAAAATGAAACCTACACTGCGGCTGAAAAGAACAACTAATAATAAAACGAATAACACTAGTCTACAGAGTTAGTTAACTCGAAAGTCCAATTTCTCAGGAAAGGCCGACAGCACACAAGCAGCGAAGCAATGCTGCGCTCTGTCCAAGTCTCGACAAGCACTACGACGACAAGTATGGCGTTAACTACTATCACCATTAAATAATAATTAGCTGACACGCGCATAATCACAAGCACAATTGCCGTATCAACTGTGCTGCCAAATCCGTGGTTGTGACAGTCCAGGTCGAAGCTGCAAAGCAGCCCCAAACCATGATGCTCTCTCCACCACGCTTCACAACCGGGATGAGGTTTTGGTGTTGGTGTGCAGTGCCCTTTTTCCTTCAAACATAGCAATCTGCATTTCTGCCAAAATTTTCAACTTTTGTCTCATCTGTGCACAGAAAATGGTACCAGAATAGAACATCCAAGTGGTCTTTTGCAAACTAGAGACATGCAGTAATGTATTTTTTTGGAGCACAGTGGTGTCCTTCCAGGAACACCATTTGTGTTCGGAGTTTATTTTATAGTAGACACATGAACAGAGACTTTAGCAAGTTCTAGAGATTTCTGCAGGTCCTTTATTATTACCCTTGGGTTCTTTTTCACCTCCTTCAGCAGTGCACGTTGTACTCTTGGTGTGATCTTTGCAGTAGAGTAGCAACAGTACTGAGTTTCTTCCATTTGTAGACAATTTCTCTTACTGACTGATGAACACTCTGGTCTTTAGAAATGCTTTTGTAGTCTTTTCCGGCTTCATGCATCTCTACAATTCTTCTAAGGACTTCTGAAACTTGTTTTGATTGAGGCATGGTGGACATAAACAGATCTTTTTTGAGAAGAGCAGGCTTTGTCAGTAACCTGACTGTGTGTCTTTTTTATAGGGCAGGACACCTCGACAACCCACACCTCCAATCACATCTCATTGATTGGAACACCTGACTCCAGATAGCTTGTGAAGAAGGCATTACACCAGAGGTTCACATACTTCTTCCAACAAATACATGTAATATTAGATCAATTTTTCACAATAAATAAATGAACAAGTACAATGTTTTTTGTGTTATTTATTTAATTGGGTTCTCTATTTAGTTTTAGGATTTATGGTGAAGATCTGATCATGTTTTACGTCATATTTATGCAGAAATAGAGAAAATTATACAGGTTCACAAACTTTCTAGCACCACAAAATAAACAGCTCATCATAAATCTAAGAATGAAAAATTCTGATTTCATCCTACTCAGACCATGTGGAGATTGCTCAATATGAACAGATCTGGGAAATGTCATTCAGTTCGTGCAAAAGAATAAAATTAAAGAATGTCTAGATAATGTGTATGACAAAATCCAAACAATCCTCATGTCACATCCATTTGCACAGAATACTACTTCAAAAGCAATGCGGCACAATGGAACTTCAAATTTCTCAAACGAGCTGCAAGCTGGCTACATATTTTAAGACAGAAGCTAAACACTACAGCTGGCAAATTCTTCACCGATTCGGCCTGATTTGTTTATTATTTCAGGCATTGTTCTGTTACGAATCTTGACTTCAAAGTTCCAAGTTCAAAGTAAATTTATTATCAAAGTACACACATCACAAACAGTGAGTGGGCGAGTGACGGTAGGATGAGTTTGGGAGATGAGCCAGGATAGTGTGTGGTTGAACTGATGCAGATGGAGTGAGCCATTTGGAGAGGAGAGGTTGGGGCAGCGGAGATCCAATGCCCATACAACTGGTCTGGGTGTGAGGAGAAGTCCGAGCAGAGGAGACTCGATGCCCGTACAACTGGCCCCAGTGCGAGACTGGATTGCTCTGGCTCCAAGCTGATTTGAAGAGCTTGAGAGCAGCTTTGGTCTGGGCGATGAAATCTGGACCCAGAGTGAGTCGTTGGGTGGTATGGGCTGGGCCCCAAGCCCTTCGCAGTTGCCGGGCCCTAGTGCAAGGTACGAACCACAGTTTAGAAAATTTAACACCAGTCCAGATCGGAGGCTACAGCCGATTTCTCTCGCTCTCTATGATGTGCACTCCTCTCCCCAGGGCACTGGAGCCTTTTGTTGTTCCATTGTTTGGCAATTTAAATGTCGGCCCAGAAAGTCTGAAGAGAGTATATACAAAGAAGCACAATAGCATCAATGGAAAACTAGAGACAGTAAAGATGGACAAACAACCAGTGTGTAAAAGCAACAAACTGTGCAAATACAAAAAGAAAAAAAAACAAAATAACAAAAAAGTAAATAAGAACATGAGTTGAAGAGTCCTTGAAAAGGAGTCCATTGGTTGTGCAATCAGTGTTGTGGTGGGTGAAGTTGAGTGAAGCTATCCCCTCTGGTTCAAGAGCCTGATAGCTCAAGGGTAAAAACTGTTCCTGAAACTGGTGGTGTGGGTCCTGAGTTCCCGTTCCCTCTTCCTGATGGCAGCAGCAAGAAGCGAGCATAGTTTGGATGGTGAGAGTCCTTGTGAAAGGATGCAGCTTTCCTGTGCTTGTAGGTGTGCTCAGTGGTGGGGAGGGCTTTACCTGTGATGGATTGAGCTGTATCCACGACTTTTTGTAGATATTTCCATTCAAGGGCATTGGTGTTTCAATTACTGCTTTATATTAGGCCGTGATGCAACCAGTCTGTGTATTCTCCACCATACATCTATAAAAGTTTGTCAAAGTTTTAGGTGACATGCGGAATCTCTGAAAACTTCTAAGAACGTAGAGGAGCTGCCATGCCTTCTTTGTCATGGCACTTCCCTGCCGGACAGATCGGCCTGAAGAAAAGTTTTGGCCCAAAACGTCAACTGGATAACTTATCCTTGAGGTGCACTATTACTGATTGTCAGCAAGTAGGAGATGTTATTTCCAATCTGCACTTACTGTGGTCTCTGTTGAGGAAGTCAAGGATCTAACTGCAAAGGCTCAGGTTTTGGATCTTGTTGATTAGTACTGAGGGTATGCTTGTGATGAATGCTGAGCTGTAATCAATAAACAGCACCCGACGGAGGAATTTCTATTATCCATTCATGATGTTAGGTTTCACTTTGTAAGAGGTAATGGCCTGCAGACCCTACCAAAGCTCATGTGCATCCGATTCTGTCTCTAAAGCCAATCAGAATGGATTTTTGGTTTTAAAGTCACCTTCAGTAGGTCATACCTGGACTTCTTGTATAGTTGTGGATCACCAGTCTTGAATGCCTCATCAGACTACAAACCTCTTGGTTCACACAGGTCTTTGGGCTTTGATATGGACTCAAAGGCGCACACTCATTCACAGAGGTCTTGATGAAGTCAGTTAATGCTTAAATGCCGTTAGCAACTTCACTTTCACCACTGTCTCCAGCAGTAATAGACAATAGACAACAGACAACAGATGCAGGAGTAGGCCACTTGGCCCTTCGAGCCAGCACCGCCATTCACTGTGATCATGGCTGATCATCCACAATCAGTATCCAGTTCCTGCCTTATCCCCATAACCTTTGATTCCGCTATCTTTAAGAGCTCTATCCATCTCTTTCTTGAAAGCATCCAGAGACTTGGCCTCTACAGTCTTCTGGGGCAGAACATTCCATACATCCACCACTCTCTGGGTGAAAAAGTTTTTTCTCAACTCCGTTCTAAATGGCCTACCCCTTATTCTTAAGCTGTGGCCTCTGGTTCTGGACTCACCCATCAGCGGGAACATGCTTCCTGCCTCCAGCGTGTCCAATCCCTTAATAATCTTATGTGTTTCAATAAGATCCCCTCTCAGCCTTCTAAATTCCAGAGTATACAAGCCCAGTCGCTCCAATCTTTCGACATATGACAGTCCCGCCATCCCGGGAATTAACCTTGTGAACCTACGCTGCACTCCCTCAATAGCAAGAATGTCCTTCCTCAAATTTGGAGACCAAAACTGCACACAGTACTCCAGGTGTGGTCTCACCAGGGCCCTGTACAGCTGCAGAAGGACCTCTTTGCTCTTATACTCAATTCCCCTTGTTATGAAGGCCAGCATGCCATTAGCTTTCTTCACTGCCTGCTGTACTTGCATGCTTGTACTCACCACAGAGTGAAAAAGGTCCCTCTCAAATCACCTCTAAATGTCTTACCCTAAATCTGTGTCATTTAATCTTATTCACCTCTGACACAGGGAAAAGATTCCTGCAGTCTTCCCTATCTACACACGTAATGATTTTATATACCACAATTAGGTCCACCCTTAGCCTCCGCCACTCCACAGAAAACATTTCCAGTCTCACTTCATAAAGAAATGCTCCATTCCAGGTAAATATTTTGGATCTCCTCTGCATCTTTTCCAGCGCTATCATATTCTTCATATAATGCAGTAACCAGAATTGCAGAATGTTTCAGAAAGGTCTGACCAATATTTTTTTTTTATAAACTTCCCTCCTTGTCCTCATATTCATTTCTTTGTCTAATGAAGGCAAGCAAACCATATGCCTTTTTAACCACATTATCTATCTGGGCTGCTACTTTCAAGGATCATTGAACTTGCGCACTGAAGTTCTTCTGTTCCTCAATACTTCCAAAGACCTTAATGTTCAAGATATATTATTCATGCCACTTTGTAATCCTCGCCTCATTAGTTGTTCCAAAATACATCATCTCACACTTATCTTGATTAAATGCCATCTGCTATTCTCAATCCATTTTACCAACACATTGATATCACTTTGTAGCCTAAGCCTATATTTCACACTGTCAATAACTCTGCCAATCTTCATAAAATCATTTCAACGCTTGTTCTATTTTGAGCAGCACCAGGTATCATGTATGCCAGTTCATTATCTAAAGGGAAGCACTATATTTCCACTATTCAGACTTCTTGAGAATTCAGGGATATTTTTATCTTCTTTCATCATTCGTTAACATAGCTGATATGTTAACTCCCTCACTTTCATGGAGAATCAACAGAATTCCCAAGAGACCTACAGAATCCAATGATTAAAGCAAATTTATGCTATTTGCCTACAATTATCTGCTTTGCTTTGATTGTTGATGCTACCTCAAATGGTGCCATGGCAAATGACATCAGTGTTTTTTCTCCCCTAAAAATTTTTCTTCTCTGTCTCACTTGGGATTTGTAGAGATAGTAGAGACAAGTGTTTCTATTGAGGCAAAGCAAATAGTTTTCAGATGAGTTTAATCAATTCCCTACTGGGAGAAAGGATTCCAAAATAAAACAACTGAAGTAACCCTCCAAATAACAGTGAAGAAACATTACATTTTCCAGGGACTAGCCAATGCAAAGTTTTGAAGCCTTGATATTTTTATTTTAAACTTACCTCCAAAACAAACTGCTCCATAATAAGACTTGTAACTCTGTCCTTCTCTACTTGTTTCATTAGCCTGTTAGCTTCCTGCATATTTTTTTGGGCCAAATGTCTACAATAGAGATGGTCAAGGAAAAACAGCAGCATTTTTTACCAGGCTAACAACATTGTACAGTGTAACCTTGCATACATTTTATTAATTCAATCTGAAATCCACAGACGGTAAAATTAGTTACAGTTGTGTTTATCTTGCTGTGAGGCTGTAAAGCTGACAGATCATGTAGTAATAAGAATGTATCATTAACCTGACAAAATTCTGCCATTTGGAACTCCATGCATCTCTCTCTATTTTGAACAAAAGTATTTTTGTGAAGAAGGATGAACACTATCTGTTTGTGTATTCAAGGGGTTTAGCAGCTAAAGATTAACTGCTGGGTGATTTCTTCTCTTCAGCATGTAAACTTCAGTGTTTGGTGTTTTGCATATTTATTACAAAAAGAATGTGCCGAATACTGAGGAAATTTTTCCTAATTTCCTATTGTTCCCAGCTTATTCAACATTCCCTTGGAATAGAGTGTGATGAAGATAACAAACAGCAGACAAGCTAAGTAAACCACCACTTTACCCCCATTATCGCTTTAATCATGTATCCGACATTTTCTCTGCCAATTCTGCATCCTCAGTCACTGCATATCTAGTAGTTGTGCATTCAGCTGTCTGAATTCCTGGTCATGGAATTCCTTCCCTAAAGTTTTCTGCCATTCTGGAAACCCAAGAATCTTCAACAACAGACAAGGTGCTAGTGAACTCAGCAGGTCAGGCAGCACCTTTAGTGGGAAATAGACAATTCATCTTGCCCCAAAGTTTTTTTTATGTTCTTTTTAGTAGTGTTTTTCAACATCCTCTCCCTTTAAACCTTAGTTTGTATATACAGTGGATGTATTGTCTTTGTTGTATACTTCATTTTGTAAACATTTCTACTGTCTGCTTTTGTCCTGTTTCTCCAAAATGCCTACTGCAATAAAGGTTCATTTTCACTTAGAACGCACGAAGAAGCAAAGGTGAGAGACGGGCTGGTTGCTCCCCAGGGTTTGTCCGACTCTGTGCTGGACTAAGATTGTCTGAATCGGCGTCTATGGTTGCAGAGATGCCTGGTGTTGTGAACCTCAGTTTTGAATGCTGTTTTTTTGCTTTATTGTCTGCATGATTGTCTTCTTTTCTCTCTCTGCACACTGGGTGTTTGATGGTCTTCTGTTGTTTCTCTGGGTTCTATTGGAGTTCTTTGTTTCATGGCTGTCTGTAAGGAGACGAATCTCAAGGTTGTATAAAGTATACATATTTTGATAATAAATGTACTTTGAACTTTGCAATCAAAGCTTACAGTGAGTCATCTCAAAGGGTGAGAAAGATTAAGAAACAAGGGTCAGTACACAAGGTTAAAAACTGTGGTCTATTCCATATAAGCAGAGACGTGGCATTGCTACTTTCTCAGAGATGGCACCATCACCACAGAGATATTATAGATTATCCAGGATTTAGAAATACAGGGCCAAACAGGCTCTTCTGGCATGATGAACTGCACCGACTAAAATCCACCTATTTAAGACTAGCCTAGTCTCAAGACAATTTACAATGACCAATTAATCTACTTGTCTTACAAGGAGCGAAACGAAAGACTGTGTGGTGCGCCACTCCTCACACAGACAGTAGGTGGCCGTTGACTCACAAAGAGTTCATCCGCCCTTTGACAGGTTTTGTTTTTAGTCCTGCTGGGTGCCTACACACCCTCCTCCCTGGTTAACCGGAGTGCACCAGGGGGTGTGCTGGTTGTCACCGACAACCCGACCCGAGACAGGTAGTACTGAGCCACGTGGTACCAGTAGCAAGGCAAGGCCCTGACCTGACCTGACCCAATGCCGGCCCCCTAGGCCTGAGTCGACATAGTAGTAGTAATTAACCTACTGACCGGTACGCCTTTGTACTTTGGGAGTAAATGATGCGCCTGGGGGAAACACACACGGTCGCAAGGAGAACATACAATCTGCTTACAGATGATCTTGGAATTGAAGTCCAAATTCTAGAATGACCTGAGCTGTAATAGCATCATGTTTACTTTACATTATACTAACTAAAGAGGTTGGGCAGTGAAATAGTCGTTCCCACAAACCATTTTTCTACCAGCTTCCAGCATCAAAAGAGCTCAATTTCAGCTGATAAAATCCATTCTGTACGTCCACAATTTCCTTTCATGATTTCCTCATTAATGCAGTAAATCTTTTATAACCATTATGTGATACGCCATTACGTACACTTTGGAAGGACAAACTCCAAGGCAGAGTACAAAGTAAATGGCAGGATACTTGGTAGTGTGGAGGAGCAGAGGGATCTGGGGGTACATGTCCACAGATCCCTGAAAGTTGCCTCACAGGTAGATAGGGTAGTTAAGAAAGCTTATGGGGTGTTAGCTTTCATAAGTCGAGGGATAGAGTTTAAGAGTCGTGATGTAATGATGCAGCTCTATAAAACTCTGGTTAGGCCACACTTGGAGTACTGTGTCCAGTTCTGGTCGCCTCACTATAGGAAGGATGTGGAAGCAATGGAAAGGGTACAGAGGAGATTTACCAGGATGCTGCCTGGTTTAGAGAGTATGCATTATGATCAGAGATTAGGGGAGCTAGGGCTTTACTCTTTGGAGAGAAGGAGCATGAGAGGAGACATGATAGAGGTGTACAAGATAATAAGAGGAATAGATAGAGTGGATAGCCAGTGCCTCTTCTCCAGGGCACCACTGCTCAATACAAGAGGACATGGCTTTAAGGTAAGGGGTGGGAAGTTCAAGGGGGATATTAGAGGAAGGTTTTTTACTCAGAGAGTGGTTAGTGCGTGGAATGCACTGCCTGAGTCAGTGGTGGAGGCAGATACACTTGTGAAGTTTAAGAGACTACCAGACAGGCATATGGAGGAATTTAAGGTGGGGGGTTATATGGGAGGCAGGGTTTGAGGGTCGGCACAACATTGTGGGCCGAAGGGCCTGTAATGTGCTGTACTATTCTATGTTCTACGTTCTATACTGAGGGTTCACACTAAAATGTAGCAAAGCATTAAGCATGGAACCTTTTATACAGGAATTTTACAAATAAGACATATTTTCCAATACTTACCTGTCACATGTAAAGTAAGTCTGCAAAGTTAGCCATAATATTATTTAACTTTATCATGAAAAGGCAAAACACAATGTGAAAGGCATGAAATTAGTGAAGTCTGAACACTAGATTAAGTAAAATATAATTCCCATTAGAAATAATGCCTGAAATCTGATCGTAGTTTCACATTTAATAGAACTGGTTTGGTACATTGGAACACTAAGTAATCAGCATTCTTATATGAACTAGTGTACTTTAAGTATACGAAAGGATACTCTACAGAGAAGCAATCTGCTCGGTCTGGAACTTTCTGGATGTAATCATCCATCAAATTTTCCACCATGTCATTGAGTATCGAGCGAACCTAATGAAAACAATTAGTCATAATAACAAACAGCCATTTTACTGAGCTGTATCAGTTATAGGTCACACTATTGTCTGTCGCAATTATACTCAACATGAGGGCTTTCAATGCAGACCATTGTGCAAAATGCAAATCACACTAAATACAAGCGGATACAACTGGATGAAAATACATTATGATTAATAATAATTTAATAATGCTGGAGATTCTGTCCAACATATATAAATGGAATTGAAGGGGAAAAAGAAAGGGCACATATGACTTAAAATGGTATTCTGGGTGCACTGATGTATAGGAATTTTTAAAGGAGGAAAATTAGACTGCCAGTCTTCATACAAGATTGAACTAACAAGTGAACAGGCAGTCTGTTCTAATGATGTTTATGAAGGTATAAGTATCAACTCAGTCACTGAAAGGAAACCTTTGGTCAAAATTTCAATGACATAATTTACATCCATCAAAAAAAGGATGTACGAATAGAAAGATAGACAGAATGACAGGCAGACGGAAATAGAGATACAATTTAACATATTACCTGAATGACAACATTTTGAATGATATACAGTAATATTTTCCCAATATATTATCATAATACGTTGTGAGCTCCAGTTGCTACAGGATTCCCTTTATCTTCTAACACCAGAGAGTGCAATCATGGAAATCATTATTTAATTTAAATGGTGTAATGAAACTATAATCATCAAATATACTCTCTAAAGTTTTAATTTTTCCACTTGTGACCGATAATTCAGGGACTGTTACAAAATGATGTCAAAACTGAACTTGCCTGTTAGACAAATTATTCTCTCATGAGTCTCAAAAGGACCAAGACAGTAAAAATATTTCCATTCCCTCATATTACATTTCTTTTTCTTCATGTTATGAAACTCAGATGTTTTACTTCTATTACCCAGTGATAAAATACAAATTAATTTCAGAAATACTTTTCTGTATTCCAAAGTCACAAGAGAAAAATGCAGAAAAGTATCTAATAGAAACTTAAAGTATAGAGTTATTCAATAAGAAGATTACAGAGTGTAACAATCACTTTCAGCAGCTCTATAAGGTGAGTTGAACTGTGCAGCATGGTGGAATGAGGGCTTTTATTTTGTCAGCACTGATCATAATAAACAAAAGGTGCAATGTAATTTCTAACAGTTGTCAACTCCATTTATCTGATAAATCTGCCATTTGGTACCAAGTTATGCATTTATATATCAAATTATCTAAATCTTTAAAAATATACCTTTGATCCAAATTTAAGTTAATAGCCCAAAAAAAACCTGATATATTATATTTGTAATAAAACAAAAATGTACCTTTTTTTGTACTGCAGTTTACAATTCTGCTTTCTAGTTAATCAAGTCACAAGTATTACAAGATTAAATACGAAGTTGGAATTTGTATTTAGCTTGATCTCCCTCTCGGCCAGCTGTAATGATTCCTTATGAATTTGGTTTAGTCAAGATCTAAGCACCTATGTGTAACTTTTAATAATTTGCAGCTGATTTTAGGTATTTTCAGTGTTGATTTAGAAAATGGGAAAAATGTAACTTTTTTAAGTGTCTTCTTGCAGAGAGTGGAATTCTATACCCCAGAGGAGTGTAGAATCTACAAACGTTTGTAGATTTTGTGGGGAAGTAAATAACATTTTGGAAGGGTTTAAGTTAATTATGGATAAGGATAGGTCTGGTCCTCAAGTTAAGGTTTTAAATTGGAGAAGGGCCAATTTGGAGGAAATGAGAAAGGATCTAGCAAGAGTAGATTGGGATAAGTTGTTTTCTGGCAAGGATGTTTTCAGTATGTGGAAGGCGTTCAAAGGCAAAATTTTGAGAGTGTAAGGGTTGCATGTTCCTGCCAGGATTAAAGGCAAAGCTAACAGGCAAAGGGAACCTTGGTTTTCAAGGGATATTGGCGATCTTGGTTAAGAAAAAGAGAGAGGTGTAGAGCAGGAATAGGCAACAAGGGACAAATGAGGTACTTGCAGAGTTTAGAAAATGTAAGAAAATACTAAAGAAGGAAATCAGGAAGGCAAAAAGAAGACATGAGGTTGCTTTGGCAGATAATGTGAAGGTAAACCCAAAGGGTTTCTGCAAGTATATTAAGAGTAAAAGGATAGTAAGGGACAAAATTGGTCCCCTAGAAGATCAAAGTGGTCGTCTATGTGTGGAGCCTCACAAGATGGGGGAGATCTTAAACAATTCTTTGCATCAGTATTTACTCAGGAAACTGGCGTAGCGTATATGGAAGGAAGGGAAACAAGCAGCAGTGTCATGGAACATATAGAGATTAAAGAGGAGGAGGTGCTTGCTGCCTTACAGCGAATAAAGGTAGATAAATCCCCCGGGTCTGACATGATATTTCCTCAGACCTTGAGAGAGACTAGTGTAGAAATTGCAGGGGCCCTAGCAGAAATATTTAAAATGTCCTTAGCCACGGGTGCGGTGCCGGAGGATTGGAGGGCAGCTCATGTTATTCCGTTGTTTAAAAAAGGCTCCAAAAGTAAACCAGGTAATTACAGGCCCGTGAGCCTGACATCAGTAGTAGGTAAATTATTGGAAGGTGTTATGAGAGATCGGATATACAAGTATTTGGACAGCCAAGGGCTGATTAAGGATAGTCAGCATGGCTTTGTGCGTGGTAGGTCGAGTTTAACGAATCTTGTAGAGTTTTTTGAGCAGGTTACCAAGAAAGTAGATGAAGGAAAGGCTGTGGATGCTGTCTACATGGACTTTAGTAAGGCATTTGACAAGGTCCCACATGGGAGGTTAGATCAGAAGGTCCAGATGCTAGGTATCCATGGAGAGGTTGTAAACTGGATTCAAAATTGACTGTGTGGGAGAAGATAGAGAGTGATAGTGGATGATTGCTTCTCAGACTGGAGGCCTGTGACTAGTGATGTGCCTCAAGGATCTGTGCTGGGACCATTGTTGTTTGTTGTCTACATCAATGATCTAGATAATAATGTGGTAAATTGGATCAGCAAGTTTGCTGATGATACTAAGATTGGAGGCATTGTGGACAACAAGGAAGGCTTTCAAAGCTTGCAGAGGGATCTGGACCAACAGGAAAAATGGGCCAGAAAATGGCAGATGGAATTTAATGCAGACAAGTGTGAGGTGTTGCATTTTGGAAGGACAAATCAAGATAGAACATACACAGTAAATGGTAGGGCACTGAAGAGTGCAGAGGAACAAAGAGATCTGAGAGTTCAGATACATAATTCCTTGAAAGTGGCGTCATAGGTAGACAGGGTTGTAAAGAAGGCTTTTGGCATCCTGGCATTCATAAATCAAAGTATTGAGTATAGGAGTTGGGATGTTATGGGGAGGTTGTATAAGACATTGGGTGAGGCCAAATTGGAGTACTGTATACAGTTCGGGTCAACTAACTATAGGAAGGATATCAGTAAGATTGAAAGAGTGCAAAGAATTATTAGGATGTTGCCGGGTCTTCAGGAGTTGAGTGACAGGGAAAGATTGAACAGGTTAGGACTTTATTCCTTGAAGCGTAGAAGAATGAGGGGAAATTTGATAGAGGTTTAGAAAATTATGAGGGGTATAGACAGAGTAAACGTGAATAGGCTCTTTCCACTTAGATTAGGGGAGATAAACGTGAGAGGACATGGCTTTAGGGTGAAAGGGGAAAGACTTGGGGGGAACATTAGGGGGAACTTCTTCACTCAGAAGGTGATGGGAGTGTGGAACAAGCTGCCATCTGACATGGTAAATGCAGGCTCACCCTTAAGTTTTAAGAACAAATTGGACAGATACATGGATGGGAGAGGTCTGGAGGGTTATGGACTGGGTGCAGGTCAATGGGACTAGCGGATTAATGTTTCAGAACAGATTAGAAGGGCCGAATGGCCTGTTTTCTGTGTTGTAGTATTCTATGGTTCGATGGTTCTAAGGGATTGAGGGTTAAGGAGAACTGGGTACAGAAGAGATAATGGGACCTGGGGCAGATCAGCCATGGTCATTTTGAATGGTGGCATAGGCTTAAGGATCCAAATGGCTTACTCCTTCTTCAATTTTTTTTCAATTTCTTACTTAACATTATAATGTAGTGCAAAGTAGAACAATCTTTTCTCCATCTCTTCCGTATTGTCTTTGATCTGGATGTGTTCAAATTGATGATTGTGTATCAAAAAGAACACACTAAAATAATTATTGCTTCCCTCAGGCTGAACTAAAAAACCTCTCAGAACTAACCATGGTGATGTTTCTCATCTGATATGGTTCTGCTCCTTCCTCTTCAGTATATGAAATTAATTTTTTCTCACAGTGTTTAGTATTTCTCAATCTGTAATAAATACAACTGAAACATTTGACAAATGCATGCATGCAAGTTAGAAGATTTCTACTATATTTTCTTTCAAATACAAAATAGACTGAAAATTAAGCACAAATATAATTTATATTTCAAGGCAAACATCTATTTTATGTGCACAAAGACTTCTACTTTAATAACATAACCCATAGTTTACCTTGTTTATTCTTATTGTCCACTAAAATCTTTATATATGCTTTTGTCAGTTCTGAACCTAATTGCTCTGACGTATTTCCAGTTCTTCTCCCAACCACTGTCCTCCACAGACTTCAGCTGTCCCAAATCAAGAACAGGCATCTATGTACTCAAAGGATCAAATTTAAAATTTGTATTCATGCATTGCACTCTCTTTATGGTCATACCCCTTCTTGTCTTCACATGTCCCTTTACCTCATAATCTATGTCTTATAACATGCAAATAACATCGAGGTAAGTACTTGTATATCACCAAGACTTAGAAGGATACAGGTCTATGTGGGGAGATGGTATGTGTAGATAAAGCTGCAGCTCTATGTGGGGAGATGGAATGTGAAGATAAAGCTGCAGCTCTATGTGGGGAGATGGTATGTGCAGATAAAGCTACAGGTCTATGTGGGGAGATGGTATGTGTAGATAAAGCTGCAGGTCTACGTGGGGAGATGGTACGTGTAGATAAAGCTACAGGTCTACGTGGGGAGATGGTATGTGCAGATAAAGCTGCAGGTCTAAGTGGGGAGATGGTATGTGTAGATAAAGCTGCAGGTCTATGTGGGGAGATGGTATGTGCAGATAAAGCTACAGGTCTATGTGGGGAGATGGAATGTGTAGATAAAGCTACAGGTCTACGTGGGGAGATGGTATGTGTAGATAAAGCTGCAGGTCGACGTGGGGAGATGGTACGTGTAGATAAAGCTGCAGGTCGACGTGGGGAGATGGTACGTGTAGATAAAGCTACAGGTCTATGTGGGGAGATGGAATGTGTAGATAAAGCTACAGGTCTACATGGGGAGATGGTATTTGTAGATAAAGCTACAGGTCTACGTGGGGAGATGGTATGTGTAGATAAAGCTACAGGTCTACGTGGGGAGATGGTATGTGCAGATAAAGCTGCAGGTCTATGTGGGGAGATGGTACGTGTAGATAAAGCTGCAGGTCTACGTGGGGAGATGGTACGTGTAGATAAAGCTACAGGTCTATGTGGGGAGATGGTATGTGCAGATAAAGCTGCAGGTCTACGTGGGGAGATGGTATTTGTAGATAAAGCTACAGGTCTAAGTGGGGAGATGGTATTTGTAGATAAAGCTACAGGTCTACGTGGGGAGATGGTATTTGTAGATAAAGCTACAGGTCTAAGTGGGGAGATGGTATGTGCAGATAAAGCTGCAGGTCTACGTGGGGAGATGGTATGTGTAGATAAAGCTACAGGTCTACGTGGGGAGATGGTACGTGTAGATAAAGCTACAGATCTACGTGGGGAGATGGTACGTGTAGATAAAGCTGCAGGTCGACGTGGGGAGATGGAATGTGTTGATAAAGCTACAGGTCTATGTGGGGAGATGGTATGTGCAGATAAAGCTGCAGGTCTACGTGGGGAGATGGTATGTGTAGATAAAGCTACAGGTCTACGTGGGGAGATGGTATTTGTAGATAAAGCTACAGGTCTACGTGGGGAGATGGAATGTGTAGATAAAGCTACAGGTCTACGTGGGGAGATGGTACGTGTAGATAAAGCTACAGATCTACGTGGGGAGATGGTACGTGTAGATAAAGCTACAGGTCTACGTGGGGAGATGGTACGTGTAGATAAAGCTAAAGGTCTATGTGGGGAGATGGTATGTGTAGATAAAGCTACAGGTCTATGTGGGGAGATGGTATGTGTAGATAAAGCTACAGGTCTATGTGGGGAGATGGTATGTGTAGATAAAGCTACAGGTCTATGTGGGGAGATGGTATGCGTAGATAAATACAAAAGTGGCATGGACTTGATGGGCTGAAGGTCCTATTTCTGTGCTACATGCTTGAATGATTTGATCACTCTATAACTTTATGGTTCCAGACAGGAATTATACAAATTTATCTCCATAGGATTACTTCAACTGCTTCAGTCCATTCATTTATTTCAGTCATGCAACTTAGAAGTCAATATGCAGAGGCTGTTTATGCACAAGGGAAGCCAGCGATGCAAAGGGGTACGTGAAGACAAAAGGAAGTACAACAGGAAAGTCAAAGACCTACTTCTGCTAGGGGTCAATGAGAATGCGATGCACTTCAAACTAACAGCAGATGTTGCAGAAGGCAGCAATGTCTTGGTATGCAGTTCAGTACATCACATTCCAGATCAAGTCATGGGTTATAGCCTAATAGAGGAGCACGTACGAAACCAGATCTATAAGATCCATCGATTGTTGATCCAAGCAACCGGAGGACTTTGTACTAAATTACACAGACTGGACAGTTATCTTGGATATTTGTGTTCTTTTTTCCTCTTTCGTTATTAAAGGAGGGACGTAACACAGATGGATTATGCTAATTGGGTGTAAAGTTATGCCTTCACCGAGAATGCGTCACTAAAGGTGATGATCAGAACAAACCCAAAGAAAAGGTGTGGTAGAAACTATATACTTTATGAACCACTTCAGAAAATATATTATGTGACCAGACTGCTCTCTTTATATTATGACAAATATTTAGTGTAAAACTGGACAGAATTCAAAGTAAATTTATTATTAAAGTACACATATGTCACCATATACAACCCTGAGATTCATTTTCTTGGGGGCAATCACAGTAAGTATAAGAAACACAATAGAATCAATAAAGGACAACAAATGTGGGAAAAAAAGCAACAAACTCTGCAAACACAAAAGGGAAGAGGGAAAAAGAAGTAATAATAATAAATAAATACTGAGAACATGAGGTGAAGAGTCCTTGAAAGTGAGTCCGTAGATTATGGGAACAGTTCAGTGATGGGGCGAGTGAAGTTGAATGAGAATTGGATTGCCTGCCCTGCCCAGTTCTACACTGAAATACTTCCTCATCTCTAAGTTCTTATTTTTAATAAAGCACTTTGTTAGCTTAAATAATCAGATAGTTCCATGTTTCATTATGACTAAATAAGGGAAAGACACTAAAACACCAGGTACTGTACATCATCCTAGCAACAGGAAGGCAAATTACCCTAACCTATTTTTACAAATATTCATGGTCATATTCAAAAATTATAATAAATGCTAGGAAGCACTGTCTGAGATTTTCATGGATGAAAATACCCTTTGAATGTGGATAACAAAAAGACCTAAATTGTGAAGAAAAGCTAAAATCACTTGTACATAAAAATAAACCAAAAACCTTAGCTCTTTAATTCGGTCTTCCATGGCTGGGAGTTTGTTCCTAATCTGAATAATTTGAGCCTGAAGGGCATTCTGATTGTCATGTGTGTGTGAAGGAATCGTAAATTCTGTAAACAAAATGAAGAGAAAGAGAAATTTTTAAAATACTTTATCTTATAAACCAGTATCAACAAAACAGAGCGCAATATAATTATGTGAAAATAGAAAATGCTGGAGATATTCACCATATCAGCCAGTATCTGTAAAGAGAGACAAATGGAGTAAATACTTCCGATCAATAATATTTCATCATATCTGGAAAGGAATGGAAACAGGTGCTTTAAACTGGTGAGGGGGGGGGCAAGACAAGAGTAAACAGAGGAATGCCTATGAGACACTGGAGACTAAAGTTGTCCAGTGGGCACAGTTTGCGTTGGTGCCACGTAAGTGAGGCGGATGAAGGCTTGTGCATCACAGCTGGTCTGTTTGTGAGAACTGTCCAGGAGGGTTTAGGTCACCTGCACCAGATAGTCTACACTCCAGGCTTCTGAAAGAGGTAGCTGAAGAGATAGTGGAGGCATTAGTAATAAGCTTTCAAAAGTCAGTGGGTTCTGGCATGGATCCAGAGGACTGGAAAACTGGAAATATCACTCCACTCTTCAAGAAGGGAGAGAGGCAGAAGAAAGGAAATTTTAGGCCAGTTAGTCAGACCTCATTGGTGGGAAGACGTTGGAAGTCGATTGTTAAGGATATGCTTTCAGGATACTTGGAGGCACATGATAAAATAGGCCGTAGTCAGCATTGTTTCCTTAAGAGAAAACCTTGCCTGAGAAGTGTGTTGGAATTCTTTGTAGAAATAACAAACAGGGTTGACAAAGGAGAATCAGTGGATGTTGTGTACTTGGATTTTCAGAAGGCCTTTGACAAGGTATCACACATGAGGCCTACTTAACAGGTTAATAGTCGATGATATTACAGGAAAGACATAGCATGGATAGAGCGTTTGCTGATTGGTAGGTGGCTACAAGCGAGAATAAAGAGAGCCTTTTCTGGATGGCTGCCAGTGACTAATGGTGCTCCACAAGGGTCTGTGCTGGGACCATTTCTTCTTACATTATATGTCAGTGATTTTGAAAAGAGAATTGATGTTTTTGTGCCTTCAAAAAGATAGGTGGAGGGGCAGGTAGTGTTGAGGAACCAGAGAGGCTGCAGAAGGGTTTAGACAGATTAGGAGAATACACAAAAATGTGGCAAATGGATACAGAGTCGAGAAATGTATAATCAGGCACTTTTGTAGAAAAAATAAAAACATGGGCAATTTTCGAAATGGAGAGAAAGTTCAAAATTCTGAGGTGCAAAGGGACTTGGGATTCTTCCTGCAGGATTCTCGAAAGTTTAATTTGTAGGTTGAGTCGATGGTGAGGAAGGCAAATGCAATGTTAGCATTAATTTCAAGAGATCTAGAATATAAAATCAAGGATGTAAAATTGGAGCTTTAGAAGGCAATGTTGAGGCCTCACTTGGAGTATTGTGAGTAGTTCTGGGCACCTTATCTAAGTAAGGATGTATTGACTTTATAGAGGGTTCAAAGGAGGGTCATGAAAATTATTCCAGGATTGAAAGGCCTATCATATGATTAGTGTATGATGGCTCTGGGCCTCTACTCACTGGAATTCAGAAGAATGAGGGAGGATCTCATTGAAACCTCCCAAATGTTGAAAGGCCTTGACAGAGTGTGTGTGGAGAGAATGTTTCCTGTGGTGGAGGAGTCTAAGACCAGAGGACATCACCTCAGAATAGAGGGATGTCCATTTAGAATGGAGATGAGGAGGAATTTCTTTAGCCAGAGAGTGGCGAATCTGTGGAATTCGTTGCCACAGGTGGCTTTGGAGGGCAAGTTATTGGGTATATTTAAGGCAGATGTTGATAAATTCTTGATTAGTCGGGCCATACAGGGAGAAGACAGTAGATTGGGGCTGAGCACAAAATGGATCAGCCATGATGAAATGGTGGAGCAGACTCGAAGGGCCAAATGGCCTAATTCTGCTCCTGTATCTTATGGTCTTATACTTGAAAGTAAACAGAAGAGGATTAATGGGAACAACAGAGGGGGAAAAGTAGTAATACTGAAACTGTGAGATGCTGGAATTGTGAAGCGCGAGAGAATGTTTGAAATACTGAGAAGATCAAGTAACATTTGTGGAGTGAGAGACAGTGAGTGGATAACATTATAATAGAGTGGCCAGTCCTGACGCAAACGGGAAAGGCTTGTTATCAAGAAACACCAGCATGGTAGTGTAGCAGTTAGCCTAACGCTTTACAGTGTCAACAACCCTTGTTCAATTCCTGCTGCTGTCTGTCAGGAGTCTGAAGTTCTCCCTATGAGAGCGTGGGCTTCCTCTGGGTGCTGTGGCTTCCTCCCACATTCCAAAGGTGCACAGCTAACAGTTAGGTTTATTGACTATTGGCGTGCTATGTTGCTGCCAGAAGCATGCTGACACTCTCGGGTTGCCCCCAGCACATCCTCAGATTGTATTGACCGTTAACGCAAAATGACGCATTTCACTGTATATTTTGCCGTACATGTGACAAATAAAGCTAAAGTTTAACTGAAGTGGTTTAATTCAGTGTCAGATCCCATGGCTACAACGTGCCGAAGTGGAAGATAAGATGTGGCTCTTCAAACTTACGATGGGCCTCATTGGAACTATTCAAGAGGAACAAAGTTGGACCTGGATCTCTCATTTATCTCAGAACTGCCTGGTTTGAAGGTCATCATTCTGTGACATTAACTCAGCTCCTTTCTCTCCACAGATGCTACCTCATCTGCTGAGCATTTACAGCACTCTCTTTAATTTCAGAATTCATAGAGCTGATATGTTCTGCATTTCAGGTTTAAGTAACTTTTCATTTCTAGTTTCTCATTCATTTCCCTCTCTTTACACGAATCAGTCAGAACATACATAACTTGCATGCTTTTAGTACCCTCTCTTGGATGGCATCAACAATATATGTGTCACCTGACAAATCACAATCTCCATAAAATACTGGGTGCTCAGAAACTGATGTACCAATAATGGAAATACTGCAGGACTAGCACCTGATCAGCTTCAATTACTTTTTTTAAATAACTTGGAACGGACTCCCTTTACCTGTTTTCAAATGTTTCTTCTGTAAATGAAGCTCATAAAGTTCTTTCTTCAAATTTTCCTTTAATTCCTCCAATTTCCTTGAAAGAAAAACAGGGAAAAATTCAATCCTGAGAAATTAATTCATGTAACACCAGGCTTTGTGCAGTACTAAATCCAATTTCCAAACTCAAATTGTGAAAGAAATTTGAGGACTTCTAGTGTACTAGCCCTTTTGCAGATTAATACCACCCAGTCTCTTGCCATTTAAAAGCAACTACTTTATTTGCAAATGTATGCTATCCTACTTTAAAAACAATCAATCTACTGTACCTGGATAATCTAAGCATATTAACTTTGAAATCCATGCTCACATTTTCTAGACCTTCCCCAGCATATTAACCTTACAATACCATTTTGCTTTCTCGGTCACCCTTCATTTTTTTCCAGCCCTTAATTCAGCTTGCAGTCAATGTATGCCTCATTGCTTTGGAACTAGCTCCTTTTTTTGAAATTATCTTCATATACCCAGATTGGTAGCTCCTCTTTACCATTCATAAATATGCTATATTGTTAGTTGAGATCATCTTTATTAAGGATGTAATATGAAGATAAAGGTTTCATAGAATTTTCTATAGGAAAACTGTACTTTAATATTAAAATACTGAATTATCTGTTTAACTGAAAAAAAACTTAAAGAGAAATTCCAAAGGCCCACTTAAATCGCCTTTACAACAATAAAGCTCTTGACCCAGCAATAAATATAATTCTAATAAATTTACTTTTTTTTCAAAAACAAAATTTTGGCTTTCAAAATACATAGTAGGTTACATGGTCGGCACAACATTGTGGGCTGAAGGGCCTGTAATGTGCTGTAGATTTATATGTTCTTTGTTCTATGTTCTTATATAGACCATGGATCAATCTCAATGTTTGTGCTTTCTCTACTCTGTGCCATGACATTTATTAAAATGATAAGAAATCTGAAAAAAAATCAGAGGAAATGAAGTGTTTGCAATTCTATGAAAGAAAATGAAGATTTTGTGAGGGAAAAAATAAGGTAAAGATTGAATTAATCATTAATGACAATTAATGTCCTTTTTTGTGATATCACTCTGGAGGAATATTGTATCATTTCTTAATGCATGTATTTCTAAATGACAATAAACGAGGACTGAGTGTCCTCATAATCTAAAAAGGTTTTGATTTCATTACATTTAAAATCAAAAGGTGATGCATTTTATAATGAACTCAAATATCAATCTTGACAAACTAATAAAAACAGAAAAAACTGAATTATTAATTAAATCCAAACATATTCAAATCTAATTTATATCTTAAGCTTCTACACAATGTATGCTGATATGATAGTGAGGTGGTCATGATATTCCCAAAAATACTGTATGATTTTGACCTGTTTTGTGCATGATGCTCTTCTTTCTTTACAAACCACTCATATCTGCGTCTTGCCAATATTTTGTCAATCAGCTGTTGATTGGGGCTTCCGATAGTAGTTAGTTTTTCAGCTGTGCAAAGGGAAAATTAGGGAAAAATGCATTTTATGGAAAATACTATGCAGTGAAGTTTCACAAGGGTACATTCCTTAATAATTGAGTATGTACTACAAATTTTACAGGACAGTCAACAAAAGTAAAACATAACCACTGCATTAATTTCCTCTGATCCAACTGCTCTTCAATTTAACTTACATTGGTTTAAAGTTTCTGCACAGTTTTGATTGATTGGCCCCAAGGCATGAGGTCTGTGATCCATTCTAATCTCCCCTCTCAAGGTTTTGCCAGATAAATGATTCTCAGCTGGATTTCTTCCTGTCCATTGTTTGGAAATAGGTGGCAAATTCATTTCCCTAGATACTGTATGTTTAATAGTGAAGCCTATGATGAAAATAGAGGAAAGTCAATAACATCTTGTTTGTTAAAGATACAATATTAAAATAAGAATCTTAAAAGTGAACCTTCTTTAATATTGTTAAAACTTTGCCAGCAAAGCTATTTATGCAAATTCTGAGCAAGAGTAAGTGAACAACTCCAGAAGATATACTGCCATTTTCAACTTAGTAAATGTACTTCAGCAGTCAGTTCATCATTCATGGCACTCCTGCCAGTTCAATGCAGAACCTCAAATAGACAGGCAACAGAAACATATGATTTGAATCTTATAGGCAGGGACACTTTTGCATAAACAGTGAGCTAATCCAAATTGTGAAATAAAGAAAAAGAAAACAGTGATCATCTTGAATAGAATTTAAATGTTTATTTGACTAAATGACCCTTTAACTATTACTGTAAGAAAGCAATTTAGTAATTCCGTCAAAGGGACAGGGGTGAATCATGACAGAAAGTGTTCCGCCCAACTTTCTGTTAGAAAATCACCTAAATCCAGGCGGCTCTTTTCACTATATTTTCTCCTATGTATTAGAGTTTCATTAACTATAAACATTGACTCAATACCTCTCTCCATAGATGCTTTCCAATCTGCTGAAGTGTTTCCAGCACTTACTGTTTTAGCTGGAGTGCTTGTTACCTGTTCAAGTGATATAATCTTGTTTATGAACTAACTAACAGTAATTATGCCACTGCGGCTTTTCTCCAATGCAACACATCCTGCCGTCACATGAATTTCTAGTCAAACATGGTTAAAGATGCCAGGTCAACAATATAGTCAACGGTAGGGGCTAAGATATGAAGAATCAGAAGAGAAGTAGAAAGGACAAGAGATTGATTTGCAAAAAAGATGGTGAATACAAGACCAAAGGGATATTATAGTGAACAATGGAGAACATTAAACTATGAAGATCATGTGACACAGGGATTAATCTGTTTGAAATAGATTATAAATCACTGTTAGCCAAATATGCAAAATAGATATTTTATATTTACGATGAAATGTAAATATTTTTAAAAGGATAGATTATTTCTGCACTAATAATTAAGCCAAGGTATGTTGCATATATGAATATTGATCTTAAGTGTAACATTCGTATTTTGGTTCTATGAGAAGCAGTAATTTCAGACCAATATTGTCATGGTGAATATACCAGACCTTCAAGGTCACCAAACATTTTATTAGTTTTGTTTTAGTGATTAGTTTTGGTAATAATAATAGCATTTCAATTATCAACATGTTCTGATTAAACACAGTTGAATTGTTAATAATTCAAATATTATCTCCTTATTAAAATGTTTTAAGCTTTATAGCAGGGAAAATGGTTCTTGGGCACTAATGAAGGAGCAATCCATTTCACAACCCACCAAATTTTGCTTGCTCTTGTAAAAAAAATTGCAGCAGGCTGGAAAACAGGACAATGATTCACTCTATCCTGTTATGTTTTGTAACTTCAAAACATTAAGATAATTCAAAGGAAAACAAGGCAGCTGAGAGATGCAAGTCTTGGTTCATGTTTATTTAAGAGAGGTGTGCACATAGAATGTGCTAGCATCATGACATATGCAATTCACATATTTACATTTAACCCGTAATGAATTATGTAAGCGAAGAATGCATAATCAAACAATTTACAATATTGCTCAAATATTACTGTAATGTTAAATACACAACACTCCTCCCTGCTTAACTATGTAATGCTCAGGGCTATGGGTTTGTGTTTGTCTGGGGGAAACACCGTCCGCCCGCCAAACCGTGTCTCCCGTCTGCATAGTTGCTCTGTAATGCACCCTGGTACAAACTCACACAGCAAATATCAGGCAGCACACAATGTATGATTTACAGATTACACTTTATAAATCTTACTGGAACTAGAGATACAATATAAAAGGAAAGAAAAAGGTGCCTAACTTATCAGAGTTCAACCACTTCGTGCACAACAGTTGGAGCTCAATTAACAGGGTCTTCTTTCCACCATCGATCCCTCCTCCGACCCCCTCGACCCGCCGCCTGGGACCAACCACGGTGGTCGACCAGAGCGCGTCCAGCACGTCCTTCCTCTTCGGTTCTCCTCCCAAAAGGCCCGTACACTGACCCAGGTTCCCACACATACAGATAGAATAACATAGCTTTTATTGGTTAGTTCCTCCATTACCTATAACTATAACCCAAACATTTCAGCTACAGAGAACATTACAAAGAAGCCATTTCATTATTACACTTCACAGAAGCCATTTTATAAATAGCAGTTAACAGTTAACATTACAGTTAATATTACTGAGAACGCTACAGCTATAAACTTCAACTTAATATAGAACACTATATAATACAACTACCATATACAGACATCCATAACATAATAAAATTTTAAATTGTCCCATTCAGGCCTGAAGATTTAATCGCTGCGGACGATTTCTTGCTCTTGTGGGATAACATTTTTCCTGACAATGGGGGTTACTCTGCTTGTGAAGTTTCTGGCTGGGAAAACAATCTCAGGTCTGGGGCCTGTTCTGTGGTGGTTGTAGGAGTTCACACAGAGACTACAGTAAATGGCTCTAACAGCTGTGGACTCCTTTCTTCTCCTTCCAGTTTGTACACCTTGAACTTGGAAAGGTCCATTTAGTTCACTGGGATATTCACTTATCAATCCTTCAATTGCTCCCTTTACGATCTGATCTATCCTCTTGGTTTCTTCATCCACAACGCCATCTGACAAATCCTCTGTCTTTGTATCTCCTTTAACTCCTTTCTTTTTGGCCTCCCATTCACCCAACTGGACTTTGCTCATTGCATCTACTTTTGCAAACAGCTTTTTGTCTCCCATTTGACATACATGCAATGACCTTAATGCATACAGAGTAGAATCTGGTTCTTTATACTCATAAAAGTCGAATGCTTGTAAGTTTCCTGGAGCTCCTTGAACTCTCTTCCAACTTAAAATCAAGCCACATTTCATAAGTAACAGCTTCATCAACATACCAAAAGTTTCCTCAAATATATTTCCTACAACATCTGTTGTAGTTGGACCTCTGCCTTTTTTTCCACTTCAGATCTCACCCTTTGAGCTGCATCGTTCTTCCTTGGTCCAATATGCTTTCCAGCCAGAGGCACAGATTGGCATCAACAACTGTTTGTCCTCTGTTGGACAACAGTTCATGGTAGACAGCAAGGAGACAGTTGTGGCATCATCCAGTACCTTTCTTAATTCACTTTCATTACTCTGTTTCAAGGGATGTGGCATACAAATGGTAGATGGATCTCCAATCAAGTTGTACTCATGAGCCCACAATGCTGGCCCTCCTGTTTTTACCATATACAAGCCTAATGTTGTTGTTGGTTGTTGCATTCCACTGTTATGAATGCCATTCCCACAGGAATGCTCTTTTCTCCAGTACAAGTTTTAGTTGGATATCTGCAGGTTTCACTTCAGT
This sequence comes from Mobula hypostoma, assembly GCF_963921235.1. Lineage (NCBI taxonomy): Eukaryota > Metazoa > Chordata > Chondrichthyes > Myliobatiformes > Myliobatidae > Mobula > Mobula hypostoma. The sequence goes on along the minus strand of NC_086099.1, from coordinate 61,451,609 downwards.
ATCTTTGAAATGCTGTTCAAACTCATTATGTAAAATGAGTGAAACGGCTGAGCCAAAGTTCAATTCTATTTTAATTAGTTTACCATTCACTTCTGGTAAGAAGGCATTGTGTTTGGACACAGCAGCCTCTTGGGTGCCAACAAAAGGTGTTTTTTTTTTCATTTTTAAACGTCTGTTTTACAATCACAAGACAATGCTAGACTCTGGGTACTGCAAGTATACCCCATCAGTGAGCTGCTTGTTGCTGAAGGAGCTGGACTTGGTGTAGACCATGTTGATGCCTGCTATAGGAAGGCACTGAAGGCATTCAAGTTGGTGCATGAAGGTGGCATGCAGTGTAACCACAGATAACTGTCTTGGATACTTCTCTTGCGATTGCAAGACTGTGTTGGACATTGATAGTGTAAGATGTTGCCGGCCTGATTCCCTTGTTTGATGGAGAAACAGATGATGGGGGAGCTGCGTGGCCTCAGTTATAGTGAGGACTAGGCCTTAAGCTGCAGGCTTGCCTGCTGCTGCTGTCCAGGACAGGAGAAACCAGAGGTTATATAGTGTGGCATCCATGCTCGATTAGGGGCTGGCTTCTCCCATCAGTGCTTCCCAACCCACCCCCCCCCCCCATGTCTGATTGATGGAATGACAAGCTAAATTTTGTGTGTGTGTGTTCATCTACAGACTGCCAGAACTGCACCATCAAATTGCAGGACATGTCATTCAGTGACTTGGCTATATATTTTTTTTTGCGTGACTGTACATGTGCTCACTATCTTGAACTTTTTGTGTAAATTTTGCACCTCGGACCCAGAGGAACACTGTTTCATTCGCAGTATTCATGCATAGTTGAATAATAACTAAACTTGAATTTGATTTGACTTTAACCTGATTTGTGATGCAAGCCACATTGCTTGTCAATTGTTAGTTTTCACACTGTAAATCACAAGGCCAGATAGCACTGTGTCACTCTCATCACTATCAGAATTTTCATCAAAAGCATGCAGATTAATGCTCTTTTTGAAACTTTATTTTTTAATCCTTCTCTTTCATTTGCAGTCCATTTATCTTTGTCTGTCCACCATGCTCTTTGCATGTGTCCTATTTTTTGCAATTTCTGCAAGCTTGCCATTCAATCTGCGTTGGTCTGATGTATGTGAGCCCCTGCCACAACAGTCACACAGTTTATTCAGCCAGGCAAGTCTCCATCTGGATGCGGCAATTTTGTTCACGCTGACTTCCATTCCTGACATCAACTCAAATGTGTTTCTGTCTGCTGTTTCCATTGATACAGCTATTTCAACTGCTCTTTCAAATGTGTGTTGTGGTTCATTTAAGAGGCATTTTAAAATGCTTTCTTGTAATATTCCACAATCTAAACAATCTTTCAGTGCATCTATAAGCCCATTATTGAACTGACAATGCTCAGACAACTTTTTGAATTCTGTTACACAGGCTGAAATGGAATGCCCTTCCTTTTGATTCTGATTATGAAACTTACAAGTGTTCTGCAGTCAACAATAATTTTAGTTCTAAATGTTCCTGTGTTACTTTCACAATAGAAGCAGAGCTCATTTCAGCTAGTTTGGTTAGAGTAGTTAAACTTCAAAGCAAACTGAATGCTCTTAAATCCACTGCACTCAGCAAAACTAGCACTTGTTTCTCATTGGCTATTCCATTTGTTTCAAAAATACTGCTCAATCTGTTCAGTATATAAAATCCACTTACCTCTTTTATAATCAAATGCATCAATCTTTCCAATGAAACCATCTATTTCTGCTTTCTTTATGATTATTATCACCCAGTACTCACCATTTACAAACCCATGAATTCTTCTGTATTCTGCCTTTTTTTAAACTCAATTGTGTCTTCCCTGCCGAAGAACATGTGCTACGCTGCTTTTTTTTTAAAAACTCAAACAGTTCGCTGCATCTCAATGGATATGTAGTGGTCTCAGGTTCATTTTTAAATTACCTCGTCATCATTGGTCTGTTTTGTAACTTCAAAACATATAGAACATAGAACATAGAATAGCACAGCACAGTACAGGCCCTTTGGCCCACAATGTTGTGCTGACCTTCAAACCCTGCCTCCCATATAAGCCCCCAACTTAAATTCCTCCATATACCTGTCCAGTAGTCTCTTAAACTTCACCAGTGTATCTGCCTCCACCACTGACTCAGGCAGTGCATTCCATGTACCAACCACCCTCTGAGTAAAAAACCTTCCTCTAATATCCCCCTTGAACTTCCCACCCCTTACTTAAAGCCATGTTCTCTTGTATTGAGCAGTGGTGCCCTGGGGAAGAGGCGCTGGCTATCCACTCTATCTATTCCTCTTATTATCTTGTACACTTCTATCATGTCTCCTCTCATCCTCCTTCTCTCCAAAGAGTAAAGCCCTAGCTCCCTTAATCTCTGATCATAATGCATACTTTCTAAACCAGGCAGCATCCTGGTAAATCTCCTCTGTACCATTTCCAATGCTTCCACATCCTTCCTATAGTGAGGCGACCAGAACTGGACACAATACTCCAAGTGTGGCCTAACCAGAGTTTTATAGAGCTGCATCATTACATCGCAACTCTTAAACTCTATCCCTCGACTTATGAAAGCTAACACCCCATAAGCTTTCTTGACTACCCTATCCACCTGTGAGGCAACTTTCAGGGATCTGTGGACATGTACCCCGAGATCCCTCTGCTCCTCCACACTACCAAGCATCCTGCCATTTGCTTTGTACTCTGTCTTAGAGTTTGTCCTTCCAAAGTGTACCACCTCACACTTTTCCGGGTTGAACGCCATCTGCCGCTTCTCAGGCCACTTTTGCATCCTATCAATGTCTCTCTGCAATCTTTGACAATCCTCTACACTATCTACAACACCACCAACCTTTGTGTCATCTGCAAACTTGCCAACCTACCCTTCTACCCCAACATCCAGGTCGTTAATAAAAATCATGAAAAGTAGAGGTCCCAGAACAGATCCTTGTGGGACACCACTAGTCACAATCCTCCAATCTGAATGTACTCCCTCCACCGCGACCCTCTGCCTTCTGCAGGCAAGCCAATTCTGAATCCACCTGGCCAAACTTCCCTGGATCCCATGCCTTCTGACTTTCTGAATAAGCCTACCGTGTGGAACTTTGTCAAATGCCTTACTAAAATCCTTATAGATCACATCCACTGCACTACCCTCATCTACATGCCTGGTCACCTCCTCAAAGAACTCTATCAGGCTTGTTAGACACGATCTGCCCTTTCACAAAGCCATGCTAACTGTCCCTGATCAGACCATGATTCTCTAAATGCCTATAGATCCTATCTCTAAGAATCTTTTCCAACAGCTTTCCCACCACAGACGTAAGGCACACTGGTCTATAATTACCTGGACTATCCCTACTACCTTTTTTGAACAAGGGGACAGCATTCGCCTCCCTCCAATCCTCTGGTACCATTCCCTTGGACAACGAGGACATAAAGATCCTAGCCAGAGGCTCAGCAATCTCTTCCCTCGCCTCATGGAGCAGCCTGGGGAATATTTCATCAGGCCCCGGGGACTTATCTGTCCTAATGTATTTTAACAACTCCCAACACCTCCTCTCCCTTAATATCAACATGCTCCAGAACATCAACCTCACTCATATTGTCCTCACCTTCATCAAGTTCCCTCTCATTGGTGAATACCGAAGAGAAGTATTCATTGAGGACCTCGCTCACTGCCACAGCTTCCACAGGCACATCTTCCCACCTTTATCTCTAATCGGTCCTACCTTCACTCCTGCCATCCTTTTGTTCTTCACATAATTGAAGAATGCCTTGGGGTTTTCCTTTACCCTACTCGCCAAGGCCTTCTCATGCCCCCTTCTTGCTCTTCTCAGCCCCTTCTTAAGCTCCTTTCTTGCTTCCCTATATTCCTCAATAGACCCATCTGATCCTTGCTTCCTAAACCTCATGTATGCTGCCTTCTTCCACCTGACTAGATTTTCCACATCACTTGTCACCTATGGTTCCTTCACCCTACCATTCTTTATCTTCCTGACCGGGACAAATTTATCCTTAATATCCTGCAAGAGATCTCTAAACATCGACCACATGTCCATAGTACATTTCCCGCAAAAACATCATCCCAGTTCACACCTGTAAGTTCTGGTCTTATAGCCTCATAATTTGCCTTTCCCCAATTAAAAAATTTCCTGTCCTCTCTGATTCTATCCTTTTCCATGATAATGCTAAAGGCCAGGGAGCGGTGGTCACTGTCCCCCAGATGCTCACCCACTGAGAGATCTGTGACCTGACCTGGTTCGTTACCAAATACTAGATCTAGTATGGCATTCCCCCTAGTTGGCCTGTCCACATACTGTGACAGGAATCCGTCCTGGACACACTTAACAAACTCTGCCCCATCTAAACCCTTGGAACTAATCAGGTGCCAATCAATATTAGGGAAGTTAAAGTCACCCATGATAACAACCCTGTTATTTTTGCACCTTTCCAATATCTGCCTCCCAATCTGCTCCTCTGTATCTCTGCTGCTATCAGGGGGCCTATAGAATACCCCCAGTAGAGTAACTGCTCCCTTCCTGTTCCTGACTTCCACCCATATTGACTCAAAAGAGGATCCTGCTATATTGCCCACCCTTTCTGTAGCTGTAATAGTATCCCTGACCAGAAATGCCACCCCTTCTCCCCTTTTTCCACCCTCTCTATCCCTTTTAAAGCACTGAAATCCAGGAATATTGAGAATCCATTCCTGCCCTGGTGCCAGCCAAGTCTCTGTAATGGCCACTACATCATAATTCCATGTATGTATCCAAGCTCTCAGTTCATCACCTTTGTTCCTGATGCTTCTTGCATTGAGGTACACACATTTCAGCCCTTCTACCTTACTGTCTTTACACCGTTTATTCTGCTTCTCTTTCCTCAAAGCCTCTCTATAGGTTAGATCTGGCTTTACTCCATGCACTTCTTTCACTGCTCTGTCACTCTGGGTCCCATCCCCCTTGCAAATTAGTTTAAACCCTCCCAAACCATGCTAGCAAACCTACCTGCAAGGATATCGGTCCCCCTCGAGTTCAATTAATTTAAAGGAAAACAAGAGAGCCGAGAGATACGAGTCTTAGTTCGTGTTTACTTTAAGTGAGTTGCACACATATCACGTGGTAACATACACAGTTCACAGATTTTTATATATAATCCATAATGAATTATTTAAAAGAACAAGAATGCTTAATCAAACAATATATTTACAATATTACTCAAATATTACTGGAATATTAAATGCACAACACATCCATTTTGCACAACTGACCAAGATTGTTTTCCTCTCCAAAGCCTAAAAAGTCCAGAAAATCTGCCAATCCATCATGATCAAAATCCCAGATTTGCTGGATTACCTGCTATTATAATTTGCTTATTGTGATAAAAGGTCAATCCAGAATTTGAAAAAGCAGGATCACTTTTGGAAGAATCTTATTGCATGAATCTTCCCTTTCAAGGTTTACATATGAAATCTGGGTTATTCCAGGTTTAAAATCGATGAAAGGAGTACACATGTTGTAACAACAAACTGCATTCCAATAGCATCCTGACTTTTACTTCGAATCTGAGGCATAGGGAGTGGAGCTAAGCATCAATTCAATTGGCATGCTTGTTATTGATTGCACAAACCCATTTTGCCACTCGGAAACCCTAGACCACACATCCCTTTATAAGCGCAGTCAGCATCCAAATTACTGCCATTCAGAAGCATGCAAATTTAAAACTGGGGCCACATCTATCCATTCATGATGAAAACTCTCATGTTCATCCTATACAGAATAGGAAAATGATCTTTCCATTCAAAAAATGCATTCTGTGCTGAAAGATATTTTTAGAATTCTTAGCAGCTACTTATGCTAACAGCTTGTGCACCTGTGCTGAAATAGCACCTTCTTCTTAACAAACTCTTGGCATTGAAGATGATTTGCTGTTTTTTTAGGCTCTGAAATTACATTGCAGTTAATGCTGCTGCCAGGAACCCAGGTTCTGTCCTGAATTCAAGTCCTCTCTGTGTTTTCTGTCGTGTTCTCCTCATAACTTTGTGGTTTTCCTCCCTATCCCAAAAATATGTTTTGACTAAATAGCAACTATAAAGTAATCCATCATTTAGGTAAGTGATGAAAGCAATAAAGATGAGTTGAGAGCAAGTTTCATGAGGTACTGAGAATAATTAAAAGGTGCAAAATGGGACTGATGGGATTGCTTTGCTAAGAGCCAGCATGGACATGATGGGCTGAATAGCCTTTTTCTTAATGTAAAAAGAAGGTAAATAAGCCAGGGGGCCATTGGGGGAACTGCAACAAAAAGGCAGGAAGTACCTGACAAGGTAAATAGGTGGATAGTTTGTGAAGTGGTGCACTCTTTCCCCCACTTACATAGGGCTTCAGTGTGGTCAGGATGCAGGGCCCCAAAATAATTCCTTGAAAGTGGCATTACAGGGTCATAAAGGGAGCTTTTAGTACATTGACCTTCATAAATCAGAGCACTGAATACTAGAGTTATGATGTTATGTTGAACGAGTAAAAGACATAGGTGAGGCCAAATTTGGAGTACAGGTACTGCATACCATTCCAGTCACCTACCGGCAGGAAAGATATCAATACGATTGAAAGAGTACAGAGGAAATTTAAAAGGATGTTGCCAGGACTTGAGAACATGTGTTATAGGGAAAGGTTGAATAGGTTAGAACTTCATTCCCTGGAATGTAGGAGAATAAGGAAAGATTTCATAAAGGTATTAAGGATTATTAGGAGTATAGACAGAGTGAATGTGATGCAAGCATTTTCTCCTCAGGTTGGGTGAAACTACAACAAGAGGTCATGGATTAGGGTGAAAGATGAAATATTTAGGGGGATGTTCATCACTCAGACGGTGGTGTGATAAATGCCTGAAATCAAACAAGAGTTTTATCATGTCCACACAAGGTGGCCTGTGTTAGCACAGCAGACCTTGTCAGTGGTGTCAACAGTGCAGTGGGCAAATGACCCATTTTGAAGGCCTGTAACAGTCGCAACATCCAGTGTCAAGAGCTGACACGATGAAATGGGGCCAATGCTTCAACACCAGTTTTTTTATGATTACAAGAGGCAGATCCTTTAACCACTCTTCAGGATACACTTACAATGTCAGTTCATGAATTCTGCATTGCATGTCAACAGAAAGATACATAAGTTTAGTGGATGGACACATGAAAATCATGGCAATAGATTTCATTATTCTGGAAAACAGTTGATTTCTTTGCCTTGCTACTGTCACCCCAAAGGAGATTATTCTTGAAGACAATGACTGAAATCAAGCTAAATGTCCAGTTAGAAGACCTTGAGATAGTGACCTACTTACTCTTAATTTCACTCAAAGAAGCATCAAACAAAAGCAGAGGCACTATCAAACTTACTGGAGTTCTTTGAGGATATAATGAGATACTTTGCGGACAGGACCCAAGTCTAAACACGAAATCCATTTATATTACTTATACAGCTTATACATATAAACTGAAGATTTTTTATGCAAAATTTTTAAATAATTTTTGTGCGACAGTAAGCAGTCTTTGTCTTACATATGTACTTAACAGTAAAAATTATTACATACCATTAATATAAATAAAATATGCCGGGTAACAAAAGCAGCATCATCAGAAAACTTGAATCAGCAGATGAACAACAACAAAAGGCAGGCTTTCATCCACTTACGATGCACAGTTTGATTAAAAGGTTACAGTATATTGTCTTTGTATTTTTTTTTAGGTTTTATGACAGGTATTAAAGCAAAAGATTGAATTAATTACAAGTAAATGTAATGAAAATTGAAAAAGTCAACATTTTATTTTTAGGACAATAATGATGCTGGTCATGCTTGCCCTTCAATTTCTCTGCTTCTTCATAATCACACTTTATCACAAATCTTTAAAAATTTAATGTCATACCATTGCTTAAATTTCTGCAACCAGCCTGTTGAATATTCACAATTTCCTTCGATTTTCAGTTCATCATGATAGATCTTTCCTTATTTCATGACCAGCATACTGTTAAGCGGCATATGTTCACTCCAGCAGTGATGAATCCACTCTTTCAATACATAATCGAGATCTTCATTTTTCACTTTATGTAGTGTTTTCTATTTTTCATTAACTTCTGTCCATTATTCTCAGCATAGAATTTTAACAGCTTGTCCTTCTGTTTTTTCAAGTCATAGATGGAGGTTGTTCCAACACAGTGATCCTCTGTCAGATGCTTCACTGCTGACAACTTTTTCCAACAAATTAACTTTCTGTGTTGTAGATAAACATAAATGCTTCCTCTTTTTTCCTTCACTGTTATCCATAGGGCAACTGCAGACCCTTTTGACATTTTCAACAATATCTTCACAGCACAGAGCAACTAAGCACAAATCACATGGTAACCACTGTGAGTAAAGCACAAAGGTCTGGTGACCAAACAAGCAGGCGCCAACAGGGCCCCACTCAAAGTACATCAAGTCACTTCTCAGAACTGACTGTGATGCACAGAGATCTGCATATCACCTGGGAACCTTCCCAGTGCCTTGTGGAACCTACCATTGGTGTTGTCACGTCAGCACTCCAAAAAAAATTCAGAGTCCAGTGGTTTTCAGATTTTGGATTTTTGGATAAGGGGTGCTCAACCTGTACATCTAAGGCACAGTTAGATAGATTTTTGCATGGTAGTGGAATTAAGGGTTACGGGGAAAAGGTAGGTAGGTGGGGCAGAGTGTATGGCCACATCAATCATGATCTTAAAGAATGCAGGGTTGATTGGGCATTTTTCCTACTTCTGCTCTTATTTCTAACGTTCTTATGTTTTAAACCATTTTAAAAAACAAAAAATATGTGGAGTATTTTACCTCTTTAAAAGTATTTATCATTGAGAAGCTACTTTGTTGCCACAGTTGATAATATATCTTCACATGGGTAAGTCATACACATGAAATAAACAAGGCTTAGCCAAGTATAAAGGACCCAGAGGTACAGTAGAAGAGAAGCCAAAGGACATTCCAATTAGGACAGAACTGTTATGATCTTGCACTGATCATACTAGAACACAAAGGAATTGAATATTTGGTACCAAAACTCCAAAAAGCAAGTCAGAGGGTCTTTGTGACAGTCCTGCTCTAGTTTAACTAACCAGCATGCAACACCTCACACTTGTGCAAGTTGAAACCCATTTGTCATTTACAAATTTATTAACCAACTACATTATCATAGAACATAGAAACTACAGCACAGGACAGGTCCTTTGGCCCATAATGTTATAGCAAACTAATTAAGTTAGTGAAAAAGAATCTAATACTTTCCCGGCATATATGACAAATAAATTCTTCTCGGGCTTATAGCAGGGTAGAGGAATCAATTTTAACCAATGTTTCAATGATCTCTGCCATCTTCATCAGGGATGATGCCTAGGCATGTCTAGTCCGGAGGTATATATAACCCCGTTGTCCGTCCCTCCTCATCCAAGCAGTCTTCCACTGTCCCACCTTGCTTACAATAGAATTCCAGTTCTTACTTGGAGTGAGATCTTCATCTTTGTTAAAATTCTTCTTCCCTAGTTTTATTTCAATGGCTTCCATCACCAGGCGATCCCAAAACCCATTGGCACGGCACAGTAGTTTTGTGTCATCAAAGTCAATCCTATGGCCATTGCGAATGCAATACTCTGCTACTGTTGATTTCTCTGGGTAACCCCATCAGATACATCTCCTGTTCTCCTTGATGCGGTTTCCACTGTCTGGCAGATATACTCTGCTCCGCATTCACAGGGTATCCTGTAAACTCCAGCCATCCTGTGTCCCAGGTCATCTTTGACTCTCATAAGCTGTGATTTGTGCTTCCTTACGGGTTTGTGGACGGTATTGATCCGGTATTTCTTCAGGATCTTAGCGATCCTTCCAGAAACTGTGGAAATATAGGGAAGACAGGCGGCAGTGATGGGTTCCTCCTTGTTGTTAGGCTTCCTGGTTCTGCTGTTGGCCCTTTTAAGGGCTCGATTGATTTCCTTCACCTTGTAGCCATTTGGAGAGTGTCTATGAAGAAATATGACAATTACGCACAACGTTCCTACAGAATGGCTGCAAGGTGAAGGACTAGGAATACCCAAGCATCACTCCTGATGAAGATGGCAGAGTTTGTCATCGAAACGTTGGTTAAAATTGATAACTGCGTGCAGTTGGAAGCCAGAGAAGAGTTTATTCATAATTAAGTTAGTAATTGAATGCCCAACTAAACTAATTCCTTCTGCATACACTTAGTCCATATCCTTTGCCTTCCTTCACATTCCTGTGCCTGACTAAGAGCCTCTCAAACACCTCTATCCTATTTGCCTCCACCACCACCCCAGGCAGCCACCAGTCTGTGTAAAAACCTTGCCCTGCACATCTTTGAATTTGTCCCCTCTCCTTTTAAATGCATACCCTCTGGTACTGAACGTTTCAGCCCAGGAAAATCCGCATCAAACATTAATGGACCTCACACGAATTCCTGTGGCACACCACTGATCACAGGCGTCCAATCTAAAATAGTAAAATCACTATCACTTTCTGACTTCCATCACCAAACTAACTTTGCCCATCCCTCCCTGGATCCCATATGATTTAATCTTCCAGACTCACCTACCATGTGGAATCTTGTCAAAGGCATGGCCATTTGGTCAACATCCACTGCCTTGCCCTCATCAGTCCTCTTTGCCACCCCTTCAAAGAACTCAATTAAATTTGTGAGACATGATCTCCCATGCATAAGGCCATGCTGATGATTCCTATTCAAAGTTCAAAGTAAGTTTATTATCAAAGTACAGATATGTCATCATATACAACCCTGAGATTCATCTTCTTGTGGGCATACTCAGTACATCAATGGAATAATAATAACCATAAGAGAATCAATGAAAGACTGCTCAACTTGGGTGTTCAACCAGTGTGCAGAAGACAACAAACTCCAAATGCGAAAAGAAAGAATAAATAAATAAATAAATGCATACATACATAAATATCAAGAACATGAGATGAAAAGTCCTGGAAAGTGAGTCCATTGGGTGTGAGAACATATCAATGATGGGACAAGTGAGGTTGAGTGAAGTTATCCCCTTTGGTTCAATAGCCTGATGGTTGAGGGGTAATAACTGTTCCTGAACCTGGTGGTATGCATCCTCAGACCTTGCCTTTCCAAATGATGATAGATCCTATTCCTCAGAATAGCCATCTGTAACTTTCCCAACATTGTAGTTTGGCTCATTAAACTGTAGTTCCCTGGCTTGTCCTTCCTCTCCTTTCCAAATAAAGGGATAACATTTTCCACCCTCCAGTGTTCTGGTAACTCAGCCATGGCTAAAGATGTAAATATATCTACTAGGGTCCTTTCAGTTTCTTCCCCAGCTTTTCACAATGATCCTAGGATATTAGCCAGGTCAGATTTGATTGATCAAGTTAATATGCTTTAACACCATCAGCACACCCTCTTTTGTTGGATATGTGGATATGTTCGAGGATATCACTGTTCATTTTCCTTCTCTCCTGCGATCAACTGAGATGAGAAATATTCATGTAGGATATCACCCACCTCCTTTAATTCCACACATAGATGTCCATATTGATCCCCAAGGGGACATATTTTCTCCTTAGTTACTCTTTTGATCTTAATGTAGAATTTCTTGGGATTATCTTGTATCTTATTTGCCCGAGCTATCCAATCTCTTTTTACCTTCCTGGTTTATCTTTTGTATACAACTTAATTTCTTATACTCCTCAAGGGATTGGCTTGATTCCAGCGGCCTTTACTTGTCAAGTGTCTCCTCCTTGTTCCTGACCAGAGCCTTATCAACCAAGGTTCCCGAAGTCTGATAGTCTTGCTCTTCACTCTAACTGGAACATGCTGTACCTGAACAATCCCTATCTCACTTTCCACTTTGAAACATCCTCTCCCAATTCAACCTTTTCAAGTTCCTGTCTAAAGCCTTCAAAATTAAATTCTTTAACATGTGGCAATTGATGGTGATGAGGTTAGAACTTCAGGGTAGCATGTAGAATGGTGAACTGGGCCAATGAACAGCAGGTAGTGATCAATGAGTCTGACTAACATGGAAAGAAAGAATAACATAAAAAGCATTGTTTGAAAACTATAGACACAAGAGATTCTGCAGATGTTGGAAATCTTGAGCAACACACATAAATTGCTGAAGGAGCTCAGTAAGTCATCTATATTAAGACTGTAGATGAGATGAGAAAAATTGGATGTCCATACACAGAAAGGTAACAGGATAATTTAATAAAACAATTACATAGTGAGTTTTGCATTATTAGGCAAACAAAATATAAAAGCAAAGGAATCATACTACAAAATAAGTCACTGTTTAGGTCACAGCTGGGATACTATAAACCATTTTGGGCACCATACTTCAAGAAAGATAAAAGTAAATTACATTTACTGGGAATGAAAGATTTCAGATATCAGGAGAGTTTGGATAGTTGGGACAGATCAAGAAAGTTAATGTTTAAAAAGCCCTCTGGACTGATGATAACATTGCAGTCAATTCCTTGGTTTAACATCTGTTCTGCTAATGCACTGGATTCTAAACAGAATGATAAATTTGTTTTGTCAGTCAGCACTGAGTTTCAAACATTGAAAAATTTGCTCAAACGTCACATTTTCTTAGAGGTCAGATGGATAAATTTTGAATAAAATATTTAAGTCACAATTTTGCGGTAATTAATAATTTTCAGACATGTTCCTAAGATAAGGTAAGCAACTTTTCTTCTTTTCTACTGTGTTTTATCTGGAAATGTAGAATGCAGATGGTGTAAAGCAATAAACATAAAGCACTATCTAAAAAAAATAGAATTCCATAGCGAAGTTCCTCACAATGGAATATAAGCAAAGCTTGAATCATTTTATATCAGAAACAGCTGTGAATACAACCAGGGCCAGGCTGTCCTGCCCTAAAATGTTACATTCATATCATAAAAGATTATTTGTTGAATATTTTCTTCCACTGCCGAGCACCAAACTAATGTTTATGAGTCTATGAGTCTTTCTTTTTTAAAAACATCCTGTGACAAAACTGAAATTTCCAAAAGGGTCACAAAATTCTTCAAGCTAAGTATACTATTGCAACAATGAATATATCTCCAACAAAGGTAAAATTAACTCAGCAACTAACAGGAACAAGGAAAATAATGTAAATATCTCCAAAGGAGAGAACAATTATGTACCATGTTGTATGACGTGGGCAATCACGGTCTTCCATCTGTCTTTAATCTGAGAAGTTCTAATCACCCCTTCAAAACTTTTAACCGCTTATCCCTTGATGTAAGTATCAACTGTGACTTTTTCTTCCATTAATTTTTCCCGTCACTGCAAGGCATTTGAGCTTCTCTTTCCTTAGTATATCCCAGAAATTCTAGCTGCCATTGCCTGATCAATGATATCAGCTCTCTTCTTATTATTCCAGCTTTTCACAACACTTCCTCATTTGTTACTCTGTGCTTCTACGATACTTCCATCATTCTTCTCAAAAGCCACGTTTCTGCAGCTTCCAGTCTTCCCTCATTTTGCTTTGATATTGTCCAGTATTTGTTTCTATAGGTTAGTTTGGAATGAACATAGCACCGCAACACTCCCGAGTTTCGTACCCATGGAAGTTACAGTATGTTTTTTAGTACCTTGCTCAAATGCTCAAATGTGGATTTAGCAATCCTCTCTTTGCAATTTCTTAGATGACTTTATCTAGTATTTCCTGGAGGTTCTTTTTTTTTTAAGAAGTAACTATCAGCACTGTGTTATCTGTGTTTTGTAGGTTGTCCAAATTATCGTGCCTGGAATACTGCTAATTCCTCTTGGAATTTTCTCACTATAAAGGTTAAATACGTCAGGCAAGAGAACACATCCCTGTCTGACTCCCCTCTTATTCTGGACAAAATCACTTGTCTCATTTTCAACTCTCATTCCTGCTCTTTAATCCCAATACAAATTTCTGATAATTCTGATACCTTTCCCATCAACGTCCAAGTGCTGAAGGATTTTTATAAGTTCTTCATGTCTTACCTTTGGTTTAATCAATGAAACATAGGTATAGGTCTTTCTGGACCTCTATGGTGCACTCATAAATCATTCTAAGGATGAAGATTGCATTTTGCGTTCCACTATCATCAATGAAGCCACACAGCTCTTGCACAATCTTTGGTTTCGTGCTTTTTCTTGCTCTCATCATGATGATTCATAGCAGGACTTTTACAACATGACTCATCAAACTAATTGTGCAGTGTAAGTCGCATTCAACTGCTCTAGGATCTTTTGGCAATGCAGTAAATACTGACTTGCTGATTTCCTCAAGTATTTCCCCGTTATCATCTATTTCATTCAGCAAATCCCTCAACCTTTCAATCTGGAAATCTTCCAGTGCTTCAGTCATTTACGTACCATCTGGTCTTAATGCTTTATTCTTTTTCCACATTCCCCACAGCTGCTCTGACTTCTGATTTCATAATCAGTGGGCCACCTATCTTCCTAGTAATAGAGCGTTACATAAGAACATAAGAAATAGGAGCAGGAGTAGGCCATCCAGCCCATTGAGCCTGCCCTGCCATTCAGTAAGATCATGGCTGATCTGTCTGTAAACTCAGCTCCATCTACCTGCCTTTTCCCCATAACCCTTAATTCCCTTACTATGTAAAAACTTATCTAACTGCATGTTAAATATATTTAGTGAAGAAGCCTCAAATGCTTCCCTGGGCAGAGAATTCCACAGGTTCACCACTTTCTGGGAAAAACAGGTTCTCCTCATCTCTGTCCTAAATCTTCTCCCCTGAATCTTGAGGCAATGTCCCCTAGTTCTAGTCTCACCTACCAATGGAAACATCTTTCCTACTTCTATCTTATCTATCCCTTTCAAAATTTTGTATGTTTCTATAAGATCCCCTCTCATTCTTCTGAATTCCAGAGAGTATAGTCCCAGGCGACTCAATCTCTCCTCATAGGTTAACCCCTTCATCCCTGGAATCAACCTGGTGAACCTCCTCTGCACAGCCTCCAAAGCCAGTATATCCTTCTTCAAGTATGGAGACCAGAACTGCACACAGTGGCCAATCCTGCCATGAGAAGTTTTGAGAGGAAAGAACTTCAACCAGGTCTACAGTCTGAGGATAAAAGACAGCAGATGGCCGCGGCAGCATAATCGAGCTTTGACCAGTGACCAGTCGGCGCCTGGGATTGATTAGTAACAGCAAATTAAAGGAAGGCGGGGGCAAGTCATCTGAGTGGGCAGAGTCAGAGTGGTGATCTTGAGGGTTTAGCACTTCGAGGCTTCACTCAGAGAAAGCAAAAATCTAGTTTTTTTTTCCCTTCTCTTCTTTATATCTGCTCAGCTAGGACAATAGAAATGCCAAGCAGGATGGTGAAACACTCCTTTTGCAGGATGTGGGGAGGTAGGGAGACCTCCAGTGTCCCTGATGACGATAACTGTGAGAAGTGCATCCAACCACGGCTTCTAATAAACCGTGTTGAGGAGTTCGAGCTGGAAATGGATGAACTCCGGATCATTTGGGAGCTGAAGGGGTAACAGATAGGACATATTGAGAGGTAGGAGGTGCAGGACACAGAAAAATGGGTGACAGTCAGAAAGGGGAAAGGAGTTAAGAAGCCAGTGTGGAGAGTACCCCTGTGACCATGCCCCTCAAGAACAGGTAAATCACTTTGGATACTGTTGAGGGGTGAGATGACCTACAGGTTTCTGACACAGAGTCTGTATCTGTGACTCGGAAGGGGGGGGGGGGAGAAGAGGCACACTGTGGTGATAGGGGATTTGTCAGTTAGGAGAGTGGACAGGAGGTTCTGTGGGTGAGAACGAGTTTCCCAGATGGTAAGTTGCCTCCCTTGTATCAGGGTCCAGGATACCTCAAACAGCCAGACGCCGTGGCCCATGTAGGTACCAATGACATGGGTAGGATGAGTGATGAGACTCTGCATGGGGAGTTCAGGGAGTTAGGTACTAAGTTAAATGGCAAGACCTCCAGCACTGTGATCTCAGGATTGCTACCTATGCCATGTGCAAGTGAGGCTAGAACTAGGAATATTATATAGCTTAATACGTGACTAAGGTGTTGGATAAGTGAGAGGGCATAAGATTTTTGGATCATTGGGCTCTCTTCCAGGGAAGGTGAGACCTGTACAGAAGGGACAGTTTGCACCTGAACTAAAGGAGGACTAATATCCTAGCGGGAAGGTTTGTTAATGCTGCATGGTGGGGTTTAAACTAGATTCGCAGGAGGATGGGAACCAGAATGCCAGAACAGTTAGTGGAGAGATTGTGAAGGTAGCTGTTGGTAAGA
The DNA here is from genome assembly GCF_963921235.1 of Mobula hypostoma. Lineage (NCBI taxonomy): Eukaryota > Metazoa > Chordata > Chondrichthyes > Myliobatiformes > Myliobatidae > Mobula > Mobula hypostoma. The sequence goes on along the minus strand of NC_086099.1, from coordinate 61,435,249 downwards.
CCTCAGACAAAGTTTGGAATCAAAAGATTGAACATGGTGCAACTGGTGTCCTGAGCTGCCTATATTTCCAGACGAGAAGTATCGTAGGAAAAGCGGATTATAGTGCTGAGGATGAGGTAGCTGGTTTACAAACAGAGGCAATGTGTAATGAGGAGAGGCTGTTGATCGGGCAAGATTGCAATCAACAGAATGAGCTGCAACATAAAAGGCGGACAAAATTGAGAGGGGTGAATACAATACTGAAGGTGTTGTACCTGACTGCACGCAGTATACGGAATAAGGTAGATGAACTTGCAGCACAGTTGTAGGTTGGCAGGTATGATGCTGTAAGCATCACTGAAGCATGGCTGAAAGATTATAGCTGGAAGTTTAATGTCCAAGGATACACATTGTATTGAAAGTACTGGCAGGAAGGCAGAGGGGACAGTGTCGCACTGTTGGTAAAAAATGAAATCAAATCATTAAAAAGAGGTGTCATAGGGTCAGAAGTGTTGAATCATTGTGGATAGAGTTAGAAACTGCAAGAATAAAAAGACTCTGATGGGAGTTGTATACAGATCCCCAAACAGTATCAAGGATGTGGCTTATAAATTACAACGGGAGATAGAAAATCCATGCCAAAAGGGTAATGTTACAGTAGTCATGGGGAACTTCAATATGCAAGTATATTGGGAAAATCAGGTTGGTGCTGAATTACAGGAGGAGGAATTTCTAGAGTGCTTACGAGATGGCTTTTTAGAGCAGCTCATGGTTGAGCCCAATAGACGATCAGCTATTCTGGATTGGGTGTTGTGCAATGAAACAGAATTAATTAGAGAGCTTAAGGTAAAAGTACCCTGATGGGCAAGTGATTGAATTCACCCTGAAAATTGATAAGGAGAATGTAACAGTATTGCAGTGGAGCAAAGGGAATTACAGAGGCATGAGCGAGGAGTTGGCCAGAATTGATTGGAAAAGGACACTGGCAGAGATGACAATAGAGCAACAATGGCTAGAATTTTGGAAGCAATTCAGAAGGCACAGGATATATACTGTACATCCCTTTTAAAAACCAACAAAACGCAACTGAAAAAGTAAGAAGGTAACGACAGAATACAAAAGTAAGTTAGCCAATAATATTAAAGCGGATACCTAAAGTTTTTTCATATACATAAAGTGTAAAAGACAGGTGAGAGTGAATAACAGATCACTAGAAGACGAGGCTGGAGAGGTAGTAACGGAAGACAAGGAAATGGCGGATGAACTAAATAAGTATTTTAAACCAGTCTTCACTGTGGAAGACACTAACAGTATACTGCAAGTTCCAGGTATCAGGGGTGTGAAGTTACCTTAACTAGAGAGAAGGTGCTGGGAAAATTGAAAGGTCTGAAGGTTGGTAAGTCACCTGGACCAGATGGTCTGCATCCCAGAGTTCTGAGAGGGGGCTGAAGAGATTGTGGAGGTATTAGTAATGATCTTTCAAGAATCATTAGATTTTGGAATGATTCCAGAAGATTGGAAAATTGCAAATGTCATTCCACTCTTCAAGAAGGGAGGAACGCAGAAGAAAGGAAACTATAAACTAGTTAGTCTGACCTCAGTGGTTGGAAAGATATTGGAGTTGATTATTAAGGATGAAGGCTCAGGGTACTTGAAAGCTCATGAAAAATAAGCCATAGTCAGCAAGGTTTCCTCAGGGAAAATCTTGTCTGACAAATCATTGGAATCCGTTGAAGAAATAACAAGCACGATACACAAAGGAGAATCGGTTGATGTTGTGAACTTGGATTTTCAGAAGGCCTTTAACAGGGTGCCACACATGAAGCTGCTTAACAAGATACAAGCCCATGGTATTACAGGAATGATTCTAGCACGGATAAAGCAGTGATTGATTGTCAGGAGGGAAAGAGTGGGAATAAAGGGAGCCTTTTCTGGCTGGCTGCCAGTGACTAGTAGAGTTCCACAGGGATGAAGTACCACTGCATGAAATGCATCCAGCTGCACTCCTTGAAGACCGTGTTAGAGATCTGGAGCAGCAGCTGGATGACCTTTGACTTGTATGGGAGAGTGAGGAGATCATCGATCAGACAAACAGGGAAGTAGTCACCCCTAAACTGCAAGAGGCGAGTAGCTGGGTGATGGTCAGGAGAAATGGAAATGTGAATAGGCAGTTAGTGCAGAGCACCCTTTGGCCATTCCCCTCAATAATAAGTATACCATTTTGGATACTGTTGTGAGGGATGAACTCCCAGGGGAATGGAGACCAGGTTACTGGCACTGAGCATGGGGCTGTGGTGCAAAAGGGAAAGGAGGACGACAGGGGACTCAATAGTCAGCAGAACAGACAGGAGATTCTGCGAAGTGAACGGGACTCCCGGATGTTTTGTTGCCTCCCAGTTGCCACGGTCAGGGATGTCTCAGATCGCGTCCACAGCATTTTGAAGAGGGAGGGAGAGCAGCCACACATCTTGGTAAATATTGGTACCAATGACATCGGAAGGAACTGCAAAGAGATCCGAAAGAGAATTTAGAGAGCTAGGCAGAAACCTGAGAAGCAGGAACTCCCAGGCAGTAATTTCTGGATTGTTACATGTGCCAAGCGCCAGTGAGGGTAGAAACAAGTTGACTTGGCAGATAAATGCGTGGCTGAGAAGCTGGCACAGGGGGCAGGGCTTCAGGTTCTTGGAATATTGGGATCTCTTCTGGGGGAGGTATGACCTGTTCAAAAGTGACAGGTTGCACCTGAATTGGAGGGGGACCAATATTCTCATGGGCAGTTTTGTTAGAGCTGTTGGGGAGGTTTTAAACTAATTTGGCTGGGGGGGAGGGGGTTGGGAATCGGAGTGATGGGATTCAGGATAGGATGATGGTTAAAAAAAAACCAAAGATAGCATGCAGTCAGACTGTTGGGAAGGGCAGGCAGATGACGGGACAAAATTGCAGACAGCAGGAAGAGTATCAGTGCATTAGGGATGCAGAATCAAAAAGGGTAGCAAACACAGCACTCAAAGTGTTATATCTCAATGCGTGGAGTATAAGAAATAAGGTGGATGATCTCGTTGCACTATTACAGATTGTCAGGTATGATGTTGTGGCCATCACTGAATCATGGCTGAAGGATGGTTGTAGTTGAGAACTAAATGTCCAAGCTTATATGTTGTATTGGAGGAATAGGAAGGTAGACAGATGGGGTACTGTGGCTTTACTGGTAAAGAATGGCATCAAATTAATAGAAAGATGTGACAGGGTCGGAAGAAGTTGAGTCCTTGTGGGTTGAGTTAAGAAACTGCAAGAGTAAAAGGACATTGATGGCAGTTATATACAGGCCTCCCAACAGTAGCCGGAATGTGGACCACAGATTACAATGGGAAATAGAAAAGGCATGTCAAAAGGGCAATGTTATGATAGTCACAGGAGATTTCAACATGCAAATCAATTGGGAAAATCAGGTTGGAAATGGATCTCAAGAGAGTGAGTTTGTTGAATGCCTATGAGATGGCATTTTAGAGTAGATTTCCATTGAGCCTACTAGGGGATTAGTTATACTGAATTGGGTGTTATGTAATAAACTAGAGACTATTAGGGAGCTTAAGGTAAAAGAACCCTTAGGAAACAGTGATCACAATATGATGGAGTTCAACTTGAAATTTGATAGGATGAAAATAAATTCTGACAGAGCAGTTTTTCAGTAGAGTAAACAAAATTACACTGGCGTGAGAGAGGAGTTGGCCAAAGTAAATTGGAAGGAGATGCTGGCAGGGATGACAGCAGAGCAGCAATGGCGTGAGTTTCTGGGAAAAATTAGGAAGGTGCAGGATAGATTTGTTCCAAAAGCGAAAAAAATACTCAAATGGCAAAATTGTACAAGTCAGAGCTAATGTAAAAGCAAAAGAGAGGGCATACAAGAAAGAAAAAATTAACAGGAAGATAGGGGATTGGGAAGATTTTAGAAACCTACAGAAAGCAACTGAAAGAATCATTAGGAGGGAAAAGATTAAACATGAAAGCAAGCTAGCAAACAATATCAAAGTGGATAGTAAGAGCTTTTTCAAGTATGTAAAATATATGAGAGATGAGAGTGGATAAAGGACCACTAGAAAGTGAGGCTTGAGAAATAATAACAGGGGACAAGGAGATGGCAGATGAACTAAATGAGTATTTTCCATCCGTGCAACACACATAAAAGTTGCTGGTGAACGCAGCAGGGCAGGCAGCATCTCTAGGAAGAGGTGCACTCGATGTTTCAGGCCGAGACCCTTCGTCAGGACTAACTGAAGGAAGAGTGAGTAAGGGATTTGAAAGTTGGAGGGGGAGGGGGAGATCCAAAATGATAGGAGAAGACAGGAGGGGGAGGGATGGAGCCAAGAGCTGGACAGGTGATAGGCAAAAGGGATACGAGAGGATCATGGGACAGGAGGTCCGGGAAGAAAGACAAGGGGGGGGGGACCCAGAGGATGGGCAAGGGGTATATTAGAGGGACAAAAAGGAGAGTGAGAGAGAGAATGTGTGTATAAAAATAAGTAACAGATGGGGTACGAGGGGGAGGTGGGGCATTAGCGGAAGTTAGAGAAGTCGATGTTCATGCCATCAGGTTGGAGGTTACCCAGACGGAATATAAGGTGTTGTTCCTCCAACCTGAGTGCGGCTTCATCTTTACAGTAGAGGAGGCCATGGATAGACATGTCAGAATGGGAATGAGATGTGGAATTAAAATGTGTGGCCACTGGGAGATCCTGCTTTCTCTGGCGGACAGAGCGTAGATGTTCAGCAAAGCGGTCTCCCAGTCTGCGTTGGGTCTCACCAATATATAAAAGGCCACATCGGGAGCACCGGATGCAGTATATCACCCCAGCCGACTCACAGGTGAAGTGTTGCCTCACCTGGAAGGACTGTTTGGGGCCCTGAATGGTGGTAAGGGAGGAAGTGTAAGGGCATGTGTAGCACTTGTTCTGCTTACACAAATAAGTGCCAGGAGGGAGATCAGTGGGGAAGGATGGGGGGGACGAATGGACAAGGGAGTTGCGTAGGGAGCGATCCCTGTGGAATGCAGAGAGAGGGGGGGAGGGAAAGATGTGCTTAGTGGTGGGATCCCGTTGGAGGTGGCGGAAGTTACGGAGAATAATATGTTGGACCCGGAGGCTGGTGGGGTGGTGGGTGAGGACCAGGGGAACCCTATTCCTAGTGGGGTGGCGGGAGGATGGAGTGAGAGCAGATGTATGTGAAATGGGGGAGATGCGTTTAAGAGCAGAGTGGATAGTGGAGGAAGGGAAGCCCCTTTCTTTAAAAAAGGAAGACATCTCCCACGTCCTAGAATGAAAAGCCTCATCCTGAGAGTAGATGCAGCGGAGACAGAGGAATTGCGAGAAGGGGACGGCGTTTTTGCAAGAGACAGGGTGAGAAGAGGAATAGTCCAGATAGCTGTGAGTGTCAATAGGCTTATAGTAGACATCAGTGGATAAGCTGTCTCCAGAGACAGAGACAGAAAGATCTAGAAAGGGGAGGGAGGTGTCGGAAATGGACCAGGTAAACTTGAGGGCAGGGTGAAAGTTGGAGGCAAAGTTAATAAAGTCAATGAGTTCTGCATGCGTGCAGGAAGCAGCGCCAATGCAGTCGTCGATGTAGCGAAGGAAAAGTGGGGGACAGATACCAGAATAGGCATGGAACATAGATTGTTCCACAAAGCCAACAAAAAGGCAGGCATAGATTGATCTACCACCACTCTGCTCCGTCTAGCGGAATTAGTCCTTATTCTTAATAATTTCTCCTTTGGCTCCTCCCACTTCCTCCAAACTAAAGGTGTAGCTATGGGCACCCGGACTCAGGTTGGAGGAACAACACCTTATATTCCGTCTGGGTAGCCTCCAACCTGATGGCATGAACATCGACTTCTCTAACTTCCGCTAATGCCCCACCTCCCCCTCGTACCCCATCTGTTACTTATTTTTATACACACATTCTTTCTCTCACTCTCCTTTTTCTCCCTCTGTCCCTCTAATATACCCCTTGCCCATCCTCTGGGTCCCCCCCCCTTTGTCTTTCTTCCCGGACCTCCTGTCCCATGATCCTCTCATATCCCTTTTGCCTATCACCTGTCCAGCTCTTGGCTCCATCCCTCCCCCTCCTGTCTTCTCCTATCATTTTGGATCTCCCCCTCCCCCTCCCACTTTCAAATCCCTTACTCACTCTTCCTTCAGTTAGTCCTGACGAAGGGTCTCCGCCTGAAACATCGAGTGCACCTCTTCCTAGAGATGCTGCCTGGCCTGCTGCGTTCACCAGCAACTTTTATGTGTGTTGCTTGAATTTCCAGCATCTGCAGAATTCCTGTTGTTTGCGTTTAAATTTTCCTTCCGTCTTCACTGTGGAAGACACTAGCAGTGTGCCAGACGCTGAAGGGTGTGAAGTAGGGAATTGAGTGCAGTTACTATTACAACGGAGAAGGTGCTCAAAAGGCTGAAAGACCTAAGGGTACACAAGTCACCCGGACCAGATGAACCTGAGGGTAGCGGTAGAGATCATGGAGGCATTAGTAATGATCTTGCAAAAATCATTGAACTCAAATATGATGCCAGAGGACACAAATATTGTAAATGTCACTATACTCTTTGAGAAATGAGGAAGGGAGCAGAAAGGAAATTATAGGCCAGTTAGCCTGACCTCACTGGTTGGGAAGATGTTAGAGCCGATTGTTAAGGATGAGGTTATGGAGTACTCGGTGACACAGAACAAAATAGGACAAAGTCAGCATGGTTTCCTTAAGGAAAATCTTGCCTGATTAACCTGTTGGAATTCTTTGAGGAGATTGCAAGTAGGATAGATGAAGAGGATGCAGTGGAGGTTGTATATTTATACTTTCAGAAGGCCTTTTACATATGAGGATGCTTACTAAGTTAAGGGCCCATGGTATTATAGGAAAGTTACTAACATGGTTAAAGCATTGGCTGATTGGTAGGAGTCAACGAATGGGAATAAAAAGATCATTTTCTGGTTTGCAGCCAATGACTAGTGGTGGTCTGCAGGGGTTGTTGGGGGACCACTTCTTTTTATGCTGTATATCAATGACTTATATGATGGAGTAGATGGCTTTTTTGCCAAGTTTAAAGATGATACGAAGATTGGTAGAGGGGCAGGTCATTTTGAGGAAACAGGTAGGCTGCAGAAGGACTTAGGCAGATTAAGAGGATGGGGAAGAAAGTGGTAAATGAAATATAATGTTGGAAAATGCATGGTCATGCACTTTGGTAGTAGAAATAAATGTGCAGACTATTTTCTAAACAGGGAGAAAATCCAAAAATCTAAGATACAAAGGGATGTGATGCTGAGGCTTTATAAGTCACTGGTGAGGCCTCACCTTGAGTATTGTGAACAGTTTTGGCCTCCTCATTTAAGAAAAGATGTGCTGTTGGAGGAGAAGGTTCATAGGAGGTTCACAAGGATGATCCTGGGAATGAAAGGGTTATCATATGAGGATGTTTGATGGCTCTGGGCCTGTACTCAGTGGAATTTAGAAGGATGGGTGGGGATCTCATTGAAACCTTTCTAATATTGAAAGGCCTAGACAGAGTAGATGTGGAAAGGATATGGTGAGGGAGTCTAGGACTAGAGGGGCATCTATTTAAAACAAAGATGCACAGAAATTTCTTTAGCCAGAGGGTGGTGAATTTGTGGAATTTGTTACGACAGGCAGCTGGAGGCCAGGTCATTGGGTGTATTTAAGGTGGAGATTGATAGGTTCTTGATTGGACATGACATCAAAGGTTACGGGGAGAAGGCTGGCAAATGGGGCTGAGGAGGGGAAAAAAAGATCATCCACGATGGAATGGCAGAGCAGACTTGATGGGCCAATGGCCCAATTCTGCTCCTATGTCTTAAAAGACCATAAGATATAGGTTACTTGCAGGTTAACTTGCAGGTTGAGTCTGTGTTGAGGAAGGCATATGCAATGTTAGCATTCATTTCATGAATGAAATAAATGTGCTGAAACTGGAGAGGGTTCAAAGGTGGTCTAAAAAATGATTCCAGGATTGAATGATTTGTCACATGAAGAGCATTTGATGGCTCCGTGGCTGTGTTCACTAGAGGTCAGAGGAATGAGGGGTGACCTCTTTGAATCCTATCAAATGATGAAAGGCCTTGGAGTGGATAAGAAAGATGTTTCCTCTGGTGGGAGAGTCTAAGGCTAGAGGACACAGCCTCAGAATTGCAGAGCGTCCTTTTAGAATGGAGATGAGGAGGAATGAGGAGGAATTTCTTTAGCCAGCAAGAGGTAAATCTGTGGAATTCTTTGCCACAGGCAGTTGTGGAGGCCAAGTCTTTATGTATATTAAGGCAGCGGTTGATAAATTCTTGATTGGTCAGGGTATGAGGAGATATGTGGAGAAGGCAGGAGATATGGGCTGAGAGGAAAATTGGATCGGCCATGATGAAATGGTGGATCAGACTCGATGGGCCAAATGGCCTAATACCGTTCCTATATCTTACGGTCTAATTGTTGGCTTCTCTCGTCTCATATCTTTAAAAGAGTTGACAATGTATTCAGACCATCTAGCCTGTATATCTGCTTTTTCCATGAGTACCAATCCATCTTTCGCCTCCAAACATCCACTAGATGTTCAAGAATTCGCACCTGTTAGTGTCCTCACCCTCTTGTGCATATCGCCAGAATTTTTCAGTTTCTCTACCTTTGTACATTCTTCATTTATCCACTGTCCTTTTGCTTCCCTTCATTTTTGCTTGATTTCTTTGTTCAAAGTTTTATATTTATCACTGATGTTTGGTGTGATTTTCTGTCTTTCTTTCATTCATTAGATCCAGAATCTCATCTGTAATCCATTTTCCTTCTCTTTTCTCTATTTCAGTATCACTTCATTAGACAAATTCATGACTGCCTTTTTTTAAAACTTCAACCAACTCGGTGTGTTCTCCACTGTGAGAACTTCAAATCTGTTCTTCACTGCTAAAGTGCATTTCACTTTTATGCCTGGATCTTTCAAGCAAGCCAGATCTAATTAGGTAAAACCCTTAGACTTCTTTAACCATCTAAGCTTAACCTTTAGCTTGTGTATCACTGGAACATGATGACTCTCACAGCCTGCTCCTGGACATGCCTTGGACTATTGCATGGCATTCCTGAAATGTTTGCTGATTGTGATGTGTCTATTTGATTGCAATATTGACCTGGGCTTCTCCAAGTTCACTATCTTCTTACTGTATATTCTGCTTCAACCATGTGTTTGCTATTATCTGATCATTTGCACAACACCAATTTATGGATCACTCACCTCTGTCGTTCCTGGTTCCCAACCCAATGTGCTGACAATATCACCATCTCGTTGTTGTCCAACTTTAACATTCACCTCTCCTGCCAACATAATGATATCTTGTGATTTGCAGTAGTCCTTTGCTTCTTGCAAGGTTTCATAAAAACTCTCTATATCTTCTTCACTACAATCAGTTGTTGGAGCATATACTACTATTTTTGAAATGCTGATAGGTTGTTCTCAGAGTTTCACCTGTAGTACTCTGATAATGCCCAGTATCCCATAAGGCTTTTGCTTCTTTCAGCATCTGGTATCATTCCCACACCTCAGTCATGTTTATCACTACCTGAATAGACCAGTTTGTCTTCATCAGAATCAAAACATCCAGTCATTTTCTATTTGATGCTTCACATTCTCTAGATTTCCAGTTTGATATAGTTTTCACATTCCATATATTTGTTGCGGATAGTAGCCTGATGATGGTCAAGTCTCACCTATCGTACATGAATGTCTTTACTCAGTGAGGGATCATTGTCTGTAGGATGACTCTTCCCCTCCCCCATCCCTATCCATTTTTTCCTTTCAAAGTCACATTTTAATCATGCACAGATATAATATCCCACTAACTTTACACCAGTAGTCTTATAATCATTTATGATGTCCAAATCACTGCACCCATGAGTGATAGAGCCATTAAGTACAGAAACAAGTTCCTTAGTCCACATTGTTCATACCAACCATCAAGCACCTATTTGTACTAATCCTATTTACAAGCAATCAGCTATAGCGTATTGTGCCTTAACAATTCAAATGCTTGTCTAGTTGCTTCTTAAGTATCTGCCTCCATAATCTTCTCAAGCAATGTGTTACAGTTGTAACCACCCTACTGGGTGAAAGTACCCAAGGAGGACTAGAATATAAAACAAGGGCGTAATATTGAGGCTTTATAAGGCACTGGTGAGGCCTCACTTGGAGTATTGAGAGCAGTTTTGGGCCCATTATCTAAGAAAGGATGTGCTGACAAAGGAGGCTCACGAAAATGATTCGGGGATTGAAAGGCTTATCATATGAGGAGTGTTTGATGGCTCTGGGCCGGTACTCACTGGAATTTAGAAGCATGGGGGATGGAGCGGGGGGGGGGTTCTTCAGTGAAACCTTTCAAATGTTGAAGGATCTCGATGGAATGGATGTGGAGAGGGTGTTTCCTATAGTGTGTGTGGGGGGCAGGGTCTACGGCCAGACAGCACAATCTCAGAATAGAGTGACGCCCATATAGAACATATAGAATGAGGTCTTTGGAATGTATGTAGGAGGAAACCAGGGCACTCAGAGAAAACCACATTGACTCGGGGTTAACAAACAAACTAACTTCTGACAGCAGAGGGAATTGAATTCCAATTGCTGGTGCCGTAAAGCATTACGCTAACCACTACGCTACCGTGCCACCAAACTTTAAGTCAAAACTTTAAAAGAAGATTACAAGTATCGGTAGGGAATCGGACAAGTCGTTAACTGAAGTTTTAAAACTTCTTCTTCTTCTTCTTCTTCTTCTTCTATTTCCAGCTGTTTAGACTCATCTGGGCGTATTACAGCCCTCCGCAGGATGTACAATTAATTATAGAACTTCAAGGAACTCAAATTCTCGAATATAAACTAGTCTCATGTATAAACTGAACGACAGACTCTTCAATCAGATGTTGATTCTCTTGATGGCCAAACAAAGATTGAATAGAAAACCAAAATAAATTTAAGCCAGATAGCCTCTTGAACAGCATGCTTCTTTCAATTTTGTATCGATTACACCTCAGCAAAACATGCTGGACTGTCTCTGGACTACCACAGTCACATAATCCAGTAGGATGTTTTCCTATTATATTTAAATAATAGTTCAGCCCACAATGCCCCAACCTAAGTCTTGTAAATTTCACCATATCTCTATGACTTAAAAGGTAACAGTCTGAGACCTTTTTAACTAGTGGGTGACTAGAAAAATAATGCCTGCCTCTTAATTCATTTTTCCAATCCTCCTGCCACTTCTTCACTATACCTTTTTTAATCCTACTTCTCAATTCTGCTCTGCCTAGGGGAACTCTAATTTCTACTTGCCTGCTCTGTAAGGAAGACTTTGCAATGCCATCCACAATTTCATTTCCCTACACCCCAGCATGCCCAGGTATCCATGAAAATCTAACTGTACAACCCATCTTCCCTTCTCTAAACAACACTAAGAGAATCTCAATAACTATGTCAGGACGAGCTTTTGATTTAGTCCCTTTTATAGACTCTAAGGCAGCAGCAGAATCCGAACAGATGATAACCCTACATGGTTGAGAGTCTTCTATCCACCATAATGCCCAGAGGATTGCTAATAATTCTGTTGCAAAGACAGAAACACCATCTGAAACTCGGTGACCAATCTTAACTCCAAGTTGAGACACATACATCCCAAATCTGGGTCCACTGAGCCATCAGTAAAAATCTTTAGATAAGATCCCCATTTATTATTTAAATATTCATTTGTGATCATCGCTGATGAAATTGCACTGCTTCCTTTAAGCTGAAAAAGGAGGAATAGGTCTACTTCTGGTTCTGGAAAGAGCCAAAAAGGGATGGGTGGCAGGCAAATTTGGCCAACTATGTCTTCCTCAGTCAGTTTCAATTTCACAGTCCAGTTATTAACCAAATCTAAAAATGGATATCTTTTAACTTTACTTTGGCGCTCTGACTTCTCCTGCAAAAGACACTTCGATGGACAGCTGTGATTGAATCCATTTAGTTTTGCCCAATACTGCAGGCCCAACTGAATTCGTCTTAAATGTAGAGGCACTTCTCCCATCTCCACACATAATGCCGGGACTGATGTTGTTCTAAAAGCTCCACAACAGAGTCTAAGTGCTTTGGACTGCACAGTGCCTAATTTTCCAAGCACTGCCGTAGCAGCAGAACCATAAATAATACAACCATAATCTATAACTGATCTAATCATAGCTAGATATATTAAGTACATAGTTTCCCACCCTGCTCCCCAGTCACATCCAGCAATACTTCTCATAACATTTAAAACTTTCTCACACTTTCCAATTGTTTTATCTATATGAACCCTCCAAGTAAGTCTTTCATCAAACCAGACACCTAAAAACTTGAATACCTTGACTCTTTCTAGTGCAGAATCATATAGACACAATTCACGATCAGGAATCTTTCTTCTAAAGCCAAAAATCAGACATTTGGACTTCGAAGCAGAAATTCTGAAACCCCATTTATTAGCCCAGTTTTCAACTGATCTTAAAGCCTTTTGTACATGCCTTAATATATACTTGACGTTTCTTCCTCTTTTCCAGATTGCACCATCGTCTACAAACAATGATTTGCCAAATCCTGGCCCTACCTGATCAAAGATATCGTTTATCATGACATTAAAAAGAACTGGACTAATGACACTACCTTGAGGCGTACCATTACCTATTTTAACCGACTTGGAGCTTGTTCCGCCTTTTCTTACTTGAATTGTCCTTTCCTTAAGGAAATCTTTGATCCAATTAAACATTCTACCTCTAATTCCCGCATCATAAAGTTTAATTAATAAGCCATCCTTCCATAGTGAGTCATATGCTCTTTCAATATCTAGAAATACACTTACCATTACTTCTCTATTTTGAAACGCTTTTTTAATATCATGATCTAAAAGGGCAACAGATTCCATTGTTGATCTTCCAGTTCTAAAACTATCTTGATAGGCAGCAAAATGTCCCTTATTTTCCAAAAAATAAACAAGTCTGTTGGTGACCATTCGTTCCATAGTTTTACAAAGCACTGGACGTTAAAGCTATAGGCCGATACGACTAGGACTAGACGTGTCCTTATCTGGCTTTAAAATTACCACCACATGCTTCCATTCTACTGGTAATTTTCCTTCTTTCCACACTGAATTAAACAATGCTAGAACTTCTATTAATAGTCATCTAAATGCTTAAGCAATTCATAACAGTCCATCCCTACCAGGAGAAGTGCTTGAACCTGATTGGACAGCTTCCTGCAATTCCTGAAGGGAGAAAAACAAATTTATGGAGCTATTATCATCCAAACTCCTGTCCAATTTCCAACTTTCCTTTAACATAACTTCCTTTCTCAAATCACCTAACTCTCCAGAACTGTGTAACACTTGGAACACCTCTACAAACATATCAGCCTTTTCCTTATTGGTTACAGCTTCAATATCCCAGCAAAGCTGGGATAGATGGTTTCCTATATATATCCCTGACATTCTGTGAATGATCGTCCATAGCTGCTTTATAGGTGTCTCAGGGCCCAGGGTTCCACAAAATCTTCCCCAACTATCCCTCTTTGCATTTTTAATTACTCTTCTTGCTACTGCTCTTTCCTTTTTATACTCTATAACATTATCTAACACTGGGTACTTTCCTAATTTCCTGTAAGCTCTATTTCTGTTTCTTACTGCAATATCACAATTTTTATTCCACCATGGAACTAATGCTCGAGCCTTAAGTACATTCCGTAGCAGAATAGTCAACTGAGCAACTTTATGAATTATAGAACAGAGGGATTCATTCCAATCGTCTATGGAGCCCTCCCTATCAATCTCTTCTATTATATCAACAGCTTTCTCCTGGTACTCATCCCAATGGGCCAAAGAAAAATTATACCTAGCAGACCTCTCCTCAAGTTCTACTATCAAATTTCTACCAAATCGACATAATATAGGACAGTGATCACTTCCTAGTGTGTATCTGGCCATAACATCCCATTCCCCAACCCTAGCTAAGTTTGAGGAAGTGATAAATAAGTCTAAGTGACTATACATATCCTTTACAATATTGATTCTTGTAGGCCTTCCGTCATTTAGTAGTACCATGTTGTATTTATCTAGATACTCCTCTACTACTGCTCCATTACAATCTTTACTTTCACTACCCCATATAGGATTATGGGCATTGAAATCTCCAACCCAGATTACTGGGGATCTTACCTTATTCATAATTTCATCCAAATCTGATAACATCATATTACCTGGATTATAAAAGTTAATCAAAGATATTTGACCACAAGAGCTCCAAACCTCCACAGCCACAATTTCAAGGTTAGATTTAATATCAAGTCTTCTAAACTGGAGTCCTGTTTTTATGAAAGTTGCACACCCCCCACCAGATTTACCTGTTCTGTCAGCTCTCAAACTATCATAAAACGATCACAAAACCTAAATGAGGCTTCAACCATGTCTCCTGTATACAGATCAAATCAGGCTTGTCTTTAAAAGTTCCAACAAATCTTTTTAATTCTTGACCATTTGTAGATAAACTTCTTGCATTCCATTGTAATATTAAAAACATCGAAATACTAACTATTGGCCTCTTCATCCACATAAAGCTCCTCCGTACTCTCTGATCCCGACAACTGGCAAGTATTCAGCGATTGTTTGTCTATCATATACTCATGTAATTTTTCCGGCCAAATCTGTTTTATATCAAGGAATCCCAGCTCCAACAACTACTTTTATCATATCCGACCTCTTGGCTGTAGTTTTAGCCCCAAACAGTACATCAACAACAAACGCCAAAAAAAGACTCTTTAGTCATCAACAACATGCCTGAAGGAACCATAGTTGGAGAACTCGGAATGAACTGACTCCCCATCATTCCAATCTTTTCTTTACTTATCCCTTGCTCTCTTATCAACTTTCTTTACTGCCTGAGCATATGATATTTTTTTGTTGGATACTAACATCCTGAATCTGCTTTGCCTTACTAAAATACTCACATCCTCTGAACGCCGCTATATGGTCCCCTCCATAGAAACTGCATTTCGGCACCGCTGCCTTACGTACTTTAATATCATGATCCTCTCCACATTTCACACATCTTCTTTTACCTCGACATGAACTAGCAACATGTCCAAATCTCTGGCAATTATAACAGCGTAAGGGAAGCCTAATGTATTCTCTAACTTGATAAGACATGCACCCAAGATAGACTCTAGTTGAAACCAGAAGAACAGGGGAATCCCAATTACCACCTTCTCTCGATTTTAATCGTTTGGCTTCAATCAGAACTATAAATTCCTCCAATTCACCCATTTTCCTCAATTTGTTGTTCCCCCTTTACTTCAGGTCTTTCACTTGATGCACCCCTTTTTTGGCTGCCCTTACTTCGGGAGTATTCCACAGTCTCCCGCCCTCCCCCTTCAATCTCAACCCCACCTCTCCCTCTTGCAGCCATAGGCTACAAGCTAACCCTTTCCAAACTACTAGGCTCCTCCACACCAAAGTCAATCCACCTAACCCAATTCCAGCCAGCAGTTCAAGTTTTAAAACTGGCCCACTTCTTTCACTTAAATACGTAGTCCGTGCAACGTTGCCGGACATCAAGAGCGCCGGTGCCTGATTGAAGATTACTGAAGCCAATTGTGTAAGGGAATGCAAAAGACGTGTAAACGTTTTACAGCACATTCTCCCGAAATGCCGTGCCATTTAAAAACGCTACGAGCACCTACCTGGAGTCGGTGTATTAGCCGTTGCTATGGAGCGGCATTGACTGGAAGTGCGGGGCCCGACTCCCTGAACCATCAGCCGTTCTCTCACCAATCGCGTGCGAGATTTCCGAACCCGGCTCGCTTCTCTGGAACAGCTCGTAAACGCCTGATAAACCTCCAGTTACCTTTACTAATCCATGGCTTTTAGCCACAGTTTGCACGGTGTTGTGCCAGCTTCAAGCATGGATTGTGATTAGTTCAGCAGTTCTGGCTTGTAAGCGTGTGCGTGTTGTATTCGAAAATTATATTACCAGAAGTTCCTTTGACTAAATCCTCTTAGATTGTCCCTTGGGATGGTGTAGTGGGTTCCATTTTGACTAATGAGGTCAATGTGGGAAGTGCGGACACTCTGCAGTTGGAAAAGGAAACGACTGACCTGGCGACTGGGTAGTTTGTGAGGCGGTGCGCTCCTGTTACAAATTCTTGAGGTTCTCAAAGCAATCGCAAATGTTATTTCTTCACCTCTAGTCATCAAAAAGAGTTTTAGAGAATCGGTAGGGATATCGCATTTCTTGAAGAAAACTTTGACGTGACCCTGATTGTGTTTTTTCGTATCGCCGGCAAATTCCTCTATCGAAGTTAAATGGTACGTGTCCGATTTCCATTGTAACGAAGAGAGGGAAGAAAAGTTTATGTTTTTAAAAAAAGACCGTGTCTAAGAAAATACAGATAGGACTGAAACAATGATCTCATAACATTTTTTCTTTGTTAATATTTATAAACATGCAAACCGTTTGTTAAACGCTAACAGCGAATGCCTTTACCCCATGCAAGAAATTAAAAATTTGTCAGGAATTATTTCTCTGAAAAGTTGAGGAATAGGAATACAGTATCTGAGCTACTTTTAACATTTCAAATGTAAAGAGGACTTATTAATTTTGAACATCTTGCTTTCCACTTCTAATAAGTTACAAGACATGAACTGTTACATAATAAGCTGACATGAATAGTTACATCACATGAACATGAACAAGGAATTGATTGTGGACTTCAGGAACCGATTGTCAAGGGAACACCCACCAGTGCTCACTGAGAGATCAGAAGTGGAAAAGGTGAGCAGTTTCATGTTCTCGGGTGTCAACATCTCTGAGAATCTATCTTGGGCACAACATATTGATGCAATTATAAAGAAAGCACGACAGCAGCTGTATTTCATAGGCTTCTGGGCTCATTTGGTATGCTCATTTGGTACTTGCAAATGTCTACAAATGTAAAGTGGAGAGCATTCTGACTTGCTGCATCACTGCCTGCTGTGGAGGGAACACGGTACAGGATTAGGAAAGAACGTTACAGAAAGTAATACTCAGCCAACTCCATCGTGGACAGCCTCAAAGGGCAATGCCTCATAAAGGTGGCATCCATCATTAAGGACCCAGGACTTGCCCTCTGCTCACTGCTCCAGGCAAGGACGAGGTACATGAGCCTGAAGACACACTCAACATCAGATTTTTGAATGGACAATGAACCGATGAACACTTCCTCAGTATTTCCCTCTCTTTTTGCACTAATTATTTTTTTATATATGCTTATTGTAATTTATATTTTTTATTACTATGTACTGCTGCCACAAAATACATTTCATGACATATCGATGATGTTAAACCCGATTAAGATTCTGTTATTGCTTGTTTTAGATATAATTTCAAGGTAGAACATAACTTCCACTGGATTCCAAGCTATTTAATACACTCTGTGTAGGATTGTAGTCTCACCAACAGCCGGAGCTTGTTGCTTAGTAAATGCTCCTACTGTCGCACTTGGCCTCCATGTGCTCTGAACAGAAACAGATTAGGTGCTTAATGCTTTCCTGTATCCAGTTGTCTTGGGCCAGGGATACTCAAGTTAATGAGGACATTGGACTTTTTTCAAGTTTTTTAAAAATGTAATTCCTCTCTTGAAGCTTTTTACCTGTCCTCCTGGAAATCACATGATTGCTTCGAAATCTTTTGAAGATAAAGGGGCTGATAATCGAAACCAGTGGGTGTGATCACCGTCTCGTTACTACAGATGGCAACCTAAATTTCCTCCCAGGGGAATGAGAGAATTTTAAGGACTCCCTATCAGTTTTTCTGAGGGAGTAGAGGTAATCTACAAGATAATTTACAGGAGTGATCCTCTGAGAATTTAGGAAGGGAAATCTGGAAAATATACAGCAATCTTCATTGAGGGGTCAGCCGTGGCAAGTGGGAGCAGCTTCAAGCTCCTGGGTGTCAATGTCTCTGAGGATCTGTTATGGACCCAACACCAATACAATCATGCATGCCAGCAGCTTTAGCTGGTTAGGAGTTTGAAGAGATTTACTATGTCACCAAAGACTTGCAAATTTCTATATATATATATACAGTGAAGAGTGTTCTGACTGGTTATGTAACAGCCTGGTATGGAGGCTCCAACACACAGGATTGCATAGAGTTGCAGTGTTGTAAATGTAGCCAACTTCATCTTGAGTAAACCCTCCCCAACATCTTCATGAGGGGGTGTTTCAAGAAAATGCCATGCATCATTAAGGACCCTCTCCATTTGAGACATGCCCTCTTCTCATTACTACCATCAGGGAGGTGGTATAGGAGCCTAAAGACCCACACCCACTGATTCAGGGAGGTGGTACAGGAGCCTAAAGTCCCACACCCTACCATCAGGGAGGTGGTATAGGAGCCTAAAGACCCACACCCTACCATCAGGGAGGTGGTATAGGAGCCTAAAGTCCCACACTCTACCATCAGGGAGGTGGTATAGGAGCCTAAAGTCCCACACTCTACCATCAGGGAGGTGGTATAGGAGCCTAAAGACCCACACCCACTGATTCAGGGAGGTGGTATAGGAGCCTAAAGACCCACACCCTTCCGTCAGGGAGGTGGTATAGGAGCCTAAAGACCCACACCCCTGATTCAGGGAGGTGGTATAGGAGCCTAAAGACCCACACCCTTCCGTCAGGGAGGTGGTATAGGAGCCTAAAGACCCACACCCACTGATTCAGGGAGGTGGTATAGGAGCCTAAAGACCCACACCCACTGATTCAGGGAGGTGGTATAGGAGCCTAAAGACCCACACCCTTCCATCAGGGAGGTGGTATAGGAGCCTAAAGACCCACACCCACTGATTCAGAAACAGCTTCACCCCTTCCATCATCAGATTTCTGAATGGTCCATCAACACTATCTCTTTTTCTGTACACTTGACTTTATAATTTATATAAGTTTTATGTCTTTGTACTGTACTGCTGGTGGCGTAGTGGCATCAGTGCTGGACTTCTGGGTGAGAGGTCCCCAGTTCGAATCCAGCAGGCTCACTTCAACACTTTCCGTCCGTGCCTGGTTTGAGTGTCGAGCTAACAACTCGACCTCTTAAAGACAAAACCTGGAGAGGGATGGGCTCCGCCAGGTTTCAGATGCCCAAGACACGCCGTACGATAAGCATACCAAAAAGATCGGTGCAAAACCTTGTCAGACGGTGATAATAAAGCTAGTCTGATCTTTTATGAGAAGAGGCCACAATGGCATAATATTATGTTCCTGGACAAGTAATGCAAAAGACTGAGCAATTTATTTGGAGCAAAGTGGGGAAGGAATGCAAAACCAGGCAATATTGTTTCATAAAAAGGAGCTGCTCTGTTAAAAGTGAAATGAGAAATGCCTTCCATATGAAGAATCTTTCTATACCAGAGAGTTATCAAGGTTCGGACATGGACAGAGGAACACTTTTGGACTATTGAAGGACTCAAGGGTTATAGGAGAATCAAATGGAATTGCAGGTCTGCCATTGTATTGTTGAATAAGAGAAGCAAGCCTTAAGGCTAAATGGCTAACTTCTGATCCAATATTTTTAAAAATGAGGTCATCAGTTAAGTTTTTTGTCCAAAGATCCTATTTTGCCTGCTCAGTTTTTCCCTATCATTGCTTTTCATCAGCTCATGCTTAAAATATTGCAGTAACCTGTGGTAAAATATTTAAACATGGCAAAACATAACCTACAAATCTTTGACATGTACCCTTAGAAGTACAAATGCATGACGTTCAAAGAAACAAAATCACCTAAGTCACATGCTGTCCTTAGAAATAGAGAACTGGTCAGTTTTTCCAATCATCACTGGGTATAAATTACTAAAACTCCTTTTATAAAAGCTTAGTAACCAAAATGGGGTTCTGTTGGGTCAAGCTGACAACTCAGCGCTCAAGAAGTGATTATAGACTTAAACACCAGCCTAGCCTCACCCTTAATAATACAACCCAACTGAAACTAGTTGGAATGATTAACAGGCATTTCCTTAATGATGTTTTTTTAAAAATTCTGGTACATGGTTGTAACATTTTATATTGTGATCTGGAGAAAATACAACCACAATTTGTTTTTAGATTTTATTGAAGAAAATACAGATTATATACAAATTCTATATACATCCTCTGTCATGATCCCCATTTAATGAACACATTACATTTAAATCAAAGTGCTGTGTGGGTACACATACATAGGTACATTAAAATGTAACATTTTCCCATCAGTTCATTCTTCCAAACTAAGTGTTAAGCTTTTGGAAGTTTTACACATAACCTGCTTTTTGTTGATACATATTTATTTACTCAGTCTGATGCTGCTTTGACCAAATATAGTGATGGAAGAAATGAAGACACAAAGATTAAGAGAAAGTATTCACCACTTTCTAGGATTACAATATTGTTACTTGTGTACATCTGCAGTGAAAAGTTCTTGAATGCATAAATTTATCCATTGGCACTATATATTTTGAATGCCAAATGATCCAATGATTAAGATATTTTATGTACCCACAAAATGTCATCTGATATGAGCATTGTGTGTTATTTCACTACAGCAGATTACAATTTCAAGCCAACATTATTTTTTGCCATCATATGCACTAGGGGTTGTATGAAAAAATAAATCTTTTCTCATACATATCTATTATTCTAAGTTTGGCACCTTTTAAATCTCTTAACTGCAATTAATCTATTACAGTAGTTTACAGAAACCCTCGAGTAAACTGTGTACATTTAATCATTTTAATATTGAAAAGGATTTGCAGCTTTCATATATATAGGTACATATCCATTCTATATGCAGGTTATTGATTTCTGTGTATTTCTACTGTTTACATAATCAATAAGAAAAATGGATAGAACCACAGATATTGAACCTACACTAAAAACTCATTGCTTTTAAACTAAAATGTTGACAATATTACATTTCGCTAATAAAAAAAAATGTTAGTTTTCTTCACTTCAATGTAGGGGAAAAGTGTATTTAATGAAGTAGAGACAAATAGTACAGTGAAAATATCGATTCTGCAGCATTTATTTGTATCAAGATGTGCAAACTAGGTCATTAAAAAGTACCTAAAATGTGCAATGAATGTCATGTACAGGGATGTGCGAATAAAAGTCATTAACTTTAGGTCACTGAAGTTATTTAATCTAATAGGCATTGCCATCAGCCAATAAAAATAACAATTTTACATTGAGTTTGTTATTACAATATTGTCAGCAATTGGACTAAAAGGAGTATATATCTTGCAAGAAAATGAGCAATTTCATGACAACCTTTATCTTTTAATTGTTCTTCATCAGCACTGGAAAGGAGTCCAGTTTAAAAGCTGCAATAAATGCTGATTGGAAGGTAATATACAAGCCATGGCACCATTTATCAAAGTCAGATTATTGCTGGTAGGGATGCTGAAACACAAACAGTTATTGTATTTGCAGCACTGAACACCGTTCCCTCCAAGTGTGACTTGCCATTTTTAAATTGCACTAGCCCATTATTACATTGACAATCATTGAGTAAAATGAGGCTTGAACAGTTAGATACACAATAAATACTAAAGTTGCCCACAATTTGAAAGGAAAAATAACGTCAAAAGAAATCTACACTGCTAAGTTAACTGTACTGTGGCACAGAACATCTGGAATACAACAATGTTCACACGCCCAAATTGCCTTAAGGAAAATATTCTAGCAGGGAAGAGCTATAAGAAAGATAGAAAATAAATTTGTTGAGTGCATTTGTTATTTCCAATAACTTAGAATAATTTCATGGACAAAAATTTCTTACAAAAGAGAAGGCGGTGAAAATACAAGCAGCTTAAACTACCTTTGTTTCAGAAGGATAAATATATAGACTGACGAGTGCAAAAACTAAGATTGATTTTGGGAGGTCAGGTAATTAATCAGTAACTTTAAAGAATAGTATACTAAAGATGATTGATCTGATTATAAACACAAACAAGCACAAGTTGCCCTGTACAGATTGGATAGAAGCCTGTAATTTTTCTAATTGCATCAAGACTTCGAAAAGGTTATTGGTCGTGCTGTGTTCCTCCTTTTCCTCACCATTTTTTTCACGGATCTGTGGACATGCACAAGTTAGCTACACAAGAGGGAAACGTGCAGGGGACATTATATTAAAATACCAGTGCCAAAATTAACTAGTGTATCTCTCCACATTCCTCCATACAAATACACAAAGTACCAATAGGCTGTAAAATAGTAGTTTTAAAGGCAATTTAAATGATGCACAAGTCTAGGGCCAGAATTAACTCTGTAATTTTATCTAAGCCTAAAGTAACAATTGTCACAAATTCTTCTTCAACTAGCAACATAGTGCCCAATTTTGAGTTAATTAGCTTCCTAGTTTAGCAAGCTCTGTAAAGACTGAACAGATGTAAGGGGAAAAATAGATAAAGTGAAATCATCAGAAATTTTATTTGTATAGAAATTGGAATGGCTAAATGATGCTTAGTAAAATGGAAGAACGTTTTGATGACTAAAACAAAAGTGAATAAATTGAAGATGCATTTGCCTGCATTTAGAAAATGTTTGCTTACATTAGAAAATTGCAAATGAGCTTATTTTACTAATTGAAGGAAGGAGAGACAATATAACTGAGGAGCACACAAAATGCTGGAGGAACTCAGCAAGTCAGGCAGCATCTGTGGAAGAAAATGAACGGTTGACTTTCAGGCTGAGACCCTTTATCAGGACTGGAAATAAAGGGGCTGAAGCCAGAATAAGGCGGCAGGAGGAACGAGTTGGAAATTCAACCTACAGAGAATTGTCAGGAATTAATTGGACAAAATACAGCGTGGTACAGCAGGCATACAAAAGTATACTACAGTAATCTCAGGGTTTAAATTGAGGAAAGTTGACCCAAGAGAAAATGAGGTGGCACTTTCTAATGGGATCCAATTCTTTGACAGCGAGACTATGGCAATACATGTTTCTGAAAGTTTCAAAATCTAAGTTCTGCGACCACATTCATGTTGCTTGCTGTTCATTTCCTCCTCCACTCAAACCCACAAAAACTTACTTTTGCTATATGTTCATAGCCATTAGGCAGCTTCCAAAAGACAATTCCAAAGTAATGTTCCCCTGAAAATTTCCTTGAGAATTAAAGACTTCACTACAGATGAATGCTGGATGAAGGTACATTATTGGGCAAAGATTTTCTGGGTTAACATGAAAATTTCAAGAAAGTGACAACCTTGAATCTCGGGAAGCAAGAGAAGGGAAAGGGTTCTTTGAAGAGAAAGTAATGTGATATCATAATCACCATCCCCTAACTATTTAAAAAGGCAATGTCCATCTGTGAACCACCAGTGGCATTCTGAAGTCATGGTCTAATATTTAGACCAAATATGGCAAGCTAAGGGAAACAAAACAAGTTCAGCATTGCCAAAACAAAATTATCTCAAATATACCTGTTGTGTTGTTTTTTTTTGTCAGATGCCAAATGGATGGCAGGGAAGGATAGGTGGGCTGACAAATATTCGCTGTATACATAATGGAAACGGTTTCCTTTAGCAATTCAATCTAGTCCAGCTGGGAAGGTGCCAGAATTTAGAATCCAAACAAATTGTGAATCTAAAAATGTGCATGTCTATTTAATCAACTATAGATAAATCCTAGTAGAATGAGGGATCAGCAGATCAGGAATCTAGCCAGGATTTAGGACTTTGGAATTGCTATCAACTCCAGACCTGGAAGAAACAAGGCCTTGGTAACTTGTAAAAATCCTGCACTACATTCAAATAGGCATTTCACATCATGGAGGTTGCTTTATGAAAACCATTAGGTAGGTTCTAAGGGGATCAATCTTTATTCAGAGGTTCCCAGCCTGGGGTCCATTGACCCTTGGTTAATAGTAGGGGTCCATGGCATAAAAAAGTTTGGGAACCCTTGCTTTAGCTGATCTGATCTCCGTGTTTTTGGATTTCTGTTAAAATACTGATTTAGCTACTGTGATCAGGTGGACCATCAGCTGTAATTTTCATCACCATGCTTTTAATCTGATTGCAAATTAACATGGTCAAACAGACCATTTTATTGAGCTGAGAACAGATTTTTATAAAAAATAGTGCAATATTCCTAGGTATTATAAACAAGTGCTATGGATGCTGGTCATCAATAAGAAGCAACTATACAAGACCAATTTCAAAAGTGAAAAGTCACACGAATTGAAACCTAATACAATTTGATCACCACACAAAAAAAAAATCAGTCAAGGACTAGACTGCAGCAAATTGATCACAATACTCACTTTAGACTAGATTGAAACAATATTTGTCAGAACTTTTGTAAAGGTAAGTAAATGCAAAGGTTAGGTAAACTAGCATAAAGGTTTGCATACAGACTGAATTACTAGGCAATTATTTTAATAATATAAATAACCAAAGTGATTTTTGGAAGGATCATAAGCAGGAAGATGTGACAGTTGTTTAGAATTTTGTGTAAGTGATACAGATGTCTATGGCATTTTATTCTAATGTAGTCTACAGACTGGAACAAAGTACTTTAATTTAGAAACAAAAAGTAAATATTTTGTAAAAGTTTAAAAGAAAATCAAATGAGATGAATCTTACATATGTAGAATGGAAATATTAATCAAGTAAGATTTTAAATAAAAAAGCCCTTTCATTTGATTAGTACTTTATAAATCAAATTTATTAATTTAATCTGAACTGAAATGAAATAGGCCAAGAGATTAGATATTCTTCTAAATCAGGGGCTTCCAACCTTTTATTATGCATTGCACCAATACCATTAACAAAGGGTCCATGGACCACAGGTAGGGTACCCCGGTTCTAAACCAACACATTCAATCAAGAACCTATTAATCTAGTTTCAGTTTACCTCTTAAGCATTTTTGACAATGTCTTTGTTTGATCCTTTGTATAGTTATTTCTATCCATTCCAGATTTGCCAAAGATATTTTGTTTACCCCATCTCACGTGCTAATGTCAAACTAATCAATTGCTAATATTTATAGTATTCTCATAGATATGATTAAGAAGAAACACTAGATAACATCACAGAAAGTCATATATTTGATTGTTATCAATGATCAGTGTGGTCCAGCTATATTAGCTACATGATCTAGTTATATTGGGAAGCCATTTAAAATAAAGACTAAACCATAAGACTATTGAAGAATTACACTGCACTATTTAAAAGTGATTTTAAGGTTCAAATTTTGATTGCATACTATTCACTTCAAATCAGAATAAAATAATAATTCATGATTTGTTCCCATTCTCTTGATCTCTCAGAAGATAGGACCTTTTACACATGCAAAGACAGAAACCATTCAGCAATTTAAAAATGAAATGATCAAACTAACTGTTTCTATGACTTATAGCTGCTATACATTAGTCTGCAATGAAAGGGCTTTTAACACAAAAAAAAATCACATTTTGAAGCAATTAGCAACAATATTCCAAATTACACTAGGGAAAATAAAAATCAACCGAAATACATTTATTTTTCTAATCCAGTGAATCAACGGTCATTTTGGATGAGGCAAACTTGCATTTTGGAATTTAGAGGTAATTCTTTCTTCTTTGTTACCCCCATTATGCTCTAAAATCCAGGTCTAATGTTAGTAACATAAACAAATGTTTGGGCTCAGCAAAAGAAGTACACCTACATGGGGGGAAAAATGGAAACACTGCCATATCTATTGGCTCACTGCAATGCTTTTTTTTAAAAAGAAGGAAAGACAGTCTTGCATGCATACTTGCATTACCTTTGTTAGTATTTTGACAGGATGTTCCCTTGTCAAAACTACTCTGACTTGCATCTCCCATAAGATCATATATTTGCCATTAGCCTACAAATGCCTGGAGTACGATCGAAATCCTATTCCGACATCCTGAGCGAAAGGCCCTTAAAGGACAATGAATGCCCTAATAATCAGATGGCAATGGCCTGATCTTCTTTGGACAAGTTAAACAATTATCCTTCTGATTACTTAGTCCAGTGTTTTACATGTTACTCTCTTGATTGATAAAATAAAATATATCCTGACTCCGAGTTTTTTGAAATGTCTGAAGTCAAACCGTAGAATTCTTCAATAGCTTGAGCATCAATTTTCTGTAAGAGAAATAGAATTCCTTAGCAACTTTAAACTTATAAAATAAGCAGATACAAATTCAGATTAGTACTGTAATGTTTTAACCTTGAGAATTTTCAAACTGCAAATATGAGTTGCTTCTTCCAAATATCTGCATTGGCAAATTTCTGATTAATTGGCAAATCACAATCCTACATTATTTTGAAATTTTAATTCACCTTTGATCACATCAGCCAAATATTTTGCTTTCCAACCAACTATAGTTGCATTCAGATTGGGAACTTGTCAAACTATGATTAGATAAAATAATTCATAATAATTTGATTTATTCCTTTGTTTCAAATCTTGTTAATTCCCAAACATAGTAGTCTTAAACATCTGATATTCTGCTTACTATTCCAAAAAGTGTTCCCATAATACTCAAGCATAACATCCTTCCACATTACATTTTTCATATTATCCCAGCCCTGGGTCACTAGCTGCATCTCACTTTAAAGCAAGTTCCTACATATTCTCTATTGACCCTAATAAAAATTCAGAGACTGATGGGGGTGCTTGTACAGCTCACCAAATCTCTACCATTTGAGTCCATGCTCAAAAATATTGATAAATGTGATTGATATTGGTCATGTTCTGCTCCATCCATCTTCATGTTGAAGTGGGAGGATCACAAGATTGTCTCCCTTAGAACACCACCACCTTTTTCCCTTGACCAAGTTATGCATGTTGCAGATATGGAAGTTAAGGTCAATGGCAATTTATCAACAAGTAAGATTTACTTTAAATTTTCAGATAAAATAGTTTAACTCCCTCAGTTCCTGAGGGGAGAGGAAGATGCAGCTTCATAATTCACGTTATTCCATCTCACATGCCTCCTCTCAATGACCTTCAGATGGAGCAAATACCATAGGTTGTCATAAATCACGTCAATGCCTATCCACTCTATATAAATTACTTAATCCACAGACTTCAGAAGCTAGATCACCACCAAGGCAGATTCAGTCAGTAGACTCATTTCAATGCATTTCCAGTAGACAGTGTATGTAATAATTCAAAGTTTAACAGAATTATTTTATTAGCATAACCTCAAAATATGCAATCAGTTCAGGAAAAACAATTAAATATTCCTCATAAAAAGCAAATGTTGGGACATAGGGAACAAGGTTGAGGTATTTATACTAATAATTATAGACATTGTAGCATTAGTGCACAACGATGTAAATACAGAATAAATCCAAACAAATTGTTTTGTATTGAACTAAATAATACCAAGAGAGCAACACACTATGCTAGGTCCATAATAGGCAGCCAAATAATGGAAATGAAATCAAAAATGATATCTGTAAACTGGTTAGAAAGGCATATGTAAGTAACTGAGTAATAATTAAAAGATTACAAGATATCCAAAAATTAATCCACAAGATAAATTCTGTTCATTGCAATGTTCGAAATACTAATTCAGTAGGTTGCTAATCCAACAAGGGAAAATGTACAACTAAGACAGGTTCTGGGTAATGAGGTAGAACACATCTAAAAGTAGGAACTTTTTAAATAAAGGAAACCACAATCTAAACTGGTTCAGAAAAAGAGTGGCAAAGAGTATCAGCAAGAGCTGACCAATGTAATTGGTTATAAAGATAAATTTACTATAGATACAGGTGGTCAGAAAAATTGTAAGTGGGATTTAATCCAGGGAAGTGTGAAGTAAAAGCACTTGTGAATATGGAAATAGAAAATACCTGAAAGGTTTAGTAGGCTATGGAAAGAGAAGGTTAACATTTCAGGTCTGGGACTGTTCATCAAACCTCAAGTTTCCACAGATCCCACCTTACCTGCTGCATTTTTATGCAGCATTTTGGTTTTTCTTCAGATTTCCAGCATCTGCTGTTTTTTTTATTTTTATTTACTATGGAGTGCTTCTAGGGAAATGTAAAAAGGCAAGTGAACATACAGTGATGAAGATATCCACCTGCTGTGGACCTTGGAGATATAACCAAAGGTCCTTGCAAGTTGCAGGACAAGCAGGGCAGTTAAAAAGACATACCTGCAAAAGGTAGTTAAAAAGCCTTTATTGGCCAAGGCATAGAATACAAGAGTAAGGAGGTTGTTCTGAACAAGTATCTAACAATAGCTAGGCTGCAGTTTGAGTACTATCATCATTCTGGTCACAATTTTACAGGAAACACATGATTGCAAAAACAGAATGCAGAGGAGATCTACAAATATGTTGCTGGGACTACAAAATTATATCACTGAGAAAAATTCTACAGTGTGCATCACAAAATGTTTGACTGACATGAGATCTGAAGCTCATCTGGAGAAGAAATCGCAGAGCTATATAACACAAGATTAAACCCACATTTCAAACTCAAACCACACAACTGAGTGACTTCAGCCTTGTTCTCCTGCAACATGTAATAGTGATTTCTTAATAATGATCAGACATGATTACTCAGTGAGAAACCAATAATACTAGCGTTAGATACACAAATGGCCTATTTGATCATTATTGAGACACCACTAGGTGTGTATATTGTTGCAGGTTGCACAAGGACATGATCAGGATTGGTTGCACACCCATCTTTTTCCACTTCTATCATGGACAAATAGTCTGCTCGGTCAATATTAAGACTTTAACAGCAAAACTCATCAATGAACACCGACAACAAAGGTGAGGTTGCCCATGTGCCTACGGAAATGTACATCAATACCTTCAATACAAATGGAGGGAAGGGAAAAGTTAAAAAGAAAAACAAAAATGTATTTATATGGCACCTTTACTATATTCTGGATGTCCCAAAGTGCATCAAAACCAATTGTTTCAAAATCATGTTGATTTTATGTACGCAAATGTTGCAGCCAATTTGTGTACTTCAGGGTCACAAAGGACTAGCTAATCTGACTTGGTGATGTTGGATGAGAGGCTATTTTTGGCCAGAACTCTTGGGTAACACCCCTGCTCTTCTTCAAATAGAGCTACGGGATCTTTTACATCTCACCTGTGTGATGGCACATCCGACAATGCAGCACTCCCTCAGTACTGCACTGAAGTGTCAGCCTAGATTATGTACTGCAGTGGGTCCTGAATCCACCAGCTTCTGACTCAGGAGGTGAACGAGCTACCAGTGAGCCAAACTGACACTTGAAAGCTCTAAAGAAGAAGATAGTTAATAGATGGGTAATAGCAAACACTAAGAGTTCCCATTTCCCCAGGGTTAATCCTAGGTCCCATCATATTTAAAGGAATAAATATCGAGTAAAGATATTGTAAATAAAATGAAGCTTTTGGATATTAAATTAGACAGAAAACAAGATGTTCTGAGGAGACAGATGCAACCAGTTGAAACTTAAACAATGCTTGCTATTTCGGCACCCTATCCAAAAGCCTTTTCTTCATATATACTGTCTACTTCTAAACTTTATTTCACAAATCCTGCACATCCATTATTTCTGTCCTTGCAGCTCCACATGAGTTTGCCGTTCCTTAATACTCCCATTCTAGGTTTTCACCTGAGCTGAAATCATGGATCTGTTACTCTGCTTATTAAGCACCTGCTGCCTTATAAACATCACACCACGACGTCTACTCTTAACAGCTCATCCAGAGATCTTTCACTTCCTCCAAGCTTCTTATTTTCCACAGTGCTTAACTTTATACTCTCAGTCAAGTCATCAACTAGATTCCATACTCAAATCTATTCCCACCATCCTTCTAATCTTCTCACCTCCTTTAAGACCCTTTGTAAGACCAAATTATTTGACCAAATCTTTAGTGATTTGTTTCAAAATAGTTATTCTTATTCCATGTACATTTTTCTCTGATTGAGTTTTTGAGGTGCCTTGGGACATATTTCAAAATTAATTTTATAAATGAAAGTTATTGTTACTATAGTCCATTAACTCTGTCCCCAGAAAGACGTCTGATTTTGCAAATTCTACCATTGGACCCAAAACAAAAATAACCAATTGCTACGCTTGCTGTGAAAGAAAACAAAATAATATGCATGTCAGCTCAACTTTTTTCCCTGAATTATCTGATAAAGATTTTGGGAGTGGCACTGGTACAGAACTAGGAGATGGTTGACCTTGATTGGAATCTCCCCAAAGAGCAGGGCAAATTTTCTATTGTACTGCCTGGATCTATATTTATCAGCCAAGTAGAATGCAGAGGGGGATAGAATGGCTAGGAAGCTTTCATACTCTTAAGTGAGCACTCACTCCCTCTCATATCCCCAAGCAATTTTTTTCTAGTATAACTACAAAAGCTGACAAGTTCAGTGTAGAAAAATAAAATCAGACCAAATCCATAATAATCCATCTATTCCAATTTTGTACTCTATGCATCAGCCATGCAACACAATTACGAATCTACCCCATTCCTGTCCTTTTAAATGTACAATTTTATTCAGGTATTAATATTCATCAGACTGACCTCAACAATATCATCATCAAACAAAAGCCAGAAGCCATGACTTTTCACAATAGTTATGTAGTGTCCACGGTTAGGACCACTGAAAGAGAAAAGAGAAAAATATAACTAGGATATCTCACAAGCATAAGAAAACAAACATTGTGCAATAATTCTTGAAATCAAGGCTTTATTATTTCCTCATTTTAAAGCCATCCTGGAAGCAATGCTCAGTTACTCTGATTTATAGTAGTCGAAATAGATACCGAATACAGTGATTTGCCCTTGTAAATCAGATTACATATTCTTCTGTATTTTTCATACCTTATTTCCTGTCCTATTTCCAATTTCTATTTTAAAATTTTCCAAAGTTTTCTTCTCTCTGCATTACTAATTGGCTTTCGAAGTCACTCAATTTAAACCCAGTTTTATATTATCTGCGTAAATATCTTTCTGGTCCCATTTAATCTCTGGTGCTTCAGTCAAGCAGTAAAATTGACTATGTACTGCCATAAATAAATCCTCTTCTACACAGCTATAGGAAGTAGTCCGAATAGATGAAAGACAAACTTTAAGTCATGTAATTCACTAGGAATGGTCAGGAAGAAAAAAAAGCTCTGGTCAGTACTGAGATCTCAACATTAAAATGGAGAGGGTTCAAAGGAAGCTCCCAAAAGTGATACCAGGTTGGAATGGCTTGTTATATGAAGAGCGTTTGATGGCTCTGGGCCTGTATTCACTGGAATTCAGAAGAATGAGGGTTGACCTCAATGAAACTTATCGAATGGTGAAAGGCCTTGATAGAGTGGACATGGAGAAGATGTTTCCTATGGTGGGAGAATCTAAAACCAGAGGACACAACCTCAGAATAGAGGGGCGCCCTTTTACAACAGAGATGGAGAGGAACTTCTTTAGCCAGAGTGTGGTGAATTTGTGGAATTATTTGCCACAGGCAGCTGTGGAGGCCAAGTCTTTATGTATATTTAAAGCAGAGGTCAATAGATTCTTGATTGGGCAAGGCATGAAGGGATACAGGGAGAAGACTGGAGACTGGGGCTGAGATGAAAATTGGATCAGCCATGATGAAATTGTGAAGCAGATGCAATGGGCCAACTGGCCTAATACTGCTCCTGCATCTTATGGTCTATGGTCTTACTAACTGATGATATAAACTAGCTAGGTGCTCAGAAATAAACCTTTGTTTTAAACTTGTCCATTATGTTAGGTAGACTGGGCAGCAAGGTAGACAGGGAAAGGAATGCGATGTCTTGTATTATCGAGGAGCTGAGGTGCAAATTTGCAAGCATTTAGTAGCCATACTGAGGTACATGCAGTTAGTGTAAAGGTAGGCCTTTTATTACATTATATACAGATTATACTTGTATATTTAGGTGAAATCAGAAAATTGAGCAGACAATGTAATTTCCAAGTCTTAACTGATAGGAAATAATATGTTTTGGGAGGTTTTGCATTGTTTTAAATTTTCTCACTCTGACTAAAACTAGCAATTCCAAATATTAAAACAGAAGTAAAAGATAATCCAAAAATCAAATCCCCAAATTCTTGTCTGGTCACTATGCACGAAATTGCAAACTAGGAGTTTTCTGTCTCAGTTGTTCAGGAACTAACCCCTATTCCAGTAACAAAATAAAGGCTAAAGCTTGCATTTAATATCATGCGTGTCATGTTACATAAAATTGTTGAATGGTTTGTACTCAATTATTTTAAATTTATTTGTGGAATCCATACATTCATTCTGGAGTTTACTCTTTAATTTAATCATATAGCCACAGTAGTAATGTTTAATTTCTAACAAAATCAGAAGTTTTGTTTAGAGAATCAAAGGATTAAGCAATTGACTTCTGATTTTATGGGCCTCACCCCACCCATATTTGCAGCTTTATCAACTTCATGACATCCATTACCTATGTTCTTTTAAATACTAATTTCAAAGAAATATTTTAATGTACTCCATAGTTTTTCTACTAATGAAATCCACTTCCATGTTCATGGTAGTTTAGTTTGCCATAGCAAATAATAAAAAACTTCGAACAAACCTGCCACAGTGAACAACAACAGCCACCAGATCATACATCCGGTCCAAATTAATAGCGTCTCCTGATGTATTGAACAACCTCAGTTCCAGTGGAAACACCACTCGGTAAGAGAGTTTTGTGTACCGATGCAATTGTTCCATATATTTGAACCTCTTCAAGTGCAACGCAAGAATCATGGGCAGCTTCTTCACGCACATTCTGTCAACCAAAAACAAAACAAATAGAAGATTAATCTCAAACAACAGGAATTCTGCAGATGCTGGAAATTCAAGCAACATACATCAAAGTTGCTGGTGAACGCAGCAGGTATAGGAAGAGGCGCAGTCGACGTTTCAGGCCGAGACCCTTCGTCAGGACTAACTGAAGGAAGAGTGAGTAAGGGATTTAAAAGTTGGAGGGGGAGGGGGAGATGCAAAATGATAGGAGAAGACAGGAGGGGGAGGGATAGAGCCGAGAGCTGGACAGGTGATAGGCAAAAGGGGATACGAGAGGATCATGGGACAGGAGGTCCGGGAAGAAAGACAAGGGGGGGGGGGTGACCCAGAGGATGGGCAAGAGGTATATTCAGAGGGACAGAGGGAGAAAAAGGAGAGTGAGAGAAAGAATGTGTGCATAAAAATGAGTAACAGATGGGGTACGAGGGGGAGGTGGGGCCTTAGCGGAAGTTAGAGAAGTCAATGTTCATGCCATCAGGTTGGAGGTTACCCAGACGGAATATAAGGTGTTGTTCCTCCAACCTGAGTGCGGCTTCATCTTTACAGTCGAGGAGGCCGTGAATAGACATGTCAGAATGGGAATGGGATGTGGAATTAAAATGTGTGGCCACTGGGAGATCCTGCTTTCTCTGGCGGACAGAGCGTAGATGTTCAGCAAAGCGGTCTCCCAGTCTGCGTCGGGTCTCACCAATATATAAAAGGCCACATCGGGAGCACCGGACGCAGTATATCACCCCAGTCGACTCACAGGTGAAGTGATGCCTCACCTGGAAGGACTGTTTGGGGCCCTGAATGGTGGTAAGGGCATGTGTAGCACTTGTTTCGCTTACACGGATAAGTGCCAGGAGGGAGATCAGTGGGGAGGGATGGGGGGGACGAATGGACAAGGGAGTTGTGTAGGGAGCGATCCCTGCGGAATGCAGAGAGAGGTGGGGAGGGAAAGATGTGCTTAGTGGTGGGATCCCGTTGGAGGTGGCGGAAGTTACGGAGAATAATATGTTGGACCCGGAGGCTGGTGGGGTGGTAGGTGAGGACCAGGGGAACCCTATTCCTAGTGGGGTGGTGGGAGGATGGAGTGAGAGCAGATGTACGTGAAATGGGGGAGATGCGTTTAAGAGCAGAGTTGATAGTGGAGGAAGGGAAGCCCCTTTCTTTAAAAAATGAAGACATCTCCCTCGTCCTAGAATGAAAAGCCTCATCCTGAGAGTAGATGCGGCAGAGACGGAGGAATTGCGAGAAGGGGATGGCGTTTTTGCAAGAGACAGGGTGAGAAGAGGAATAGTCCAGATAGCTGTGAGTCAGTAGGCTTATAGTAGATATCAGTGGATAAGCTGTCTCCAGAGACAGAGACAGAAAGATCTAGAAAGGGGAGGGAGGTGTCGGAAATGGACCAGGTAAACTTGAGGGCAGGGTGAA
The DNA here is from genome assembly GCF_963921235.1 of Mobula hypostoma. Classification (NCBI taxonomy): domain Eukaryota; kingdom Metazoa; phylum Chordata; class Chondrichthyes; order Myliobatiformes; family Myliobatidae; genus Mobula; species Mobula hypostoma. The sequence goes on along the minus strand of NC_086099.1, from coordinate 61,401,013 downwards.
AGTTGGAGGCAAAGTTAATAAAGTCAACGAGTTCTGCATGCGTGCAGGAAGCAGCGCCAACGCAGTCGTCGATGTAGCGAAGGAAAAGTGGGGGACAGATACCAGAATAGGCACGGAACATAGATTGTTCCACAAACCCAACAAAAAGGCAGGTATAGCTAGGACCCATACGGGTGCCCATAGCTACACCTTTAGTTTGGAGGAAATGGGAGGAGCAAAAGGAGAAATTATTAAGAGTAAGGACTAATTCCGCTAGACGGAGCAGAGTGGTGGTAGAGGGGAACTGATTAGGTCTGGAATCCAAAAAGAAGCGTAGAGCTTTGAGACCTTCCTGATGGGGGATGGAAGTATATAAGGACTGGACATCCATGGTGAAAATAAAGTGGTGGGGGCCAGGGAACTTAAAATCATCGAAAAGTTTAAGAGCGTGAGAAGTGTCACGAACATAGGTCGGAAGGGATTAGAGAAATGGCAAGCCAAATTTCTTGAAGCAAATGACACTTCAGTAATACACGAAACTCTCACTTCCCAAAAAAAAATCCAGATGTGGGTGACTAGTTGTAAACAATAGTAAGGAATATTCTCAGATGAAAACACTACGGCTTCATTCCAATGATAAAATAGTAGGGCCTCTGCATTTACAAAATGCTGGATGAACTCAGCAGGCCAAGCAGCATCAACGGAATAAAGTAAGCAGTCAACATTTCAGGCCGAGACCCTTCCTCAGGACTGGTGAGAAAAAAAATGACATCAGAGTAAGAATGTGGGGGGAGGGGAGGAAGAAATACAAGATAATAGATGATAGATGAAAATGGGAGAGGGGAGGGGTGAAGTAAAGAGCTGGGAAGTCGATTGGTCAGTTCCCCCGTCTCTGCTGCATCTGGTCTCCGAATGAGGCTTTTCATTCCAGAGATAAGGAGATGTTATCCTTCTTCAAAGAAAGGGGCCGCTCTTCCTCCATCATCAATGCTGCCCTCAGCCGCATCTCTTCCATTTTGCTCATGTCTGCCTTCATCCCATCCTCCCACCACCACACCAGGGATAGGGTTCCTCTTGTCCTTACTTACCATCCCACCAGCTTCCATATCCAGCAAAAAAATTTTTCGTAACATCTGCCATCTCCAACAGGATCCCATCACCAAGCACATCTTTCCCTCGCCCCACAGTGCTTTCCACAGGGATCACTCCCTAAAAGCTCTCTTGTCTATTCATCCCGCTCACTGATCTCTCTGCTGGCACTTATCCTTGCGAGCTGAACAAGAAGTCCTTCCAGGTGAGGGACGATTTCACCTCCAAGTCTGTTGGGGTCATCTACTTTATCTGATGCTCCCGGTGTGGCCTCTTGTATATTGACGAGACCTGACATAGATTGGGAGACCACTTCGGCGAGCACCTGCAGTCCATCCACCAAAAAAAAGCAAGATCTCTCAGTGACCACCCAAATTAATTCTATTTCCCATTACCATTCCCATATGTCAGTCCACGGCCTCCTCTAATGCCACGATGAGGCCACGTTTAGGTTGAAGGTGCAACACCTTATATTCCATCTGGGTAACCTCCAACCTGATGCCATGAACATTGATTTCTCGAACTTCTGCAAATGCCCCCCCCACTCCCATTTCCCTCTCTCATCTGATCTCCTTACCTGCCCATCACTTCCCCCTGGTGCTCCTCCCCCTTCCCTTTTCTCCCCCATGGTTTTCTGTCCTCTCCTATCAGTTTCCCCCTTCTCCAGCCCTTTATCTCTTTCACCAATTGCCCAGCTCCTTGCTTCACCCCTCCCCGTTTCACCCATCACCTATTACCTTGTATTTCTTCCTACTCTCCCCCACCTTCTTATTCTGACTTGTTGTCTTTTTTCTCCAATGCTGATGAAGGGTCTCAGCTCCAAATATCAACTGTTTTCCCTTTTCCATAGATGCTGCTTGGCTTGCCGAGCTCCTCCAGCATTTTGTGTGTGTCTGTATGTGTCTCTGTCTGTCTGCACGTGTCTTGGATTTCCAGCATCTGCTGATTTTCTCTTGTTTGTGAGGGCCTCTACGTTATTCAACCTCCCGCCAAGGACTGTTGCATAATAAAAAATACTTCACCTGACGGAACAACACATGAATAACACAATAAACAAAGTACAGGCATGGGTCATGAAATTCTCAAAGACTGAGCTCTTCATGTTAAGGAGAGAGCAAGGTCACACATCTCCTCACCAACCCATCACTGTATCATTCTCTCATCATCATCAAACTCCCGCCCCCAGATATAGCTATATTTACATGTTCAACTTCAGGAACAAACTCAGGAAAATTTAAAGTCCTGTGAGAGCCCTGTTGAAAGTCATTTGAAAATATTGTCCACCTGACTGCAAATTATTTCAGTTATTGCGGACACACTTGGTGGAGTATGGTTACATATTTCCCTCACAAAATAACTAATTAATTTCTGAATTGTAAGAACTGAAAGCCTGGATTACCATTGGCAGCCACTAGATTCAATGGGTCATCTGGGCCCTTACAGCTTCTTGAGTAGGATTGAAAAATTCTCCTTTGATGCTTTCGTATTTGCTGTTGGTATGCATTAACAGTCTGATTTCTACATCAATACCATCTGACATATCAGTGAATGACATAACTGTGACTTCAATTTGTTTTGAAACTTATTGAAGAAGCTGAAATGACCTCTCCAGTGCACTAAAATTCCTGTGCTTCTAAATAATCAAGAACAGTTCATGTGTTAAGAGTCACACTTCCAGTTTTGTAGACGTGCTCTAGAGAGACAGAAGAGTGCTAGAAATGTCTGAAACGGTGTCAAAAAAGCTAATAAATATTTGCCTAACTGTGTAAGGGGCTCATTTTGACATTTTGTTTTGGACCTTACTCCCTTAGCTGTTGTCCTCTAAAGATGGCTTAAAAGGTAATATCAGTGTCTTCTACCAGTTTTGCCGTGTCTTCCATCATGACTACACGGTTCTAATAACAGTCACTTGTGATGGAACTTGCTCCTGTGCTGTCCAATGTTCAGTTGCAGGCTAGAGTGGATGTGAAAGCTTACGTCACATGGAACCTTAGTAAGAGGTTGAAGCAAAGTGAGATCACTAATATCAAGCCATTTCGTCAAAGCTCTCAAACTTTTAGAGACAAAGATTTAATTCTTGAAAAGCGTAAATTCAGGGTTACTAGAACTATTAATTCAGAATTTAATCACTGCTTAGCCTAGCATGTTAATTATTTGACAGCCAGAGAAGATGTACAAAATTTATAATTCCTTACAACTTGTAGATAACATAAGTTACAGGTTATACACTTTCAATATACTCACCTTTTCTGAGCCTCCTGTTTACTACAACATGTCTCACAGTAATATTTATGTTCACTGCACAGTGTTTCCGTGTTGCTGAAGTCTCTAAGAATAAAAGTTGGGGACGTGTCACTATTAAATGTGTGTGCAAATGCTCTTAAAACATTGATTACATTAACTTTAAAATTGTACAGGAAAATTTAAACAATGTATCAGTCACAATTCAGATCACTTGTAAAGAATTATTAGAAGTTAAAAAAAGATTATAAATAGTAAGGTGGCGTGGTAAAGCGCACCATCATAGAAGTATTCAATAACAAGATGTTGTATTGGGAAATGGATCAACATTATTAATTTCAGACACTCGTATATTCCTGTCTTAATCATAAAACAAAAAGAGAAGGCACCAACCACCATTTTTCTATAGGAATGCAAAATAGAAAAATATAGGTTAGTGGATGAGGGTTAACAAACAAAACTACATTCTCTCTTGATTAGATATTTCAACCTAATTCATTTTTTTCCTTTGGAACAGGAGTAAAGGAAAGCTAGAGCAGGATTCCTGATCAATTTCATCTTCTTCAGAGATGTTGAAACTTTACATTGGGCTGGATATATTCAGTTAAATTAGGCAGACTTCATATAGTTTTCTAGATGTTATTGGTCAGAACACAAATATCATTTTTTAAAAATCACAAATCATTATTATTGTGATCCTGTGGAGAAAATCAGTCCACACACACAAAAATTAATCTTTCCCAGGTTCAATATCAAGTTGTCTAATTTTAGATCAAATTTATACTGTCGATGTTGGTACTGGTTTTACTGCTATCATTTGTAAACCACCTGTTTCTTTACTTATCCTATTATAGTGCCAGAGTGTAATCATTTTTTTTTCCCAATCTTTTTATTAGTTTCATAAAAATAAACATAACATGGTAATGGTACAAAGTTATTGGGAATACAGGAACATAGGAAAGACTGGCAGGGGCTCACAAGGCTAGCAACATTGTGGGCAGCACTCGCAAGAGGGCAGCACTCAAGCTACGACTGAACACGAAGAGCAATACCCCCAGAGTCTCCCGAGAGAGGGGGGTGGGGGGAGAATGAGAGACTCAACAGGTCGGTCATACCGGCAACGGCCAGGACAGGAAACACGACTACGAGGAAGCTAAAGCAAACAACACTGACCGGAGAGAAATTCACAGTAAGGTGTCATTGCGGGAAAGTCTGCAAAAACATCAGCGGACTCAAGATGCACCACAGCAAGTCTAGATGTGGATCAATGGTGACCCAAGTGCAGCGCACGGACATAGTGTCTGGTGAGACGAAGGAGAATTCCGGCCAGGAAGCACCCCACACCACTGAAGATCTCTCCGCACTTGAGTTGCCTCAGCACCGAACAACAGACCTAGTGAGTTCCTCTTCGGCTACCCAATCCATTCGTCAAAGAAAGACCGGATCAAATGGCCTAGATCGTCAGACAACGTCACCTGGGTGCAGTTCGATGATGATCTAGACGGCATCCTGGAAGTTGCCTTAGCAGGTCCAGTACACACAAAGATCGACTCATTCACAGCTATAGCGTACAATCTAGCTAAGGAACGATTTGGCCCAATGGAGCGGAAAGGCCAGCTGGAGTTACCGCGGCAACCAAATAGGAGGGAAACAGAGATTCGTCGCTTGAGAGGCGAATTAAAGGCACTCAACAAGAGATTTAAAACCAGCTCAACGGCCGAAAAAGAAGGCATCAAGGACTTAACCAGTATGCTGCAGGAAAAGCTGTGCAAACTCCAGAGGGCGGAACATCTGCGACAGCAAAGAAGGAAGAAAGAGAAAAGGCGAGCATAGTTTGTGAGAGATCCATTCAGCTTCATCAGGACTCTTCTCGGCCAACAAAAATCTGGTATACTATCCAGCTCGAAGCCAGAGGTAGAGGAGTTCCTGCGGGAGGCACAGCGACCCATGGAGGGGTCGGGGACTAGGAACCAATCGGGCTGTGCGTAGACCAGAAAATCCATCAATTGAGCTGAATGTGAAAGCGCCTACATGGCAGGAAATCCAGGACATCATCCGGAAAGCTAAAGCATCAGCTGCCCCAGGCCCGAGCAGCATACCTTATAAGGTGTATAAGAAATGCCCAAAACTTCTTCGGAGGCTGTGGAAAGTCATGAAAAAGATCTGGGCCAAAGGTACTATTCCATCAAGTTGGAAATTGGCAGAGGGATGCTTTATTCCAAAGGAAGAGGTTTCTTCCACAATTGCCCAGCTTAGGACAATTTCTCTCCTGGATGTAAGATTTTTGTTTCTGTGCTCCCAAGAAGGCTGACTTCTTACATGACGCAGAACCGCTATATCAACACATCCATCCAGAAAGGCGGTATTCCAGGCTTTTCGCGGTGTCTGGAACACACCTCAATGATTAGCCATTTGATCCGTGAGGCCAAGCAGAAAAAAAGGCGACCTAACAGTTGTCTGGTTAGACCTCGTGAACGCCTATGGGTGTATTCCACATGACCTCATCCTAGAAGGACTCGACCACTACTACATCCCAGTGGCTATTCGAGACATGATCACCAGCTACCGAGGAGATGAACTCAGATTTACATCAGCCCATTTTACAACTAGTTGGCAGGACCTCCAGAAGGGGATTCCAACAGGGTGCACCATCTCCCCCATCCTATTTATTATGGGAATGAACCTCCTATTATCAGCAGCAGAAGATGTAACCCGCAGCCCAACGCTGGAGTCAGGCATTGTTCAGCCGGCTCTACGAGGGTTCATGGACGACATCACTATAACAACTGAGTCACATGTCCAAGCAAGATGGGTATTGGAAACCCTGGGTAATGTAGCCACTTGGGCGAGGATGTCCTTCAAGGTTAAGAAGTCCAGGTGCATGGTGATCAGAAAGGGCAAAGCTACTAGCAAGTTTAGCCTCCAGGTTCAGGGTGAGGTCAAAGATCAAAGATAACCCGATAAAATGCTTGGGGAAGTGGTTTAAATGTGTCACTGACAGATGGGGCCAATGTCACCAATGCAGTGAAGCAGACAGACGAATGGCTGAAGAAGATCGACAAATCCGGGCTTCCAGGTAAATTCAAACCCGGCTGTACCAATACGGCTTTCTGCCCAGGCTTCTCTAGCTTCTCTGGCTCTTCACACTTTATGAGTTCCCCATGACTGTCGTAGAGGACATCGAGAGGAAAACCAACAAGCACCTGCGGAGATGGTTGGGAGTTCCCCCAAGCTTCCCTTCAGTGGACCTCTACATTTGTTCTGGGCAACTGCAGCTTCCCCTGTCATCGGTTGTGGAGGAATTCAAGGTGGCAAAATGCAGAGCTTTATTAAGCTTGAGAGATTCCAATGACGTCATGGAAAAGCAAGCAGGCGTTACAACCAGATCTGGGCGCAGGTGGGCAGCTAACGCAGCTGTGGAGGAGGCAGTGTGTTCTCTGAAGCTGCGAGATATCATCGGCAACCCCTACGTCGGGCGGCAAGGCCTCAGCTCAGTTCACTTCCAGAAGTGGGGAAACGCAAGCATAAGGAATAGGCAAGACATGATACAGGCAGAAGTACGGATCCGTGAGGAAGAGAAGCAGATTTCAAAGGCAGTGGAACAAGGGTCCCAGGGTGACTGGACAAAATGGGATCTGCCTAAGCACAAGATCTCATGGGCAGAGTTATGGAGACTGGAGCCCTTCCGTATTTCCTTCCTCTTGCGATCCGTGTATGACACCCTTCCTTCGCCATTACATCTGTACACATGGGGGATGAGAAAGGACCTGAACTGCAAGCTCTGTGGTCAAAAGGGGACACTGGTTCATATACTGTCCGGGTGTAAAACAGCTCTAACTCAAGGACGGTATAGGTGGCGCCATGATAAGGTGCTTCTGGCTCTTGCTGACACAATAGAGCGGGAGAGATGCAAGAAGAGGACGGCTGGCACAGATTTGAGGAAGGCCATCACCTTCATCAAAGAGGGAGCTAGGCCTTTCGTAACCAAACAACCAAAGCCCAATCTGCTGCTAACGGCCAGTTCCTGGGAGATGAGGGTCGATGTGGGAAGGAGGCTGCAGTTCCTGGATGTGGTGCACACAACCCTACGCCTGGACATTGTACAGTGGTCAACCGAAGACAAGAAAATAATTGAATTGACTGTGCTGTGGGTACAGTGATCTTAAGTTCTCTTTCCAAATTAGTTTTAGTTTTATTAGGTACATCAGGACATAAATTCATAATTATATTATAAATAATTTCTACAACACCTTTCTGAAAAAGATTTAAATCTAAAATTTTTTCCAAAATATCCATTGGATATAAATGTGGAAAATTAGGAGAAACAGTAATTTAAAAGTTTCTAACCCGTAGATATCTAAAAAAGTGAGGCTAGGCAAATTATATTTATTAGATAGTTGTTCGAAGGACATAAAACAATTATCCAAAAATAAATCACGAAATCGTACTATACCTTTGATTTTCCAATCTAAATAAGCTTGATCCATAGTGGAAGATTGAAAACAGAAACTAGATATAATAGGACTTGCTAAAATAAATTGATTCAACCCAAAAAAATTTCAAAATTGAAACCATATATGTAAAAGTATGTTTAACTATTGGGTTATTCATTTGTTTATACAATTTAGAAAGAATAAAAGGAAGCGAAGTCCCTAAAATAGAACCCAGTGAAAACCCTTGTAAAGAATTACATTCAAGATTTACCCAATGTGGACTTGAAATTACACCCAAGTCCCGTAACCAAAATTTTAACTATCGAATGTTAATTGCCCAATAGTAAAATCTAAAATTCGGGAGCGCTAACCCCCCTCTCACCCTTTTTAGCTTTCTGTAACTGCCTGTTACCTAACCTAGGGGTTTTTTTTCTGCCATATATATGAGGAAATTTTTGAATCAACATTATCAAAAAAGGATTTTGGAATAAAAATTGGTACCGTTTGAAATACATATAAAAATTTAGGCAAAATAATCACCTTGATAGCATTGATCCAACCCATCAGTGACAAAGACATTGGTGACCATTTAGTAAGCAAAAGTTTAATCTGATCAATTAAAGGTAAAAAAATTAGCTTTAAATAAATCTTTATGCTTTTTCATGATTTTAACCCCTAAATATATAAAAGAGTCAGTAACCAATTTAAATGGTAGACATCCATAAATAGGAACCTGCTTATTTAGGGGAAATAGTTCACTCTTATTAAGGATCAATTTATAACCAGAAAAGTTACTAAATTGAGCCAACAAAGATAAAATAACAGGAATTGATTTCTCCGGATTAGAGATATATAATAACAAATCATCGGCATATAATGATAATTTATGTATTTCATTTCCACGGGTAATACCAAAAATGTTAGGTGAGTCTCGGATAGCAATTGCTAAAGGTTCAAGGGCAATATTAAATAATAATGAACTAAGAGGGCATCCTTGCCTAGTACCCCCAGATAGACGAAAGAAGGGAGATCTTTGATTATTAGTACAAACCGAAGCTACAGGGGTATGATATAACAATTTAATCCAGGATATAAATATCAGACTAAAATTAAATTTCTCGAACACACTAAATAAGTATGGCCATTCAAATCTATCGAAAGCTTTCTCAGCATCTAATGAAATAATACATTCCGGAGTGTTATGTGAAGGGGTATAAACAATATTCATTAACCTCCTGATATTAAAAGATGAATAACGGTTTTTAATAAATCCTGTTTGGTCCACAGAGATAATTTGAGGTAATACCTTCTCTAACCTAGTTGCTAAAATTTTGGAATCTATATTCAAAAGAGATATCGGTCTATATAATGCACAATCAGTAGGATCTTTATTCTTTTTAAGAATTAAAGAAATAGAAGCTTCATAAAACGATTGTGGTGATTTACCTAATCTGTTTGCTTCTTTGAATATTCTAGACAACCAAGGAGAGAGAATACAGGAAAAAGACTTTAAAAATTCCACTGTAAAACCATCAGGACCAGATGCTTTACCGGAATTCATTGCGAAGATTACAGCTGTTATTTCTTCCTCTGTAATAGGAGTTTCTAATTTTAAACAATCTTTGGGTGATAATTTCAGAAAATTCAATTTTCTTAGAAAATCATGCATGATGTTAAAATCATGAGGAAAATCAGAATGGTATAAAGAGGTACAAAATTCTTGAAAGGTTTTGTTTATCTCATCATGATCAACTGTCAAGGTATCATCATATTTACGGATCTTAGTAATTTGACGTTTAACCAAAGTAGATATCAATTGATTAGCTAATAATTTACCTGATTTATCACTATGAATATAAAACTCATTTCTAGTTTTCATTAATTGATTTTCGATCGAGGATGTTAATAGTAAACTATGTTCCATTTGGAGTTCAACTCTCTGTTTATAAAGCTCCTTGATAGGAGCAATAGCATTTTTTTTAATCAATTTCTTTAAATTTATCAACCAACACAAGTATTTCATTCTTAATACGTTTTTTCAAACCTACAGAATAGGAAATAGCCTGTCCACGGATATAAGCTTTAAAAGTATCCCATACTGTTCCGTTGGAAATTTCTTCTGTAATATTAGTTGAAAAGAAGAAATCAATCTGTTCCTTCATAAACTTAACAAAATCCAAGTCTTGAAGCAAATTAGAATTAAATCGCCATTGTCTATTAGTAGAAGTAGTATCCATTAACTTAATAAAAAGTTTCCTTGGAGCAAGATCCGAAATGGCGATAATGTCATTATTGCAATCAATTACAGATGGAATTAAACAATAGTCAATAAAAAAGTAGTCAATTCGAGAATAAGAATGATAAATATGTGAGAAGACTGCAAACTCTTTGTCCTTTGGGTGTAGAAATCTCCAAATTTCAGAAATCCCAGAATCAGTCATAAAAGAGTTGATAAGAGTAGCCGACTTATTCAGTAGATCCGGACTACATATGGATCTATCCAACATGGGATTTAAACACAAGTTAAAATCACCACCCATTATCAACATATACTCATTTAAGTTAGGAAAGGAAGTGAATAGATGCTTAAAAAATTTAGGATAATCCACATTTGGAGCATAAACGTTAACCATAGCAACTTTTTTATTAAAAAGTAACCCAGTAATTAACAAAAATCTTCCACTAGGATCTGAGATAATGTCTTGATGAGTAAATGTAATTGAAGAATCTATAAAAATTGAAATGCCTAAGACTTTGGCTTGGGAGTTCGAGTGGTATTGTTAATCCTTCCAAAACTTAAAGAAGCGTTGATTATCCTCTTTCCTTACATGAGTTTCTTGTGCAAAAATAATGTGAGCATTCAGTCTTTGGAATACTTTGAAAATCTTTTTCCGTTTTATTGGATGATTTAAACCATTTGTATTCCAAGAGACAAAATTAATAATGTGAGCCATAATTTAATGGTAACCCTTTGGTATATAAAGAGTTAACCATAATGTAAACTCATGAGATCGGAAGAGGAATAAATATTCACAGCGGAACCGGAAATCACGACACTGCAGACATCTTTGTAGTACTAAATCAGCCCAATAGAAAAAAATAATAAAAAAGAAAAAAGAGTCCCTCCCACCCTCCACCCCTGAAATCCCCGATCTAAGCCACAGAAGGCTGAAAAAACTAATACTAAATCTAACCCCATTTCTGCGGGAGGCAACTCCAAAAATATATGTTACAAAGAAGACCCCTGAAATCCAATTAAAAAAATTAAACACTGTACTATAATAATCTACATATTGTGATTTCTAAAATACATGAAAAGTTAGTACCAATACATATGATTAGTGAATTACAAATAAAAGTAATTAGAAATGTCGCTTCCAAAAAAAGAGGAATTATGGGAAAAAGAAACCTAAGAACATGGCGTACACAGAAAGAACAAAGGAAATTATGCAAAAAGGGAAACAGACTGCCATTTTAATTATACAAAAGCAAAAATAAAGAAAATGTTCCTCCATATAGTCACAATTTATCATCAAATCGAATCATTAATGACAATGTCAGAAATCAAATAGGTAAAAATTAACTAGTTAAAGAAAAGTAAAATTACTCCTGAAAGAGAAAAAAAAACTTTAGATGAGTTGTGAAAAAATACCTACACTACTAACCACAGATGAAAATCTTGTTCTTGTGAAAAACCTCCTTCATATGGTAATTGAAGGTTTAGTTTTTTTTAAAAAAACACCTGAAAAAAGAGCCGGTGCTGAAAGTGCGGAACATTAATTAAAGGATGGTGTCCGTATCAAATGGGTAGTTCTCACCCAAAAAACTTCCAACAGCACTTGTGGAATGGAAGACACGATGAGATCCATCGGAAAGAGACGTGCACGGTACAATAATGCCAGTTTAAGATTATTTGATAGCATTCCGACATCAGAGGTTTAAAAGCCAGTCGCTCTTTCATCACTTCGGGACTGTAGTCTTCAACCAAACGGAATGAATGTTGTTGATATTTAATCATACCTTGCCGGCGGGCAATACAGATAAGTTGTTCTTTAACGCTAACATAATGGAAACGGAGAATAATTGGGCTCGGTCTAGATTCGGCGGATACTGATTTTGGACGCAGTATACGATGGGCGTGTCGAGCAATGGAGGATCGTTGGAAAATACTGAACTAAACGCATCCTTTAAAAGTTGAGAAAAAACTATTGAAGGGTCTCCATCCTCAACATCCTCAGGGAGACCAATTATACGCAAGTTCTGTCTACTACATCGATTTTCCAGATTAATAACCTTGGATTTAAAATGTTCCAGTTGTTTAGTGATCGAAGCTAAATTCTGCTCCAATTTCTTGATTTTTAAGTCACTCTTCTGAGATTTAGTATCTAGTTCAGAAATTTTACTTCTATGTTGCTTAACTTCACAATCCAGCGATTTCAGAGATTCCATGACTGACTTTAAGTCTTCTTTAAAACTTTGACGTTGTTGTTCAAATTTTTCCTCTAAAAACTTCATCATAATCTCATAAGATAGCTCCGTTTGTTTAGGATCACCTTTTCTTTTTCCTCCGTTCCCATCAGAATCTTTCCCGCCTTTTATTTTGGATCTTGTACTCATTTCTTCAGACTTCACAGTTACAGTTCAAGAAAAAAATCAGTAAAATAAAATAAATCTTCTAGTGTAGGTAAAAATTGGTTAAGTAAGGGAAATCATAGGTTAAAAAGGTAACAGGAATGGAGCGAAGCCAAAAACGGCCTCACTCCATGAGCGCTCCCTGCAGAATCCCTGTAATCATTTCTAACTCCAAATCAGCCCAGACCTTTCCCTCATTTTGTACCCCACCATTACAAATCTCACTCCACAGCACCAATATCAAACTCCACTTCTCCTCCTATCCTTATCTTCCAGTGTCTTCGAGGTCTGACAAATCAATCTGAAATATTAATCTTTCTGCCATCATTCTTTGTACGATATTGAATATAGAAACATGGAAAATCTACAGTACAATACAGGCCCTTCGGCCCACAAAGTTGCGCCGAACGTGTCCCTACCTTAGAAATTACTAGGGTTACCTATAGCCCTCTATTGTTCTAAGCTCCATGTACCTATCCAAAAGTCTCTTAAAAGACCCTATCGTATCGGCCTCCACCACCACCACCGGCAGCCCATTCCACACACTCACCACTCTCTACGTAAAAAAACCTACCCCTGACATCTCCTCTGTACCTACTCCCAAGCACCTTAAACCTGTGCCCTCTTGTGGCAGCCATTTCAACCCTGGAAGGTAGTGAGGTGACCAGAACTCAGAATATTTCCATGAATTTCTATCTGCATTCCTAGTAAACAAAATATCAAACAGGGATCTTATTTTTTTTTAAATAAGCTCCCTATATTTGTTGCAATGACAGCCTTTTAAAAGCCTGTGGCGGTAATACATTCTGTAGCAGTAATACCCTATTTAAGACCATACAACATAGGAGTAGAATTAGGCCATTTGACTCATCAAGTCTGCTCCGCCATTCAATCATGGCTGATCCTTTTATCCCCTCCTCAGCCCCACTCCCCTACCTTCTTCCCGTAACCTTTGATGCCGTGTCCAATCAAGAACCTATCAAACTCTGCCTTAAATACACCCAATGACCTGGACTCCAGAGCTGCCTGTGGTAATAAATTTCACAAATTCAGCACTCTCTGGCTAAAGAAGTTTCTCAGCATCCTTTTTAAATGGATGCTCCTCCATCCTGAGGCTGCGCCCTCTTGTCCTAGACTCCCCCACCATGGGATACATCCTTTCCACATCTACTCTGTCTAGGCCTTTCAACATTCAAAAGGTTTCAATGAGATCCCCCCCCCCACTTCCTTCTGAATTCCAGCAAGTACAGACCCAGAGGTATCAAATATTCCTCCTATAACTATTTCATTTCTGGAATCATCCTTGTGAACCTCCTCGGAACCCTCTCCAATGCCAGCACATCTTTTCTGAGATGAGGAGCCCGAAAGTGTTCATAATACTCAAGGCGAGACCTCACCAGTGCTTTATAAAGCCTCAGCATCACATCCCTGCACTTTTATTCTAGACCGCTTGAAATGAATGCTAACATTACATTTGCCTTCCTCACCACTGACTCTACCTCGGAGTTAACCTTTAGGGTGATAAATACATTTAATCGAATCTTAAGCAGCAAAATCTATTGCAGAAAACCATGAGAATCCCAAGGTATTTATTGATTGAACATTAAGTTTTATAAACTACCCAATTTACTCTTTTCTTGGCTCCTTATATTTAATGTTACAAGATACAGCCCAATACACACTGTAGCTACTTTATTACGTACAACCGGTTGTTAATGCCAATATCTAGTCGACCAATCATGCAGCAGCAACTCAATGCATGAAAGCATGCCGAGATGGTCAAGAGGTTCAGTTGTTGTTCAGACCCAACATCAGAATGGGGAACAAGCATGATCTCAGTCACTTTCACTGTGTTACAACAGTGGTGTGCAGAACAGTATCCCTGAATGCACATATCGAACCTTGAAGTGGATGGGCTACAGTAGAAGATCACAAACATACACTCCTGTATTATGTACCTCCTGTACCTAATAAAGTGGCTACTGTGTGTACATTCTTTATCAATTGAAGAGATCCGTTCCATTAATCAATATTCAATGCCAGTAGCCATAGAAAGATTTTATTGTCTGCCAAGGCATTTTATCCCATCTATTTTGCTCACTTAATCATGCTTTAGTTCAAGGGTGTCAGGACTTGCTTGTGAAGTTAACTTCTGCATTAGGCAACTGGAAGCATATCAGGAACAAATCCAACACTTTGTCGAAATATCTGTCTTAGAATATCCATTTTGCAGATCTAAAGTTAGAGAAATCTGGATGCCCTACTTTATGGTTTACAAAAGACTGCCGTGCTGGTACTGTGACCAACTAGAAAAGCTAACAGAATATTTCATAATTTTTTTGCTGGGAGAGAGAACCAAATACAAAAGTAGGGAAGTTATGCTTCAGTTACAAAATGGTTTTGGCAAGACTACAGCACATCTGGTGTACTGCATACTGTGATTATCTTATTTAAAAGGTCATCTTAATGCATTGGAAATAGTTCAGAGATATTTCATTGAACTAATGTTCAAAATGAACAAGATGTCTTAAGAAAAGCTGCACAGGCTAGACTTGTATTCTCTGGAGCTTAGAAGAGTAAGTGGAGAACATGTTCTAGACATGGAAGATCCTGAGGGGTCTTAGCCAGAGCACATGTTGAGAAATTATGAAGTGGCTGGCGGGGGGATGGGGTGGTGATAGAGCTCACTTCTAAAAGTATGTTGACGCCCATTTAAGAAAGATGGCATTTTTTCCTCAGGGAGGGTTGTGTTATTTGACATTCAATTTCCTCAAGTGTTAGAGGAAGTCGTCTCTGAATATTTAAGGCATAGGGAGGTAGATACTTGATAAGCAGACTAGTGAAAAGTTACCAAGGGTAAAATGGAGTTAAAGTCACACTTAGATCAGCCCTGACCTTATTAAAAGGTAGAGTAATCCTGACAGGCAGAGGCCTACTCCCCCTTCATATGTGTAGATTGGGTAGTGTTAATGGTTTCTACTTATTTTTGAAACTTCCGCCATGTAACACTTTAAAAAGCTGGAAAGAGAAATCTCCTTTAAAATTAAAACACCTACCATTGAGACAAGCAAAACAACTACTTTATAATGATAGCTTTAAATTATATAATTTCCAAGATTACTTAACTGGTCACTACTTACCTGAGGCAATGGGTAATTGATGTGTTCTGTTCCACGTCAACTGAAAGATCCAAAAAATCTTCATCTTTGCTGCTAACCTGCAGAAAACCCCTTATGCGTTAACATATACTTCCCACGTTACAAATATGTCTACATTTCAAAGGTATTTTTCAGTGTGATGCATTTTGGGATGCTCAGAGGTAGTGAACTACAAGTGATTTTCTTCCACTTTGACAAAGTTTAAGTACATGTAAGGGGTATTGAATATAAAAATAGAGTAGTCAGCTGAAACTTTGCTGGAATTTTGTGCTTAATTCATAGTCCTATGCTTTAGGAAGGATGTCAAGGATCTGGAGGGTGTTCTACAGAAAATACTTAATAGAATCATACACAGGATGAGCAATTTTAGTTACATGCACAAATTGGAGAACTTGGAATTATTCTCCTTAGAGTGGATGGTCTAAGAGACATCTAAATGAAGCATTCAAGATTCTGAAAGGTTCTAATACCAAAAATAAGAAAGAGACCATTTCATCTACAGAATAGCCAACATCCACAAATAATAAATTCAATATGGTTACCAAAATTCTAAAGTGAAACAAGGAGGTTAAAAAAAGCTCAAAAGCAAAATTTAAAAAGTAGCAATATCAGATTCTAAAAAGTAAATTCAGATAAAGGAACTGACATCCAGATGAACAATTCTCAGTTACTGAGGTTAAGGGTAGTAGGTTATTATGACTGCTTGTGCCTGCTGTACCGGTAAACAGACATGGCTGTTCAACTTCAATTTGATTTCTCTCCAATAACCCCTAATCCACCACCACAACACCCATGTTCCTAGATTTTTCGGGGTCAAAAAAAAATCTGTAATCTTTTTGTTTTAAAAAAAGTGTTCACTTTTTGGATCTGGGCATTGCTGACAAGGACACCTTATTGCCCATCCATAAATGCCAACCTGCAGCCCTAAAGAAAAGCAAGCAATCGCAATTATTGAGAATCCAGAGCCCATCTGGAGTTGCAAATTTGAAGGTTTCAAAGAAGAAATGACACCTTATCTCAATCCTAAATGTCTGATTCACTGCTTCAAGCTTGTCTTCTCGTTCTACACTTGCTCAGGATAATGGCTTTGCAGCATTCACTGATGAGTTTTCTGAAGCTGTTCTTTGTTAGATTATGGTCTTCTCTCAGAAAGAAACTTAGTGGATGGTTTAGGCATCAACTTCCATACCCTTGGTAAAATGATCAAAAAGTACACACAATAATGACACTAATGATCATCACAACACTGTGGATCAAGTTGCAAATTTTTGGTATTATCACTCAAACTGGAAACATCACATCCATCACTTTAAAAATGTATTCACATCACAAACCTTCACTGGCTACAGTGTCTACTAGCCGCATGATACACAGTAGCACTGACTAAGGTTTCTTTCAACATCTCCCAAACTTAACTGCACAACTACCCAAAGAAAAGCAGAAGACATAGGGAATATCACCAATTCTAAGATCACTTCTGTGTATCTCTGAGTCGGAATTGTAACTTCATTGTTCCTTTACTGCTTTGAAATCTAAACCTCAGAATTCCCTATCCAAAAGTATCTTCATATCTACAAACACTGCAACAAGATGACTCAATATCACTTCCTGAAGGACAATTAGAAGTGGTTGATAAATAATGGCTTTGCTTTTGAAATCCATTTCTTATCAATAAAATAAGTTAATTTATACTTTTGCATGCAGTCTCATGACTATTTGACTTACATTTTGCATAAATTGTTGACTTGTCTCAGGTGCTATGTAACAAGGTTTAGTTTGTTTGCATGTATTTGAAAAGGTTGTTTTGAACACTGGGAGAATACAGGATACCTTACAGCAGTGTAGGCCATGAAAATTAACCTTACAGGATTCACAAATCACAACCAAAAGGACTGAGATACAGAATAAAAAACATTTTTATGGAATGTGAAGAAAAAACAAAGTATAGATACAGAACTGAACTAATTTAGCAAGAGCAATGATTACAGACTGCCATTTCACAGTGGAAAGCCACTTAAGAGACCTTCTTTGGAAGCTGACGAGCCAATCACTTCTACTGATACTTCTACAACAAACAATGCATGTTTTAAATCAAGCAAGCTACAGACAGAGTAGGACTTGAATAATTCAAAATAAAGTTACATTTTCTTCTATATAATTTCTTTTAATTATTAAATCAAAATAAAATTTTACAATTCAGCCAAATTCAGATAATCTATATTCAAAAGGCTGACCATTTCAGTTGAATTCATAATCTCAATTATACTGCTCGTGAAAAAGATAATAGGAATTTCTCATTCAAGAGGTAAAATCTAATAACTGGAGGACATAGAGCAGAGGAATTGGATAATCCACTAGTTTAAAGTGAAACCAAGAATCTTATCCACATTTGAAAATTAGTTTTAAGAATTAGCAAGCATGTTTTTAAATAGTAAAATTAAAGTGCAAATTTTCTGTGTCTTTACTTACTGTTTCACAGTTCAGACATCTGGTCTCATTCGTGAGTGTTCCCTGAAAAATTTCATGTACCCATGTGGGTTCAAGTTTGTTCTCTTCAATTTCATTTGCATTTCCATTCTTCAATTTTCCATTTTGTTTCTCCTGCTTCTTCTCTTCCTGCAAGATGTCAGCGATGGTATTCAGCAGGTAGTTCAGAAACTCGTGTGCATCTTGTTGCATGTAGTTATCAAACAAATCTACAGTTAAAAAGAAAAATAATTATTTCACAATTGCAGACCTTTATCAGATCATGCAGGATTAGCTCCATAGCGTGCTTGTGGTGCTGTGCTACAAGTTCCGCTATGAGCATCTCCAAAACAAAGTTTTGCGGAAGACATTTTATCATGAGTATTATTGATAGAGATCCCATAAAAATGACAGTGATTTTTTTCAGCCAGTGTGTAAGCACTCACTTTCTGCCATTATGAAAGTATGAATAGGTAAATTGAAGGTATAGATGAGCAAATTGAGTAATACTGCATTGTGTGGTTATACCTTATGGTACTGAACATAGAAGAGGTAAAAAAAATAATACCCCAAAACCATGTTTATTACTCAATCAAGCTGTCACTTAACCATTCAGAATCATATCATCTTATATGACATGAAATTTGTTGTTTTGTGGCAGAACATTGGAAAGACATTAAATTATTGTCAATTACAATAAATAAATAGTCAAAAAGGAATAATGAGGTAGGTTTCACGGACCATTCAGAAATCTGATGGCTGAGGAGAAGACGCTGTTTCTAAATCATTGAATGTAGGTCTTCAGGCTCCTGTACCTTGTTCCTAATGGTGGTAAAGAAGAGGTCATGTTCCATATGGTGAGGGCCTTTCGTGAGAGATGCCACTTTTGTAAGACAGCATCTCTTGAACATGTCCTCAATGGTGGGAAGAGTTGTGCTCGTGACAGAGCTGGCTGAATCAACAAACCTCCACAGCCGCTTACAATCCTCTGCATTGGACACACCACACCAAGCCACATGCAAACAGTCAGAATTCTCTCTATCTAGATCTATAGAAACTTGCAAGATCGATTGGTGACATACCAAATCTTCTCAAAATCCTAATGCAGTGGAGCCACTGGCATGACTTCTTTGTGACTGTATCAATGTGTTGGGTCCAGGCCAGATCCTCTGAAATGTTAACATGCAGAAACTTAAATCTGCTCATGCTTTCCACCACTGGCCCCTCTGTGAGCTTTGGTGTGTATTCTCATAACCTTCCCTTCTCAAAATCCACTATCAATTCCTTGGTCTTGCTGACATTAAGTGCAGTATTATTGTTGCAATAACACGCAACCAATTGATTGATCTCACTCCTATGTGCTTCCTTGTAACTATTTGAGATTTTAACCGGGAGACTTCCGGTAGCGCTCATGGAGTGAAGTCGCGTTCTTGACTCGCTCCATTACCTCTGAGTTTTTTTTCTCTATGGTCAGCTATACTTTAATTAACCATTAAGGCATCAATTTTTACAATACTTTGAATTAAACTGAATCCTCCGACAATTGGATGGAACTTAGATCTGCTATGTCTAAGAACGGGAAAAACGGCAAGGATGGTAAACCTCCGGTTAAACCGAAAGCTACGGATCTCCCCCCGACTGAATCACCGGTGACTTTGAAAGCGATATCGGAGTTAATTCAGAGGGAAATTTCAACCTCTGTTAGGGAGATGATTCGTACGGAAATTGCAGGCTCTGTTAAAGACCTGATTCATACGGAAATCTCAACTAATTTCCAGAAAATTGCCGATTTAATTGATAAGATGCAAACATGTATTGCGGAACATCAGTCGGCTATATCTGATCTTCAAAAATTCGCGCAACAAAGTGAGCTTAAGATGGGGAAAATCGAAGAAACAATTAATGTAATGAAGAAGAAACTTGACTTTTTGACTTTTAAAAACTCTGACTTGGAATCTAGAATGTGACGGCAGAATTTACGAATGATCGGGGTAAGGGAAGCCGTGGAATCCAACAATCCCATGAAATATTTCTCTCAACTTTTAAAAGATGCATTCCCTACTGTATTTCCTGACCAACCACTGCTTCTGGATCGTGTTCACAGAATCCCATCATATTCGTCTAGGTCAGATAGACCTAGGCATGTTATTTTACGTTTTCATTATTTTCAAGACAAGGAGAGACTGTTTCGATTCGCTCGATCTAAAGGTTTCATTGATTTTTCGGATCTTAGGTTCCGATTTGTGGAAGATTTCAGTAAACCAATCTGGGACCAACGGGTTCGTTACAGATCCGTGATGTCGGAATTCTATAAGATGGATTTAAGACCAGCGCTGCTGTACCCTGCACGTCTAAGGATTCGCATGTCAGATGGAGCCCTTCGTTTTTTTGATTCTCCATCGGATGCCCAGAGTTATCTGGATCAACTTTCATCTTCAACATCTTAATTGCTTTTTTTTAATTATCTCCGTTGATCGGAGGCTGTGAATTGGTTGGTTTTAACTTTTTCGTGCCCTATTTGGGCAGAAAAGTTTACTTTTGATTTCTTAATATGGTTGCTAAACTTTCTTTTTAACTGCGTCATTTCTTTCTTTTCCCAGGGGATTCTGGGTGGTTACTTCCCTTTTGTCATCTTACGTATTTCCTGTGTGGCCTTAAATTTTGTAGTTTTTTTTTAAATTTTATTCTGTTTTGCTTTTTATAACCACTTTATGTCAATAATCTTATTGTTTTTTGTTGCTGTGTCTATTCATGGGTTTGAGGTTTATTGTGGTTTTTTTTTAATATATATTTTCCGGCTTTTGTTCTGTTCTGTGTGTATTTTAATTGAGCTACCTTTTTTTTTACTTTTTTACTGTTTTACAATTAGCTGATCCTTTTTCATATTTATACCTTTTTTTTTAGGGAGCGTATACCGGAAGTCACGGGGGTAGATTTAGCGCTTGCTTCTTTCTGGCGGGTCTGCTTTAGATTTTGCCTTGGGGTCTTGGGGTGGGGGGTGGTGGGAGGGGCTTCACGTTTTAGTTTGTTTCTCTTTGGGCTATATACATTATTGAAGTACTGGTTGCGTCCTTTTTCCCGGTATCTTTTGTATGTTCTGTTTCCTCTCCGGATTTGTGGGTCGCGCCTATCGTCAATCCTCCTTGTTGTGGGTTGACTTTAGGATTTATGGAGTCTATTATTAATTTTGTCTCCTGGAATACTAATGGTCTTAATCATCCTATTAAAAGGAAAAAAGTTTTTAAAGTGTTCCGGAGACTTAAAGCACAAATTTTATTTTTACAAGAGACCCATGTACGGAGAGGGGACAGACTACGTTTTTTCAAATTCTGGAAGAGACAACAATTTCATTCGAACTCCAATGCTAAGATTCGAGGCGTCTCTATTTTTATAGATTCCTCAGTTACTTTTATACAACAGGATATTATTTCTGATCCGAATGGTAGATTTTTATTGGTTAGTGGTTTACTATTTAATAAAAAAGTAGTTTTGGTTAATGTTTATGCTCCTAATATGGATTGTCCGGAATTTTATAAATCATTGTTCGATCAGTTTCCGAATTTGAACGAGTTTTCATTGATCTGGGGCGGAGATCTTAATACCTGTTTGTCTCCAGCTTTGGACCGTTCGGCTCCTTTACGGACTTTACCTAATAAATCTGCAAATCTGATTAATTTTTTCCTTTCTGATTCTGGGTCGACGGACATTTGGCGTTTTCTGCATCCTCAGGAAAAAGATTTTTCCTTCTTTTCACATGTTCATCATTCCTATTCAAGAATTGATTATTTTTTCATTGATTCTCGTCTTATTCCTTCAGTGATTAAATGTGATTATGATTCTATAACCATTTCGGATCATGCTCCACTTAAGCTTTCTATTAAAATTATGGCCAATATACCGAATAATAGACAATGGCGTTTTAATTCGCTGTTGCTTCAGGACTCGGACTTTGTTAATTTTATGAATGAACAGATTGAGCTTTTTTTTACAATTAACCATACAGAAGATATTTCGGTTAACACTCTTTGGGACACTTTTAAAGCCTATATTCGGGGTCAGATTATTTCGTACTCTGTTGCTTTGAGGAAGAAACAGAAGCAGGAGGAGATGGTAATTGTGGACAAGATTAAAGAAATTGATAAGAAATATGTTATGGCTCCTTCTGAGGAGTTATATAAACAAAGAACTGAACTTCAAATGGAACACAGTTTACTACTCTCGTCCTCGATTGTAAACCAATTAAAGAAAACAAGAAGTGACTTTTATGTTCACAGTGACAAAATTGGCAAGCTGCTGGCTAATCAATTGAAATCTAATTATGTTAAATCTCAAATCAATCAGATTTATAACCAAAATGATCGATTGATACTGGATCATGTGGGGATTAATCAAACCTTTTGTGATTTTTATTCTTCTTTATATCAATCAGAGTCTCCTCGAGATTCTAAATATATGAATGATTTTTTAGATAAGTTAGACTTCCCTCAGATTTCACAGGATATGTCTTCCTTATTAGATACTTCCATTACAATGGATGAGATTAAGAATGTTATTTTTTCTATGAATCTGGGGAAAGCTCCTGGCCCTGATGGGTTTACCGTTGAATTTTATAAATGTTTTGCTTCTTTATTGATTCCTTGGCTCGGTAGGGTTTTTGAGGCTTCTTTGAAACTTGGTAAACTTCCTGAATCTTTTAATAGAGCATCAATTTCTCTAATACTAAAGAAGGATAAAGACCCTGCTCAATGTGCATCTTATAGACCAATATCTTTATTAAATGTTGATTCTAAAGTTTTTTCTAAGTTATTAGCAAATAGACTAGAAAAAGTACTTCCTTCTATTATTTCGGAGGACCAAACGGGTTTTATTAAAGGTCGTTACTCTTTTTATAATATTCGTACATTGTTAAATATCGTTTATACTCCCTCACAAAATGTTCCTGAGTGTGTTATTTCTTTAGATGCCGAGAAAGCTTTTGATAGAGTAGAATGGCCTTATTTATTTAAGGTGCTTGAAATGTTTAATTTTAGCTTGAGATTTATATCCTGGATTAAACTGTTATATCACTCCCCTGTAGCCTCGGTTCATACTAACTCTTTAAACTCACCTTTTTTTCCTCTCTTTCGTGGTACTCGACAAGGCTGTCCTCTTAGTCCCCTATTATTTGATATTGCATTAGAACCTCTTGCAATTGCTATTCGAGAATCTTCAAATATTACTGGGATAACTCGGGGATTAAAGTCCCATAAATTATCACTCTATGCTGATGATTTACTTTTATATATTTCTAATCCTGAGAGATCCATTCCTGCTGTTTTAGAGTTATTAGCACAATTTGGTCTTTTCTCAGGTTATAAATTAAATCTTAGTAAGAGTGAACTTTTTCCGATTAATAAACATCTTCCCTTATATTACAAATTTCCATTTAAATTGATTAATAATTACTTTTCATATCTTGGGATTAAAATTACTTGTAAATACAAAGATTTATTTAAGACTAACTTTTTACCATTAATAGACCATATTACTCAACTTTCATCTAAATGGTTTCCTTTATATTTAACTTTGATTGGTCGTATTAATGCGGTTAAGATGTTTTTTTTGCCAAAATTTTTATATGTGTTTCAGGCATTACCAATTTTCGTTCCAAAATCTTTTTTTGATAAAGTTGACTCTAAAATTTCTTCATTTATTTGGCAGAATAAGAATCCGAGACTGGGTAAAATACATTTACAGAAAGCTAAGAGAGATGGAGGTTTAGCATTACCTAACTTTAGATTCTATTATTGGGCTATTAATATTCGACATATGAAATTTTGGTTACTTGACCAGGACATACTATCTATTCCTAAATGGGTAGCATTGGAATTACAATCGGTTCAGGGTTATACACTTGGTTCTATTTTAGGCTCCTCTCTCCCTTTTGATTCGAAACGTCTTAAGCAGGTCTCTAACCCGATAGTTAAATATGCTTTGCGCATTTGGTTTCAATTCAGAAAATTTTTTGATCTTAATCAATTCGGGTTAGCGATTCCTATTTTAGGTAACATATTTTTTCCTCCCTCTTTTATGGATCGCGCTTTTCAAACTTGGAAGACTAAGGGTATTTTACGGTTTTTGGATTTATTTTTAGATGGTTCCCTTATGTCTTTTGAACAATTATCTAATAAATATAACTTATCAAGAATACATTTTTTTAGATATTTACAAGTTAGAAATTTCCTAAGTACTATACTTTCTTCCTTTCCAATGCTTCCTCCTACATATATTTTAGATTCGATAATTAACCTTAATCCATGTCAGAAAGGTGCATCGGCTATGATTTATAATATTATTATGAAACTTAGGAAAGCTCCATTTGATAAGATTAGGGTAGATTGGGAACAGGAATTGGGGCTTACCATTTCTGTGGATGATTGGGAGCAGATTTTACAATTAGTTAATACTTCCTCTATTTGTGCTAAACATTCCCTAATTCAATTTAAAGTGGTTCATAGAGCACATATGTCCAAAGATAAGTTAGCGCGTTTTTACTCGCATATTAATCCTTTCTGTGATAGATGTTCGGGGCAGATAGCCTCTTTAACTCATATGTTTTGGTCTTGCCCTGCTTTGGAAACTTTTTGGAGAGATATTTTCAATATTATTTCTAAGGTATTAAATATAGATATCTCTCCTCACCCTATTACTGCTATCTTTGGACTACCTAAAATTTCTAGTAATCTTTCCCCTTCAGCCCGTAGAATGATTGCATTTCTTACTTTAATGGCGAAAAGATGTATTTTACAACATTGGAAAGAGCTTAATGCTCCAACTACCTTTTTTTGGTTTTCTCAGATGATTTTATGTTTGAATTTGGAGAAAATTAGAAGTAACCTTTATGATTCTTCATTTAAATTTGAACAGATTTGGGGACCTTTTATTCGATATTTTCATTTAATGTAATATTTACCCTTCTTGTTTTTTTTTCACTGTTTTTAATGGAGGTCGGGATTGAGGACGTGATTTTAAGTTTAACTCTGTTTGGTTTCAAGTTAGCCCATTGCTTTGCTTTGCTTTTAGTTAGCTGCACGGTGGGTTTTTTTTGGGGGGGGGGGGTTTTCTTTTTTTTCCATTGATATATATAAAATTTAGTATACTATTATGTTATCTTGGTTTCTTATGTTTAAATTACATTGTTTGTAGTAATTTCTTTTTGGTATTGATATCTTTTGGAATTTTATTATACTTTAACATTGTATTAATGTTTATATGGCTTACCTTTTTTGTATACTTACTCAATAAAAAGATTTAAAAAGAAAGAAAGAGATTTTAACCAAAAACAGTGGTCTCAATTGCAAATCTGTAGATGTTGTTTGGGCTGTGCTTAGCCAGAGAGTCATGAGTGGACAGTTGAGCAGTGGCTAAGCACAAATCATGAGGAGCACTCATGCTGATTGTCAGCAAGAAGATGGTTATCACAGATGCATACTGACTGTGGTGTCCCAATTAGAAAATTGAAGATCAATAACTAGGGCAACTACTTGGAATTTCTGAGCTTGCAAAAGGGGGCAGGGGACCATACATCAAATCATACAGCACAGAAATAAACTCTCAATGCTGACCATCAAATGCTCATCTTTACTAATTCCGTTTATCAGCTTTTTGTCTGTGGCCTTGAATGATGTGGTGATATATTTCTAAAATGTTCTGCCAATCTTATCAACATCATCATCCACTCTACTGTCAACACCACCAATTCTCATGTCATCTAAAGACTTACCAGTGACATCTTCTACTTTCACATCCAAAACATTAACATATGACAAACAATAAGGATCCCAGAATCAATCCCTGTGGTCCACCACTGGTCACAGGCTTCTAATCACAAGCACAACCCTTGATCAACACCCTTTAGTATTTACCAAGGCAATTTGCTGAATTGTCCAGGACCCTGACCATTTGATCAAGTTTCTCATTAGGACCATGTAAACAACATTAATTACACAGTCCTCAATACCATTTCTTCAAAAAACTCAATCAAATTGTCAAACATAATTTCCTTCTAAGAAAGCCGTGCTGACTACTTTTGATTATTCTCTGCTTTTCCATGTGTAGATTAATCCTGACCCCGGATTTTCTTTTCTTTTCCAACTTTCATACCACCGCTACCACATACCAGGATGGGTCACAACACATCCCTGCAACCCACATTGAATAAAGATACTGATTTTGCTGCCCTTCAATCATTTGGCACTTCACCTATGGACAGAGATTTAACAACTCAAATCTTCTAAGCCCTCTAATACCACCTTTATTAAGGTAAATGTGCTAGCATTTCACGTCCTTCTCCCTAACTTCTCCAACTACAATGTCTTTCTCCTTAGTAAAATCAGAGAAGTATTAGTTCCTCTGCACAACCTCTGGGTCCAAACACAGACTGCTTTTTTAGCCTCATCTTTTTCCACTGGTTACCCTCCTGCCCCAAAATACTTACAAAATGCTTCAGGATTTTCCTTAATCTTGTCCAGCAGTAATATTGCATGTTGTCTCCTATTTTTTTATATATGTACATTTCCGCCCCCCCCCACCCCGCCTTTACACTTTCTACACTCCTTCCACATTTTCAATTCTCCAAACCTGCCATGTATTTTCTTTCATTTGTTCTTTCCTCTTATCCAACCTTCAATATCCCTGGACATCTAAAGCTCCTTAGACTTACTACCCTAACCTTTTAACTTACAGGAAACATGTTGGTCCTAAGTTCTCATTATTTATTTATTCTGAATTACTCTCACTTGTCTGATGTAGGCTTAACAGCAGCCAACTGCTCAGAGTCTACTTTTGCAGGTCCTTTCTTATGACACGAGTTCTGCCGAGAGGTCTTGGCCCGAGGCATCAACTGTACTATTTTCCCTCCGTGGATGCTGCCTGGCCTGCCATACAGCATTTAGTTCCTCCAGCATTTTGTGTGTGTTGCTTATGACAGTGAACTCAGCTTTCCTCAATTCAGGTCCTTAATTTCTGCATCATCTTCATCTTTTCTCATTACTTATAGTCACACTCTCCAAAATGCTCTCCCACCGACATCTGAACTACTTGTCCTGCTATATACTGTAGAATCCAATGCTGTTCCTTCTCCATTGAGAAGACTTAGATACTGGCTCAAAAAGCTCGGCAGACACACTTTAAAAAATTCCAGTTTCACTACGCCTTTAGCACTAAACTAAAGTATCCTGCATTTGAAAACCACAAACCCTACCTACTTACAATATCCTTTTGTGGTTTTTTGCACCAATAATGTGAAGCTGTTTGTTGCTTCTAGTTAAAAATAACATCTAAGAACTCTGTTGAGGACATATATTATTCTTCGCCGCAACATTATACAAACCCCATTTCCAGAAAAGTTGGGATATTTTCCAAAATGCAATAAAAAAAATCTGTGATATGTTAATTCACATGAACCTTTATTTAACTGACAAAAGTACAAAATATGTTTACAAAATACAATTAAGTTGGTCAGTAAAACGATTGAAAATCTTTTCTTTGTACCTTTGTCAGTCAAATAAAGGTTCACGTGAATTAACATATCACAGATTTTTGTTTTTATTGCATTTTGGAAAATATCCCAACTTCTCTGGAAATGGGGTTTGTAAAATTAGGCATGAATCAAGTAACAATAAACAAAACAAAAGATGACCTCTTAAAACTTTTCATTGATTATCTGATATATAGCTATTGGTAGGATATTTAACTGCTTTGTCAAGCAGAATGTTATAATTGCAATATCATGTTTTATACCAATTTAATTATTCGTAAAGAATACCCAAAAATTGTATCCTGATAAGTATTCAATATTGCCCAAGAAAATTTCATTTGAATCCAGGAATAAACCACACTATGTACAGACCAAGCAGGCAACTGGCAAATGAATTATAATAAAATACAAAGTGATGCACTTTCATAAAAATAAACAAGAACAACAGAAACTAAATGGCACATATCTGTTCAGTAGATAGAAGGTATTGCCTTTGAGGTCAAGAGACATAGATTCAAAAGTGATAGACAAAAAATGCAGAATAATTCAAAGAGGAAAAACCTTTTTAGGAACAGGGTGGTTAAAATTTGGAACCTAGTAATGGCAGAGTTCATGGAGAAATCAGAATAGAAGAGACTGGGGAGTCAATTTTCAAGGCCACAAGGTAACCACAGGAAATTGGGAACTACTGAACTGTTCTGCAAGGAGTCAACATGGATAGAATGGGGCAGATTACCTCCTTCTGGGTAGTAATCATTCTATGATTCTTCAGTTCTGTGAATGATCTACTGATTTAGGTTCTGATTTGTCCATCGTCGTCGATGAAGGCCTTGACATCATTAGTCACTTTGAGACTGGATGCGGCGTGTCCGAAGATGACTGGTCAGGCCAATTCGGGCACGGAATGTCCTGGCACATGTTGGGCAGACATGCGTAGGCACTGCAGTTGGTGCGCTGGTGGCTCTGGACTTGTGCAGCTCGCGCTTATCTTGTGCTTCAGCAATGTGCCTTGCTTCGTAAGCTTGACAGCCCTTGTGGATGAGGCCGTGCCAGGCAGGGCGGTTTTGTGCCAGCATTTCCCAGGAGGTCCAGTCAAATGACTTCAGGGAGGCCTTTAGTGTGTCTTTGTATTGTTTCTTCTGCCCTCATTGCGAGCGTCTTCCAGCAGAGAGTTCCCCAAAAAGGAGCTGCGTGGGTATGCGCTCGTCTGGCATGTGGATGACATGACCTGCCCACCGGCTCTGTGCTCTCATCAGCAGTGTGTGGACTGATGGTAGACTTGCTCTAGAGAGATCTTCAGTGTCTGGTACTTTGTCTTGCCATCTGATGCCTAATATTCTGCGAAGACAAGTCATGTGGAAATGGTTGAGATGTCTTGCATGCCTTCGATATACAGTCTACATTTCACAGGCATACAGGAGGGTAGTGAGTACCAGGGCTCTGTAGACCTTCAGTTTTGTTGCTGGACTGATTCCTCAGCGTTCCCATACAGTGGAGCGCAGTCTACCGAAAGCAGAAATTGCCTTCGCTATTCTGCAGTTAACTTCTGTATTGCTCAGGACAGGGTACTGTTAAGGTAAGTAAACTGGTCCGCTGCCTGTAGTTTCTGTCCTTCGACTGTGATTTTCGGTTCTGTGCACGGTGCATGAGGAGCAGGCTGGTGCATGACTTCGGTCTTTTTGATGTTGATGGTGAGTCCAAAGTTGTCACACGCCGTGGAGAATTTGTCCATATTGACTTGCATCTCTGGCTCTGAGCCAGCATACAGGGCGCAGTCATCGGCAAAGAGGAAGTCTCTCAGAACAGTCTCCTTCACTTTGGTAATGGCTTGAAGTCTCCTCAGGTTGAAGAGCTTCCCATCCACTCTGTACTTGAGGCTGATTCCAGCATCACTGTCCTGGAAGGCATCATTCAGCATGGCAGAAAACATCATGCTGAACAGTGTGGGTGTGAGCACACAGCCCTGTTTGACACCATTGGTGACTGGGAACGCCTCAGAGGATTCTCTGCCGTCCAGCACTCTGGCCATCGTGCCATCATGGAACTGGCGTACCATCTGAATGAATTTGGCGGGGCAGCCGAACTTTGACATGATCCTCCACAGGCCTTGTCGGCAGACAGCGTCGAAGGCTTTCATGAGGTCAGCAAAAGTTGTGTAGAGTTTGCGATTCTGCTCCTGACACTTCTCCTGAAGTTAGTGCCCGGCAAAAATCATGTCAATAGTCCCACGACCTTTGCGAAAGCCACACTGTGGCTCTGGCAGCAGGCCCAGCTCCAGATGAATGACCAGACGATTTAGCAGGAATCTTGCCAGGGTTTTTCCTGCGATGGAGAGCAGCGAGATTCCTCGGTGGTTGCCGCATACTTGTTGATCGCCCTTCCTCTTGTAGAGGTGTACAATGGATGCCTCTTTAAGATCCTGAGGAATGGATCCTTGCTTCCAAAGAGACTGGAACAACTCCGTGAGCTTCTGTATAAGTACAGGACCACCGGCTTTGTAGATTTCTGCAGGTATGGCATCTGCCCCTGGGGCTTTGCCACCGGATAGCTGGCTGACAGCTTCCGGGACTTCAGCTACTACCAGTGGGTCATCCATGGCACTGCTGATGTCGACCTGGGGAACCTTGTCTATCACCTCATTGTCAGTGGAGGACGGCTTCAAAGTGTTCAGCCCATCTCTGCAGGATCTGAGCCTTCTCTGTAATGAGAGTTGTACCATCTGTACTCAGGAGGGGAGAACTCCCAAGAGGTCCATAGAGAGTGTTGAGGGCTTCATAGAATCGTTTCCATCATTTCTGTCAGCGTATCCCTGTATTTCATCTGGCTTGGTACTCAGCCAGGCATCTCGCATTTTACGCAGTTTATTCTGGACTGTCCTGCGAGCACAGGTAAAGGCGTTTTTCCTGGCAGCTGATGATGGGTCGTTCTGATGGGCCGTTCTGATGGGCACGATGAAGGCGGTGCTTTTCAACAAGTAGAGCCTGTATCTCCTCATCATTCTCATGAACCAGTCATGCTGCTTGCGGGTAGAGAGCCCTAGCATCTTCAGTGCAGATGAATGGACAGCATCCCTGAAGCGATCCCAGTCATCCACAGCACTGCCTGCAAGGTGTAGGTCAGCAAGCTTGGTTTCTAAATCTTCAGCCAGTGCCGAAGCTATGCTGGAGTTCTTCAGCCTGGCCACATTGATTCTTTTCATAGCCTTGCTTCCTTGTGGTCACTTCTTGGGTCTGATGCGGAGCTTCATTTTGGAGGCAATGAGCCTGTGATCTGTCCAGCCGTCAGCGCAACACATGGCCTTGGTCACTCTGACATCCTGCCTGTCTTTTCTCCTGACAATGACATAGTTGATAAGATGCCAATGCTTAGAGTGGGGGTACATCCAGGAGGTCTTGTTACGAGTAGGCAGGTGGAAAGTTGTGTTGGTGATGAGCATATGCTGCACAGGTTTTCAGTAAGAGTAGGTCATTACTATTACATTTGCCCACTCCGTGCCTCCCAGCAACTCCCTGCCAGGCTGCAGAGTCGCGCCCTAGTCTTGCATTGAAGTCGCCGAGCAAGATCAGCTTGTCGGTGCTACTCAATGCTGATAGTAGGGCGTCTAGTTCTTCATAGAACCTGTCCTTTGTCACGTCCGGGTTGGTCATTGTGGGGGCATAGGCGCTGATCAGGGTGGCTTGACTTCTGTTCTGTAACGGAAGCTGTAGTGTTATGAGCCGGTCGTTCACACCCTTGGGGAGACTGGCAAGTTTTCGAACAAGGTGACTCCTGATGGCGAATCCAACTCCAGCATCATGACGCTCATCGCTGCCGCGAGCAATCCAGAGAAATGTGTATCCACCTCCAGTTTCAGCCAGCTGACCTTTGTTGGCAAGCTGAGTCTCACACAGGGCTGCAATGTCAATGTTGTATCTTGCAAGCTCTCTGTCAACTAAGGCTGTTCTCCTCTCTGGTCTGTTTGCTGTAGGGTTGTCCAATAGCGTGTGCACGTTCTAAGTGCCAATGGTGAGCGGTGTCACCTTGCGTTTTGTTGTGTTTGTTCGGCCGCCAAGATGGGATCCCCGCCAGCTGCGGTAAACTGGCCAGGGTGTAATGAAGCAGGCAATGTTTAGGACACCTTTTCTAGCCCCTTCCTCATATTACGGAGGTGAGCAGCGCGTTCCTAAAGAGGACTGCTCAGTCGCCCAGGTAGACACCGAGTTTCACTGCCACTTCGGTCAGCGAAAAGTGACCATTAAACCTGAGCCGCCTGTGTGTAGGTCTGTGACTACAGCTCCCAGTGTATCCACACGTGCTGCTTCGTCGCTCGCCTATCGCCACAGGACTTCAAAGGTTGAGGGTGATGATGATGATGGTGTCGAGACTAGCGCTTGATTTGGATTTAAGTGAGGGAGAGTTGCGCAGCGTCAGCCTCACTCTCTCTTCCCAATTCCTATCTGGATCCAGTGGCAAGACAGAGTTGAGACGGCTGGAGATAGGACTAGGCACAGTGGATGACCAGGACGTCTTCTGTGTCTTGTCCTGCTCTACACATCCCACAACACTTGCAGAGACCACCTTCTTGACCGTTGGACCTTCCATTGGTCTCGTCCGCTCAATCCGCTGGAGTCTGTCTTCACATGCTGGGATAGACAAGTCCCTAACTCACTGAGAGTTTGAGACCCATCAGCTACCCTCACCTGGTTTAGCCGGCTTGTTGAAGCTGTTGCCCAGGGTGTGGCTGCTGTCACATGCAAACAGCGAACTGATTTAGGTACATACTTGTTAAAATGTGTTACAACTAAACATTCACAAAATGCATGTAATCTTTCTCATTGCAATACTTACCATTCTCTTTGCGTAACCTGGAAATAAATTTCTTGGGAGGAATCACACCGACCTTTTTCTTCTGGGTGGCAATGGAATGGAAGAGGTCAGCTAGACACGTCAGGAGATTTTCTTTCTTTTTCTGCTGTGCCTTGTATGCAAGTACATTCTCTCGAAATGGTCGGCAGAAGTACAGCGCTTGCAGCACAGAGTTACAATAGCAGGTGTTCCCAAACTATAACACCAAAAGACAAACGGTATTTATATCATACATTAATACAGTTTTTCATCTAATAGTTCCTGATTTTATACTTTACACAACCATGGAGAAAAAGGTGTTCAAGTGTCAAAGTTTTTAACTGTCACTCTTTATATCATAGTGTACTGTATAAAACTTTCAAAGCAAAAGATACTCTGTCCAATTGACTAAAGGTCAGTCTTAGAAGTAACTCATGGTAAAGAACTAGAAATGCTTGATAAAGATTTCTTTTTTTAAAATAGTTCCAATTACTACAGCCTTTTTAAACCACATTTTAATTTAGAGGATGCAACCCACAAATAACAAGCTCTTATTCTAAGATACCGTATATTATGATTTGAATCACAGTTAAAGATTACCTACCTTTTGCAGGAAACACCTCTATATTTTAAAGAACACTTAACAATTTTTATTATATTTTATTACCTCACTGATATTTTATACTTATACAGCAAATTTACAGAGTGTAAATGGAAAATGATCTTGAAATTCTTGACTATATTCAGGCAAGACCCAAGTCGGAATAATATAGCCGTTCAACAGATCCAACCTTTACACGAATATTATTGGTCAATATTTCAGTTAAGTATTATGTTTCTGGTTTATGTGAACTAGGGAGTTTAGCTTCAGCCAAGAAACACTGAAGGATATAGACAATGTGAAATGCAGAAAAGGGAGACGTGCCTGGCACTTCCAAGGGAATAATAAGGATGGGGGGGTGGTGGTTGGTGAGAGTGAAACTAAGCCTTCAGGACTCAGTGGTGACAAGAGAACTGCAGATAATGGAATCTGGAGTAATGAACAATCTGCTGGAGAAAATCAGGGGGTTGAGCAGGAGGAAATTAGTTGTCAAATGTTACATTAGGCTAACAGTGGGTCAGTGTCAATCCACAGGGTTTCTTCAGCAGAGTGCTTGTTTGCTCCAAATTCTAGCCTCGTCTCCATTGTACTACTCCTTCTGGAGTCAATATTGAATTCTACAA